>NC_141700.1:475093098-475732380 GCF_964263255.1 Lissotriton vulgaris | reverse complement strand
AAACCGATGGATTTAGGCCCAGATCCTTGTACTGGGGTGAATGTATGACATTGTTCTACATTCTGTCCATCAACTGTGTTTTTTGCAATTTTCACCCCGAGTGTACTGGGTATACTCAGACGTGAGACCCAGGCTCTCTACACCACTGGAGTCAAGCTATCCAGGCTGATAGCCAGAAACCGGTCCTTGAATGCTTGATTCCGGTCTGGGAAAGACATGGCTTGGTAGTTCGGACTGGACTGTTCCCATGAAGCACAGGGTCAGAGCTGATTTGCATATAGCCAGTGTCTAACCCAGGGTGGTGTGGAGTGCAAAAAAACGATGGATTTAGGCCCAGATCCTTGTACTGGGGTGAATGTATGACATTGTTCTACATTCTGTCCATCAACTGTGTTTTTTGCAATTTTCACCCCGAGTGTGCTGGGTATACTCAGACGTGAGTCCCAGGCTCTCTACACCACTGGAGTCAAGCTATCCAGGCTGATGAAGGCTGATAGCCAGAAACCGGTCCTTGGATGCTTGATTCCGGTCTGGGAAAGACATGGCTTGGTAGTTCGGACTGGACTGTTTCCATGAGGCACAGGGTCAGAGCTGATTTGCATATAGCCAGTGTCTAACCCAGGGTGGTGTAGAGTGCAAAAAACCAATGGATTTAGGCCCAGATCCTTGTACTGGGGTGAATGTATGACATTGTTCTACATTCTGTCCATCAACTGTGTTTTTTACAATTTTCACCCCGAGTGTGCTGGGTATACTCAGACGTGAGTCCCAGGCTCTCCACACCACTGGAGTCAAGCTATCCAGGCTGATGAAGGCTGATAGCCAGAAACCGGTCCTTGGATGCTTGATTTCGGTCTGGGAAAGACATGGCTTGGTAGTTCGGACTGGACTGTTCCCATGAGGCACAGGGTCAGAGCTGATTTGCATATAGCCAGTGTCTAACCCAGGGTGGTGTGGAGTGCAAAAAACCGATGGATTTAGGCCCAGATCCTTGTACTGGGGTGAATGTATGACATTGTTCTACATTCTGTCCATCAACTGTGTTTTTTGCAATTTTCACCCCGAGTGTGCTGGGTATACTCAGACGTGAGACCCAGGCTCTCTACACCACTGGAGTCAAGCTATCCAGGCTGATGAAGGCTGATAGCCAGAAACCGGTCCTTGGATGCTTGATTCCGGTCTGGGAAAGACATGGCTTGGTAGTTCGGACTGGACTGTTCCCATGAAGCACAGGGTCAGAGCTGATTTGCATATAGCCAGTATCTAACCCAGGGTGGTGTGGAGTGCAAAAAAATGATGGATTTAGGCCCAGATCCTTGTACTGTGGTGAATGTATGACATTGTTCTACATTCTCGCCCACAAGGCCTTATATGGCACTGGTGCCAAGTATCTTCAGAGGAGGCTTGATTTTTATCGACCGGCACGCTCCCTTAGGTCAGAAACCTTGGCCTTGGCTCGGGTCCCACGTATCAAAAAGGCTCGGCTAGGCGGCCGGTCCTTTAGCTTTCTTGCTCCTAAGCTTTGGAACTCGTTGCCGTTGTCCCTGCGGAGCACTTCTAATCTGCTTGTCTTCAGGAAAAACTTGAAAACTTGGCTGTTTGCCGGATAACTCTCCCCTCTGTGGCCCTTTCTCTGTTACTGTTATGTTTCCTGTCCCACTTTTGGTTTGGAGCTCAAAGCGCCGGGACACTCCTTTGGAGTAGCCGTTGCGCTATACAAGTCCCAATTTAACATAACATAACATTAACATTCTGTCCTGATGAAGGCTGATAGCCAGAAACCGGTCCTTGGATGCTTGATTCCGGTCTGGGAAAGACATGGCTTGGAAGTTCGGACTGGACTGTTCCCATGAGGCACAGGGTCAGAGCTGTTTTGCATATAGCCAGTGTCTAACCCAGGGTGGTGTGGAGTGCAAAGAAAACGATGGATTTAGGCCCAGATCCTTGTACTGGGGTGAATGTATGACATTGTTCTACATTCTGTCCATCAACTGTTTTTTTTGCAATTTTCACCCCGAGTATGCTGGGTATACTCAGACGTGCGTCCCAGGCTCTCCACACCACTGGAGTCAAGCTATCCAGGCTGATGAAGGCTGATAGCCAGAAACCGGTCCTTGGATGCTTGATTCCGGTCTGGGAAAGACATGGCTTGGTAGTTCGGACTGGACTGTTCCCATGAAGCACAGGGTCATATAGCCAGTGTCTAACCCAGGGTGGTGTGGAGTGCAAAAAAACGATGGATTTAGGCCCAGATCCTTGTACTGGGGTGAATGTATGACATTGTTCTACATTCTGTCCATCAACTGTTTTTTTTGCAATTTTCACCCCGAGTGTGCTGGGTATACTCAGACGTGAGTCTCAGGCTCTCCACACCACTGGGGTCAAGCTATCCAGGCTGATGAAGGCTGATAGCCAGAAACCGGTCCTTAGATGCTTGCTTCCGGTCTGGGAAAGACATGGCTTGGTAGTTCGGACTGGACTGTTCCCATGAGGCACAGGGTCAGAGCTGATTTGCATATAGCCAGTGTCTAACCCAGGGTGGTGTGGAGTGCAAAAAAACGATGGATTTAGTCCCAGATCCTTGTACTGGGGTGAATGTATGACATTGTTCAACATTCTGTCCATCAACTGTGTTTTTTGCAATTTTCACCCCGAATGTGCTGGGTATACTCAGACGTGAGTCCCAGGCTCTCCACACCACTGGAGTCAAGCTATCCAGGCTGATAGCCAGAAACCGGTCCTTGGATGCTTGATTTCGGTCTGGGAAAGACATGGCTTGGTAGTTCGGACTGGACTATTCCCATGAGGCACAGGGTCAGAGCTGATTTGCATATAGCCAGTGTCTAACCCAGGGTGGAGTGGAGTGCAAAAAAACGATGGATTTAGGCCCAGATCCTTGTACTGGGGTGAATGTATGACATTGTTCTACATTCTGTCCATCAACTGTGTTTTTTGCAATTTTCACCCCGAGTGTGCAGGGTATACTCAGACGTGAGTCCCAGGCTCTCCACACCACTGGAGTCAAGATATCCAGGCTGATGAAGGCTGATAGCCAGAAACTGGTCCTTGGATGCTTGATTTCGGTCTGGGAAAGACATGGCTTGGTAGTTCGGACTGGACTGTTCCCATGAGGCACAGGGTCAGAACTGATTTGCATATAGCCAGTGTCTAACCCAGGGTGGTGTGGAGTGCAAAAAACCAATGGATTTAGGCCCAGAACCTTGTACTGGGGTGAATGTATGACATTGTTCTAAATTCTGTCCATCAACTGTGTTTTTTGCAATTTTCACCCCGAGAGTGCTGGGTATAGTCAGACGTGAGTCCCAGGCTCTCCACACCACTGGAGTCAAGCTATCCAGGCTGATAAAGGCTGATAGCCAGAAACCGGTCCTTGGATGCTTGATTCCGGTCTGGGAAAGACATGGCTTGGTAGTTCGGACTGGACTGTTCCCATGAGGCACAGGGTCAGAGCTGATTTGCATATAGCCAGTGTCTAACCCAGGGTGGTGTGGAGTGCAAAAAAACAATGGATTTAGGCCCAGATCCTTGTACTGGGGTGAATGTATGACATTGTTCTACATTCTGTCCATCAACTGTGTTTTTTGCAATTTTCACCCCGAGTGTGCTGGGTATACTCAGACGTGAGTCCCAGGCTCTCTACACCACTGGAGTCAAGCTATCCAGGCTGATGAAGGCTGATAGCCAGAAACCGGTCCTTGGATGCTTGATTCCGGTCTGGCAAAGACATGGCTTGGTAGTTCAGACTGGACTGTTCCCATGAGGCACAGGGTCAGAGCTGATTTGCATATAGCCAGTGTCTAACCCAGGGTGGTGTGGAGTGCAAAAAAACGATGGATTTAGTCCCAGATCCTTGTACTGGGGTGATTCTATGACATTGTTCTACATTCTGTCCTTCAACTGTGTTTTTTGCAATTTTCACCCCGAATGTGCTGGGTATACTCAGACGTGAGTCCCAGGCTCTCCACACCACTGGAGTCAAGCTATCCAGGCTGATAGCCAGAAACCGGTCCTTGGATGCTTGATTTCTGTCTGGGAAAGACATGGCTTGGTAGTTCGGACTGGACTATTCCCATGAGGCACAGGGTCAGAGCTGATTTGCATATAGCCAGTGTCTAACCCAGGGTGGAGTGGAGTGCAAAAAAACGACGGATTTAGGCCTAGATCCTTGTACTGGGGTGAATGTATGACATTGTTCTACATTCTGTCCATCAAGTGTGTTTTTTGCAATTTTCACCCCGAGTGTGCTGGGTATACTCAGACGTGAGTCCCAGGCTCTCCACACCACTGGAGTCAAGCTATCCAGGCTGATGAAGGCTGATAGCCAGAAACCGGTCCTTGGATGCTTGGTTCCGGTCTGGGAAAGACATGGCTTGGTAGTTCGGACTGGACTGTTCCCATAATCACAGGGTCAGAACTGATTTGCATATAGCCAGTGTCTAACCCAGGGTGGTGTGGAGTGCAAAAAACCAATGGATTTAGGCCCAGATCCTTGTACTGGGGTGAATGTATGACATTGTTCTACATTCTGTCCATCAACTGTGTTTTTTGCAATTTTCACCCCGAGTGTGCTGGGTATACTCAGACGTGAGTCCCAGGCTCTCCACACCACTGGAGTCAAGCTATCCAGGCTGATGAAGGCTGATAGCCGGAAACCGGTCCTTGGATGCTTGGTTCCGGTCTGGGAAAGACATGGCTTGGTAGTTCGGACTGGACTGTTCCCATAATCACAGGGTCAGAACTGATTTGCATATAGCCAGTGTCTAACCCAGGGTGGTGTGGAGTGCATAAAAACGATGGATTTAGGCCCAGATCCTTGTATGGGGTGAATGTATGACATTGTTCTACATTCTGTCCATCAACTGTGTTTTTTGCAATTTTCGCCCGAGTGTGCTGGGTATACTCAGACGTGAGTCCCAAGCTCTCCACACCACTGGAGTCAAGCTATCCAGGCTGATGAAGGCTGATAGCCAGAAACCGGTCCTTGGATGCTTGATTCCGGTCTGGGAAAGACATGGCTTGGTAGTTCGGACTGGACTGTTCCCATGAGGCACAGGGTCAGGGCTGATTTGCATATAGCCAGTGTCTAACCCAGGGTGGTGTGGAGTGCATAAAAACGATGTATTTAGGCCCAGATCCGTGTACTGGGGTGAATGTATGACATTGTTCTAAATTCTGTCCATCAACTGTGTTTTTTGCAATTTTCGCCCCGAGAGTGCTGGGTATAGTCAGACGTGAGTCCCAGGCTCTCCACACCACTGGAGTCAAGCTATCCAGGCTGATAAAGGCTGATAGCCAGAAACCGGTCCTTGGATGCTTGATTCCGGTCTGGGAAAGACATGGCTTGGTAGTTCGGACTGGACTGTTCCCATGAGGCACAGGGTCAGAGCTGATTTGCATATAGCCAGTGTCTAACCCAGGGTGGTGTGGAGTGCAAAAAACCGATGGATTTAGGCCCAGATCCTTGTACTGGGGTGAATGTATGACATTGTTCTACATTCTGTCCATCAACTGTGTTTTTTGCAATTTTCACCCCGAGTGTACTGGGTATACTCAGACGTGAGACCCAGGCTCTCTACACCACTGGAGTCAAGCTATCCAGGCTGATGAAGGCTGATAGCCAGAAACCGGTCCTTGAATGCTTGATTCCGGTCTGGGAAAGACATGGCTTGGTAGTTCGGACTGGACTGTTCCCATGAAGCACAGGGTCAGAGCTGATTTGCATATAGCCAGTGTCTAACCCAGGGTGGTGTGGAGTGCAAAAAAACGATGGATTTAGGCCCAGATCCTTGTACTGGGGTGAATGTATGACATTGTTCTACATTCTGTCCATCAACTGTGTTTTTTGCAATTTTCACCCCGAGTGTGCTGGGTATACTCAGACGTGAGTCCCAGGCTCTCTACACCACTGGAGTCAAGCTATCCAGGCTGATGAAGGCTGATAGCCAGAAACCGGTCCTTGGATGCTTGATTCCGGTCTGGGAAAGACATGGCTTGGTAGTTCGGACTGGACTGTTTCCATGAGGCACAGGGTCAGAGCTGATTTGCATATAGCCAGTGTCTAACCCAGGGTGGTGTAGAGTGCAAAAAACCAATGGATTTAGGCCCAGATCCTTGTACTGGGGTGAATGTATGACATTGTTCTACATTCTGTCCATCAACTGTGTTTTTTACAATTTTCACCCCGAGTGTGCTGGGTATACTCAGACGTGAGTCCCAGGCTCTCCACACCACTGGAGTCAAGCTATCCAGGCTGATGAAGGCTGATAGCCAGAAACCGGTCCTTGGATGCTTGATTTCGGTCTGGGAAAGACATGGCTTGGTAGTTCGGACTGGACTGTTCCCATGAGGCACAGGGTCAGAGCTGATTTGCATATAGCCAGTGTCTAACCCAGGGTGGTGTGGAGTGCAAAAAACCGATGGATTTAGGCCCAGATCCTTGTACTGGGGTGAATGTATGACATTGTTCTACATTCTGTCCATCAACTGTGTTTTTTGCAATTTTCACCCCGAGTGTGCTGGGTATACTCAGACGTGAGACCCAGGCTCTCTACACCACTGGAGTCAAGCTATCCAGGCTGATGAAGGCTGATAGCCAGAAACCGGTCCTTGGATGCTTGATTCCGGTCTGGGAAAGACATGGCTTGGTAGTTCGGACTGGACTGTTCCCATGAAGCACAGGGTCAGAGCTGATTTGCATATAGCCAGTATCTAACCCAGGGTGGTGTGGAGTGCAAAAAAATGATGGATTTAGGCCCAGATCCTTGTACTGTGGTGAATGTATGACATTGTTCTACATTCTCGCCCACAAGGCCTTATATGGCACTGGTGCCAAGTATCTTCAGAGGAGGCTTGATTTTTATCGACCGGCACGCTCCCTTAGGTCAGAAACCTTGGCCTTGGCTCGGGTCCCACGTATCAAAAAGGCTCGGCTAGGCGGCCGGTCCTTTAGCTTTCTTGCTCCTAAGCTTTGGAACTCGTTGCCGTTGTCCCTGCGGAGCACTTCTAATCTGCTTGTCTTCAGGAAAAACTTGAAAACTTGGCTGTTTGCCGGATAACTCTCCCCTCTGTGGCCCTTTCTCTGTTACTGTTATGTTTCCTGTCCCACTTTTGGTTTGGAGCTCAAAGCGCCGGGACACTCCTTTGGAGTAGCCGTTGCGCTATACAAGTCCCAATTTAACATAACATAACATTAACATTCTGTCCTGATGAAGGCTGATAGCCAGAAACCGGTCCTTGGATGCTTGATTCCGGTCTGGGAAAGACATGGCTTGGAAGTTCGGACTGGACTGTTCCCATGAGGCACAGGGTCAGAGCTGTTTTGCATATAGCCAGTGTCTAACCCAGGGTGGTGTGGAGTGCAAAGAAAACGATGGATTTAGGCCCAGATCCTTGTACTGGGGTGAATGTATGACATTGTTCTACATTCTGTCCATCAACTGTTTTTTTTGCAATTTTCACCCCGAGTATGCTGGGTATACTCAGACGTGCGTCCCAGGCTCTCCACACCACTGGAGTCAAGCTATCCAGGCTGATGAAGGCTGATAGCCAGAAACCGGTCCTTGGATGCTTGATTCCGGTCTGGGAAAGACATGGCTTGGTAGTTCGGACTGGACTGTTCCCATGAAGCACAGGGTCATATAGCCAGTGTCTAACCCAGGGTGGTGTGGAGTGCAAAAAAACGATGGATTTAGGCCCAGATCCTTGTACTGGGGTGAATGTATGACATTGTTCTACATTCTGTCCATCAACTGTTTTTTTTGCAATTTTCACCCCGAGTGTGCTGGGTATACTCAGACGTGAGTCTCAGGCTCTCCACACCACTGGGGTCAAGCTATCCAGGCTGATGAAGGCTGATAGCCAGAAACCGGTCCTTAGATGCTTGCTTCCGGTCTGGGAAAGACATGGCTTGGTAGTTCGGACTGGACTGTTCCCATGAGGCACAGGGTCAGAGCTGATTTGCATATAGCCAGTGTCTAACCCAGGGTGGTGTGGAGTGCAAAAAAACGATGGATTTAGTCCCAGATCCTTGTACTGGGGTGAATGTATGACATTGTTCAACATTCTGTCCATCAACTGTGTTTTTTGCAATTTTCACCCCGAATGTGCTGGGTATACTCAGACGTGAGTCCCAGGCTCTCCACACCACTGGAGTCAAGCTATCCAGGCTGATAGCCAGAAACCGGTCCTTGGATGCTTGATTTCGGTCTGGGAAAGACATGGCTTGGTAGTTCGGACTGGACTATTCCCATGAGGCACAGGGTCAGAGCTGATTTGCATATAGCCAGTGTCTAACCCAGGGTGGAGTGGAGTGCAAAAAAACGATGGATTTAGGCCCAGATCCTTGTACTGGGGTGAATGTATGACATTGTTCTACATTCTGTCCATCAACTGTGTTTTTTGCAATTTTCACCCCGAGTGTGCAGGGTATACTCAGACGTGAGTCCCAGGCTCTCCACACCACTGGAGTCAAGATATCCAGGCTGATGAAGGCTGATAGCCAGAAACTGGTCCTTGGATGCTTGATTTCGGTCTGGGAAAGACATGGCTTGGTAGTTCGGACTGGACTGTTCCCATGAGGCACAGGGTCAGAACTGATTTGCATATAGCCAGTGTCTAACCCAGGGTGGTGTGGAGTGCAAAAAACCAATGGATTTAGGCCCAGAACCTTGTACTGGGGTGAATGTATGACATTGTTCTAAATTCTGTCCATCAACTGTGTTTTTTGCAATTTTCACCCCGAGAGTGCTGGGTATAGTCAGACGTGAGTCCCAGGCTCTCCACACCACTGGAGTCAAGCTATCCAGGCTGATAAAGGCTGATAGCCAGAAACCGGTCCTTGGATGCTTGATTCCGGTCTGGGAAAGACATGGCTTGGTAGTTCGGACTGGACTGTTCCCATGAGGCACAGGGTCAGAGCTGATTTGCATATAGCCAGTGTCTAACCCAGGGTGGTGTGGAGTGCAAAAAAACGATGGATTTAGGCCCAGATCCTTGTACTGGGGTGAATGTATGACATTGTTCTACATTCTGTCCATCAACTGTGTTTTTTGCAATTTTCACCCCGAGTGTGCTGGGTATACTCAGACGTGAGTCCCAGGCTCTCTACACCACTGGAGTCAAGCTATCCAGGCTGATGAAGGCTGATAGCCAGAAACCGGTCCTTGGATGCTTGATTCCGGTCTGGCAAAGACATGGCTTGGTAGTTCAGACTGGACTGTTCCCATGAGGCACAGGGTCAGAGCTGATTTGCATATAGCCAGTGTCTAACCCAGGGTGGTGTGGAGTGCAAAAAAACGATGGATTTAGGTCCCAGATCCTTGTACTGGGGTGATTCTATGACATTGTTCTACATTCTGTCCATCAACTGTGTTTTTTGCAATTTTCACCCCGAATGTGCTGGGTATACTCAGACGTGAGTCCCAGGCTCTCCACACCACTGGAGTCAAGCTATCCAGGCTGATAGCCAGAAACCGGTCCTTGGATGCTTGATTTCTGTCTGGGAAAGACATGGCTTGGTAGTTCGGACTGGACTATTCCCATGAGGCACAGGGTCAGAGCTGATTTGCATATAGCCAGTGTCTAACCCAGGGTGGAGTGGAGTGCAAAAAAACGACGGATTTAGGCCTAGATCCTTGTACTGGGGTGAATGTATGACATTGTTCTACATTCTGTCCATCAAGTGTGTTTTTTGCAATTTTCACCCCGAGTGTGCTGGGTATACTCAGACGTGAGTCCCAGGCTCTCCACACCACTGGAGTCAAGCTATCCAGGCTGATGAAGGCTGATAGCCAGAAACCGGTCCTTGGATGCTTGGTTCCGGTCTGGGAAAGACATGGCTTGGTAGTTCGGACTGGACTGTTCCCATAATCACAGGGTCAGAACTGATTTGCATATAGCCAGTGTCTAACCCAGGGTGGTGTGGAGTGCATAAAAACGATGGATTTAGGCCCAGATCCTTGTATGGGGTGAATGTATGACATTGTTCTACATTCTGTCCATCAACTGTGTTTTTTGCAATTTTCGCCCGAGTGTGCTGGGTATACTCAGACGTGAGTCCCAGGCTCTCCACACCACTGGAGTCAAGCTATCCAGGCTGATGAAGGCTGATAGCCAGAAACCGGTCCTTGGATGCTTGATTCCGGTCTGGGAAAGACATGGCTTGGTAGTTCGGACTGGACTGTTCCCATGAGGCACAGGGTCAGGGCTGATTTGCATATAGCCAGTGTCTAACCCAGGGTGGTGTGGAGTGCATAAAAACGATGTATTTAGGCCCAGATCCGTGTACTGGGGTGAATGTATGACATTGTTCTAAATTCTGTCCATCAACTGTGTTTTTTGCAATTTTCGCCCCGAGAGTGCTGGGTATAGTCAGACGTGAGTCCCAGGCTCTCCACACCACTGGAGTCAAGCTATCCAGGCTGATAAAGGCTGATAGCCAGAAACCGGTCCTTGGATGCTTGATTCCGGTCTGGGAAAGACATGGCTTGGTAGTTCGGACTGGACTGTTCCCATGAGGCACAGGGTCAGAGCTGATTTGCATATAGCCAGTGTCTAACCCAGGGTGGTGTGGAGTGCAAAAAACCGATGGATTTAGGCCCAGATCCTTGTACTGGGGTGAATGTATGACATTGTTCTACATTCTGTCCATCAACTGTGTTTTTTGCAATTTTCACCCCGAGTGTACTGGGTATACTCAGACGTGAGACCCAGGCTCTCTACACCACTGGAGTCAAGCTATCCAGGCTGATGAAGGCTGATAGCCAGAAACCGGTCCTTGAATGCTTGATTCCGGTCTGGGAAAGACATGGCTTGGTAGTTCGGACTGGACTGTTCCCATGAAGCACAGGGTCAGAGCTGATTTGCATATAGCCAGTGTCTAACCCAGGGTGGTGTGGAGTGCAAAAAAACGATGGATTTAGGCCCAGATCCTTGTACTGGGGTGAATGTATGACATTGTTCTACATTCTGTCCATCAACTGTGTTTTTTGCAATTTTCACCCCGAGTGTGCTGGGTATACTCAGACGTGAGTCCCAGGCTCTCTACACCACTGGAGTCAAGCTATCCAGGCTGATGAAGGCTGATAGCCAGAAACCGGTCCTTGGATGCTTGATTCCGGTCTGGGAAAGACATGGCTTGGTAGTTCGGACTGGACTGTTTCCATGAGGCACAGGGTCAGAGCTGATTTGCATATAGCCAGTGTCTAACCCAGGGTGGTGTAGAGTGCAAAAAACCAATGGATTTAGGCCCAGATCCTTGTACTGGGGTGAATGTATGACATTGTTCTACATTCTGTCCATCAACTGTGTTTTTTACAATTTTCACCCCGAGTGTGCTGGGTATACTCAGACGTGAGTCCCAGGCTCTCCACACCACTGGAGTCAAGCTATCCAGGCTGATGAAGGCTGATAGCCAGAAACCGGTCCTTGGATGCTTGATTTCGGTCTGGGAAAGACATGGCTTGGTAGTTCGGACTGGACTGTTCCCATGAGGCACAGGGTCAGAGCTGATTTGCATATAGCCAGTGTCTAACCCAGGGTGGTGTGGAGTGCAAAAAACCGATGGATTTAGGCCCAGATCCTTGTACTGGGGTGAATGTATGACATTGTTCTACATTCTGTCCATCAACTGTGTTTTTTGCAATTTTCACCCCGAGTGTGCTGGGTATACTCAGACGTGAGACCCAGGCTCTCTACACCACTGGAGTCAAGCTATCCAGGCTGATGAAGGCTGATAGCCAGAAACCGGTCCTTGGATGCTTGATTCCGGTCTGGGAAAGACATGGCTTGGTAGTTCGGACTGGACTGTTCCCATGAAGCACAGGGTCAGAGCTGATTTGCATATAGCCAGTATCTAACCCAGGGTGGTGTGGAGTGCAAAAAAATGATGGATTTAGGCCCAGATCCTTGTACTGTGGTGAATGTATGACATTGTTCTACATTCTGTCCATCAACTGTGTTTTTTGCAATTTTCACCCCGAGTGTGCTGGGTATACTCAGACGTGAGTCCCAGGCTCTCCACACCACTGGGGTCAAGCTATCCAGGCTGATGAAGGCTGATAGCCAGAAACCGGTCCTTGGATGCTTGATTCCGGTCTGGGAAAGACATGGCTTGGTAGTTCGGACTGGACTGTTCCCATGAGGCTCAGTGTCAAAGCTGATTTGCATATAGTCAGTGTCTAACCCAGGGTGGTGTGGAGTGCAAAAAAACGATGGATTTAGGCCCAGATCCTTGTACTGGGGTGAATGTATGACATTGTTCTACATTCTGTCCATCAACTGTGGTTTTGCAATTTTCACCCCGAGTGTGCTGGGTATACCCAGACATGAGTCCCAGGCTCTCCACACCACTGGAGTCAAGCTATCCAGGCTGATGAAAGCTGATAGCCAGAAACCGGTCCTTGGATGCTTGATTCCGGTCTGGGAAAGACATGGCTTGGAAGTTCGGACTGGACTGTTCCCATGAGGCACAGGGTCAGAGCTGTTTTGCATATAGCCAGTGTCTAACCCAGGGTGGTGTGGAGTGCAAAGAAAACGATGGATTTAGGCCCAGATCCTTGTACTGGGGTGAATGTATGACATTGTTCTACATTCTGTCCATCAACTGTTTTTTTTGCAATTTTCACCCCGAGTATGCTGG
This sequence comes from Lissotriton vulgaris, assembly GCF_964263255.1. NCBI lineage: Eukaryota > Metazoa > Chordata > Amphibia > Caudata > Salamandridae > Lissotriton > Lissotriton vulgaris. The sequence continues at coordinate 475,719,722 of NC_141700.1, read as the reverse complement.
GTATACTCAGACGTGCGTCCCAGGCTCTCCACACCACTGGAGTCAAGCTATCCAGGCTGATGAAGGCTGATAGCCAGAAACCGGTCCTTGGATGCTTGATTCCGGTCTGGGAAAGACATGGCTTGGTAGTTCGGACTGGACTGTTCCCATGAAGCACAGGGTCATATAGCCAGTGTCTAACCCAGGGTGGTGTGGAGTGCAAAAAAACGATGGATTTAGGCCCAGATCCTTGTACTGGGGTGAATGTATGACATTGTTCTACATTCTGTCCATCAACTGTGTTTTTTGCAATTTTCACCCCGAGTGTGCTGGGTATACTCAGACGTGAGTCCCAGGCTCTCTACACCACTGGAGTCAAGCTATCCAGGCTGATAGCCAGAAACCGGTCCTTGGATGCTTGATTCCGGTCTGGGAAAGACATGGCTTGGTAGTTCCGACTGAACTGTTCCCATGAGGCACAGGGTCAGAGCTGATTTGCATATAGCCAGTGTCTAACCCAGGGTGGTGTGGAGTGCAAAAAAACGATGGATTTAGGCCCAGATCCTTGTACTGGGGTGAATGTATGACATTGTTCTACATTCTGTCCATCAACTGTGTTTTTTTTGCAATTTTCTCCCCGAGTGTGCTGGGTATACTCAGACGTGAGTCCCAGGCTCTCCACACCACTGGAGTCAAGCTATCCAGGCTGATGAAGGCTGATAGCCAGAAACCGGTCCTTGGATGCTTGATTCCGGTCTGGGAAAGACATGGCTTGGTAGTTCAGACTGGACTGTTCCCATGAGGCACAGGGTCAGAGCTGATTTGCATATAGCCAGTGTCTAACCCAGGGTGGAGTGCAAAAAAACGACGGATTTAGGCCCAGATCCTTGTATTGGGGTGAATGTATGACATTGTTCTACATTCTGTCCATCAACTGTGTTTTTTGCAATTTTCACCCCGAGTGTGCTGGGTATACTCAGACGTGAGTCCCAGGCTCTCCACACCACTGGAGTCAAGCTATCCAGGCTGATGAAGGCTGATAGCCAGAAACCGGTCCTTGGATGCTTGATTCCGGTCTGGGAAAGACATGGCTTGGTAGTTCGGACTGGACTGTTCCCATGAAGCACAGGGTCAGAGCTGATTTGCATATAGCCAGTGTCTAACCCAGGGTGGTGTGGAGTGCAAAAAAACGATGGATTTAGGCCCAGATCCTTGTACTGGGGTGAATGTATGACATTGTTCTACATTCTGTCCATCAACTGTGTTTTTTGCAATTTTCACCCCGAGTGTGCTGGGTATACGTGAGTCCCAGGCTCTCTACACCACTGGAGTCAAGCTATCCAGGCTGATGAAGGCTGATAGCCAGAAACCGGTCCTTGGATGCTTGATTCCGGTCTGGGAAAGACATGGCTTGGTAGTTCGGACTGAACTGGACTGTTTCCATGAGGCACAGGGTCAGAGCTGATTTGCATATAGCCAGTGTCTAACCCAGGGTGGTGTGGAGTGCAAAAAAATAATGGATTTAGGCCCAGATCCTTGTACTGGGGTGAATATATGACATTGTTCTACATTTTGTCCATCAACTGTTTTTTGCAATTTTCACCCCGAGTGTGCTGGGTATACTCAGACGTGAGTCCCAGGCTCTCCACACCACTGGGGCCAAGCTATCCAGGCTGATGAAGGCTGATAGCCAGAAACCGGTCCTTGGAGGCTTGATTCCGGTCTGGGAAAGACATGGCTTGGTAGTTCGGACTGGACTGTTCCCATGAGGCTCAGGGTCAAAGCTGATTTGCATATAGTCAGTGTCTAACCCAGGGTGGTGTGGAGTGCAAAAAAACGATGGATTTAGGCCCAGATCCTTGTACTGGGGTGAATGTATGACATTGTTCTACATTCTGTCCATCAACTGTGTTTTTTACAATTTTCACCCCGAGTGTGCTGGGTATACTCAGACGTGAGTCCCAGGCTCTCCACACCACTGGAGTCAAGCTATCCAGGCTGATGAAGGCTGATAGCCAGAAACCGGTCCTTGGATGCTTGATTCCGGTCTGGGAAAGACATGGCTTGGTAGTTCGGACTGGACTGTTCCCATGAAGCACAGGGTCAGAGCTGATTTGCATATAGCCAGTGTTTAACCCAGGGTGGTGTGGAGTGCAAAAAAACGATGGATTGAAGCCCAGATCCTTGTACTGGGGTGAATGTATGACATTGTTCTACATTCTGTCCATCAACTGTGTTTTTTGCAATTTTCACCCCGAGTGTGCTGGGTATACTCAGACGTGAGTCCCAGGCTCTCCACACCACTGGGGTCAAGCTATCCAGGCTGATGAAGGCTGATAGCCAGAAACCGGTCCTTGGATGCTTGATTCCGGTCTGTGAAAGACATGGCTTGGTAGTTCGGACTGGACTGTTCCCATGAGGCTCAGGGTCAAAGCTGATTTGCATATAGTCAGTGTCTAACCCAGGGTGGCGTTGAGTGCAAAAAAACGATGGATTTAGGCCCAGATCCCTGTACTGGGGTGAATGTATGACACTGTTCTACATTCTGTCCATCAACTGTGGTTTTGCAATTTTCACCCCGAGTGTGCTGGGTATACTCAGACATGAGTCCCAGGCTCTCCACACCACTGGAGTCAAGCTATCCAGGCTGATGAAGGCTGATAGCCAGAAACCGGTCCTTGGATGCTTGATTCCGGTCTGGGAAAGACATGGCTTGGTAGTTCCGACTGAACTGTTCCCATGAGGCACAGGGTCAGAGCTAATTTGCATATAGCCAGTGTCTAACCCAGGGTGGTGTGGAGTGCAAAAAAACGATGGATTTAGGCCCAGATCCTGGTACTGGGGTGAATGTATGACATTGTTCTACATTCTGTCCATCAACTGTGTTTTTTTGCAATTTTCTCCCCGAGTGTGCTGGGTATACTCAGACGTGAGTCCCAGGCTCTCCACACCACTGGAGTCAAGCTATCCAGGCTGATGAAGGCTGATAGCCAGAACCGGTCCTTGGATGCTTGATTCCGGTCTGGGAAAGACATGGCTTGGTAGTTCAGACTGGACTGTTCCCATGAGGCACAGGGTCAGAGCTGATTTGCATATAGCCAGTGTCTAACCCAGGGTGGTGTGGAGTGCAAAAAAACGATGGATTTAGTCCCAGATCCTTGTACTGGGGTGAATCTATGACATTGTTCTACATTCTGTCCATCAACTGTGTTTTTTGCAATTTTCAGCCCGAATGTGCTGGGTATACTCAGACGTGAGTCCCAGGCTCTCCACACCACTGGAGTCAAGCTATCCAGGCTGATAGCCAGAAACCGGTCCTTGGATGCTTGATTTCGGTCTGGGAAAGACATGGCTTTGTAGTTCGGACTGGACTATTCCCATGAGGCACAGGGTCAGAGCTGATTTGCATATAGCCAGTGTCTAACCCAGGGTGGAGTGGAGTGCAAAAAAACGACGGATTTAGGCCCAGATCCTTGTATTGGGGTGAATGTATGACATTGTTCTACATTCTGTCCATCAACTGTGTTTTTTGCAATTTTCACCCCGAGTGTGCTGGGTATACTCAGACGTGAGTCCCAGGCTCTCCACACCACTGGAGTCAAGCTATCCAGGCTGATGAAGGCTGATAGCCAGAAACCGGTCCTTGGATGCTTGATTCCGGTCTGGGAAAGACATGGCTTGGTAGTTCGGACTGGACTGTTCCCATGAAGCACAGGGTCAGAGCTGATTTGCATATAGCCAGTGTCTAACCCAGGGTGGTGTGGAGTGCAAAAAAACGATGGATTTAGGCCCAGATCCTTGTACTGGGGTGAATGTATGACATTGTTCTACATTCTGTCCATCTACTGTGTTTTTTGCAATTTTCACCCCGAGTGTGCTGGGTATACGTGAGTCCCAGGCTCTCTACACCACTGGAGTCAAGCTATCCAGGCTGATGAAGGCTGATAGCCAGAAACCGGTCCTTGGATGCTTGATTCCGGTCTGGGAAAGACATGGCTTGGTAGTTCGGACTGGACTGGACTGTTTCCATGAGGCACAGGGTCAGAGCTGATTTGCATATAGCCAGTGTCTAACCCAGGGTGGTGTGGAGTGCAAAAAAATAATGGATTTAGGCCCAGATCCTTGTACTGGGGTGAATATATGACATTGTTCTACATTTTGTCCATCAACTGTTTTTTGCAATTTTCACCCCGAGTGTGCTGGGTATACTCAGACGTGAGTCCCAGGCTCTCCACACCACTGGGGCCAAGCTATCCAGGCTGATGAAGGCTGATAGCCAGAAACCGGTCCTTGGAGGCTTGATTCCGGTCTGGGAAAGACATGGCTTGGTAGTTCGGACTGGACTGTTCCCATGAGGCTCAGGGTCAAAGCTGATTTGCATATAGTCAGTGTCTAACCCAGGGTGGTGTGGAGTGCAAAAAAACGATGGATTTAGGCCCAGATCCTTGTACTGGGGTGAATGTATGACATTGTTCTACATTCTGTCCATCAACTGTGGTTTTGCAATTTTCACCCCGAGTGTGCTGGGTATACTCAGACATGAGTCCCAGGCTCTCCACACCACTGGAGTCAAGCTATCCAGGCTGATGAAGGCTGATAGCCAGAAACCGGTCCTTGGATGCTTGATTCCGGTCTGGGAAAGACATGGCTTGGTAGTTCGGACTGGACTGTTCCCATGAGGCACAGGGTCAGAGCTGATTTGCATATAGCCAGTGTCTAACCCAGGGTGGTGTGGAGTGCAAAAAACCAATGGATTTAGGCCCAGATCCTTGTACTGGGGTGAATGTATGACATTGTTCTACATTCTGTCCATCAACTGTGTTTTTTACAATTTTCACCCCGAGTGTGCTGGGTATACTCAGACGTGAGTCCCAGGCTCTCCACACCACTGGAGTCAAGCTATCCAGGCTGATGAAGGCTGATAGCCAGAAACCGGTCCTTGGATGCTTGATTCCGGTCTGGGAAAGACATGGCTTGGTAGTTCGGACTGGACTGTTCCCATGAAGCACAGGGTCAGAGCTGATTTGCATATAGCCAGTGTTTAACCCAGGGTGGTGTGGAGTGCAAAAAAACGATGGATTGAAGCCCAGATCCTTGTACTGGGGTGAATGTATGACATTGTTCTACATTCTGTCCATCAACTGTGTTTTTTGCAATTTTCACCCCGAGTGTGCTGGGTATACTCAGACGTGAGTCCCAGGCTCTCCACACCACTGGGGTCAAGCTATCCAGGCTGATGAAGGCTGATAGCCAGAAACCGGTCCTTGGATGCTTGATTCCGGTCTGTGAAAGACATGGCTTGGTAGTTCGGACTGGACTGTTCCCATGAGGCTCAGGGTCAAAGCTGATTTGCATATAGTCAGTGTCTAACCCAGGGTGGCGTTGAGTGCAAAAAAACGATGGATTTAGGCCCAGATCCCTGTACTGGGGTGAATGTATGACACTGTTCTACATTCTGTCCATCAACTGTGGTTTTGCAATTTTCACCCCGAGTGTGCTGGGTATACTCAGACATGAGTCCCAGGCTCTCCACACCACTGGAGTCAAGCTATCCAGGCTGATGAAGGCTGATAGCCAGAAACCGGTCCTTGGATGCTTGATTCCGGTCTGGGAAAGACATGGCTTGGTAGTTCGGACTGGACTGTTCCCATGAGGCACAGGGTCAGAGCTGATTTGCATATAGCCAGTGTCTAACCCAGGGTGGTGTGGAGTGCAAAAAACCAATGGATTTAGGCCCAGATCCTTGTACTGGGGTGAATGTATGACATTGTTCTACATTCTGTCCATCAACTGTGTTTTTTACAATTTTCACCCCGAGTGTGCTGGGTATACTCAGACGTGAGTCCCAGGCTCTCCACACCACTGGAGTCAAGCTATCCAGGCTGATGAAGGCTGATAGCCAGAAACCGGTCCTTGGATGCTTGATTTCGGTCTGGGAAAGACATGGCTTGGTAGTTCGGACTGGACTGTTCCCATGAGGCACAGGGTCAGAGCTGATTTGCATATAGCCAGTGTCTAACCCAGGGTGGTGTGGAGTGCAAAAAAACGATGGATTTAGGCCCAGATCCTAGTACTGGGGTGAATGTATGACATTGTTCTACATTCTATCCATCAACTGTGTTTTTTGCAATTTTCACCCCGAGTGTGCTGGGTATACTCAGACGCAAGTCCCAGGCTCTCCTGTGGTTCTGAAAATTCTGAACCTGTGTTTTAAAATATCATTATTCTGTTATTAATTTGGTATCAGCGAACCGCAAATGACGAATGCGATATGCATGAGTGTTTTCATCATGTTACACCAATGGATTCACTGTGTATTTGAAGGTTCTGTTTTGAAGCCTTGGGTTCCATCTTGTAAATAGCAGCCATTTTGTGCATTTCCCTTACAGTAGGCTCTCACCATGGGAGAACAAGTATTTAAGGACATAACCTTAGCATGGGTTTGTGCTGACTTCTGCATGACCTGACAAAAGCTGACTCTGTTGCTTGAGGCTAACCTTGCCAAGCCAGTTCCTGCCCGTTTGCTGATCAAGAATATAGATCAGAGCACAGGACATTGTAAAGATTTACTACACACAAACATGCCTATCTTACTTCCATCTGTTCCTGTTCCTGCCTCTACGAGCTATTTATGACTTGGGCTGTGTTCTTAATGTTTTGGGTTTATCCGGCCTTGTCAGCTAGAGAATGTACGCATTATGTGGACATTGTTTATGGCCTGGACTTATCTTGAAAGTGGGTTTGTCATCATACAGTGCTTTGTGTGCACGTCCTGGGAGTGACCAACAATAATTTACTTCAAAGAAAGAATGTGTGCATAGGGCATAATAAATTGTATAAAAGGTCTGTGTGGAGACCAGTCAGGCAGACTGCCTCATCCAGTTGCTTTAGGTGTGACTGGGCGACGTAGCCTCACAATTAATTGTAATAAAGATGTCTTTTCATATTTCAGATTCTCTGTTGATTTCTTTGCTGCTTCTGAATGGACTACCTATTGGTAAGACCCCTGAGAAGGAGTATGAGGATTTGTAGGTACTTCACTCCACACCACTGGAGTCAAGCTATCCAGGCTGATGAAGGCTGATAGCCAGAAACCGGTCCTTGGATGCTTGATTCCGGTCTGGGAAAGACATGGCTTGGTAGTTCGGACTGGACTGTTCCCATGAGGCACAGGGTCAGAGCTGATTCGCATATAGCCAGTGTCTAACCCAGGGTGGTGTGGAGTGCAAAAAAACGATGGATTTAGGCCCAGATCCTTGTACTGGGGTGAATGTATGACATTGTTCTACATTCTGTCCATCAACTGTGTTTTTTGCAATTTTCACCCCGAGTGTGCTGGGTATACTCAGACGTGAGTCCCAGGCTCTCCACACCACTGGAGTCAAGCTATCCAGGCTGATGAAGGCTGATAGCCATAAACCGGTCCTTGGATGCTTGATTCCGGTCTGGGAAAGACATGGCTTGGTAGTTCGGACTGGACTGTTCCCATGAGGCACAGGGTCAGAGCTGATTTGCCCATAGCCAGTGTCTAACCCAGGGTGGTGTGGAGTGCAAAAAAACGATGGATTTAGGCCCAGATCCTTGTACTGGGGTGAATGTATGACATTGTTCTACATTCTGTCCATCAACTGTGTTTTTTGCAATTTTCACCCCGAGTGTGCTGGGTATACTCAGACGTGAGTCCCAGGCTCTCCACACCACTGGAGTCAAGCTATCCAGGCTGATGAAGGCTGATAGCCATAAACCGGTCCTTGGATGCTTGATTCCGGTCTGGGAAAGACATGGCTTGGTAGTTCGGACTGGACTGTTCCCATGAGGCACAGGGTCAGAGCTGATTTGCCCATAGCCAGTGTCTAACCCAGGGTGGTGTGGAGTGCAAAAAAACGATGGATTTAGGCCCAGATCCTTGTACTGGGGTGAATGTATGACATTGTTCTACATTCTGTCCATCAACTGTGTTTTTTGCAATTTTCCTCCCCAGGATAGGCATGGTCCACGAAGAGGGAGCTTCAAAATCCTGCCGCCTTTGTTAGCTACCCACAGCCTTTTGCTGTTATCAGCAACCGGCTCCCACCGGTTCTAACCCCCAATTGAGCACAAGAACTTGTGGGAAAATATAGCCAGGAAAGGAGGTGTGGCCACCTGCGCTAATCCCACCCCTTAGGTGGGAGAGGAGAATTGAAGCTCACATCTCAGTTCCCTCAATCTTGAGGATGAGGGGACTCATCCAATCTGTAAGAGGTTGATGCCCCCCTCCCATTGGAGGGTGGCATCCTGGGGGTGTAGACACCCCGGGGAAGGGACTCATTGGTCCCACCCTGCACATCCTTCTTACGCCCCTAAGGGCCAGATGTAGGTAAATTAGATTTACCAATTTTTAATTACCGAATTGTATCGAATCGGTAATTAAAAATCGGTAAATCTAAAGGGTGGATATGTAGGTATTTCCAGATGTGGAAATACCGAATCTGTAACAATCGGTATTTACCTATTGTGTAAATACAGAATCGGTATTTCCCATTGATTCCTACGGGCTTTGAAGCCTATAGGAATCAATGGGAAATACCGATTCTGTATTTACACAATCGGTAAATACCGAAATTTGCAAGGGTGCAGGGGGTGTCACTTTGACACCCTCTGGCACCCCACAAATAGGCATGTGCGCCATGTGGCACACAGACATGCCCTAAGGGCATGTCTGTCTGTCACACGGCTAGGTGTGCATGCACACATGTGCATGCAGACCTGAATTCGGTATTTTACCACACAATAGATACCACACAATAGAAGAGTCTAAATTTACAGATTCTGTAAAATTGTGCCCCTACATGCCAATCCTTGAATACCGGTCGGTAACGGCCGAAAATACCGATTTTCGGCCGTTACCGACTGACTGACCTACATCGGGCCCTAAATGTAGTATTTGGGGGCACCCCTGAACTTGCCTCTTCAGATTCGTCAAGACAGGAAAAAGTATGACCGAACAGCCGTGCAGCAGAGAAGAGGACAACGACAACTGCTTTGGCCCAAGCCCGAAGGCCTGTCTCCTGCTTTGGAACCCCTGCAAGCTGAACCAGACGTGTTCTGCAGCAAGCAGCCTCCAGATACCCCAGGGACAGACTCTGATCCCCGGAGGACCTCAGATTTGTCAAACAACCAGCTCATGCCCAGACTCAAGATCCGGATGGAACCGTGTGTCTGCAACCACTCTGAACCTGTCGCCCACAGCCCGAGACGGAGTGGCCCAACACCACTAAGAGACGTATCCCTGACCTGGGATACAGCTTTGGACGAGATCCTCCAATCTTCACCTCAACGCCTGCAGCCTCAACTTCTAGGGGCCTCCGACTGCATCTGGTGAGAAAAGACGACACTTGAAGACACCCCTGCACATGCAGATCCCTGCCCTTGGGATGCCTGCCCAACAGTGTCCCTATGTCCAGCAGTCCTCCAACCCTCTAGTCACTGGGTCTCTTCTCCATGACTCCTGAGCCGAGCCTGCAGCATTTCTTTGTGACCAACATTCTCCATTGAGCTGCATTGGGATCCCGATGCCACTTTGCACCCTGCTGCGCAAGTGCCGCTGGAGGTGCACTTTCTGCACTCCCTTGTGGCCCTTTCGCGCTGATCTTTACATCCTGGACCCTGGTCCTAAATTCACAGGTACCTGTGACAGGTTCCCTTCGGAGTAACCCATCTCCATTGCACTACATTGAGCCCCAACCTTCCCTTTGACCTTTGCACCTGGCCGCCCAAGTGCAGCTGAGGGTGCACTCTCTGTAACTATCTTACCCTTGCCCTGTGTAAGTGCTATCAGCCCGAGAATGACCTACAAGACTGCTTACATATCAGTAAGTCATTAACCTTGTTTTCCTCCACAGGTTGACCTTGAGCGCTGAACTTGCCATACACTGTAGCGGTTACTTCGCTGAAGGCTAAAACTGTATTTGTATGACAATTACAACAGTAACCAACTGTACAAGTGTATTTTCGACATTCTTAAGCCAGAACTGCATTTGTTCTAAAAAGCATTGATAACTTGAAAGTATTACAGCTTACTACATTAGGTAACCCTTGGTCCCTAAATAAAATACAAAGTATAATTGTTTATACTTACCAATTGGTCTTGATTCATTCTTTAAATGTGTGATATCATTTTTCTTGCCTGCGTTTGCACAACACATGTTTAACACCTCCCTCTGATAATCCTAACTGCTTGACCACACTACCACAATAGAGCTTTTGGTAATATCTACTTTAGCCTCTGCTTTAACTCTGGGGATACATTGTACCTTACTTTGGTATAGAATGTAAAGAGTCAGTTTCCTACACTCCTTTTATCAAATTGTCTGTTTTAAAGCCTCTAATTGTGGGCTTTGGATTTCACAATGGGGGCATCAATAATCTCCTATTAATTGAGGAGTATGCTTTTCTTTACTGAACTCAAGGTACTCACTTGGGAGATCCTGCTCCACACTTTTCAATAACTTCTCCTCTGTAGGACAGAGTGGAGGGGGGACTTGGAGCTAATTTCAGAGGTCCAGAGCCCATGCTCCTATGGGTAGATCAAAGAATAAAAAATGGGGGCTTCTGTTCCTAAGAGAGGAGATTAAGTGTTAATCACAGGTGTGGCTGGACTTATATCAAAAGGACAGTTAGCATGACAGTTTCATGTTGACCTCCCACATCCTCAAGTGGATGTCATTCTTCATCATAGGGCGGTGCTCCTCGTTGGGCCGTTGCTGCAATGCTCTACAGGTACCCGAAGGGTCATTTGAGCGGATATCTTTTAAAGCGATGCCGTATGATGCATGCAAGTAAGGTGACTAGTGTGATGAAGCAGCTAAAATGTAGTTGTGGGTTAAAATGATAGGGGAGGTTACAAACTATCTTTTAATAAGTAGACTGCCCTGTCGGAGATAACAACCTATAAAAGCCTGATGCGACCCTAGAGGTTTGAAAGGAACCCTGGTAGTCAGTGTATGGCGACTATGTGGGGAGAATACCCTATAGTCATCAGGTGGAGGCCTCGCGTTGGTCTCTCACTCAATGATTCGTCGACATGTTTCGACTCTAGGAAATTGGTCTAAAGGATCAGTGGCGCTTCATCAGGACATTAGAATCTATAATGAAAAACTACCCTACACAATAATGGTGCTCTTAAAGTGTAACCTGCTGTCTGTGTGGTTCAAGGCAAACCAGTAAAAGAAAGAGAGGGAGAGGTTACTGTGTCCCTGATATCACAGCTTGTTTTGCCGCCAAAGGATATCAAAGGTGGAGGTAATGGGGGACTGTCTGGAAGCACGACCAGGCAGTACACATGAAAGAGTTAAAATGATAAAGTTTGACATCAACAGACACAAAGGTGGGACACCAAATCCGTGCTGTAGCAGTGATGTCCGCAAAGAATGTTGTCACTGCAATGTAGGTCCAATAAAAACATGGTAGTGTTTTATCTAAGGCAATACCTAAATGTGCCAAACATAAAAGGTAAAAAAACCAATGCGGATGTGTTGGCATTCATTGTGGTTGATCGAGATTATGTTACTCGATGTTGTCAGTTTTGAGTATGTGTGCCAGTTTGTGCTACAAAATGGCATGTACAAGTGAGCTCAAACCATGCGGTGTATAGCAGTCATTATGGCAGACAGCCTGAATAAACACAGAAGCAGACATTTCAAGTGGTGGTTGTGCTTATGCTTGTATTCGAACGTGTTTGCATTCGAAAGTGCTAAAATTGCCTGTTGCCCATTAGCGGCACCTGATACAATGATACATTAGTGACTAATTACCTACATTACAACTATTGTGTGAGAAAAAGTCCTGTCGACGATCAGGAAAAATTATTCAAGTCGGTGTAGCTGAAGTGAACTAGTTGCTTACCTAAAGCTAAATCGCTTTTGCTACATCAGGTAGCACGGAGGTACCGCGATCAAGCGTGCCCCTCTGTGAAATCAGCACAGTTAGCTAGAATCAGCGGGACTCGCAGTAAGTAAAGGCAATTTGTCAGCCGGCCAATGGCACGGCACGGATACTCGCGATTTTGGGGTGCGACCGTGCATCTGCACCTACCCTTGTGTGTCCGCGTCCCTGGAATTGGGACTTGGCACATCCATGGTTCTTGGTTATATGGAGTGAGACGAGGTGGCCAGATAAAACATTTAGCAGTCGTTCCGGTATAGACGCGCATGTCCGGTGGCCATAATGGAATGATTAGTTAGTTGAAATTGGTTATTATGGAAACCATAGGGTACGGAGAAGTAACATTTTCTCGATTAACATAGCCGTGAGTTTTTTCCGCTTTGTAGGCAGTCATGTTGGAATGTTTTTTTTACCTTTTATGTTTGGCGCATGACTTACGGCGGGATTTTTGATCTCTTATCAGATCACTATAGATCTAGATCCCAACTCAGGTCGACTGAACCTTTGTTACCTGTCATAGAGTAAAAAGCAATCCACTACGAGGTTAATCAGTTTAAGACTTGCAGAACTCTGAAGAACCACTTACTACGAATAAGTTTTAAAAGTTTTATTATAAAGCCAAAGATAACTGGAGATACAAACATCTCAATATAAGGTTCAAAAGATACACTGGCATTAGTACAAGCATGAATTTTCTAAATGCTCTTAGGCGACAGAAGAGTATCACCAAAACTAATTCAAAGATCATCAAGGTTGCAAGAATAGACACAAGTTGTAACTTGTGCGACATTTACAAAAGGGAAGGAAAATCCAAATTAGACTGTCCCTACACTAGACTAAGTGACATCCCTACTTAGCAAGATCTTAACCTAAAATGGTGTCAGCCGTGGTGACTTCCAAAGAAGATCACTCACTTTCCCTTAGTCTTTGTTTTAAATCTGTGCATCGCAGTTATGCGCTATCTGCCTACCCATCCGCTCTCTTAGGTTCCTCAGGCCATCTGCTCTACCTCCACCCAGGGGTGCTGTCCCTAATACAAAATCACAATTACAGTAGAAAACGCCCCTCAGAGACGCCCCTCACGTACACCCCTCACGTGGTGTCGGTTCTGGCTTTTTCCATGCTGATACTCCTCTGGGCTCATTGTTAGCGTTGACCTTGCTTCTCAGGCTCTTCTCCGGCAAGACGGTACCCCCCAAAAAATTCCTGAACCCTCCTCCAGGCCTGTGCCTGTCTCCCAGAACAGAGCTCTATTCATCACTCACTTGATTGGAACCCCCTCGCACCTGCAAACAGACACCCATGAAGTGGGCCCCAAATTCCGGCCTTCAGCTTATCTCCTAAGTCGTAAACCTTCGAGCATGGTACACGATTTATGCTTAACACGACCTGATTCTAACTAGCACATGCAGATCAAAAGAAACGACCTTATCTCTTAAGGCCTACTAGAATTACATGAAACGGGCCTGTGCACACTATGAACCTTTATTTCTCAGCCTAAACAGTATTCTAACTTATTACACACAACTGGTTATAGGGAACACTTCTATAAAACGTATATTTTCAGTTCTATGATCAATAATACTTTGAATTATGACAACAGTAATCCATATCATGTGAAATTGTAAAGGCACGTATTCTTTCTCAGTGAACTGCCATGAGGCCTACACATTTCTACGTTTAGCAGCATTACATTCTCCTCTGCAACAGCCACATAACATGGAATTTAATATCATTCTAACATCTCTAAACACTCCTACATTAGCTTTTCATACTGATATATGCACTCTGTATTAATTAAACACTCTTATATGTATGCACTCTATAAATTCGACACTCTTATGTGTTCCTTTAACTAGACTGGTGCAACGTGCTTGTAAATATGGTGCACCTCTACATTTTACTTGATTTGCGCTCTCTCATAGGTATTACCTTACATACTTTACTACCATGTTTGTAATGGACCTACGTTGTAGTGAAAACATTCTTTGCGGACATCACTGCTACAGCATGGATTTGGTGTCCCACTTTTGTATCTGTTGATGTCAATCTTTAGCCTGCCATTGCTGTTTTCTGCTTTGCGGGGAGAGCAGGACTACATCCCCCAGCCTTCTTCACTGCTGTCAATGCCAATAGCGAGCCAAAAGGGGCATTAAGGCAGTTCGGGGCTCAGCAGCGCGGGAGCCCGCCTTTGTTGTTTACTGCTTTGCGGGGGAGCAGGACTACAGCCCCCAGCCTTCCTCGCAGCTCCTACACCTCCGACAATGCCATCAGCGGGCCAGGAGGCACATTAAAACAGTTCCAGGCTCCCGCTGTGCGGGATGCACACAGAAGCGGTTGGGCCGATCCCGGCGAAGCCCGGGTCAAGGGCGGGAATGTCTGTGCCTGTCCGCGGCTAGTAGAGGCTGGGCTGGGGCCGGTCCCGTGGTCTCTTGATCTGACGGCCTTAGGTCTTGACCTCCGACGCCTCAACACCGCTAAATACAGCTCAAGGTACCCACAGATGTTTAGCTGAATAAGGACAAGAACATCAACCATCCTCAAGTGAGTACCTGTTCGTCACTTGTGACATTGACACGGTTTCCTTTTATCATTTGCTTTACCCACTTTGAAGTGAAAGGTGCTTCAAGCTAATTAAGGGTAATATGGGGAAGAGGAATGCAGGACCTGTGAGCTCCCCTAGGCCCCCATACATGCTACCATTGACTCTCTCTTTGTCAAAGCAGTATTTGCAATTACACAAGAAATAGACAGGGCTGAGAGGCGACTCTATTTGGATATAGGTCGAGTTTTGCTTCACACGCCGGATGGGCCGTCGTGCTCCGTAACTGACATCCCTGTGGATAAATCACCAAATGGAGTTACGGGTCGACCTCAGGAGGGCACTGTGACTTTTGGCCCCAGCCAGAGTAAAGCTACCCCAGGGCATAATACGCACAATAGGGGCCTTAATGCCATCCTTCAAAAGGCAGACTTGAATGCCCCCCCGGCACCCAAGAAGTCGCGGAGGACAACGATGGAAGTAGAAACTGTGAAGTCTGGGTAAGTGTGATCAATGTTGACATGAAGGGTACTGAAGAATTTTGGGGTCTCCTAAAGCAAAATATGGCGGAATTTTTGTCTGGCTGTTGTCTGCATTTTGTAGTGAAATCACTAAAGTCTGAACTGAATCCAAACTTACAGTTGGTGGTATTGAAAAAGAAATGGTTTTCCTCAACCAGGCCTCTCAGACATCTGCCTCAAAAAATCACAAGCCCTTCGGCCAACATTTTCGGGGACGCGAAACGCTGACGGGACGCGGAACAAGAAGGAGCTTTGGCCTGGAATAATTCAATTATTAACCATGACTGTGAATCTGCTAATTGACTGATCTTCTTACTGAATTTGTTGCCCAAGTCAGTCCAGTTCATTTAAATAATGCGGTTGGACTCTTTTTTTGGCTTACCGACAGCTTTAGGATCTTATTTAAAATTTCGGCATTTTAGCCTGACACGCAAACATTGGTGCTTCGCCCTCAATGTAGACTTCCAAGATCCTAAGAGAAAAGAAAGTGGACCCTCGTATATTTGAAGTCCTTTTGTCCTGAAGATGACCCTTAAACTATTTGTGGGTCGAACACCGTTGACCCATAAAAAACATGGCCTAATTAAGAGAGGACACAATTGCTATATTGTGTATTTTGTTAATTGTTGTTGTTTTATGTTTTTTCTCTGCCACTGTTAGTTCAGTTTACACTTGTCAATGTTCCTAATTTTATCATTGTTTGTTTAACTGTTTGAGCGCCCTTATTATCTTTGTTTTTCTTTTTTGTTTTATTGAATGTATATTAAACATTTTTTGAGATTATTTATGTACATGGTTATTGTGAAATTAAGTCAGCACAGTTTTGCCTTTCTATGCACTATTTCCTTCTTTTTTACACCAATTGTTTTATAGTTTGTTATTTTAGCTCATTGCAACACAGTCAAAATCACAAGCAGCAATTCCCCTTCCAGGGCCTCTTTCTCTGCCCAGACCCCATAGTGCCAGCTAGCGCGTCAGGGTCCTTGGTACAGGGCTGTGTTCCTCCATCTCGCCCATCATCTATTCCTCATAGTAGCCTGGTTCGGAATCACTGATGCTCAACCTCACAGCAACATATCACCCTCACAGCAACATATAGATTCTGCAGACAGTTCATCTGCGAAAAACAGAAATGGTTTGCCAGTATTAGATAGCCCACCAGCTTGTTGCCCCTACACAGTGGTCCTGGCAGGGTACCAGGCCCCAGTACCCTAAGGAATGAATATACTGCCAAATTAATTAATAAGGTGGCTTATTGGTTGAGTAAACCCGCTAGGTTTAATATGGCAGATTATGGGGACATATTGTGATGGGTAGGCGGGTTTCTTGGATTGGGCGCTCTAAGAAAATATCTGATGGTGACTGTGTGGTAATCATGTTTAGAATCCGGAATTAGCCCGCAAGATTCTATATCATACTTCTCATCCACCTTTTCTCGACTCAGGTATAAAGCCATTGCCACTGGGTTTCTATTATAGGCCACCTATTAGTCCTTAACTCTCTTGTAATAACACAAACCAGGAAGTGGAAGTTCCTCCCCTAGGGAGAGTATCAATGTCCCCAAACTGTTTTGCTCCCCTCAATGGGATAGACTGACAGAAAGAGGGCGTGTGTAGGAGGGGAAGACCGTGAAATGCCCCTCGAGATTGGCGAGGGAAAAGCGGGTGGAAACATAGACCCGCACTCTAGTCTTAGGAGTCAAACTAGTAGCTTATCTGCTGCACCATATACACAGACACGGGTCAGTGGGGTCAATCTAAATATTATTTCTTCAAATGTGGCAGGACTTACTGCTAAATTCTCAGATGAACAGTGGCTTCTGGGAGTCTGAATATACCCTCTTTCTCAAGGGATATTAAAAAAAATCAGTCCGGCAGAAGTTTTCTGTTATGGGCGAGCCGGGTGGGGGGGGCTACCGGGTGAGTATCCCATGAAGAGGAGGTGGAGCCAAGGATGTAGAACTCCGTCTTATCTGAGTTCAGTTTCAGTCACCTGGTCTTCATCCACTCTGCGACAGCCTTCATTCCCTGGTGGAGGTTGGTTTTGGCGGTGGCCGGGTCCTTGGTGAGGGAGAGGATCAGATGGGTGACATCGGCATACAAGACGATGTTGAGGTGGTGTGCTCGGACGATGTTGGCGAGCAGTGCCATGTAGATGTTGAAAAGGCTTGGGTTGAGGAATGGTCCTTGGGGTACGCCACAGGTGATCGTGGTTGCTTCTGATCGAAACGGAGGGAGGCAGACTCTCTGGGTTCTGCTGGTGAGGAAGTGGTGATCCAGTCAAAGATTTTGCCTTGGATCCCTGCGTCGTGGAGGCATGTGCGCAGGGTGTGGTGGCAGACGGTGTTGAAGGCGGCAAAGAGGTCCAGGAGGATGAGGGTCGCTGTTTCGCCCTTGTCCAGTATGGCCCTGATGTCGTCAGTGGCGGCGATGAGGGCGGTTTTGGTGCGGTGGTTGTTGCGGAAGCCGGATTGGGAAGAGTCCAGGACGTTGTTCTCCTCCAGGAAGTGGTTCAGTTGTATGTTGGCGGTCTTCTCAATGACTTTAGCTGGGAACAGGAGCAGGGAGATGGGTCGGAAGTTCTTGAGGTCTTTGGGATCCGCCTTGGGTTTCTTGAGGAGGGCAATGATCTCGGCGTGTTTCCAGTTCTCTGGGAAGTGGCGGTCTTGAAGGAGCTTGCCATGTTGAAGATGTGGTGGGGCAGGGGTCGGAGGGTGAGCCGGCATGTTCATGATTTTGATGGTGTCATCGTCGTTGACGTTGTTCCAGGAGAGCAAGAGGTCTGTGTGTTTGGTGGGTGTTGAGTTGAGGGGGGGGGGGGGGGGGGGGGGGGGGGGGTCGGCATCAGTCATCAGCACCTGGGTGTCGAAGCTGTTGTGGATGTGTGCGATCGTGCGGTGGAAGAAGGTAGCCAGGTAGTCGCAGAGTTCTTGTGACGGCGGTACGTCGTTGGAGCTGGGGGTGGCGAGTTCTTTCACGATGTTGAAGAGCTCTTTGCTGTTGTGTACGCTGTTGTCAATGCGTTCCTTGAAGGAGGTTCTTTTGGCGGATCAGATGCTTTGGTGGTGTTTGCGCCTGGCGTTCATGAGGGCTGCGTGGTTGTCTGGTGTCTGGTCATTGCGCCATTGCTTCTCGAGTCTTCTGCAGGTGTGCTAGAAGTTCTGGAGGTCGGCGTTGAACCAGATGGCTCTTGTGTCGGTGCGCCTGTTGGAGGGTTTCCTGATTGGGCGAGGGTGTTGGTGCAGTCGTCAATCCATTGTCTGAAGTTGTGGGCTGCTGCGTCTGTCTCTGCGGCTCGGGTGGAGGGTCTTGGGTGAGTGTGGTGATTAGCTGATCTTTTGTGACTTTTGTCCAGATGCGGTGTGGGGTGCATAGCGGTTGGTTGTGAGTGGTGTGTTTCTCGAAGGAGAAGTGGATGCAGTGGTGGTTGGTCCAGTGGAGTTCGGTGCGGTGGCTGAAGGTGGCGTGGTCGCTGGCGGCGAAGTGGGTGGGTGGGTGTCGTGACAAGTTGTTTGAGTCTGAGGTTGGTGATGTTGTCAGTGTTGTGGAGTAGTAGTTTTTGGCATTTCCGAGAAGGAAAATCAGGTCTCCAAGGAGGATGTAGTCTGTGGAGGCGAGGGCGTGCATGCTGATAAGGTCGGCGATGGATTAGCTGAACTGTGGTCGGGTCCCGGGGGTCTGTAGACGAGGGTTCCTCGGAGGGTGGTGTTGTGATTGGTGTGGATCTGGAAGTGTAGGTGTTCGGCCATGCTAAGGGCGTCTTCTGTGCTGGTTGAGATTTTGATGGTGTTCCTGTGGATGATGGTGATTCCTCCTCCTGGTTTGTTGTTCCGGTCCCTGCGTGTGATCTTGTAGCCTTCCGGGATGGCTATGGCTATGTCCGTTGCCGAGGAGGTGTTCAACTAGGTCTCCGTCAGGAAGGTGATGTCCGGGGCGGAGAACTCTAGCAGGTCCCAGAGTTCTTCAAAAATATTTTTATTGAAGGATACAGTAATACTCAATGCAGTGACAGTCACAGCCAGAACCACAGGGTCCTCAAGGTAGGGAGATCAGGCGTGTTGAGGACAGGGAAATCATGGAAGGCAACCATGATTGGCCGCCCACAAAACCTCCGACGGGGAGGGCAGTTCGCTGAAGGACCACAAGGGTCGACATATCCCGGCTGCTGAGTCAGCGAGGAAGGCTCCCCTACCCGGAGCATAAGTACAAAAGTCAACAGGACCTTGTGAGTGACGAGCGATAGATAGATAGAATAGGTCCCGCCCGCTGTAATCCCAGAAACCCGTCCTCGGAAGCTTGTTTCCGGTCCAGGGAAGGCATGGCTTGACAGTTCGGGCTGGACTGTTCCCATGAGGCACAGGGTCAGACTGATTTGCATATGGCCATGTCTGAACTGGGGTGGTGTGGAGAGCAAAAAAACGATGGATTTAGGCCCAGATCTCTGTACTGGGTTGAATGTATGACATTGTTCTGCATTCTGTCCATTTACTGTGGTTTTTGCATAGGTCCCGCCCATGACCACTGAACATTACTTGGCAGGTTTGGGCTGACTGAATTGCCTCAACAGGAGGCCAACCTTGCATTTTGACAATTAAACAACCCCCCCAATCCCCCCCACCTCCCTCCCCTCCCCTCGTGATGGTGGCGAAGGCTAAAAGAAATGAAGAGAAGGTGAAACAAGAAAGAGTGGATCAAGACAAGGGCGGAGCGCAGCAGTGCCCCCACATATCACTCACAGTTGAAATAGGTGTAGAGTCCTAATGGTGGGGGGGGGGGGGGGAGGCAAACTGCCGAAAGAAGTCCCTTAGAAAGGAAAGCCACTAGTGGGCCCCACCAAAATTCAAATTTTTAAAAATCATCCCTTAAAATGTCTGACATCCGCTCCAAACTCAAGAGTTGCCATAGGCGGGCATGCCAGAGGGATATGGCTGGGGCTTCCTTCTTCTTCTAGGCCGCCGCCAGGGTGACCTTGGCCGCCCCAATGCACAGCCACAAAATCATTTTATCCGCCCGGGTCTGATGCAGTAGGGATGGGTCGCGCAGTCCCAGCAAAACCCCTGCCATGTCAGTGGGAATAGGGTAACCTAGTATCTCCTTTATGTGCGCCAGCTGGAACATGCTTTGGCCTCCTGCGGTCAACCCGCAAAATTCTCCCTCTCCTCCCTCCGCTCTCCAGGAAACTGCTTGTTCAAGGGCTCATCCTAGCCAGACTTGACTATAGCAACGCCGTCTACCTCGGCGCACCGGAGTTTACCTTAGCCAAACTCCAACGGGCACAAAACGCCGCGGCAAGGCTCATAATGGGCCTCCCCCCTAGAGCCTCGGCCAAACAAGCCCTCAAGGCCCTGCACTGGCTCCCTGTCCGCCAGCGAATTGAGTTTAAAGCAATGTGCACCAGTCACAAACTCATTAATGGTGCCGGCCCGGCCGCCCTGAAAGACCTTGTCGCCCCTTACAAAGCCCCAAGATCACTGCGCTCGGACGATGAACATCTGGCCATCGTCCCTAAATTTAAGAAGGTTCGCACCGGTGGCCGTCGCTTCTCGGTCAAAGCCTCCTCAGGCTGGAACGCACTGCCCCGCTACTTGCGTCTGGAACCCTGCCACGCCCTCTTCCGGAAAAAACTAAAAACTTTTTTATTCCCCAAATAGTCTTCCGGTCCCCCCTCCTCCTGGATATTACAACTCTATAGCGCGGGGATGCCTACGGGTCACCAGGCGCTCTATAAATTTATAAATAAATAAATAAATATTTCTTCCCAATACGGTCTAATAGAAGGGCAGTCCCACCATATGTGACGAAAGTCACCCAAGTGGCCACACCCCCTCCAGCATCTGTCCGAGGCTTTGGGGAAGATTTTCCGGAGTCTGGAAGGGTGGAGATACCAGTCCATCATAGTTTTGAGGTGGGCCTCTCTAAGAGCAACTGAGTGATTAAAGCGGTGGGTATCTACCAAGAGGTGCAACCACTCCTCCTCTCCAATGGGGCGCTGTAGGAGGGCCTCCCACATATTCATATATCTGTCCCGCAGCGAGGTAGTGGATTTGAGTAGTAATGCGTATATAAAGGAAATCACTCCCCTCATTGAGGAAAACTTAGCGAGAAATGCTTCAAATTTGGTCAGGGGACGCATAGCCGCCTCTCGGACCTGTGGGTGTAGGGCCCAGTGCATGAGCGGAGTGTAGTGATACGCTTCTGAGTCAGGCAGGTGAAATTCGTCCTGGCATTCCTTAAAGGTGAGCGGTTCCCCGTCCCGAAACAGATGTATCAGTGCTAGACAACCCCCCTGCTTCCAGGTATCAAAGGACCCCTCGTGTAAAGCTGGGGGGAATAAAGAAGTGTGGTGAATCGGGGTGTAGGGGGAGGGGAAGGTAGTCCACCTATCGTCGCTGGTGACAGTATCCCATACCCGTAGCGTAGTATGTGTAGGTGTACTCCGGTACGTATTCGGAGGTCTATCTCTACAAGGGCGCCAAGCAAGGTCCCAGACCGTTCTGCCCGTGACGCTGAGGTCCATGTGGAGCCAATGTTTTTCAGAGTCTTTCTGGGTCCATTCAACCAATACTCTTAGTTGGGCCGCTATTGCGGCCCAACTAAGAGTATTCCCTTCCTTGCGGGGGCGACGGAGATGGGAGAATGAAAAACGTGATCGGCCGCCTTGCCAAATAAAGCGTGAAATCATGGTCTTGAGCCTCTGGAAAAAGTCGCATCCAATCTTATGGGGAGTGCCTGGAAAAGGTAGAGGAGTTTGGGCAGGAGTGTCATCTTAATGGCGTGTATGCGCCCCAGCCAGGAAAGGCAGAGCGGCTTCCACCTCGCCAGTTCTGATTGAATTTGAGCGAGGAGAGGGGGTAAGTTGGCTCTAAAAAGCCCCTGTATCGTCGGGGTCAAGGACACCCCCAGATATTGGAGCGACTTGGGGGCCCAAGCAAGCGGGGTCGATGAGCGAAGGTCAGCAGCCCGGTCTGTGGGGAGGGAGAGGTTAAGAATGAAGGACTTCCCAATGTTGACCTTGAAGCCTGCTAAAGCCTCAAACCGAGTTAACTCCGCGTGTAAGCCTGGGAGGGAGCTCTCAGGTTCTGTAAGGGACAAGAGGATGTCGTCGGCAAATAGCGAGACTTTATGAGAGTCTCCCGCGAAGGGGATGTCCTTGATGTCCGGGTTCCGCCGCACTGAAATCGCTAAGGGTTCGATACTAAGCATGAAGAGGAGTGGAGAGAGGGGCCACCCCTGACGGGTCCCCCGAGAGTGTGTGAAGGCACCGGAGCGGCGTCCGTTGACCACCACTCTTGAGATGGGGGCGCGGTAGTTCGCCTGCACCATGGTGATAAATTGGGATGAAAAGCCAAAAGCAGACATTGTTTTGAACAGGAAAGACCAGTTGACCCGGTCAAAGGCCTTCTCCGCGTCGAGGCCCACCAGGATTGCTGGAATGTGAAGTTTTTTAGCTTTTTCTATGAGGTGTTTGATGCGACAGGTATTGTCATGTGTTTGTCTCCCTGCAATAAAGCCGGACTGGTCTGGGTAGATGAGTTTGGCGTCCAGATTCAGCAGAGCGATCGGCCTGTAGGATCCTTCCCAGGCTTAGGTATAACTGATATTACGGCTTCTGCCATGGTGTTGGTTGACCTACGTTCGCCAGCCATTGCATTAAAAAGAGAGACCAGGCGCGGGGAGAGCTCAGGGGCAAAAGTTTTATAAAAGAGCGCTGTGTAGCCATCGGGTCTGGGGGCCTTATTCCTTTTTCATTCAGTGAGGTGATTGCTGAGGTAACTTCAGCTAGAGTTATAGGGGCTGTAAGCGGAGCGTTCCAGTCTTTGGAGACCTGTGGAAATTCTAGGTAGTCAAGGAACGTCTGTTGGGCCTCACTATCTAGGGGATCCCCTGTATAAAGATCTTCATAGAAGGATCCGAAGGCCACAGTTTTCCCCTCGTCTCTGTAGGCTATCTGGCCCGTCGAGTCCAGTATCCCACCTATATATTCTCTCTCCCTCTTATCCCGTAATTAGTGCGCTAAGTGTTTGCCTATTTTATTGCCCTGTGAGTACGAAAGCTGCCGAAGCTTAAGGAGAGTAAGTTCCGTCCTGTTGGAATAAATAGCTCGGAGCTTGCCTCTGAGAGCCTTAAGCTGTCGTAGTTTCTGTCGTGTGGGGTCACTCTTGTAAGAGAGCTTGACAGCCGAAAGTTCATCCTCAAGAGCCTCGCGTTCCCGAGCGTGCAGTTTATTGAGAGCTGAGTTAAGAGCGATGCACTCGCCCCTAAGTACCGCTTTCAGAGCATCCCAGTTAATGAATTCGGATGTATCTTCCGGGGGATTTGTGTCGAAGAAAGTGGAGATGGCCGTACGCAGTTTAAGACATGATTTGGAAGGAGGGAAGTACCACTTGGGTGTGGTCGGCGCCGGTCCACGCCACTGCAGTCTAATCGAGTACAGGCTGTGGTCTGAGACCGAGAGGGGGAAAATCTTTGCATCCTGAAGGGTGCCTCGCAGGGATTGGCTGATAAAGATATAGTCTAGTCGGGAGTATGTTCTGTGGACATGGGAAAAGAATGTGAAGTTGCACGTTTGTGGGTAAAGAGCCCGCCAAGTGTCTAGAAGTCCTAGGTCCCGAATACGATGTTGTGTTTCTACTGTGAAGGTCCCTGAATCCGATCTCTGTGTGTGTGTACTGTCTAGGTCTTTTTGCCAAATAAGATTGAAGTCACCTAAGAGCAGGAGGGAGCCCTCTACGAAGCCCGCTATGTTCCCCAGTAAGCTGGAAAGGAAGGGAACTTGGCCAGTGTTGGGAGCATATAGCGCTACAAAAGTGCAGATCTTTCCTTGCAGAACACCCTTTACCATTATCCATCGCCCCTCTTTATCTCTCTGGACCCCAAGCGGTTGAAATTGGAGCGCAGCGCGGAAGAGCAAGGCTACCCCACGATGTTTTGTGACAGCGGAGGATCTATAAATAAGAGGGAATAATTTATGCTTAAGGCGTGATTTGTCTGTCCTAGCTAAATGAGTTTCCTGTAGGGCAATCACATCCAGATGGTGGTCTACAATGTATTTCCACACCTTGATCCGTATCTGCGGTGAGTTAAGACCCTTAACGTTCCAGGTGGCTATGGAGATAGGAGGCATTCCTCCACCAGTGAACCATCATCTATGTTATGGCTGTAGAGGACCCAACGAACCAGTGCCTGGTCAGCGTACCCAATCAGCCACCTACACAAGCCACCACCTGCAGTGGAGAGAAAGTAAAAGGCCCCCCCAGGAGAATAGCCGCCACCACGATGTCCCACCCACCCTCTCCCCCAACCCCACCCAGCCTGCCCAACAACCCCCCTGAAACCACCCCTTCAACCCCCCCGCCCCCCAACAACCCAGGAAGAGAAAAGTCAGTACAAGGGAGGGCCCACAGTTCCGCACCCAACCCTGATGCGGGGTACTGTCCATTCTCGGGAGCGCGGAGAGTGGATATCACCAAACTCTCTCCCACCAGTCCCTCCCGGCACCACCCTGCAACATTAACCTGGCTGGTCCGTGGAGAATCATGTCCCTGGCTCGCTGTCATTTACCTGAGCCACCGAGGAGACAGCTGCCTCTCTTTCCAGGAGGCTTGCAGAGAGGTCAGGTCTCACCATCGCGGGGATCGGCCCACCGTCTGTCATTCGGTGGAGCTTCTGCGTCGCCGGTGTTTATGTTGGGAGTCAGTTGGTTTCGTCGCTGGGTCTGCCCTCTCCAAGCCCAGGGCCTCGAATGCTGCATCCAGGGAATGTAGCTGTAGGAGCTTCCCCTTGAACTTGAAAATGATGGTCCCATGAATAAGGTATGCCCTGCTCCTTCAGATAGGAGGTGATAGGTTTGAAGCTGCGGCGCTTGACGAGTGTGGAGGCAGCGAGATCTTGATATAGGACCGGCTGATGCCCACCGAATTGGATGGCGGCGAGGTCACGAGCTTTGCGTAGGATCTGTTCTTTGATTTGGAAGTCGTGGACGCATACCAGGATATCCGGCGGTGGGGCTTGTGCGCCCCGTGGTAAACCCACTCTGTGAACCCTGTCCAGTTGGAGCTCGAAGTCGTCTCCTTCACCCAGAATCTGTCTGAACAGCGCCGTTACATAGTCGCGGAGATTCTCCCCCTCGCCTTTCCAAGGCACGGCTCAAATGCGAATGTTATTCCGCCTTGAGCGGTTTTCTAGATCCTCAGTGTGCGCCTGTAGGTCAAGAATCTGCTCAGTCAATCGGATAATATCTTGTTGGAGGTGATGCAGCTCGTCGGCAGCGCCCACGTCATGTTCCTCTAGTGTAGCCACTCATTCTCCAATGGAGTCCACATCACGCCTCATTTCGCGCATGTCTGCGGATAGCTGAGTGCGGACCGCAATGATGTCTTATTTGATGGCCGCAAAAAGCTCCAGCATGAATGCCTTCGTGGCCGGTGACTCAACTTCATCTGTTTGCAGCATCTGCGCTGCCACTTGACGGGGGTTCCCATTCCCCGGTTTCGGTAGCGTACCTTTAAGGTCCTTGTCCTTCTTGTCCATGGTGGAGGCCATTTTGGGGGCACCCTAGGTCCGCAGCTCCTCCACCGATCGCCTCTGGGACGGTTTGTAGATAGCGGTAAGGGGCCAGGAATCGCGCACTCCGCCTCAGCACCCCCAATGTACTTCTGGTCACATCTGGGCCCCGATTCTAGGCCCTTATTAGACTGGTGAAAGGCGCATTAGTCATCCCTGCCGCTCTTGACGCGAGGAAGGCCTCAAGGCTCTCAATGTCCAAGCAGCAGGGCCCGTCTGCAAGGACCCAGACTTCCGGCGGGTCCTCCCGGGGGAGCGACCAAGCCCTCGCAGCGCTATCAGGTACTCCCCCTTGCTGTGCCCGCCGACCCCCGGGCCGAAATGGAGCGCATCCCCGCCGGAGCTTGCCCCCAGCAGGCGGACCCAGCCGAGTCTCCGCGACACTACTACTCCCTAGTCGGCTCCGAAGCTGTCGCCACCACCGGGGGGGGGGGTCGGGGGGGAGTCCGTCTAACCCCCCGCCGCGAAGCACCAAGTAGGCCGCGAGTCGCGTTCCCGGGCCACCCGGTCTCAGAGAAACACTGCGCAGAGGTGGGTCGATGTCCATCCGGGCCCAGGCTGTCACCTCAGCTTCTGACCCTCGGCCCTGGTATAGGTATTCTGGGGCTCTCTTGCTGCTCCTCCTCTCAGCTTGGCAGCGCTGGCCACTCCCCGTCTGGCTGGACGAAGGGTCGGGCCCCGCAGTTCAAGCCGGCGCCTTCCCCGTAGCTATTTGTGGGAGCCTGAGGTTGTCTGTAGGCCCCGTGTGCGGCGCAGATATTGCATTGACCGCCGGTCCGCGGCCCGGCCAGCAGCTGTCAGGTGTATTCCCCTCGGCCTCTTCACCTGCTTCAACGTCGTCAGTGCCCAGGCTGCTCAACCGCGTATATCAGCGGGAGTACCCAGGCAGGAGCAGGCCTCTGGCGCTCGGAGTGGCGTAGGCAGCGCCGGCGTCTCTGGCAGCGCAGCTCGGCCGCATACCACGCAACGAGCATGGTCTCAAAGTCGCCGCCCACGCTGTTGGCTCGGTCTTAGGGCTCGCCGCTAGAGGAGGCGGACTGCGCTCAGATCGCTGCACTGCAGAAGCGCCGCTGGGAACAGGAGCACACAGGGAGCCCCTGGGGTGCCGTAGAGCCCATGGATGGACACCGGTAAAGGCAGAAACAAAGCTTATATTCACAGTGGCGCCAGAGGGACTGGGAAACACGTCCTACTCCGCCACCATCTTGACCACGCCCCCCCAGGTCCCAGAGTTCAACGGCGTGCTTGTGTACTGAGCGGGTGTTGAGTAGTATGCAGCTGAGATGGTTGTGGCCTGCGATGTTGGGATGGGCAGGACGTGCCAGTGTGCGCTGGCTGGTGTAGTTGCATTTTCGGGAGGTAAAGGGTCCGTGGGTGAGTTTCTGGGTGGCCTGGAAGCAGGTGGAATTTCAGCCGGCGTGGAGTGCGTGGAGGGTCTTTGCGTCGTAGCAGCGCCAGGTCCTGTTGAGGGCATGGGGTCCAGGGGGTCTGTCACCGGGCGCAGTCCAGGCGTGGACGGGCGCAGACAGATTTGCCTTAGGCACGCCGGCGGCGCGACCGCGTAGCGGTTGGCATTTGTAGGGGAGGGGGAGGGACAAGCAGCTGGGAGCGGGGCGGAAGGGGAGTGTCTGGAGTCAGCGACGGAGGGACAACGTAGGGAAGAGCAGGCACACAACAGAGGGGCACAAATGAACTGAGAAAATAAACAATCACAGGCACACAATAGAGAGGCACAAAGGAGCTGAGCAATAAAACAATTACAGGCACAAGTACAGTGAAATACAAGAAAAAACGCTAAGCTGTGAAAAAGATACTAGACCAAGAAATGGGATCAGGGAAGCCACGAACCCTGAACGGAGGTGCTGGCTGGGTTCAAGGCGGATCAGGACTCACGCACGCTCCCCCGCAGCGGACGGCTTTTGTACGGGAAGGGATGAGCAGGCGGTAGTGGGGCGGAAGGGAAGTGTCGGCGGTAAGCGACAGAGGGACAAAGTAAGGAAGAACAGGCACACAACAGAGGGGCACAAATGAACCGAGACAATAAACAATCACAGGCACACAATAGAGGGGCACAAAGGAGCTGAGCAATAAATTAATTACAGGCACAAGTACAGTGAAATACAAGAAAAAACGCTAAGCTGCGAAAAAGATACTAGACCAAGAAATGGGATCAGGGAAGCCACGAACCCTGAACAGAGGTGCTAGATGGCTTCAAGACGAAGCAGAGCACCGCGGGGCTTCGGGGAGAGTGAGGTTCTGGGACCGAGGTCTGAGGACTCACAATGTTATGCTGATGTAATGTAACAAATCCCAGTTGATTAACCTTGACTATTTATGCGCTACCTTTGTTAATCAATTTCTGCTTATGGCCCGAGCATCTGTTTGATGCTTTTAGCTGTTTGCTGGATATTTTGTAAACCTGTACAAAAGGTTGTATGATGTCAATACATGGATTTGATGTGCGGAGTCTTTTTTTAATTGTTTCTTTTATGGCTGTATTTACTGCTGAATAAAGATTATCATCATCATTTTAACTCTCATGTGTATTGCCTGGTCGTGCTTCCAGACAGTCCCCCCTTTCCTCCACCTTTGATATGCTTTTGTGGCAAAACAAGCTGTGATATCAGGGACCCAGTAACCTCTTTCTCTCTTTCTTTCTGTATCTCTTTCTTTTACAGGTTGGACCTTGAACCACACAGACAGTAGGTAGCACTTTAGGGGCACCATTATTGTGTGGGGTTGTTTTTCATTATAGATGCTGATGTCCTGATGATGCACCACAGATTCTTCAGACCAATTTCATAGGTGTGACGACATACACTAACTACCAGGGTTTCTTTCAAACACCTAGGGTAGCAACAGCCTTTTATAGGTTTTTATCTCAGACAGGGCAGTCTACTTATTAAAAGATAGTTTGTGACCTCCCCTATCAGTTTTAACCCACAACCACGTTTTACTACTCCACCACACTAGTCACCTCACTTGCACGCATTGTATGGCATCTCTCAAAAAGAGCTCCGCTAAAGTGACCCTTCGGGGTACCCAAAGGGCATTGCAGCACCGGCCCAATGAGGAGAACCACCTTATGATAAAGCATAACATCCCTCTGGGGATATAAGTCCAGACACACCTTTGAGTAACTCTTATTCTCATCTCGTAATAACAGAAGCCCCCTGCACCACAACCTCTAACTCCTCTCAGCCTATGACAGAAAATGTCACCGGTCAGGAATGACTTCCACTTATGACAGCCACAAAAGTACTGGCTGTAGACCACACTGGGGCTACATTCACTGAGAATTGTGGGCTCTCTGCCCCCCCCCTGCCAACCACTAGTGTCAACAATTAACTGAGTCCCTTGACCACCTGTGGTCACAACATTTGGCTGTCAGGGAAAGGGGTTTAGGCAACACTGGTCCCACAACCCAGCGGCATGTGCACACCCAGATGGTCCAGAAGTGCAGAACTGCAACAGTAGTAGATAAGGAAATGGAACTAGCTGGGTGATTGGAGGAGTGCATGGGTAGTGACAAAGAGATGGCTGGACTGCATCAGTAGTGCTCAGGGAATTGTAGCAGTGCATTTGATAGTGCTTGGGTCAGTACATAAGTACACGGGCACTGACTGGATGATTAGAGTACTGCAAGGAGAGTGCATGGGGAATTTATAAGTGCTTGGGTTTTGGCGGAGTGATTGGATAAGTACATGGACTGGCTGGATGATTGGAGGAGTGCATGGGTAGTGACAAGGAGATGACTGGACTGCATCAGTAGTGCTCAGAGGACTGTAGCAGTGCATATGTTAGTGCCTGGGCCATTGCATAAGTACATGGGTACTGACTGGATGATTAGAGTACTGCAAGGAGAGTGGGATCACTGACATAATATCGAATACACAGCCCCCCTTCTTAAAAAATAAATAAAATGAAAAAACGGATCGGGGAGGCCACGCCCCCTCATTGCACGACTCTGCAAACGCGCCCCCTGGCAAGTTTGCAGAGGAGAAACTAAGTTCCCTTGAATACTGGGGGCCAAGTAGCCCACGAGGAACCTCCACGATGCGCCAGGGGGCCGCATTGTAGAGAGGTGTAATGAGGCAACACACCTTTTTACACCTCTCTGCAACGCAGCCCCCTGGCGCATAGTGGAGGTTCCTGGTGGGCTAGTTGACCCCCAGGGACCCCCAGTATTCAAGGGGAATTACTTCCCCCTCTGCAAACGTGCCAGGGGGCGGGTTTGGACAGTGCTGCAGGGAGGGGGCAACCTTGGAGTGATGGATTACACAACTCTGCAAACGCGCCAGGAGGCGCGTTTGCAGAAGAGGAACTAATTCCCCTTGAATACTGGGGGTCCCTGGGGGCCAACAAGCCCACCAGGAACCTCCAGTATGCACCAGGGGGCTGCGTTGCAGAGAGGTGTAATGAGGCCACGCCCCTTTTTACATCTCTCTGCAAGGCAGCCCCCTGGCGCATAGTGGAGGTTCCTGGTGGGCTAGTTGGCCCCCAGGGACCCCCAGTATTCAAGGGGAATTACTTCCTCCTCTGCAAACACACCAGGGGGCGCATTTGCAGAGTGGTACAGGGAGGGGGTGGGCTTGAGGTGATGAATTGCACCACTCTGCAAACGACACCATATCCCACGAAATTCTCATCAAGGAGTTATATAAAAATGGTGTCCGTGGAAAAGCTCTTGAATGGATTCGCTCCTTCCTGGCGGAACGAACCTTCCAAATTACCTCCTCACTGGCCTGTTCTGATACCCTCTATGCACCCCACGGAGTGCCACAGGGATCTATACTTAGTCCCCTATTTTTCAATCTATATCTTAGACCCCTGGCTGACTTAGTCGAAAAATCCTGACTCACCCTTATGACTTAAGCCGACGACTCCCAAATCACTTTTTCTCTATCCGAATCCTGTCCGACATCCTCATCTCTACTCAAAGCAGGGCTCCAAAACATACTGAACTGGTTGACTAGAAACCAATTAAAGCTCAATGGAGACAAGACAGAGATTCTGCTCTTGGGAAAACGTCGAGACCTGTGGAATCCCTCACACTGGCCTAATCAGATGGGCACTTTTCCTACCCCTGTGACCCAAGTTCGCAATCTGGGAGTCATCTTGGACAGCTCCCTTTCCATGAGTCAACAGGCCAGCAAAGTTACTGGTCTATGCCTCACCATAGTCAAATGGTTGAGGAAAATCCTTTGGATGCTGCCCCTTCCCACTCAAAAGACCGTAGTCAATGCCCTCATAACATCTCGGCTTGACTACGGCAATATTCTGTACCTTGGCGCCAACAAAGCGGTAGTCGGTCGACTACAACTGGTCCAGAACGCAGCAGTCCGACTGCTGTGCAAAATCCCTAAAAATTCCGGAGTCTCAAGCTACCGTCTGGAACTCCACTGGCTCAGGGTTGAAAGCAGAATCCGCTTAAAAGCCCTGAACTATATGTTCAGAATCAAAGCGGGTACTGCACCCAAATACCTTTTAGCTCTGGCCCACCCCTATACTCCCGAGCGTAACCTTCGCTCGCAATCAGCTGCCAACTTCTGTGTGCCTAGATTTAAATTGGCAAGAATGGGAGGCAGATCTTTTTCCCATCTTGGACTATCCCTCTGGAACGCACTCCCTCCCTTCATCCGAAAGGAGGAAAACCATGTCAGGTTCAGAAGGCACGTCAAGACCTGGCTATTTGAACAATAACCTGAATAGCCAGAACCCTTTCCCCTGACTTTCTTTCTAGCTGTGTCTCGGCGCCGGGAAACCCTTGTTGGGTAGCTGTTGCGCCTTACAAATTGAAAAAATAAAATAAAAAATAAAATAAAGAGGAAGTATTTCTCTAACTTAAAACGCGCCACAGGGCGTGTTTGCAGACATGTCACCTCAGGCCACGCCCCCTTCCTTCATCAGTGTGCAAACGCGCCCAGTGGTGCATTTTCAGTTGGGGAATTAATTCTCTTTCAATATTGAGGGCCCCTGACGGCCAAATAGCGGCGTGGCCCCCCTCCTGGAGCCTTGTGGTGGCCCTGGGGACCGCCACCTCACAGGGCCGGCTCCTGCAGTGTCCCGGGGTGCCCATCCCCGGGACACTGCTGTTTGCTATGGTAGGGCGGGAGCCTTGCGGCTCCCGCCTTACCATAGCAAACTGTTTTGTTTTTTCAAAAACCAAAGCCGATTACTTTTCAACATGGGGAGCAGCATATTAGCTGCTCCCCATGCAGAAAAGCAATTCCAGCTGCCGCAGGATGCGGTGAGCCTGCAGGGACCGTGGGGGGCTTGGGGACCCCCCCACCGTCCCCATGAGATGGCAGGCCCCGGGGGATGGGGTCCCTGGGGCCATAAGTTGCCCAGGCCCCCCTCCACCAATAAATAATTTTTTTTCACAAAAGAAGATTGGCAGGCCCCGGGGGATGGGGTCCCCGAGGCCCAAAGTGGGCATAGGAGGGGGGCTATCGGGCCCCCTCCAGAAAATTTATACAAAAGTTGGCCATGCCCCGGGGGATGGGGTCCACGGGGCCCGAAATTGGCCACGGGAGGGGGGCCAAGCGCCCCCCTTCCCATAAAAACAAAAATAAGAATTGGGGTGAGGCCCTGGAGGAAGAGGTCCCCAGGGCCAAAAAAAGAAAAAGAAGGGCCCCCCTTCTTAAAAAATAAATAAAACTAAAAAAACGGATCGAGGAGGCCGCCACTCCCCCTCATTGCACCACTCTGCAAACGCGCCCCTGGCGCATTTGCAGAGGAGAAACTAAGTTCCCTTGAATACTGGGGGTCCCTGGGGGCCAAGTAGCCCACCAGGAACCTCCACTATGCGCCAGGGAGCTGCATTGCAGAGAGGTGTAATGAGGCTACGCCTCTTTTTTACACCTCTCTGCAACGCAACCCCCTGGCGCATAGTGGAGGTTCCTGGTGGGCTAGTTGGCCCCCAGGGACCCCCAGTATTGAAGGGGAATTACTTACCCCTCTGCAAATGCGCCAGGGGGCGCGTTTGCAGAGTGGTGCAGGGAGGAGGCGGGCCTTGAGTTGATGGATTGCACCACTCTGCAAACACGCCCCCTGGCGCGTTTGCAGAGGGGGAACTAATTCCCCTTGAATACTGGGGGTCCCTGGGGGCCAACTAGCCCACCAGGAACCTCCAGTATGCGCCAGGGGGCTGTGTTGCAGAGAGGTGTATTGAGCCCACGCCCCTTTTTACACCTCTCTGCAAGGCAGCCCCCTGGCGCATAGTGGAGGTTCGTGGTGGGCTAGTTGGCCCCCAGGGACCCCCAGTATTCAAGGGGATTTAATCCCCCAACTTAGAACATCCCACAGGCGCATTTGCACAGTGGTGAAGGTAGGGGGCGGGGCTTGAGGTGATGTGTGTGCAACAGTCCAGTAAGCATCAGAGAGCTGTGTTGCAGAGTGTTGTAAAAAGAGGTGTATTGAGCCCACGCCCCTTTTTACACCTCTCTGCAGCGCAGCTCCCTAGCGCATACTGAAGGCACCTGGTTGGCTAGTTGGCCCACAGGGGACCTCAGGAATAAAGAGGAATTAATTCTCTAACTTAAAATGTGCCACAGGGCGTGTTTGCAGACATGTCACCTCAGGCCACGCTCCCTTCCTTCATCAGTGTGCAAAAACCTAGCCAGAATGAGGAAAATTTAGGTCTGATCCCGGCAGATATGGTGGAGTTGATTAATTGTACCAGCCCAGGTATGACACACAAAGAGGACATACGCCTGAGCATCGACACCGCCCAAGCGGTCAGGAAAAAAAATGAGGGCATCGGATACAATGTCCATGAAGAAAATTTAGAACAAACTAATTGAATCAGACATTAGGTTCGCCAAACCTCGACCTAAGGGCATTAAGCTATAGGGAAAAATCCTATTCGCCAACAACAATCCTTAAAACAGCTCAAGGGGACCATAAATCCTCCACCCCGAAGCCAGTAACAAACAACGCAAGATTAACAAGGCTTCAGATAGCCGCTCAGGTCCACCAGGTGGACCAAGATAACCAAGAAGGTACGGTCAATGTTTGGCCAACTGAAAGAATGTCACCAACAACAAAAGACACCATGCAAATATCAGTTTCTGAAACGATTGCCCAAACGGGCAGAAAGCACTATGTCAATCCTCAAAATAATATGACTTTACAGGGAATTAAAACCACTCTAAGAAACACCAATAACAACCTGTGTAGGGAGATCGACGACAACACCTATCAGCTAAATCAAGATCAAGATCAAAAACTGACCCAAGAATCAAAATCCCAGACACAGCTAGTAATCAAAGTGCTTTCTCTGAGACATCTAAATCTTTATTGAATACACTACAGACAACAATAACTGCGTTTAACATGCAAAACGACAAAATGGAAATTCAAATAGATCTGATGAACATTATAGCAATACAAATTGCAGGTATCAACACCAACTGGATAACATGAATAATCTGATCTCAAGAGCCCAGGCAAAATAATCTGTCCAGTGTGAATGCAGCCCAATAATTGACAAACTAAGCCTTTTGCCCACACCCCTTGAACAGATAATTCAAATGAAAAAATCCACCCTGGGAGGGAAGGAAAAAAAAAAGACGAACCAATAAAAGTTAAAATAGAAAGCAACCAAGTTCATTTAAGCCCAGAACCTCGCAAAGACAACGAAACAGACAATCAGGAGAGAATAATCAATAAAGATCGAAAACTGTCACGCAAACAAAAAAAACGCAAGAGGGAAAGCATGCAACAAAATGCCCTTGCCTACAGAGGAGCTGTTAACACCAAAGATCTACCCAATGTTCTGTTTACCAAAGACTAGCAATACAACACCAGTCTCGGTTATTTCAACAGACGACCTCTCTGCTAGTACCACAAATTCAGAACTGGTAGACAAGGATAAACAGGCAGAAAGAAAAGGAGACAACAAACATGGGCCAAAGAAAAAGGCCACCCAAGCAGGGAACTTAACCGGAAACCAACAAATAATGAAGACCAATGGCTCTATAAACCCACAGAACAAAAGTGGGCAACGCACTGAAACCACCAAAGAAGATATGAGAAGTCACGAGCAACTAGGTCCTATGTCCAGTAATTCAATAGCTCACAATTGCCTTGTGGAAAAAGTCCTTGGAAATAAAGTTGCAAATAATCAAGGACAACTCAAAACAAAAACGGACCATGGCATCAAGGAAAACTGTGAAGATGGACGGCGAGAAACAACAAAGGTTCACGACAAACAAGAAATCTTAAACACGGGGAACCAAAAGTGCGGAGACAGCACGATAGAAGGCCTGAAAATGGATACCCCAAAGGTCCAAATGCTCGGTCTTGGTGAAACTTATAGAATGGTGGAAAACCAACAGAAACAGGAAGGTGGCACAACCCGAAGGAATATGGACCAGGAAGCAGAAACTACCAATAGTCAAGTCAAGTCAAGTCAAAATAATTTATATAGCGCGCTACATACCCAGAGGGTCTCAAGGCGCTTGAGGAAGGGTGGGGAATTACTTGTCGGATATCCAAGTTTTAAGTTGCTTTCTGAATGCTAGGGGGTTCTGAGTGAGGCGAAGGTGAATGGGAAGTGAGTTCCAGGTTTTAGCTAGCAGGTAGGAGAAGGATTTTCCTCCCATGGTGGTTTTGTTGATGCGAGGTACGGCAGCAAGGGCTTGGTTGGAGGAGCGTAGCTGACGGGAGGGGGTGTAGAAGGAAAGTCGTGTATTGAGGCATTCGGGTCCAAGTTCGTAGAGTGCTTTGTGTGCGTGGGTTAGGAGGCGGAATGTTATCCTCTTATTGACGGGGAGCCAGTGGAGGTTTTTCAGGTGACTAGAAATGTGGTCTTTACGCGGGATGTCTAGTATGAGTCTGGCTGATGCGTTCTGGATGCGTTGGAGTTTTTTCTGAAGTTTTGCTGTGGTACCGGCGTATAGGGTGTTACCGTAGTCCAGGCGGCTCGTGACCAGTGCGTGGGTGACCGTTTTTCTAGTTTCGGTGGGGAGCCAGTGAAATGTTTTTTTGAGCATGCGAAGAATGTTGAAGCAAGATGATGAAACGGCGTTGACTTGTCTGTTCATCGAGAGTGAGGAGTCCAGGGTGACGCCCAGGTTCCGTGCGTGGTCCGTCGGGATGGGTGCTTTTCCAAGGGCCTCTGGCCACCAAGAGTCATTCCAGGCGGAGGGGGAGGTACCTAAGATAAGGACTTCTGTTTTGTCTGAGTTCATTTTCAGACGGCTGTGCTTCATCCACTCGGCTACTTCTTTCATTCCTTCATGTAGGTTGGTTTTGGCGGTGTTCGGGTCTTTGGTGAGTGAGAGGATCAGTTGAGTGTCATCAGCGTAGGAGATGATGTTGAGGTTGTGTTGGCGTGCGATGGTCGCGAGGGGGCTCATGTATACGTTGAAGAGGTTGGGGCTGAGTGAAGATCCTTGTGGCACGCCGCAAATGACTTCAGTGGCCTCTGACTTGAATGGTGGAAGGTGGACTCTCTGAGTTCTTCCGGTAAGGAAGGAGGTGATCCATTCCAGTGCTTTTCCTTGGATTCCGATGTTTCTGAGGCGTTGTAGGAGGGTGCTATGACAGACTGTGTCGAAGGCTGCGGAGAGGTCAAGGAGGATGAGGGCGACTGTATCTCCATTGTCCAGTAGAGTTCGAATGTCGTCTGTTGCTGCGATGAGTGCGGTCTCAGTGCTGTGTTTGGCTCGGAAGCCGGACTGTGAGGAGTCGAGGGATTTGTTGGTTTCGAGGAAGGCGGCGAGCTGGTTGTTGACAGCTTTCTCGATGACTTTGGCCGGGAATGGTAGGAGCGAGATGGGGCGGTAGTTTTTGAGTTCGGTGGGGTCAGCTGTGGGTTTTTTCAGAAGGGCGCTGAGTTCGGCGTGTTTCCAGCTTTCCGGGAAGGTGGCGGAGTTGAGGGAGCAGTTGATGACGTCTCGGAGGTGTGGTGCTATGATGGAGTCTGCTTTGTTGAAGATATGGTGAGGGCATGGGTCTGTAGGGGATCCTGAGTGAATGGAGTTCTTCAGGCGGATGGTGTCCTCAGTGGAGATAGGGTTCCATTCATTAAGGATGTTCAAGGGGGGTGAGGGTACGGCAGAAGGTTGGGAGGGTTGGTCTCCGGGTTGGTTGTCGAAGCTGTTGTGGATGTCTGCGATTTTGTTGTGGAAGAACGAGGCTAGGGAGTCGCAAAGGGTTTGAGAGGGAGTGATGTCGTTGGAGTTGGCTGAGGGGTTGGTAAATTATTTGACGATGTTGAATAATTCCTTGCTGTTGTGGGCGTTGTTGTCTAGCCGGTCTTTAAGTGCAGCTTTCTTGGCAGTCCAGATCAGTTGGTGGTGTGTGCGGGTGGCGTTTTTGAAGGCGTCCTTGGTGCTGGTGTTTGGGTCTTTTTTCCAGACCTTCTCAATGGAGCGACAGAGTTTCTTGGATTTCTTAAGATCATCGTTGAACAAGGAAGCGTTTTTGCTGCCTGGTTTGAGTTGACGTTTTTTCAAAGGTGCTAGGTTGTCGGCGCTGATGGTTAGCCATTGATTGAGGTTAATGGCTGCTTGGTTGGGGTTCGAAGAGTGGGCAGGGGGGTTTTGAAGAAGCGATGAGGAAATCTGGTCGATGGTGATTTTGTTCCAGTTTCTTCGCAGAGTAGGTTGAGGATGGTTGTGGGATGTGGTCTTTTTGTAGACAAAGTGAATGCAGCTGTGGTCCGTCCAATGGAGAACTGTGGTGTGACTGAAGGAGATATGTTTGCTGGAGGTGAAGATGGGGTCGAGTGTGTGACCTGCGTAGTGGGTGGGGGTGTTAACAAGTTGTTTGAGTCCAAGGTTGGCGAGATTGTCCAGAAGGGTGGTGGCGTTGCTGTCGTTGCTCTTTTCCAGGTGAAAATTGAGGTCTCCCAGTAGGATGTAGTCCTCGGAGGGGAGGGCGTTTGGGGTGATAAAGTCAGTGATGTCTTCACTGAATTGTGCCCGGGGTCCAGGTGGCCTATAGAGGAGGGTGCCTCTGAGTGTGGTCTTGGGGTCGGTGTGGATCTGGAAGTGAAGGTGTTCGGCGCTAGTGAGGTTGACGTCGGAGCTGGTTGAGATTCGGATGGAATTCTTATGGACGATGGCGATGCCTCCTCCTGTTTGCTTGGTGCGGTCCTTACGGATGATCTTGTATCCTTCCGGGATGGCAATGGTGATGTCTGGGGCTGAGGAGGCGTTCATCCATGTTTCTGTTAGGAAGGCGACGTCCGGAGAGATGGTGTCTAGTAGATTCCAGAGGTCGATGGCGTGTCTGTGGACTGAGCGGGTGTTGAGCAGGATGCATTTTAGGTGGTTGGTGTCGGATCTCTGTTTGGTGCTAGTGGAAGAGGAGTTGGTCTTGGTGCTGTCATACTTGCAGGAGTGGGGGGCGCAATGTGGCGCTGGGGGGGGCGCTAGGTGGTGCTGGACCAAGATGCCCGCGCTGTAGTGGGGCTCTCGCCTGGTTGAGCCACCTATGATCCAACACATCATCCTAACCGGCTCTACATGCTCTCGCAATCCCGGGAGCGTATCCCTTGCATCGAGCTGAACGCTCCGACACCAAGAACACCTCTGGGGGACCTCCGAGGCGGAACGGACGAGTGACTCCCTGCGCTCCTCTGCGAGCCTGCACTCCCGTGGCAGAGGACACGCAATACCGGGGACTCTGGGCCTGGCGGCCTGTACACCGACGGCGGTCCGGGGGCGGGCGGCCCTGAGGGCTCGGCTGCGCAGACCCGCAAGGCGGTGAGAGATCTTCCCCCCCCCCCGTGAAGGAGCCTTCCCGTGCGCTGCTCCCGTACTGGCCTCGTCCCCCTGTGCAGAGACGGGGCCGAGCGCGCCTTCTAGCTTGCGGCCGCAGCCCTCACCTGCCCTCCACGGACCCGGCTGCTCTCCCCTGCACGACCTGCTCACTGCTGCCTGTCGGAGCCGAGTGACGCTCCTACGTGCTCTCCCCTGCACGGCCTGCTCACTGCTGCCTGTCGGAGCCGAGTGACACTCCTACGTGTGCCTTGGACACTGCTTGCTGCGGGAGCGATTTCAGCTTTCTTTGGCTTTCATCATTTTGGCGCGAAGGGCGCCCTGATAGCTGCTCCCCCTACGGACCTACCTGATGAAACAGCTGGCCAACTAGAACACAGGGGAGACCCATACTGACTCCTGTGACGCTTAGGGGGCCCCTCCCTGGCCGTATTTTTGTCGTGGGGGTCCCTGCAGGTGAAGATTGAGGGAGGGCTCCGCTCCCTTGTCCATTTGATGCCATTTTGGTGGGCCCAAGCTTGTGAACTATCGTATACCTTGCCACTGCAATACCCTCTGCCCCCTCCCCACTGAACGGGCACTGCTGGTAACCCTAACCCCTAGCGGCCTAGCGATAGTGGCATCAGGGTCTCAAGGGCGCGCCATGGGCCGTGGCGACGCCAAACAGTCGAAGATCCCCTTCGAAACTCGGAAGGCGACCAAGATGACGCCCGGGCCGGGCGACAGCCCTACTGCTACCACGCCGCCAGACGAAGACTGGAAGTCCCTGCTCCTGGGCATGAGGCACAGCCTCACCAGTATTGATGCCAAAATTGATAGCATGAACACTCGCATTGATGGCGTTGTGATGAAACTAGACCAACACGATGCGCGTCTCAAGGAGGCGGAGGACAGAGTCTCTGGACTGGAAGATGGAGCCGCCGCCACGCGCCGCCAGGTTTCCCAGATGGACAGACTCCTCAAAGTTATAACAGAAAAGAATGAGGATTTGGAAGCCAGGTCCCGAAGGAACAACGTCCGTATCCTAGGCCTGGCGGAATCCACCAATACTGGGAAAATGGAGCCCTTTGTGGAAGCCTTGGTGGTGGAACTATTTGGGAAGGACTCCTTTTCTCCACATCTGATAGTAGAACGGGCACACAGGTCCTTAGCGGCCAAACCACCCCCGGGTGCTACCCCCCGGCCCATCATTGCTCGATTCCTTAACTACAGGGACCGCGATGCAGTGCTCCGCCGTGCCCGGGAGCTCGGCACCGTTGCCTATGGCAACACCACGCTGTCCTTCTTTCCGGACTTTACTCCGGCAGTGCAAGAGGCCCGGCGGAAATTCGCACCGGTCAAGAAGAAATTGCAATCTCAGGATATCTCCTATGCCATGCTCTACCCTGCTAAACTGAAGATCTCCTACCACGGCAAGCAGCAAGTCCTTGCAACTCCGCAACAGGTCGAAGATTTTCTGAAGCAGCTAAGCCGCGACCGAGCTGGGCGACACACAGAGGGAAGCAGATCACGCTCACGCTCGCCGTTGGAGCAGCAAGATTGACTGTGTCCTGAGATACCCAGTCAGTTGCAGGCCGCATACACTCCCTAGGTGCGGTTCCAGGTCCTTCATTCCCGGTGAGGTACCTTTTACTAAATTTATTAATGCCGGTTTGACTGCTAGACTTGGTTCGACAACCTACCTCCATCCCGAGATGGGCGATCCGGCTGTCGGCTGGTGCCTTTTGGGTGTGACTTGTGAGGTAGGGGGCTGGTCAGGCGCCCCTGGCAAAGCTTCCCCAATGGGTGATCCCCGTTATTACCTACTCCCTTCAAGGGAAAGAGTGACTTTGGACCGTTGGTATATCATGCTTTGTTTTTTTGGGGTGTTGGGTGGGGTGGGAGGTGTTCTATGCCCGGCGGGTTGGGGTGGCCGGTGTGGGTGGGTCGGGGATTTGATTTCTTATAATCGTACTCACTGTTACTCGATGCGCATTCTGGTTGGGTTGATCTGTGTGAGGTTGATGCTTACTATCTGTTTACATTGCGTGGCATTTTACACAGGAACTGGGCCTCCACAATGTAGGCAGGCCTATTTATGTCTCTTGTCATGGGTGAGATAGAGGGGACACACCTCGTTCAGCAAGTTAAATTGATGTCATGGAACATTCGGGGGCTTAACGACCCACGAAAGAAGAGATTGGTGTTGGGATATCTGGCAAGGCATGATGTCTCTGTCGCAATGCTGCAGGAAACGCACTTAATGTCAGGAACTTCTCCTCTATTCGCGGCCCGATGGGCCTCCAACAGGGTGTTTTCCTCATACTCCAATTATGCTAGAGGGGTGACAATTTTGGTGAAGCGTGGTGTGCGTTTTGTTCTGGAGGGTTCGGACGCTGACTCAACGGGCAGATTCTGCATGGCATGGGGTAGGCTATACTCACACAAGGTTCTCTTCGCTTGTTATTACGGCCCCAATGTGGATGACCCGTCCTCCCTCCTCACGCTATGGGGTAAGATCCAATCTATGGGGATTCCTCACGTCATCCTGGGTGGTGACTTTAATACGGCGCTGCACCCCAATGTAGATAGATCCCACCCTCAGTCCCTACACTACACGCATTCCCAGCGCGCTCTGTTGAATATAGTTGAGGAGTGCCGCCTGCTTGACATCTGGAGGCACCTGCACCCAACGCAGCTGCAGGGCACACATTACTCTGCTGTACACTCCACCTGGGCGCGCCTAGACTACGTCTTTTGCTCTGCAGGACTCTCCTCTTGGATAGTTTCGGCGTCCCACCTTGCTCGCACCCTCTCTGATCACGCCCCGGTCTATGTTTTATTGCGTATCCCGCAAGATGCGTCTCCCTATCTGAATTGGCGTTTTAACCCGGCGCATCTAACCGACTCCGCCTTTAAGGCAGAGCTCGAGCAAGATATTCAGGACTTCTTTGACCGTAACATTAACTCAGTTTCTAGCATCACCACGGTTTGGGAAGCTTTTAAAGTCACTGTCAGGGGATGGTGTATTGCCAAAGGTGGGGGGGTCCTTAGGTCCCTTAAAGACGAGTTACGGAAGCTTGAACGTGAACTGAAGCAGCTCGAGAGGGACGTGGAGGGTGACCCCACCAATTATGCAGCTAGAGCGACACTGCTGGAAAAATTGAATGGTTACGCAGATCTGGCGGACAAGGAATGCAAATTCCTGGGTAGGCCGTATGTAGCGCGTGTTTTTGGTGAAGGTGACAGGCCTGGTAAGGCTCTGGCCTTCGCGGTAAACCCCCCCAGATACCACAACTATATAACGACCCTGCTGGATGAGCACAATGTGCCTCAGCGATCACTTCCGGAACAGCTACGCGTCCTTTCCCACCATTACTCCAAACTCTACACTTCCCAGCGGTCCAACCCCACTCCCCTGCACACCTACCTGGACGACACTGCACTAGCGTGGCTGGGCCCATCCCAACAAAAATTCCTACACCACATACTCGAACTGGAAGAGATCATGGATGCGATCATGTCTATGAAGTCCGGGAAATCGCCGGGTTCGGACGGTTTGCCGATTGACTTTTATAAAGCCTTCATGCATATTCTTGCTCCAATCCTACAACAGGTTTACTATGCAGCGCTGGAGGAGGGTATCCTGCCAACTACTATGCAGGAAGCTCTTATAGCGTCCTTGCTCAAACCGGGCAAGCCGCCCGAGTCCTGTGACTCGTATAGACCCCTATCCCTCCTGAATTCGGACGT
This sequence comes from Lissotriton vulgaris, assembly GCF_964263255.1. Lineage (NCBI taxonomy): Eukaryota > Metazoa > Chordata > Amphibia > Caudata > Salamandridae > Lissotriton > Lissotriton vulgaris. The sequence goes on along the minus strand of NC_141700.1, from coordinate 475,677,730 downwards.
GAAAATACTAGCGAAAGTGCTTGCATCCCGTCTTAATTTGTTGATGGAGCGACTGGTTTTACCTGACCAGGCGGGCTTTGTCCCCAACCGCGCCACCTCCCACAACCTGCGCACCCTCCAGGCTGTCATCCAAGACATCACCCCCAAGTGTGAGGCTGCAGTCGTGTTCTTAGACGCCACCAAGGCGTTTGATTCCTTGGAATGGGACTATCTATTGGCTCTATTGGAGCGAATGGGGTTCCCTTTTAGCTTCCTTGATTGGATACGACTGCTTTACCGCCAACCGATGGCCTCGGTGCCGCTGAACGGATCCCGGTCTGACTCCTTTGAAATCCATCGTGGCACTAGACAGGGATGTCCACTGTCCCCGGTACTGTTTGCGCTCGCTATAGAACCCTTAGCGGCCAAACTGCGACAGCACCACAATCACCGTTCCCTTGTATACCCGGATAGGCAGTTGCTCATTGCCCTCTATGCCGATGACCTGACCCTCTATGTCCACAAACCCAAAGAAAACCTCAATCCCCTTCTCCGTGAAATCACTAAATTCGGTGGCTTCTCGGGCATTCAAATTAATTGGTCGAAGTCAGCTCTTTTTCCACTAACTGACATAACAACGCAGTTCCCCCTGGATTACCCTATAATCTGGGAAGCGGATGAAATCAAGTATTTGGGTATAAACGTGATGAGGTGTCGGGACACTACCATCAGAGCCAACTATGGTACGGCTATGAACGCGCTGACTGATAAGGTCACCAGGTGGATTCACCTTCCGCTATCAATGGCTGGCCGTATCTCGTTGATCAAAATGGTCGTGCTGCCCAAATTATTATACTTGTTCACCAACATCCCGTATAATCCCGGCCCCCACTTCTTTCGCTCCCTCACTTCCCTAATGTCCAGGCTGATCTGGGGTGGTAAGCAGCCTCGAATTAGCATGCGCACACTAATGCTCCCTTACAACCAGGGGGGCTTCGATGTGCCGAATTTTCGTAGATATTACGACTGTGCACAGGCTCACTTTGTGGCATACTGGCTCCACCCCCCCCCCCTTTTATGGCCCACTTGGCGGTCGAAGATGGATACATGAGGCCGATTCCACCGTCGGGCTATCTGTATACAGAGACCAAAATCTCAGAACGCGACCCCAGTACGGTGGACTGCACTGTCCTTGCCTGGAGACGCCTGGCTGCAGCGTTAGGCACACCCTTTCTTTACTCGCCCCTGATGCCACTTTCACGTGACCCCAGACTTCGTATCGCCTGCGAGGAAATAGGACGCAAGATGCTCACGCGCTTGGCGCTGCACACATGGGGGGACCTATACCTTCAGGGTACCTTCAGAACGTCTGCACAGTTCTTTGGGGATGATTCCCCATCTGTTATGGATACCTTCCTGTACGTGCGCTTACGTCAGAACGTCAAGGCAGTCACCCCAAACTTCCCGGACGAGCCAGAGACGGTACAGCCCCTTCATACCCTCCTCCAAACCGAATCTCCGAAGCATGTAGTCTCGCTCTTATATACACACACTCAGGCAGCTAGTTCCCCACCTGCATTACGAGCTAGATTCGACTGGGACACCGATCTGCAGACCCAAATGACTGAAGACCAATGGACGGAGAGCTGCGCCCATGCTGTAGCCGTTACAGGCAATGCTCGTCTCCGCCTTATACACTACAAATTTTTACATAGACTTTACTATACCCCAGCTAAACTACATCGTTACCGGCTCCGAGAGGATGACAGATGTGCTCGTAGTGGGGCAGAGGGTGCGGACTTTTTCCATCTCGCATGGGCATGTCACAGGGTGACTGCCTACTGGGAGGAGATATTCGCGGCCGTATCGGACATGATTGGCGTATCTGTGTCTCCATGCCCTAAGACTGCATTGTTGGGACAGACTGACCTTCCTTTGCAAGCCCATCGTACATTCTTTGCTCTGAGTTTCCTCATAGCGAAACGTCATGTGGCGTGCCGCTGGGGGCGTGGTCGTGCGCCCAAATTCAAGGAATGGCTCGCGACGATGTCTACCTGGCAAGACCAACAGCATAATTACGCCGAACTTCTACCTCTGAAGTCAAGGCCTAAAGACATATGGGGCCCACTTGCTGCGTACCTTCTGCGGCTCCAGGCCCTCGCGTCCGAGGACCCTGACACACCAGACAGAGGGGAGGCTCCTGGGTCGCCCCGTCTTGAGCCTCACTCCTAATCTTTCACCGCCACACTACACTTTGGGTTCCTAAGATGGTTTAGGTTGTAGTCTCCACCATCCACTCCCTCACTTTCTTAATGTTGACCTGATCAGAACTTCATGGCCTTGCTCCTCTTGTTACTTTGGTGCTGCCTGCCCCTCCGTCCCCCCCCCTCCCCTAGTATCATACACCCCCCTCCTTGGACCCTGGATGGCGCGCTAGGGGAGTCATTAGTACTGTACCGGCGGGCTGTGGGGAGCTGGATGTTCACCTCTTTGCAACGATTCCTGGCGGGGTGGGGGCGGCGGGAGACGGAGGCTCAAACTGGCTTCATCGGCCACACCAGATCGTAGAAACACACAATTGCCATGTTGTTGATTGTTGTTGTTTGGGGGGGGGAGAAAACCAATGAAAAAGGAAACCTCAGGCATTCACTGTCTCTTCTCTGTTTACACCTCCGTTCTTTCTGAATGCTGCCACCCACAGCTCCTTCTAGTTTTTCAACGCGGCCGGCCCTGAGGGGTTGTAGGCGGCTTGCTGTGTCAGAAATTATCCTCTTAATTTGCACTGCATGCTGGACTCTGGGATTGCTGCCGGCCTGCGCCCGCAGGATGTAGGCGTTTACAGCTGTGTACCTGACAACTGCTTCAATAAAGGTTTCCACAAAAAAAAAAAAAAAAAAAAATACTTGCAGGAGTTGCAAGAGAAGGGTCCATGGGTGTGTCCAGGAGCGACTTGGGTGCAGGTGGGGAGTCGGCCGGGGTTAAGGGCTAAAAGGGTGGATGCGTCGTATGTAATGCGGGTGGGGTGGGTGGGACGGGGGCCAGGGGGTCTGGCGCTGGGCGCGGTCCAGGCGCGGACGGGCGCTCCTTCGGCGCGACCGCTGCGCGTGAACGCTGCACGCAAGTGCATCTGTCATATATGGATAGTGGAGGGGGAGGGGCGAGGGAGGGGCGGCTGGGAGGCGGGTGCGTGCTGGGGAGCCTCGCTACGAGGCACAACAAACAAAATGGCCGGGTACTTGTAAACAAATAGCTCAACAGGCGGGCAGTCCGATCTACAATGCAGTCCCTCGACTAACCAAACACTTAGCAGATGCGAGCGCACTAACAATGAAGCCAATCAACAGTGCTAATGGGCAAATGCGAGCGTGCACACAATTAAAACATTAAGTGATTCAAATAGTCAAAAGCGAGCGCACAGACAATATTAAAATATTTGGCTATGCAAATTAGTCAGATGCGAGCGCGCAATGAATAGGTCTGTAATTAGGCAAATGCGAGGCAGAAATACAGATACCAGGCAGCCAGAGCGAGCGCTGCAAAGTGAGGTCAGGGAGCGTGGTGGAGCGACCTCTTCTCACGAGGATAGGGACGCAGGGCTGTCGATATCGAGGTCTTGAATTCCGCGGTGGGATTCAAGACCCAACATCTAAACATAAAAGTTGAAATAATAGATGACAAAAAGCAAATCAAAGTTGAAAATAAGGCAGAAGACCCAATGCTACAGCTAGGTCACTGTAACGCTCCATCAAAACGGCAATTATTGCTAATCCCAGAATATGATTCAAAAGGGCACCACAATATACTGAACAGGGGAAATATATTGAAATTAACAGCAAACATTCCAGTATTAAAATATCTGACCTCAGCAAACCTACTGGCAGTAGAATTCATAGGAATGGAATGCCAAAAAAGTAAGGAGCAAACATTGACAACCTGGCTGACTGAAGTAGATGCTCAGCATATTATGAATTCTAAGGCGCAATTTGAAGCTTGGGGAATTAAACTACTAAAGCCAGTGACACCACGCTATCCTGGCTCTCTAAATAACAACCTTAGCCCCAGCAATGGTAACAGTCAAAGGCGAAAAGATAACACGCCGATCATTCAAACACTCCTCAAAGGGGCAATTGGTAGCAGCCTTTCAACAGTACAGAAAAGGGAGCCACAGAGAGACCAGGCATACGGAATGGACAGGGCTAAGGACAACTGGGGTTGGCTGCCAGGGGTGTAAAATTCGAACTCATGCCACTGAGCAACGGAAATGAATCTAGCAACTCAAGACTCGAGCAACATACAAATGCTCTCATGGAACATCGCTGGGGCAAAAAAATGGCTGGAAACGGGTCCCATCCAAAAAAATGGGAAAACTATGAAATAATAGCTCTGCAGGAAACTTTGGCACTAGAAGTTATCCCTTTGACAAACTACATCCACTACACAGTACCAGCCATTAAAACCAAAAACTTTGGTCAGCCAATAGGGGGCCTGGCAGTTTACATATCTACAGAGTTAAAGATTGAAACTGAACAGATGGCCTCAGTAGGACCGAACATCCAATTGATCAAATTGACATCGGGGTTTGCTAGTAGAACAAAAAACGTCCTGCTGATAAACACATATGCACATCCTATGGCCAGAAAAAAATTGGACCACAACAAACAACTAATTGAAGTCATTACAAATATCAGGAGTACTTTTCCCTTGTGGGGCTTGATACTCACAGGGGACTTTAATTCAAACTTAATTTACACCCCGGATGAGGACGAATCTCTAGCATCGGACAACATATTTTGGAGCATCCCACATCAATACCAGCCCACGAGGTCAAAAGTGGATCACGCAGGCCATGGGTTGGTAAATGCCCTAGAGTTTCTTGGGTTAAGAGTAATAAATGGTAGAACTCCAGACGATTTTTCACCCAAGTACACATTCCATGGGGGAATGACAAGACCAAGACTGGACTACACAGCTATCTCAGTATCATTGATGCCATGCCTCTCCCATTTCTCGATAAGAGTTCACAACCAGGAGTGACCACTCACATCAGCTAATACATTTTAGGTTAAAAATTTCTAAACATCACGTAAATGCAATAGTTGAAGCCAACATACACACGGTTGACCTAAAACGTCTAAAATGGTCAAATGATACAATTGAAATTCTACAGCTAAAAATAAAAAAGAAAGTAACCGCAAGCAAAGCTGGGGCCCATAACAAAATTCAAGAGTGGGAAAACTTAAGTGGACTTAACTACACTAATGTCGTCTGGACAAAAGCAGACAAACAATTACAGCCAAATAAATAATTTGGGTACAATATCAACGGCAGGGCTGCGAGCCTTGAAATGTAAACTCAAAAAATCTATAAGGAGGCTAAAAAGAACAGTTCCTGACGCAGCGGCTTGGGACAGGGTAAGGCAGCTAAGGAAACACTATAAAAAAGAACTCTGGGAATATAAAAGAACGAACAATGATACATTCTGGGCCGAAGTCCTCTGTAGCTCAAAGAAATCCAACTCAAAACAGTTTTGGGTAATCATAAATAATTTGCACCGACCAGTAAACGTATTATCATCAAACATACAAGAATCTGAGTGGGTGGAATTTTTATACATGAGGCTTACAGAAACATCTACCCAATTAACATTCGTGGGAAACACCCAGGAACCAGCCGTGGGAAAAGGCAAGCCCAAAGGGGTCATTGAAACTACTAGCCCAGAAGACGCCATAACTCCTCATAAGAAAGAGCAACCAGACGTTGATTCAAAACCAACGGAAGGAAATGCCTCCCAGATGCCAGCGACAAGTTACTCGTCCCACTTAAGTGAAGGAGTTAGACGCATAATTAAGAAAGGCAGAAATGACGGGGCGCCAGGCCCCAACGGAATTCCCCAAGCAATCTTTAAACATGACATTTGGTTTTGGGGTAATTACCTTTCTAACTTATACCAAGAAATAGAGAACCTAAATAACATTCCAGTAAATTGGCAAGGTTCGATCCTGACCCCTATATTTAAAGGAGGAGATAGAGCAAATGCAGCTCACTACAGGTTGATAGCCCTGCTGGACGTAGAGGTCAAATACTATGCCACCCTGGTGCTAGAAGAGATCAAGGCTTGGTCTGATAATTTTAACCTCATCCCAGCCAACCAGACAGGCTTCAGGCAAGGTTTAGGGACGACAACGAATATTTTAGGTCTATCACTAATTGCAAAGAAGTGTAAGCAGAGGTAACTACATCTTTACCTCTGCTTTATAGACCTAAAAGCAGCTTTCGATAGTGTTGATCGTCACCTCCTGTGGAAAAAGCTGCGAGCTTGGGACATCCCTGAAAGGCTATTAAAAGGCATATTGCTATTTTATTCAAACACCTGGTTAAGGATTAAGATAGGTGATGGGACCAGACTATCAAGGAAGCTGACAACTACCAGAGGCCTACAACAAGGGTGTGTTCTGGCCCCTCACCTTTTTAATTTGTTTCTATCTGACCTCTCTCAAAGGCTGGACTGTACTAACTCCCATCCACCGAAACTTGGTAAATTGAGACTTTCTCATCTTTCATACGCAGATGAAGTGGTGCTAATGAGCCAAACAAAGATCGGTCTCTAAAGAAGCCTGAACGAAATGTTAGCTTATATTTCAGAAAACAAACTTGAAATAAACATATCCAAGACCGAAACAATGGTGATTGGGAGTCAACAGAGAAGAAAACAGACAATCTGGCTGAACGGAATCCAACTAGAGGAGGTAAAAAAATACAAATACCTAGGTCTCTATATTGATAACTCAAGAAACCTAACGGAGCAAAAAAGGTACATGTCTCAGAGGATAAGTGCCCTAATATTTACCTTCAGCTTACTGACTAAAAAGCTGAAGGGCCCCTCATACAAACCCTTGCTAGCTGTAATGAAGGCGAAAATCCTGCCAACACTAACATATGCCAGCGCTGCCTTCCACGGCGAGGATGGAGAGCTCTTAAACCAACTAATAGCTTCCATCTATAAAAAAGTCTTTCAGACACAAAGGTTCGCCTTGAGTTCAGCCTAATAAATGAAGATCTAGGCAGAATGTATGCGACAGTGAAAACTTGGTATCGCTTGAAGCAAAATGTAGCTACATCAAAAATCAACAAAGCCCTTTGGTCTGAACTAAATGAGGACAAAACCTCTCCTTTTAATCAATACCTATGCAAAGCCCTTTTAACTACATGTACAACGGAATTATGGAATAAAAACTTGCTGTATCAATCTTTTAAACAAGCTATAAACAAAGTCTCAAAAATCCATTCATCTTTATTGGACAAAAATAAATTTAGATCAAGGTTGCACGCCTGGATGGTGATAAACTACTATAAACTACTATAAGTCCCTTGCACCGGCGGCATATTTGAGCGAAATATTCTCAATTAATGTAAAAAAGCAACTTATGGCATTATGCTTTGGGACATTACCATCCTTGGCTAATCAGCCTGTTTGGCTGCATACAGGCCCTAAATCATGTCAGCTGTGCAATTTCCACAAAGAAGATTTTATCCATGTAATTTGCACATGCAAGAAACTGCATAAAGAATGAGTAATCATCCTAAAATCAAGCTTTAACACCTTCCGAGCGTCGAACGTTCAGCGCCAAATGCTGAACGTTCAAATAACGAATGCTGGCCCGTTGGCCAACGGTCGTGTGCAGCACTGGGGAGGTAGTGCTCGTGACGACCGTTGGCCGACGGCAGCACTTAAAGGGTTAATGAAAGAGGCATTAGATCCTGTAGAGCTGCAATAATGGCGTGCCTAAACCCCTCAGACCCACCTTTGAATGGCAGACTGATTAAATTTCTTAAAGCTTTTACAAAGCTTTGCTAAAAGGGTCGGAAACACGGCAAATGAGGCAAAAAGGACAAACCCACTGCACTGAACTTTTATTAACAATGAATTTTAGAAGCCTCATGAAGAGACGAAATGATTGTATGTTTAATTTTTTTTAACATGCTTGCTATAATATTGGTCTTACTCGCATTTTGCTACTTGTTTTAAATTGTTATGGTTTTAATTAACTAAACAATAAACATTTACTTTACTTTACAGGGGTTGTTATGGGGGGATCCATTGGAGGGGATGGTTCTTATTCCCCTGTTGGGGACTGAGCTGAGATCCGACGCGACAGGTGCTTCCTTGGTTGGGAGGTGCGGGGGTGGTGGGGGGGTGGTGGGTTGGTCTTTGGGATTGGGGTGGGGGGGGCTGGTTTGCGCATGTTTCGCTGCTTTCTAATTGCCATGTTGTTAGCATGCTGAGCCGTGGGGACACCTGCAGTCTACCCAATACTATTCCCACATGTCCACGGCTGATAAGGGAGGGCGGGTAGCCCCGGGATCACTGCGCATATTGAGCTGGAATGTGCGGGGAGTGTTAGACAAAGTGAAAAGGGGGCGGTCCTTAGCTATGCCAAAAGGGCCGGGGCAGATGTTGTATTACTTCAAGAGACTCACCTACTGGGCATGAAGGCGCTCTGCTTACAACATTTTGGGTTCAGCCAGGTTTACCACTCGGGGTTCACAAGGGGCTCTAGGGGGTCGCTATCCTTATCCACCGTAGGATCCCATATGTACACAATAAACTTTGGTCTGACATACAGGGCAGGTATGTGTTTGCACAGGGTAGGATCGGGGGAGACAGAGTGACCTTTGGCAGTGTATATGCCCCGGCGCCACTGCAGTGGCAGTTAGTGGAGAAGAGCATGTCCCTTTGGTGCGCTATGCCGGATACCCTTTTGATTGTTGGGGGGACTGGAATGATGTCATGGATAAGGATAGCGATCGGTGGTGGAGAGGGGCGGCAGATGAGGCTAGGGGGGTGGGGGGACCCACTACCAAGTTACATGCAACGGCCACGGGGCTTGACTGGGCAGACACCTGGAGGTATAAAAATGGTGCGCGTAGGGAATTCACTTATTTCTCCACAGTACACAACACCTTTTCTAGGTTGGATTATATATTTGTCCCTATGGGATTGGCCCATAGAATATTATCGGCGGGGCTTCTGCCGAGAGCCCTGTCTGACCACTCGCCAGTAGCTCTCACGTTCTGCGTGGGCATGACCAGGTAGCGGTTTCGGTGGCGCTTGTCGGGGAGGCGCCTGCTGCAGGAGGATTACAGGGACTCAACTGATCCTTTCTCTCACCAATGACCCCAGCACCGCCAAAACTAACCTACACGCAGGAATGAAAGAAGTTGCCGAATGGATGAAACACAGCCGTCTGAAACTGAACTCAGATAAAACAGAAGTCCTCATCTTAGGTACATCCCCCTCTGCATGGGACGACTCTTGGTGGCCAGAAGCCCTTGGAAAAGCACCCATCCCGACAGACCACGCACGGAACCTAGGCGTCATCCTGGATTCTTCACTCTCAATGAACAGACAAGTCAACGCCGTCTCTTCATCCTGCTTCAACATTCTTCGCATGCTCAAAAAAACATTTCGCTGGATCCCCACCGAAACCAGGAAAACAGTCACCCATGCTCTGGTCACGAGCCGACTGGACTACGGAAACACCCTCTACGCAGGTATTACCGCTAAACTCCAGAAGAAACTCCAACGAATCCAAAACGCCTCAGCCAGGATCATATTAGACATCCCGCGCAACGAACACATCTCGGGTCACCTGAAAGACCTCCACTGGCTACCCGTCAATAAGAGAATCACTTTCCGACTGCTAACCCACGCTCACAAATCACTCTACGACATCGGACCAGAATGCCTCAACTCACGACTGTCCTTCTACACCCCCTCCCGCCAACTACGTTCTTCCAACCAAGCCCTCGCCACTGTACCCCGCATCAACAAGACCACCATGGGAGGCAGATCCTTCTCATATCTGGCTGCTAAAACTTGGAACTCACTCCCCACTTACCTTCGCCTTACCCAGAACCACCTAGCATTCAGAAAGCAACTTAAAACGTGGATATTTGACAAGTAATCATCCTCCCCTTCCTAAGCGCCTTGAGACCCTCTGGGTATGTAGTGCGCTATATAAATTACTTGACTTGACTTGACTTGACTTGACTTGTTGACTCTCCGGCCACCCTATGGGAACCCCTAAAGCCCACGCTACAGGGGGGGGGGGGTGGATATCTGCTGGTGAGCGACGGCGCGTAGGGAGCGGCGGAGAGATTTTGTACAGCGCGAGGCAGACCTGGAAGCGCTGGAGCGCAAGAGCCGGGAGGCGGACGGGAGGGCGGCCAGGCGACAGTTCATTCTGGCCCAGCAACAATATACTGCAGTGTTGATGGAGGAGGCACGGCAGGCTTGGCTGGCGACTCGTAGCCGGGTGTACCAGTGGGGGGACAAATCCTGCAAGATGTTGCACCGTCTGTGTCAGGGCACGCTCCATGCCCAGCCCTTGCCCCAGATCTTGGACCCGGCGGGTGTGCCTGTACTTGAGCCCCCAGCGATTGCGGAGAGCTTTGCCGCGTATTTTGAAGGGTTATATGCGCCTCGGGAATGCTTGATGGCTGAAGTGGTCCAGCGCTTTATAGATGATCTTCCCCCGCGATTGGTTAAGGATGAGGTGCGGGACCTCCTGGATAAGCCCTTGACTGATGAACAATTGGGCACGGCCCTGGGTGAGCTGAATCCCGGTATAGCACCGGGCCCCAATGGCTTCCCCAGTGAATTTTTTCTGAGGTTTTTCGTGCAGCTGGGTCCATGCCTTCGTCCGGTGATTGAGGAGGCGCGAGAGAGCGGTGTGCACCCTCCGGACTGGCGAAATGCAGAGGTGGTGGTCTTTCTGAAGCCGGGTAGGCCCCCGGGGTGTCATGCGTCCTACCGCCCGATTTCGTTGCTCAATACGGAGGCCAAGGTTCTGGCTAAGGCTCTGGCTAATAATCTTAAGCCTCATATTACGGATCTGGTGCATCCGGACCAGGCGGGTTTTATGCCCCAGAGGGCGACTCGGCACAATATTAGGCGTGCTCATTTCGCAATCTCCGCCTGGAGGAGTTTGGAGGAGCCGGCAGCCTTGTTTTTGGCAGGTATGGATCGGGCTTTTGATTCCCTGAGCTGGACGTATTTGTCGCTTTGTTGAGTCGCCTTAATCTGGGCCCGCGCTTCTTGGCCTATATACGGCTGCTATACACAGATCTTACAGCGTCGGTGCGCATTGGGGGTGTGGTCTCCAGTTCCTTCTCGGTCCAGCGAGGGACGGGTCAGGGCTGTCCCCTCTCCCCCTACTTGTTCGTGCTCGCTATGGAGCCCCTAGCAGCGTGGGTGCGTATTGATGCCCAACTCAAGGGCTTTCGTGGTCCTCGGGTCTGGCTGACAAAATAGCGCTATACGCAGATGATGTTTTGTTTTTCCTCATTGATCTGGATCGATCGGGGACGCGGCTGTTGCGTATATTGCAGATTTTTGGCGAATCCTCTGGTTTGTACATGAATACGGGTAAGTCCTGGCTGTGGCTTCTCGGTGGACAGCGGTGGGTGGGAGAATGGGCATCGGGCCTTCAGTTGGCGACGGGAGGGGTGAAATACTTGGGGGTGTTTCTGTCAGAGGAGGCGGCTGTCTCCCGGGATCATAATCTCACCCTGGTTTGGGATCGCACGCGTGAAGACCTGAAGGTGTGGTCCAGTATGCCCTTGTCTATCTATGGTAGGTCAGCTATTTTTAAAATGGTGGCGCTTCCTCGCTTAGTATATCAATTGCAGAATCACCCATACCGGATTTCGCCATGCTGGTTCCAACAAGTAAACTTGGTACTGTGTGGGTTTTTATGGGGGGGGGGGGGGGATTTCTCGTGTGGCGCTGCGGACATGCTTCCTGTCCACCTATAAGGGGGGATTGGCCACATCGTATGTGCTTTCGTATTATCAAGCAGCGAACTTATTGGTCTTGAACGAATGGTGGTATGGTGATAGGGTCGACCCGGCCTATGCGGTATTTTATGGGCTCAGTGACTATTCATACACTGTTGTATTCAGCATTGCTTCTGCGGACCCTTGCCTCTGCCACACAGGTAGTATTTCATATCTGGAGGCAAACGTTGCGCAGACTGGGGTGGTGGAATGTGCTTACTCAAGAGACCCCCCTGTGGCACAATGGTCGTCTGCCCCACCTGGAGGCGCTGCTGGGTTTCCGGGGATGGGATGAGATAGGTATCTCCACTCTGGGAGATGTGATGTCGGGCTGCTCCCTGAAGTCCTTTCAGAACCTGCAGGATGAGTTCGGGATGCCCCGCTCCCAGTTCTTTAAATACCTCCAATTTCGCCATGCACTGACTCCACACTTGGCGGACCTGGAGCAACTCCCCGAGTTTAGTCCGTTAGAAGCCAAGCTCTTTATGGAAGAGTTGCCGAATAAGAAGATCTCCTGCATATACCAGATGCTGGTCCACCACTGTTCATCTGACTTGCAAAGACTCAGGTCTGCGTGGGAGGGGGATGTGGGTAACCTAGAGGAAGAAGATTGGGTGGAGGCCCTTCTGAGTCCTAGAGAGGCAGCAATATCCATGCGCCTGCGACTGATACAATTTAAGTATTTACATCGCACCTATTTCACACGAGAGCGCCTATGGAGGGCGGGCATGGTTGCTTCCCCAGAATGTCTCAGGTGCGGGTCTGAGGTGGGTACACTCTTACACACTGTCTGGGAGTGCACAGTAGTACGTAGATTCTGGGATGGGGTGTTTAGATGCCTATCGGAGGTATTAGCTTGGGAGCTCCCTCGTGACCCGAAATTGGCTCTGCTGCATGTCATGGAGGGGATAGGGGGCAATAGATATAAGCGCCACTTGTTATTCCTGGGCCTGGTACTGGGCAAACGAGACATTGCCAAAGCATGGAAGGCGCCCGGTGCCCCGCCGTTGGCTGCTTGGAGGAACGGCGTGGACTTTTGTATGGGACTTGAGCAACCTGTATTTGTGGCCAGAGGGTGCCCCCGTAAGCATTTTAAGATTTGGAAGCGATGGGCCGACTACCGGGGGCTGGACTTGGACCCCCCACCGGCGAGGTCTGTCTTCCCGACAATTTGAGAGATGGATGTTTGGTGTTGCATGGGAGGTGGCTCTGTGGCTTTAGCATGCTCTTGGTTGAGATATTCTGTAGTAAACTGTGCATGGGCAGCGGCGCATGGGGGGGGGGGGGGAGTTGGGAGGTGGGAGTTGGGGGGGGGGGGGTTGTTTGGGTTTTTCGTAAAAGTCTGATAAAGCTAATCTTGAGTACTTAATGTATGCAGCATACTCCGGATGTCAGGGCTATGCATTCCTTGTGTGTTCCGACAAATAAAATTTGTTTAAAAAAATAAATATGTAATGTAATTTAATAAATAAAATATCTAAAAATAAATAGTTTAAAACAATGTAGTAAATCAGTATAAAAAATTTAACAATTAATACATTTAAAAATGATCATTTACAAAACCTTTGAAATTCACTGAAAAAACCATAGGTTTCAGCCATGTTAAAGGTAGGAATTAGCATTTAAAAAACCTTAGAAATTCACTGAAAAAACCATAGGTTTCCGCCACGTTATAGTTAGGAATTAGCATTTAAAAAACCTTAGAAATTCACTGAAAAAAACATAGGTTTCACACATGTTATAGTTAGTTAGACATTTCACTCATACAAAACCATTGAAATTCCCCCGTTATAGTTAGTTTAGCTAACTATAACTCGCGGGCCCGCAATGCACTGCTGATGACGTCACATATTACATCACTCATGACATGGTCAGTGACATCACTGATGACATCTCAAATGACATCATGATGACATCATCCTTGTGAAAGAGTGGCAGACCTCCTCTCACCGTAATATAACCGTTGATACACACATTCAAAAATAGAAACTAAATTTTTCAAAAAAATGGAGATAACAATACCAGTTACAACAACCTATTCAGTAATTCCAACATCTACATACACATCCACTCATTCACCAACAGTTCTATATAGTCACTCATACATGTACTCACTCATCACATGTACTCATACACCTATACATCCTGTTACACATCTACACTCAGCCATAGAGTTACTCACACACATACTCACACATGCAAATAAACTATCAAACATCCATTTACTTGCATATACAACTATACACACACCGCTACACTTACTTCTACAGAAACATACACATACTTACTCTCTTAAACAATCACTTATAGAAACACATACTTATTTATACAGGAACTCTTCCAATTTCTCACTCTCACATATACTCACTTATATACATCAATACTCACATATACTAGTTTAAAACATATGTAGTTACTCAAATATATTGAGACAGTCATTCATTCACTAACACACCCATACATTCACTCATCCACCCATACAGTCCTGCACACATGCTGTCTTCAAAACACATACAGCGAGTCACTCATTCATGCATCTATGCGGTAAGTAATACCCCCCACCAAACAATACAGACACTCATACTGATACTCAAAAAACCAACTAATAACCCATATAGACACTCATGTAGCTACTCACCAACCAATGCAGCCATTTATAGACAAAGTGAGACACTGATACAGATATTTACATATTTAAACATTACTCGCTAATACATGTATTTTGCTAAGATACACTTAATAAGTCAGTTATGCAATCATTTTTACAAAAAAACATCTATTTAGACACTTATTTACCCATTTATTCTTCCATTGACCTTTAGATATACATATATAAAAAATATTTATTTTTCAGAAAGACACATTTACTGGATGATGTCATCAGTGATGTCATTTGAGATGTCATCAGTGATGTCATGAGCGATGTCACTGACCATGTCATGAGTGATGTCATCATCAGTGCATTGCGGGCGCGCGAGTTATAGTTAGCTGAACTAACTATAACGGGGGAATTTCAATGGCTTTGTATGAGTGAAATGTCCAGCTAACTATAACGTATGAAACCAATGGTTTTTTCAGTGAATACATATATATATATTCACTGAAAAAAACATAGGTTTCAGGGGTGTTATAGTTAGCTGGACATTTCACTCGTACCAAACCATTGAAATTCCCCCATTATAGGTTGTTCAGCTAAGTATACCTTGTAAAAGATGAAAAATTAGTTGGCCCTTTGTTGAAAGAAAATATTAAAATTGAACCGTAGTTTATATTAATTTCTGTCTGGATAGATACTCTTCTTATACTAGAACGAAAATGTACTAAACATAAAAAAAGCAAAGAGGAGGAAGCTAGTACTCTTTCTCCTACTCACAACTTCCCATTAAGAGAAGTACCAGGAAGTCAGGAAGGGAAGCCCACTATTAAAGTTCACACACCATGGTCAAATGTTGAATTACATAGATTTGCACTTCAGTTTCCAGACATTAGACAAGACAGAGAAGAATGGTACAGACAGACAGAAATAATAATAAGAGTTGGCACTCTCACACTGGATGACATAGAACAAATGTTTTCTATAATATTGCCACCAGACATTTGGGGAAAAATAAGGAGAGAGGATGATGAATTTTTAAAAATAAAATGGGAAGATATAACTTCAGTAACAAGGAAAGGAGGAGATGATATATCAGATGATATTAGAGACTTACCAGCAAAAATAATGGCTAAAGTAAATACACTGGTACCCAGAAAACAAATAGACTGGTCAAAATTAAATGCATGCATTCAAGACACTGAAGAAACAGTATCTGGGTTTTTCGCTAGAATACAGAAAGTCTTCACAGCTTCAAGTGGTTTAGATACTGAAAAGGAAGCAACACAAAGTGCACTTGTCTCTTGTTTTGTAAATAATTTAAAACCATCAATTAAAAAAGGCATTCTAGAGTACAACCCTACTTGGTCATGCAAACCGCTCACAGAAGTTTTACAATTGGCACAGTATTACGAAATGCTAGGTAAAAAGGAGTTGGAAAGTAAAAATAACAAATTAAAAGAGTTAAAAACTAAAGTTTTGATTCAGCAGGCAAACCAGTATAGCGGCAGAGGACAAAGAAGCAGGGGTAGAGGAAGAGGCCGTGGGGGCCCACAAAGGTCATTTTCTACTCCCCCTACACAGCATACCACCACAAATGAACAAGCACACACACAAGGATGCTTTAATTGTGGGGGTCAGGATCACTGGAGAGCTCAATGCCCACTCCCCGTCAGGCAGTCACAAAGAGGGGGTGGGATGGGGAGATCAAGAGGCCGGGGAAGGAGCATGGGAAGAGCTGGATATCAACAGCAAGGACGTGACTCACAACATGCCCCTACAGAGTACCCCCCCCAACACAAATTTCTTTGATAATGAACAAATACCAAAAATGCAGGTGCATCACCCTTATGATGGAATATATCAGGAAGGGCCCCAAGGGGAATGGGACTATTATGCACAATAGGGGGGCCCGAGAGAGTTAATACAGAGGATGGTAATCCCTGTAGATCCCACTGGACCATATGTGAGGGGTAAGATTGAAGGTACACCTGTGGAATTACTAATAGATACAGGGGCCACCAATTCCTCCTTGACCAAGAAAAAGTTTCCAGATGTTCCTCTCTCGGGAAAAATAAACAAGTCAGTGGGATTCACCAACATACTTGTAACAAGCCCAATTTCAGCACCCTTGAAATACAGTATAGGCCCAATTCAGGACACGCATTCATTCCTTATATCAGACAAATGTGCATTTAATTTGTTGGGATTGGACTTGCTAAAAAAGATGAATGCCACTATTAAGTGCACTGCAGACGGAGTTTTCTTGGAAGTAGATGGACCAATGACAGAGGAAATGGGCAACTGTTTCCTATCAATAGGAATACAAAATATTGCCGCACAAATAATGGATCAGATAGATTCAAGGATATGGGCAAAACACAAAAATGACACAGGGAAAATGAACATCACACCTGTAACAATTACAGTCAAACAGAATGTAAAATTACCAAGAATACCACAGTACAAAATAGCTCCAGAGGGTCTAAAGGGATTGCAGGATATAATAGCTGACTTACTAAAAGAAGGGATTGTTAAAGAAATATCAGGCAGTCCTTGTAACAGCCCTATTCTTCCGGTCTTAAAAAAGAGCGATGGAAATACTAATGAAAAAAGTTACAGATTCATAGTTGATCTAAGAGAAATTAATAAAATAGTGGTGCCACAGTTCCCGGTTGTCCCAAATGTAGTATCAATATTGTCAACACTGTCACCAGAAATGGCATATTTTTCTGTAGTGGATTTGAAGAATGCCTTCTTCTCAATTCCAGTAGATGAAGGTAGCATGTACCTCTTTTCATTCTCTATAGGCGGGAGAACTTATTGCTTCTGTAGGGTCCCTCAAGGGTTCACAGAAAGCCCGAGCATTTACAACCAGGCCTTAAAGAGAGAACTAGACACATTCAATTTATCACCTAACTCTGTGCTAATACAATATATTGATGACTTGCTGCTTGGTAGCATCTCTGAGGCACAATGTACAACTGACACCATTAATTTGTTAAATTTCTTAGCTGAACGTGGTCACAAAGTTTCACCAGAAAAGATTCAATTTGTTCAACAGGAAGTATCCTACCTAGGACACATCCTGTCGAAAGGGCAGAGAAGATTGGATGATAAGCGCATTAAATTGATTCTACAGACACCAGTGCCACGCACCCAAAAACAGGTGCGAGCCTTTTTAGGCATGGCCAGTTATTGTCGACATTGGATTGCTAACTTCTCCTTGATTTCAAAACCCTTATTGGCCCTGACCCACAAGGACACGCCCGAACCCCTTCAGTGGTTGCCAGAACATGAACAAAGTTTCCTTGCCATTCGGCAAGCTCTCTGCTCTGCTCCTGCTTTAGGCCTACCAGACTATTCTAAGTCTTTCCAACTCTATGTTCATGAGTCTGACGGGAGTGCTCTTGGGGTTCTATGCCAGCAGTTTGGTGACCACAAAAGACCATGCGCATATTTCTCTGCCACCTTGGATACTGTAGCCAAGGCTTTATCTTCCTGTATACGTTCTGTTGCAGCAACTGCCTTAGCACTACAACGTGCAGAAAGCATAATAATGGGACATGAAGTTGATGTCTATGTTCCACATGCCGTAGAGCTGATACTAAATAAGACACGTACGCAGCACCTCACAAATGCCAGGCTCACGCAGTATGAGATCTGTTTATTTGCAGCACATGTGACACTTCACAAATGCAATGTGCTTAACCCTGCCACTCTGTTACCTATTCCCACTGATGATCTAGTGGACTCAGACCATGATTGTATTTTGTTAACTGAAGAGCAAACAAAAGGGAGAATAGACATGACGGACATAGCCTATGCAGATGCAGAGGGAGAATTGTGGGTGGATGGTTCCTGCCTTAGAACAGAGGATGGAAATATATCAGCAGCCTATGCAGTTGTAACAAATAAAACTGTAGTTGAGTCCTGTAAGATACCCGAGTTGTCTGCACAAGCAGCAGAACTTGTGGCACTCACACGAGCTTGTGAATTATCTGAAGGAAGGTGTGTTAACATATATACAGACAGCCAATATGCCTGTAATGTGGCACATTCCTTTGGAAGACTCCGGAAGGAAAGAGGTTTCATTACCTCACAAGGCACAAAGATACAGCACGGAGTGCTTATCACCAAATTACTTAACTCCCTGGCACTTCCAAAGAAATTGGCCATAGTTAAATGCAGCGCTCACAAAAAAGTTACAGACAAGGTAGGCCAGGGAAATGCATTTGCTGACATAACAGCAAAACAGACAGCAAGAAATAATTCAGCACTAGTACTAACTGTCCAAGAATTACCAGATGAAGTGAAGTCACTAGATCTAACAAGTGAAGGTATAAGACTAATGCAACAAGGAGCAACCGCAGAAGAACAGATGAGTTGGTCAAAGAACGGGTCATTTGTTCAAGGATGTTGGATGAATGGCGCCAAGGATAAATATATGTTACCAGACAGGATGGTCTACTCTATGTGTTTGGCCATGCATGGCCCAGCACATATATGCAGGGATGCAATTGTAAATTGCATGGACAAATTCTGGGTGAACAAGAACATAAGAAAAATAGCACAGGAGATATGTCAAACATGTATGGTATGTGCACAGTACAATGTGGGTAAGACTGCTCCAGTACCCAAAGGCCACTTTCAGAAACCAACAATGCCATTTGAAGCCCTGCAAATAGACTATGTGGAGATGCCCCCTACAAATAAGTATAGGTATATCCTGGTGGTGGTGTGCATGTATTCAAAGTGGATAGAGGCATATCCGGTGAAACACAATGATGCCATCTCAACAGCCAAGTGCTTGATAAAGGAACTGATCCCACGTTTTGGGGTCCCAAAAACAATATTTTCAGACAATGGCAGTCACTTCTGTAATGAACTAATAAAGGTTACATGCAAAGCCTTGGGAATACAGCAGAAGCTACACTGCGCCTACCATCCAGAGGCCGCTGGTGCAGTGGAAAGAAAAAATGGCGTGCTCAAAGCCAAAATAGCAAAAATATGTGCTGACACAAAATTGACCTGGATGGATGCCTTACCTATTGCCCTAATGAGCATGAGGAGCACACCAGATGCCAAGACCAAACTCAGTGCACATGAAATTGTCACTGGGTTGCCAATGGTAGCTTGGGGAGTTCCAGACAAAAATGCTCTGCCTATGATGACGAATGAACTGTTGAATGATTACTGCATGTCACTTACACGTACTCTTGCTTCTATCAACCAGCACGTGAAGGGAGCCCTTCCAGAGCCGCTGCAGGTCGAGGGGAACAAGTTCAAGCCCGGTGACTGGGTGCTCATCAAAGCATTCCAGAGGTCCAACTGTCTCCAAGCTCGCTGGAAGGGACCACAACAGGTACTACTCGCCAAAAAGACAGCAGTGAAGTGCACCAACAACAAATCTTGGATTCATGCCAGCCACATCAAGAGGGCACCTCCTGAGACTGCATCCAGCCAAGACCCAGGTCAGCAGTACATGCCAACACCAGAACTGATCAAAGAAGAAAAAAGGTACAATTTGAGATCTACAAAGAAGAAGGAGATGAAATGTCAGTAATTCTGGTACCTGATTTTCTGCAGGAAATAGATGAAGTACTACTATTAGATATTATCCTAACAGATATTTTGACGACGATTTTTGACTTTGAGAATAGCAGTGAAGAAGACAACGAAGACGCACTCAGTTACCTTGAGGAAGTATTTAGTCAGCTAGAATACCAACTAATGCAAGATTTAAATAGTCTAGCATTACAAGAAGCCTTGAATAGAGTACTTGCTGACTGAGAAAAATAAACTAGGGTATATTTCACACTACCACCAGGAATAACAGCCTGTCTGCATAACAGAAAGAGACCTCAACAATTCATCAGGGAAGTCCTTAGTAAAAAGTGGGCCAGTACAACGTTGAGTAGATGAACTGATCCAGGAGGTATTTGCGAGTCCTCCTGTAACTGCATAGTGCCCGTGCCACTGCAGCAATTAGTAGATGAACTGATCCAGAAGGTATTTGCGGGTCCTTCTGTCACTGCGAGCACCCGTGCTGCTGCAGAAACCAGCAAAGGACTTGAACGGATCCAGAAGGAATTTGCGGGTCCTTCTGTCACTGCGAGCACCCGTGCTGCTGCAGCAACCAGCAAGGGACTTTTTCCAGATCATCAGGACAAGCCAGCTTCAGAAAGATACATTTGGGGTGAGGTATAGTGGACACTCCTGTAAAAGTAAAAGTGGCTGCACTAACAATTGATATTCATGATCAAAGGGTCGTGTCTTATAGGAATTACATGCATATCTTTGGGAGGAGAGAAGTACCAAAAAATACTCAGAGACCATCTGAAATATTAACGAATAGCTGTTCGCAATATATTCAATAGCACTACATCCAATTAAAGAAAGTATAAGAATAGATAAGTATGGGTAGGGAAAATACAGTTCTAAAAATGAAGAGAAAATGGTACAAGTCTAAAATGTGCATATCTGGGGTGATATTCTGTCTGTTATTATTAGCATTAATTACTGTATATCTATTAGATGTGTTCTATCCCATGGAAAAGTTGATCACAACACCTGCTACAATACCTGCATACACTTTGTCACCTGAAGAAATAGCCCACAGAGAAGATATGCACCACAATTCCTTTGTGACTTTGATGCATCATACCAATAAGATATTAACAAGGGGAGATTGCTGGATATGTTTGCAATTCCCAGCTTCTGTAGACCAAAGTTTTCCCCTGGTTCAAGTCCCACTACCGTTTGCAGCATCCTGTTATGCCATTTACATAACAATAGTAAAAATAGAACTGATAGCTGTTTTACAGAATTTAAAGAAAAGTACTGCTGGTGCAGGGACAACTATGGCCCCACCTGCAGGAACATTATATAACAAATATATGGCAGATATTCTGACACTAGGGAACTGCACGGAAGTGACAGAACCAAATGCAACATTTCCCCTGTCTGACATCTTTACTCCGCTCTTTCCAAATAAGAATACAAGCATTAGGATAGCAGGCCCATCAAAAGAGGCAAATAAGAATATACCATTTTTGAAGTTAAAATTAAGAAAACACAATGCAATAGGGAGTATATGTATTAAGAGTAATGGGACCTATCAGGTGGGAAATAGCACAAATTGTAACATGACATTTGAAATGACGGCCGGAAATATTAGCATTCCACTTTACGTAGGTGACTCAATTTATTTCATTTGTGGAGAGAAGGCTTACACATGGCTTCCAACAAATTGGGGTGGTTGTTGTCACCTAGGTTTTGTATTACCTGCTATAGCAATAAAAGACACAAAAGAAGTTCGAAGGGACATGCAAAGACATGCACCACGGCGAGGCAGGAGAAGTGTGGATGTGGATCAAAGAGATACAGCATCACAGATAGCGGGTGACATATTTAAAGGAGTGATACCATGGATTGGTCCAGCTATCAACTCCAGGGATATACGTAGATTATCCAGGCTACTAGAAGCAACAATAAATGAAACAACAAGTATACTTGAAAATATTACAGTAGAGCTTCAAGCTGTGAGATTAGTTTCGTTACAAAATAGAATGATTCTCGACATGATGCTAGCAGAAAGGGGAGGAGTCTGTGCAACTATAGGGGCGTCCTGTTGCACCTATGTCCCGGACTCCTCTGTTACTGTCAGGGAAGCAATAAAAAGATTGCATCATATTGGTGTAGAAGCATATCAGGATTCTGGTACATGGGATATAGGAGGTTCACTTTGGAGTTGGTTGAGCGCACGGGGTTGGAAGATAGGAATGGTGTTCATACCAATTTTCCTACTAATAATAGGCTGTTGTCTATTAGTTAATTGCCTGCCAATGTGCTGTCAACTATTGGGACAGCTGACAAAATGCCAAGTGAGGAAATTAAAGGAAAAAGAAAGAATGCTGATGCAAACAGTCACTACTGAGTTAATGAACAAAGACATTTCTGACAATGATAAGAATGAACAATATAATTATTAAATTGTGATATGCTGCGTGATGAAATTATTTTAAACTGAGGTTCAAAGGGTCGCTTTGTAAAAGATGAAAAATTAGTTGGCCCTTTGTTGAAAGAAAATATTAAAATTGAACCGTAGTTTATATTAATTTCTGTCTGTTAACCTGCTTGCAAATAAAATGAACCCACCAGTCATAATGAAATGTTGCTCCATGGTGCACAGCTGGTGCACAGAGGGTTAAATTAAGTTGTCTGAAATTCAGCTGAAACCAGAAAAGAATGACAAGTGAACATGAACGTGCCCATTCTGCTGTAGCTCCAAGTTGTTTAATGATTCACTAGCCTTTCACCTATGTACAGAGCCAGTTCAGTCAGTTCAGCGAGCCCTTTCTAGGAATCGTTCGCTGACCTAGGACGTGACAAGTTTGGCCTGCCCTTGCCCCGTTAAGTGAAGAGGCGAATTGTTTGCTCAGCACAGATAGCATAGATAGCAAGTGCGTCATTTGTGTTGGAAAGCAGAAAACACGGGCCTCTGCTGATAGTAGATCAACATTGCATATTGACATTTCAAGATAACCGGCCAAGGCAAGGCTGAAAGTCAGGAGGTGGTGGTTTAAAAATTAACCTGTAGCTGCATGGTCAGATGTGTCGCAAATAATGTAAATTGTGAACGTAGACATATTTTTGAAATGCACCTTGATACTGTAATGTACACGTGGACCTAATTCTAGCATGGTCACACCATGATGTCATTGTTAATCATTAATGTATCCAGGTTCTGAAAATTGTATATAAGAACTGGCTTGCTTTCTGAAAAAACCAGATCACTTTGCACTCCTGCAAATTGTCTCAGCTGCAGCTTTATTGGCAATAAAGCCACTTTCTTTTGAAACCTTGAATGTGCCCTTCTTCTTGTCCCTAGTAATACATTTTTTTGCTTTAACAACCTCGCGCGCCCGCAATGCACTGCTCGCAATGCACTGCTGATGACGTCGCATATTACATCACTCATGACATAGTCAGTGACATCACTCATGACATCCCTGATGACATCTAAAATGACATCACTGATGACATCATCCAGTGAATGTGTTTTTCTGAAAAATAAATGTTTTATATATGTATATCTCAAGGTCGATGGAAGAATAAATGGGTATACGAGTGTCTAAATAGATGATTTTTTTGTAAAATTGATTGTATGAGTGATTAAGTGTATCTTAGTGAATACATGGGTTAGTGAGTAATGTTTAAATATGTAAACATCTGTATCAGTCTCTCACTTTCTGTATAAGTGGCTACATGGGTTGGTGACTAGTTCATGAGTGTCTAAATGGGTTATTAGTTGGTTTTTTGAGTATCAGTATGAGTGCCTGAGTCTGTATGGTTCAGTGGAGGGTATTACTTAGTGTATAGATGCATGAATGAGTGACTCACTGTTTGTATGTGTTGAAGACAGCATGTGTGCAGGAATGTATGGGTGGATGAGTGTGTGTATGGGTGTGTTAGTGAGTGAATGACCGTCAATGGTGTCTTGTTATGAGTAACTATATATGTTTTAAACTAGCATATGTGAGTATTGGTGTATATAAGTGGGTATATGTGAGAGTGAGAGATTGGAAGAGTTCCTGTATAAATATGTATGTGTTTCTATAAGTGATTGTTTAAGAGAGTAACTATGTGTAAGTTTATGTAGAAGTAAGTGTGGTGGTGTGTGTATATAACTGTATATATAACTAAACAGATGTTTGATACTTTGTTTGCATATGTGACTATGTGTGTGAGTAACTATGGGTGAGTGTCAGTGTGTAACAGATGTATAGGTGTATGAGTACATATGATGAGTGAGTACATGTATGAGTGACTGAATATAACTATTAGTGATTGAGTGGATGTGTGTGTAGATCTTGGAATTACTGAAAATGTGTTTTGGAGCTTGTATTGTTATCTCTATTGTTTTGAAAATGTTAGTTTCTATTTTTGAGTGTGTGTATCAAAGGTTATATTAGGGTGAGAGGAGGTCTGCCACTATCACAAGGATGATGTCATCAGTGATGTCATTTTAGATGTCATCAGTGATGTCATGAGTGATGTCACTGACCATGTAATGAGTGATTTAATATGTGACGTCATCAGCAGTGCATTGCGGGCGCGTGAGTTATAGTTAGTTGAACTAACTATAACGGGGGAATTTCAATGGTTTTGTACGTTTGACATGTCCAGCTAACTATAAAATCCCTGAAACCTATGGTTTTTTCAGTGAATTTCTAAGGTTTTTTAAATGCTAATTCCTACCTATAACATATCTAAAACCTATGTTTTTTTTTTGTGAATTTCAAAGGTTTTGTAAATAACAATTTTTAAATGTATTAATTGTTTTATTTATTTTTTTGATACCAAGGGGCATTTGTATGAAACTGATTTTTAGTCGCAAATGCAGCGATTCGCAAAAAAGCAGCGTTTGCGACAAAAAATTCACAAAACGCGATGTACAAGTAAAATCTCATCGCAAAATTGAGGAATTGCAAAATGTGCGATTCCTTAATTTTGCGTAAGCATGTAAGAAATTGCAAATTGCCATTCCTTAAATGCTATGAATCAAGCTTCCAAGTTGTGCGATTTCTCATTAAGAAATCGCAAATTACCACCGACTTCAAGTTGGTGGTAATTTGCGATTTCCTTCACAAACGCACTTTTTGGCATTTGTAAAGGTGCCATGTGGCACACATACATGCTTTTTCAGGGGTGCATCAGGGTTTCCTTATGACACCCTTGCACCCTTGAAATTAATCTCAATTTGCGATTCTCAAATTGCGAATCGCAAATTGAGAATGACTTCCCAATCATTCCTATGGTGATAATACTAATAATTCGCAAAAAATTGCACATTTTTAAACACATCCCATTTTGCAATTCTTAAATAGCGATTCTCAAAAAAATCGCTATTTGAGAATCGCAAACATGGATGTTGATACATATGCCCCGATTTACATTTTTTTTCATTTTTTTTTTCATTTTGCTTTGTCCTCATTCTCTACCCAACTAGCTCCAATCTACCCTAGAGACATCCGCACACTGCCTCAGCATACTGGATATGTAGGCATGTGGAGGAGAGGGCCCTCGCCTACCAGTATTGAATATTTTTGTTAAACTATTTATTTTTTGTATATTTTATTTTTTAAATTACATTATAATTACATTATACATTACATTACAAAATATACTTTCTCAGAATGAGTTACTTTAGTTTAAATACTTTGCAAACAGGCAATAGACTCAAGTACAGTAGTTACAGTTGTTGCAATGGGCAACACAATTGCAAACAAAAATGCAACATTGAACTCAATGGGAATTTCTAGTTAAATGCAATTACTTACTTTATGGATTACTTTTCTAATCACAGGACTGGATACTAGATTCAGTCCTGGGACATCTCCTGAAACACTTGAGTAAAAGCGTTTTGGTTACAGGTCTGATTTTTAAGGAATATTATTGTATTTTAAAAGTTGACACTTCGAAACTTTTTCACATAGAATCACCAATGTTATCCTATGGGAGGAAATTCACTTAGCAGGTAAGTAGTGTTATCGTTACTTTTTCTTACTCAGTAGTGGATCTTGGATCCAGCACTGGTGCATCTCCTGTAAACAGTGGAAAGAATGCTTTTAAGTCATACAGACAATTTTTAAGGAATATTTGTAGTTTGTGAAAATAGAAACTTTACTGGTAAAAACCAGACAATGGATTCCTATGGAAGGAAATACAAGTTACTGGTAAGTACGGTTGGAACTACTATTCAGGATCAGGACTGGGCTAAAAGATGCAGCACTGAGGTCTCTCCTGATAACAGGCGAGTAAATCGGAATTCGTAGTTCAACTAATTTTAGCAGAATATTTGTATGTTTCAAAAATCGACAAACTTTTTCAGCAAAAAGCAGGCAATGATTTCCTATGGAAGGAAATTCAAGTTACTGCTAAGTACGGTTAGAATTACTTTTCAGGATCCGTATTGGGCTCAAAGATGCAGCACTGAGGTCTCTCCTGATAACAGGTGAGTAAATCGGAATTCGTATTTCGGCTGATTTTAGAGGAATATTTTAAAGTTCCAAAACTCCACACTTAGAAGAATTTCCAAGTGAAACCATTCAATGTTAGCCTATGAAAGGAAATTCAAGTTACTGGTAAGTACGTTTAGAATTACTTTTCAGGATCAGTACTGGGCTCAAAGATGCAGCACTGAGGTCTCTCCTGATAACAGGTGAGTACATCGGAATTCGTAGTTTGGCTGATTTTACTTCGGTCCAGTATATATAGAGCCACTTTCCTACACCATCCCCTCCCTTCACCACTGTGCAAACACACCCTGTGGCGCGTTTTTATTCCCCTTCAATCCTGAGGGTCCCTAGGGTCCAGCTAGCCCACTTGGTACATCCAGTAAGCGCCACAGAGCTGCATAGCAGAGAGATGTAAAAAGGGGCACTGCCTAGACCACCTTCCTGCAACGCAGCACAGTGGCGTTTACTGGAAGCACCAGGTGGGCTAGTTGGCCCCCAGGGTCACTAAGGATTGAAGGAGAATTATTTCCCCAACTTAAAACGCGCCACAAGGCGTGTTTGCACACTTCACCTCAGGTCCCGTCCCCTCCATTCACCACTGTGTAAACGCCCCCTGTGGCCGTTTTAGGTTGAGATATTAAGTCCCCTTGAATCCTGAGGATCCTTAGGGGCAAATTAGCCCACTAGGTATCTCTAGTAAGCGCCATTGCAGAGAGGTGTAAAAAGGGGCACGGCCTGCACCACCTCTCTGCAACACAGCGCAGTGGCGCTTACTGGAAGCACCTGGTTGGCTAGTTGTCTCTCAGGGTCCCTCAGGATTGAAGGGGAATTTTTCCCCCAACTTAAAACGCGCCACAGGGTGTGTTTGCACAAGTCACCTCAGGCCCCGTCCCCTCCCTTCACCACTGTGTAAACGCGCCCTGTGGCCGTTCTAAGTTGGGAGATTAAGTCCCCTTGAATCCTGAGGGTCCTAGGGTCAAACTAGCCCACTAGGTACCTCCAATAAGCGCCACAGAGCTGTGTTACATAGAGGGGTAAAAAGGGGCGTGGCCTCTGAACACCTGTCTGCAACGCAGCTCCCTGGCGCATACTGGAGATACCGGTTGGGATATTTGACCCTCAGGGACCCTCAGTATTGAAAGATTTTCAAAGTGGTGAAGGAAGGGGTGTGGTCTGAGGTGACATGTCTGCAAACATGCGCTGTGGCGCGTTTTAAATTAGGGAATTAATTCCTCCTGAATCCTGTGGGTCCCTGGAGGCCAACTAGCCCACCAGGTACCTCCAGTATGCGACAGGGGGCTGCGTTGCAGAGAGGTGTTCAGAGACCACGCCCCTTTTTACAACAACGCAGCTCTGTGCCGCTTACTGGAGGTACCCGGTGGGCTAGTTGGCTCCCAGGGACCCTCAGGATTGACAAGGAATTAATTCCCCAACTTAAACCGCACCACAGGGTGTGTTTGCACACATGTGAACTCAGGCCCCATCCCCTCCCTTCACCTCTGTGCAAACGCGCCCTGTGGTGCGATGTAAGTTGGGGGATTAACTGCCCTGGAATACTGAGGGTCCCTGGGGTGCAACTAGCCCACCAGCTACCTCCAGTAAGCGGCACAGAGCTGCGTTGCAGAGAGGTGTAAAAAGGGGCATGGCCTCAGAACACCTCTCTGCAACGCAACACCCTGGCGCATACTGGAGGTTCCTGGTGGGCTAGTTGGCCGCCAGGGACCCCCAGTATTCAAGGAGAATTTGTTCCCCATCTGCAAACGCACTAGGGGGCGTGTTTGCAGAGTGCCGCAAGAAGGGGGCGTGGCCTCGGGCGCAATGCCGGTCTTTTTTTATTTTTTAAGACTGGGGGCTGTGTAGCCCCCCTTCTTTTTCTCATTTTTTGGCCCTGGGGACTTCATCCCCCAGGGCCTGCCCCTTAATTTTTTTTTAATGTAAAATTCAGGAAGGGGGCCACGTGGCCCCCCTCCCAAGGCCATAATCACCCCGGGGACCCCATCCCCGGTGTAGGAAGGTAGATACCTGACTATGGTTACCCCAGATTTTTTGCCTAGTGTTTAGCTGGTTTTCAACTTAGTTGGCCTGGGATCCTGGTAATAAGGGCCCAGGCTATCTGCTCTCACTGTAAAATGGACTCCATGTACTTTAGGTACATCTCCAATTGGACATTGGGTCACCTTATGAGCCCCTGTACAGTGTACTATAGGTACCCAGGGCATAGGTGCATCCAAGGCCTACCAGGGGCTGCAGCATGTATTATGCCACCCCTGGCTGGCCACTCACATTCACACAACTGGCTGATCACTCAGCTGGGGCAAGGTCGTGTAATCACCCCTTGCTTAGGTGTAGTATCCATATACCTACCTTTATATATGGACACATATATACCTATAAGTCACTCCTATGGCAGGCCTTAACAATCCTGGAGGCAGAGTGCTTGGTTTTATGTGAGATGAGGCTCTAGCATGAGCTGAGCCTGTCTGCAGCTTTCTGAAATGAAATGAAAAGAATCTTATAACGCGCGACTTAGCCCGAAGGCATCAACCATGTCCTTATAGCTGTTCTATGATATAGCCATACCATATACTCTTAAGTGCATTATAAATCTTGCGGTTGAATGCTAACTTTGGTTTGGCTTTATCAAAACATGTCGTGTAAGGTGTCATACGCTTTGGAATACTACCCCCTCACCAGTTCTGGCGACGGGGGTAGCATTCCACCCTTCTAGAGGGAGAAGACATGTTGTTCTCACTAAACCCGGTTAAAGTTAACCAGAGCCTCAGCATCACAAAATGGATGCTGCTGCCATAGACACAAGTCTGACCTCCTGGTGCTGGGAGTCCTTCCAGCGAGGGAGGCTTGGACAATAGGTTCCCTGTCTTGGGAGGTGCTAGCACCACCCCAGACAGGACATAGTGTATTGGGGCAGAGAGGGCTGAATGAAATGAGACACTGCCTGGGGCACACAATGTGTCCCATGCATAGTCCAGTTGAAACCAGTTGCTGGTCCACTCCAGCCCCAGCTCTGGCGTGAAATTGGACAAAGGGAAAGGGGTGTAACCACCCCCTTCCCTGGTCCCACCCATAGGAGGGACCTAGCAGGTATTCCAGCCCCTTAGATTAGTATATAGGTAGGAGCGGAGTCTAGAGACTTTAGATTTATCCTGACCGAAACTTGAAACGAAACTCTGGACCTTCGACGTTCTACTTGAAGTTAGAAGACTGAAGAATCTCCCTTGTGGTCAAGGAGTGACCACCCTGCACAACCAGGCACCATCAAGCGATCAACGGTTTGCTTTGTCGTCACTCCCGCCGGAGCCCGAACACAGAGCCTAACAAGACCCGGACTTCCAGACTTCCTTCAGCCCGATCCACAACCACAGCAAAGCTGAGACCCGTGGAGGCGACGCGAGACGTGGGACCGTCCATCTTGGAAAGCCAGCGAATTGCTTTCCGTGCAACTTCTGAGGCACCCTTGAAGTTGTGCATTGGGGACTGAGAAGCCCCAGCCCCGAGCATCATCTGCACCAAAAACCAGCCCTCCACACTCCACGAGTGCCGCGTGGGGCCCTTTTGCATTTTCCTGCTCGACGCATCTGTCCGGTCACTTGCCCGTTGGCTAGTTGCCTCTGTGACAACGAACCTACGAATTTCCACAGCTGGCCTGGTTGCTCCAGGCTGGCTCTTGCTTCCCTGAAAAGGAGAAGCCCATCAGACCTTGCTGGTCTGATCCAGAAGCCATCTTCGATTCCTGCGTGGGTTGCCTTAGCCAAGGCTTGTTGACTCTAATCCGGAAGCCGACACCGCCGACAGCGAGATCCTTCGTGGGACAGTCAGTGTCCAGCTACTGGTCATCGTAGACACCTCCTGGTCCACTTGGCTGCAGAGACAAGCTTCACGACATCACCTGATTGCTTCGCAACATCGCCTGGTTCCTTCCTGGTCACTGGCTAGTGACCCAGGCTCTGTCCCCTCTGCTTTCAGGTACTCTTCATCCCCGATCCCCCCTTGGATCCAACCGGACACTTCTCTCCTGGTCGCCTGCAGCATCTTTCTTCAAGGCTCCATAAGATTCAGCGGCGAAACCCGACACACTGACACCAATGCACCCGCTTCCTGTGGGTGAGGTAACGCGAGTACTCCGGTGCTCCTGTGGGTATTAACTATCCTAGTGTCCGTCCCAGTTTTCAGTAGCTTTCTCCTAGTCCATCCAAAAGTGACCTAAAAGAACTAGTTTCCATTTCTTTCGTTCCTATTCTAACTCTATGGTAACTTGCATGTGTGTAAAGACACTGCACACGCCTCCCCTGGGCCTCCTACTTCCTATCCTTTGGTAGTACAGTGTAGCCTCAGCGATTCCCTAGGCCCTAGGCCTATCCTTTGTTCGTGACGTGGTTCTTCTACCACTATTTTAGTATATGGTTTGATGTGCCCCTAGGGTGCTACTGTATATTGTGCAACTTATTGTATGATAATTAAGTATCTTGTTATGTGCTTGTGCCTCTGACCTCATAACGAGTTCAGAGGGGTTGTGTTAGAAATATATATTTTATATATAACCTGTGTGGTGTCCTTTCATTTGGTATTAAAGGGGTTACATATGGTAAAACAGCTGGCTTCACATGCCCTCTTGAGTTTAGCCTGACACTGCTTTGTCCATGCTACCACTAGGATAGCTGGTCTATAAGGTTGACTTTACAACCATCACCATAAGGGTTGTTTGGACTGATACAGGGTGCCCACTAGAATAGTGGACATCACATATCAGGCCAACTTCTCACACCCAGGGCAAGGCCATTTTTTTTTTTGGAAGGGGGCTTCGTGGCCCCCCTCCACTGGCCATTTATGGCACCGGGGAAGAAAGATCCTTCTCCTACCTAGCAGCCAAGACATGGAACTCCCTCCCCACCCGCCTCCGGCTCACCCAGGACCAACTCTCCTTCAGGAAGCAACTCAAGACCTGGCTTTTCGAGCAGTAACGGACCCCTCTCCCCCAGTGCCTTGAGACCCTTCCGGGTGAGTAGCGCGCTATACAAATGTCATGATTGATTGATTGATTGATCCCGGGGGCCGGCCTTTATCTTTTTTTTAAAAATTAAAAGAATTGATATTTATAATTTGGGAGGCTGGCCGCGTGGCCCCCCTCCCGGGCCACTTCTGGCCCCGGGGACCCCATCCCCCGGGTCCTGGAAATTGTTTTTTATCAATTTTTGGGAGCGGGGCAGCGTGGCCACCCTCCTCAGGCCTATTATGGCCGCGGGGACCCCATTCCCCGGGGCCGGCCTGCCTCATGTTTTAAAAAAAATTATCCTCCGGGCTGGCCCTCATCGTTGGGGACCATGGGGGGTCCCCAATCCCCCCACGGTCCCAGCCGGCTCCCCGCCTCCTGCGGGAGTCTGCATTGATTTTCCACATGGGGAGCAGCTAACATGCTGCTCCCGATGTGGAAAAGCAATCTGCTTTGCTTCATTGCAGCGAGAGCAGGTTTCCCTGCTCTCGCTTCAATAAAGCAAAGCAGTTTGTAATGACAGGGTGGGAGCCGCGAGGCTCCTGCCCTGTCATTGCAAAAGGCAATGTCCCGGTAGTGGGCACCCTGGGACACTGCAGGAGCCGGCCCTGCGGGGTGGCGGTCCCCAGGGCCATCGAGGGCTCTAGGAGGGGGGTCGCGTGCCCCCCCCCCCCCCCCCCCACCATTTGAAAAGCCCTGGGGAGGTGGCGATCCCCAGGGCTTGTGGGGGGCCCAAGCCCTCCCACAGGTTTCTTTATGTTAAAAAAAAGCCCTGGGGGTGGCGGTCCCCGGGGCTACAGGGGGCCGTGAGCCCCCGCATATATTAGCAAAAAGCCCAGGGGGTGGCAGTCCCCGGGGCTTGGGGGGCCTTTGAGCCCCCTCATCCACTAATGTTAAAAGCCGCGTGGTGGCGGTCCCCGGGGTTGGGGGGCTATGAGCCCCCGCACAATTTTTAATAAAGCCCCAGGGGTCACCTAAATGATTTCCCCGCCCCCCCCCCCCCGGGGGCTAATAACCAATATAGCGAAGGCTTCATATTTTTTTCCTATCGGCAGGATCCGCGCACCCGGTGTGGATTTTGCCGATTTTTACTAAAAAATAAAATTGGGGGCCTTGTGGGACTCCCTGAACAGGCCTAGGGGGTCAGGGTGTTTCTACCGTGCCCCCTTTTTGCGTTTTGTGTGTTATTAGGTTTCTTGTGCCTCAGTTCTACCGAGGCACAAGATGGCTGCTAACACTTCCTGATTTGTAGTGTTGACAGCCAATTAGAATACAGCTCGTGCTCAGCAAGGTGCGCGGATCCTGCGCGGCCATAGATATATATGTGATTTTAATTGTGATTTTCTTACGAACTACTGAATGGATTTACACCATTAAGGCACGAGTCTGAACCAAGGACTACCTCTTTGCCAAATTTGGTGTAATTCCGTTCAGCAGTTCGGGCTGTAGCTGCGATGAACGGTTCCTATGGAAAATTGCATGGGGAAAACATGTTGTGTGACCCCTCTTTTTTCTCGGCCCCCTCTTCACGAATCACACCGAGACTTTCAGGATAGGAGCGGTCTGGAACTGGCCATTAGTTTTGAAAATTTCGCGAAGATTCGTCAACCAGCGCCAAAGTTATTCCAAATAGAATGCTGCGGATTTCCTATGGATAATAGGTCCTAACTAGAACTATCTACTAGCGACCGCCAGTAGATAATATATATATATATAAATATATATATATATACACACATACACATATATACACATTTGAATGTTGTTCATTTGACATATGGGAAAGCCTTTTTGTTAGAGAGTGTTGCACTAATGCTTTATACTGAAAACTTTCTTTTGATGTGTCTCATTTTATGAGAGTGAAATCCCTTTTCAGGTATTTTTATTGCTTCGCCGTGTTTGTGCCTCCGTGTGGGAGTGCACCATTTTCTATTATTTGGGAGGGCGAAGCACTACACCACCCAAGTTTGGGACCAAACTCAACATGACATTTAAGTTGCAGGAAACTATATGCAGACTGCAGTGTGTTGATATATGGCAGGTGTTCCACCCCACAGTTAGGGTGTTGTGAATGTATCTAGGACCCTATTTAAATATTCAGATTCATGCCCTTATGCGGTTATAACAATTCATATCCTTATAAAGGCATAAGAATCATATCCATATTTAGTCATAGCCAATGCGGTCCAAATACGGCAAGGCTACTTCCCTGGACTCCTAGAAAGTACAACACGTTCATTAAAAAAACCAAACCTCCAGCGGCCCGGGAATTCCCCCTGCTTCTGTTTTGATTTGTCCTAGAACTCCTGAGAGTCCTGAAAGAACTGCCAGTTCTTAGTGACAGTTCTTAGTGACGTCTTATGTTCAACCTTACGTCAAAACCCGGCACCTTTCAGGTATAAATATACCAGCGTTGCCTTAAGCAAACACACGATGGTTGGGAGCAGAGCGGCTATCTACTTGCCCGAAGCCCAGCTGATGCGAGAGCGGAAGGAAGCCGTTCCTCCCATTTGACGCACTGGGAAAGAAGCTGTCTTTTCTCCTGCCGAGAAAAACCAGCTCCAGTGTTTCCAGTCACCCTTGCGGGTTGCTGGGAGATCGAGTCCTGAGAGAGAGATACAAGACCTCCGTCATGCTATAACCAAGGTACGGAGCTGATTAAAACCTTAAGAGAATTCTTGATTCAGATTCTTGGCAAAAACCAACTTAACTTAAAACTGCATGTTACTTGCTCCTTCCCACGTACTAGGCTTAGGTCAGGTACACCGTGGTAGGTGTATCTTAGAAGCACCAGTTGAGTACGTTAGTCAATGTTTTTATGTATGTATATATTTTATCCGTTTTAAAGTATCATATGGCTAAGAAACCATATCAATGCTTTTACAGTATTATTTTATAATACTCCTTTTACTGTACGCACTTTACTTCATGATGAGTATTGCAATTGTGGCAACTCATTTCTCTTGCATGAGAAAGAACACTGCTCAATAAATAACTTTTATTGAAAACGCCCGTCTCTCTATTTCTCTGCACTCTGGTGAAATTAAGCATGCACGATTGACTGAGTGAAATAGCTGTCTATTGTTTTCACACGACTCTAGAGATATACTCTTTATTCTGAGGGAGCAAAGTTGTCATGTTTATGCGGTTTCAGAAGCTAATCCCTTCTTGTCTAATCAGGGAAGTTAACCCCTCCCTGTTCATTCGAAAAAGTTTCTAGTGACCTCTGAGCTAGCTGGCAAACCTAATTAAGTCTAACATAGTCAGTAGAGACCTAGATGAACTCAGTCCTACGTCTACACTGCTGTTTATGTTATTCCAATGCGCAGAGCCCATTGGGAGTATAGGAACTACACTACAAGGGAATTTTCTTGCTACTTCCCCACACACCACACCTATAGCCGGCTGGACCAGTTTCACTATCTACTGACTGTGCTTTGAATGTTCAAGGTGTGAACTAAGGGCGGGACATGGGGAGGGTGGCAGGGGCTCTAGCAGAGGCCCACAGAATAGTTGATGGCCTAACACCTGTCATGCAATATAGCGTTTAATTCACATAAAATTCAATGTGTGAATTCTACTCTGTATAATTTATTTATATGTGGTCCTTTGTATGTATCCACATTATTTGCTGAAGGTGTTTATGTACTACAAGATTACTTTGTTATACTTATTGTGGTAGTACTTGTGTTGCCAGACCTTGTTTGTCTAAAAACAAGTTATTCATACACTAAAAAACAGAAAATATTAAAAAGATTCTATTTTTGATACCACTTTGAGTGTTGCTTGTGAAGCCCTTTGGTCGCCATAATTAATTGAGTGTTCACGGATGTGACACAAAGAAGTATAAAAATATATTGTGGAATGATTCCTTCCTGAACATCTAGCTTATATTGGCATTTGGGATGGGCTGCAATGTCATGTGTGATGGGATTACTGTCAGCGATTACACGGAGAGGGGTGACTGGTAAGGTTGTACTTTGGACTGGTTCCTAAAGTGGGAACTACCCTGTAGGAGGCTGACTCAGTATATAGTGTACATCTATGGTGAAACACTGTGCATTGAGTCCTGGAAACCCTTAGTGATGGTATGTAACTGTTACCACGGATTTTTTACAACGCATACCATTACCACGCATACATTTACAACGCAGGTCATTTTACAACGCATACCTTCACATCGCAATACACTACAACGCACATACTATTACAACGCATACCATTACATCGTAAGTATTATTATAGGTAAGTTTAACATTTTTTAGTGGTATTTGGTTATGGGGTACAGGGGTATTTTTAGGTTTTAGGGCTGTGTTTGGGTTTTGGGGTACAGGGGTATTTTTAGGTTTTAGGGCTGGGTTTGGGTTATGGGGTACAGGGGTATTTTTAGGTTTTAGGGCTGGGTTTGGGTTTTGGGGTACAGGGGTATTTTTAGGTTTTAGGGCTGGGTTTGGGGTAAAGGGGTATTTTTAGGTTTTAGGGCTGGGTTTGGGTTTTGGGGTACAGGGGTATTTTTAGGTTTTAGGGCTGGGTTTGGATTTGGGGTACAGGGGTGATTTTAGGTTTTAGGGCTGGGTTTGGGTTTTGGGGTACAGGGGTATTTTTAGGTTTTAGGGCTGGGTTTGGGTTTTGGGGTACAGGGGTATGTTTAGGTTTTAGGGCTGGGTTTGGGTTATGGGGTACAGGGGTATTTTTAGGTTTTAGGGCTGGGTTTGGGTTTTGGGGTACAGGGGTATTTTTAGGTTTTAGGGCTGAGTTTGGGTTTTGGGGTACAGGGGTATTTTTAGGTTTTAGGGCTGGGTTTGGGGTACAGGGGTATTTTAAGGTTTTAGGGCTGGGTTTGGGTTTTGGGGTACAGGGGTATTTTTAGGTTTTAGGGCTGGGTTTGGGTTTTGGGGTACAGGGGTATTTTTAGGTTTTAGGGCTGGGTTTGGGTTATGGGGTACAGGGGTATTTTTAGGTTTTAGGGCTGGGTTTGGGTTATGAGGTACAGAGGTATTTTTAGGTTTAAGGGCTGGGTTTGGGTTTGGGGTACAGGGGTATTTTTAGGTTTTAGGGCTGGGTTTGGGTTATGGGGTACAGGGGTATTTTTAGGTTTTAGGGCTGGGTTTGGGGTTTGGGGTACGGGGGTATTTTTAGGTTTTAGGGCTGGGTTTGGGTTTGGGGTACAGGGGTATTTTTAGGTTTTAGGGCTGGGTTTGGGTTTTGGGGTACAGGGGTATTTTTAGGTTTTAGGGCTGGGTTTGGGGTACAGGGGTATTTTTAGGTTTTAGGGCTGGGTTTGGGTTTGGGGTACAGGGGTATTTTTAGGTTTTAGGGCTGGGTTTGGGTTTTGGGGTACAGGGGTATTTTTAGGTTTTAGGGCTGGGTTTGGGTTTTGGGGTACAGGGGTATTTTTAGGTTTTATGGCTGGGTTTGGGTTATGGGGTACAGGGGTATTTTTAGGTTTTAGGGCTGGGTTTGGGTTATGGGGTACAGAGGTATTTTTAGGTTTTAGGGCTGGGTTTGGGTTTTGGGGTACAGGGGTATTTTTAGGTTTTAGGGCTGGGTTTGGGTTTTGGGGTACAGGGGTATTTTTAGGTTTTAGGGCTGGGTTTGGGTTTTGGGGTACAGGGGTAATTTTAGGTTTTAGGGCTGGGTTTGGGTTTTGGGGTAAAGGGGTATTTTTAGGTTTTAGGGCTGGGTTTGGGTTTTGGGGTACAGGGGTATTTTTAGGTTTTAGGGCTGGGTTTGGGTTATGGGGTACAGGGGTATTTTTAGGTTTTAGGGCTGGGTTTGGGTTTTGGGGTACAGGGGTATTTTTAGGTTTTAGGGCTGGGTTTGGGTTTTGGGGTACAGGGGTATTTTTAGGTTTTAGGGCTGGGTTTGGGTTTTGGGGTACAGGGGTATTTTTAGGTTTTAGGGCTGGGTTTGGGGTACAGGGGTATTTTTAGGTTTTAGGGCTGGGTTTGGGTTTTGGGGTACAGGGGTATTTTTAGGTTTTAGGGCTGGGTTTGGGTTTTGGGGTACAGGGGTGTTTTTAGGTTTAAGGGCTGGGTTTGGGTTTTGGGGTACAGGGGTATTTTTAGGTTTATGGGCTGGGTTTGGATTTTGGGGTACAGGGGTATTTTTAGGTTTTAGGGCTGGGTTTGGTTATGGGGTACAGGGGTATTTTTAGGTTTTAGGGCTGGGTTTGGGTTTTAGGGTACAGGGTATTTTTAGGTTTTAGGGCTGGGTTTGGGTTTTGGGGTACAGGGGTATTTTTAGGTTTTAGGGCTGGGTTTGGGTTTTGGGGTACAGGGGTATTTTTAATATATATTTACAAATAATAAAATTAAATTAATTTAATTTCATTAATATAATTATTTAATAATTTAATAATGAATAATTAAATTAAATATTACAAAAATAATTATTTAAAATATATATTAATATTATATACTTACCTATACTTACGTTGTAATGGTATGCGTTGTAATAGTATCTGCGTTGTAGTGTATTGCGTTGTAAAGGTATCCGTTGTAACATGACCTGCGTTGTAAAAAATCTGTGGTAATGTATGCGTGCTAAAAGTATGCGTTGTAACATCATATATCCCTTAGTGATAGTGTTTAGGTCCCGTATAACCAAAGCTTTCAAGGGGATAGTGTGGAGAGCAGCTAAGGCTTATTCAGTAAGGTGTAACGTGGGTACATTTACCACATGGTCAATCAGCAAGCTTTCACACAAAGGTTTATAAAAAGTATTTATTACACAACACTAGGAGCTAACTTGGTATATCTCCTACCTGGAGATATCAAATACACATTAGAAATACTGCAATAACAGGTAAGCAGCAGGAAAAAAAACATGGGTCCCTACGAGGGGGTAAACCATATACTAAGAAAGTGGCATAAGAGGGAAGTACCAAATTAAGACTGCCACCACTTGTCAGAGCTACTTGCTGTAGCATGACGGTCTTGATGTAGCAGCTGTGGAGCCCAGGCGACGATACGGGAGACATTCACAAGCTGTCCATCGACGGGTGAAGAGTGCAGGAAGGTCAGTGGCCGGCAGGACCACAAACATGCCATGATTACCACAAGAGTTGGGTCCAGAGAAAAAAAGCTTTGATGAAGACCAGCAAGGTCTATGAGACTAACCCAGCAGGTGTAAGTCAGGGCCTACCCTCAGCACATGGAAGAGCCAGCAGGAATCGTTGGAGCCCCCTCGAGGACCCTTTGGCAGCACAGCCCCTCGAGGACACTGGCAGCAGGTACAGGGAAGGGCAGGAAAGCCTCAGCAGCCAATGTAAGATTGAGGTTCATGAGACAGAGGGTGCAGGCAGAACATCATTTTTGGAGCGGGGCGATGCTGGAGGCTGGAGCTACTTGGAGCTTGAAGATCTTTCGGGAAGAGAGTAAACAGGCCTTGGCAATGGCAGACAGACACGGTGCACAGGGAGGTGGTTCAGGTCAGCTAGGGAGGGATTACAGTCCAAAACAAAGAAGGAGTAGAACGGACTATTATTTAACCAGGTCCAGCATACATGTCCGCGATAACACTAGAACAAAAACAGTATGCAGTTCCTAACAGAGAATGTAGGATAAGAGTGTTCGGTGCGGAAACTTAAGGAGAACTCGAAGTTACAAGGTGGAGTGCAGAGGGCACCTCTCCTTCGGAAAAAGACCCTCACACACCCAGCCAGCTAGGTGTCTTGCTTCATCATCGGGTCTGCTCCTTATCGGGTCGGCGGTGCAATACCTGATCAGGTGCCCGAGATGGGGCCTACTTGGCGGAGATCTTTTTTCCTTAATGTCGGGTGGACCTCCTGCCCTATTTTATCACACCTTATTTACACTTTACCCACACCTACACCTACACTCACCTAGGGCCCTCAAACGCACCTCACCCACCGGCATTAAGGAAATAAGATCTCTGCCAAGTAGGCCCCATCTCGGGCGCCTGATCGGGTATTGCACCGCCGACCCGATAAGGAGAAGACCCGATAATGAAGCAAGACACCTAGCTGGCTGGGTGTGTGAGGGTCGTTTTCCAAAGGAGAGGAGCCCTTTCCACTCCACCTTGTAACTTGCGGTTTTCTCCTTGAGTTTCACACCAAACACTCTTATCCTGCATTCTCTGTTAGGAACTGCATACTATTTTTGTTCTAGAGGAATTATAGTCACCCAAGTTGCAGGGAAGACTGGTCAGGCCTCTGGGGAGCCAACAAACCACCACCTGTGTTGCAGAGCTCGGATGTGTCTATGGGACAACAGGATAAGCAAACCAGTCATCGACGCAGAGGTGCCTGCATATGCAGTGAATTGACTGCAATGCCGATTGAGACAGCGTCTCTGTCTCCCTCAGGCCCAGTTCTGCTTGACTTTCCTCCTCTCACGGTTGCTACATCTTTAGCCTTGATGAGGAACCTCAAGTCGGGCTCACCTTTAGATCCGTGCCCGGCAAAATTTCTGGCAAAAATGGCAGATGCCATAAACCCTATTGCCAATCCCATTCTTAATCTTTCCCTGAGCGAGGGCTTTCTGCCTCAGACCTGGAAGCAAGCTATGGTCATCCCTCTGATTAAGAAGCCCAATCTTGACCCAGAGGCGCCTTCCAACTACAGGCCAATCTCGCTCCTTCCAGCACTCACCAAGATCTTGGAGAAACACGTGCACAGCGTGCTTTCCAACTTTCTTGAGTCTAATGATCTACTCCATGAATCCCAATCGGGATTCCGCTCCAACTTAAGCACCGAGACGGCGCTTTTGGAAGTCTCGGAGATCGTAAAAGAGGTGCTGGATATGGGAGGCAGGGTTTTGTTAGTAATGCTAGATCTGTCGGCGGCGTTTGACACCGTCCCCCATGAGGATCTCCTCACCAGGCTCCGTGACATCGGGCTAGGGGGGACGGTGCTCAACTGGTTTTCTTCCTTTCTGGCCAACCGCCGTCAGACGGTCTGGGTCCCACCCGGATCCGCCGAGATGCCGCCACTGGGAGTCGGAGTGCCTCAGGGCTCTATTTTGAGCCCCACTCTCTTTAACATCTTGATGACCCCTTTGGCGACATTGGCGGAGTCCTATGGGGCCCGGATCGTCTCTTATGCTGACGACACTCAGCTCCTCTTCACCTGTCGCAAGGGTGAAGAGTTCGATGGTGTAGGGATTCGCGAGTGCCTTGGGGCTGTTTTTAGCTGGTTTTCACAAAACAGTCTTAAGTGCAACTCGGACAAGTCCGAAATACTATTCTTCGGATGCCCATCAGAACCAGATTGGCGAGGATGGTGGCCTGCTGACATGTTCCCTCCCACACAGTCCTCTAAGTGGGCGAAAAACCTGGGAATTAAAATCGACAATGAGCTCTCGCTCAAATCCCAGGTTTCCACTCTCACGGGAACATGTTTTGGGATACTTAGAATGTTGCGCAAGTTTTTTCCCCTTTTATCGGAGCAACATCGGAGGATTACTGTTCAGGCCCTTATAGGGTCCAGATTGGACTACGCCAATGTTTTATATCTTGGCTTGCCTGAATATCTCCTCCAGCGTCTGCAGATTACCCAGAACGCCGCGGCGCGTGCCATCTTTGGCCTTCATCGTCGCACTAGCGCCTCTAACCTTCTTGTATCCCTCCACTGGCTTCCGGTGCGGAAGAGGATACTGTTTAAGGCCATGACTCTTGCCCATAAGGCCTTACATGGCAATGGTGCCAAGTATCTTCAGAGAAGGCTGGACTTCTATCGACCTGCACGAGCCCTCAGGTCAGAAGCCTTGGCTTTGGCGCGGGTACCACGTATTAAAAAGGCTCGGCCAGGCGGCCGATCTTTTAGCTTCCTCGCTCCTCAGTTATGGAACTCGCTACCGTTGTCCCTGCGAAACACCTCAAATCTGCTTGTTTTCAGGAAAGACCTGAAGACCTGGTTGTTTGCTGGATAATCTCTCCCTTTATTAGGCCCCTTTCTGTTACTGTTATGTTTTATGCTCTCCTCTATGTTTGGAGCTCAAAGCGCCGGGACACTCCCTTGGAGTAGCCGTTGCGCTATAAAAGTCCCATTTTAACATAACATAACTTAACACTCCAAGTGTGATTCTTTCTTTCTTGGATGCATGCAGAGTCCTTGCAGACTCGGAGGATGGATGCCAAGGAGTTGCAGAAACTTTCTGGAGAGGGGAGATGAAGTTGCAGCAGGAATCTTCCCAAGAGCAATCTTGTCTTTAGTCCTGGCTCGATCCAGCAGCAGAGTTCGGGTGTCCAACAGCAGAAGAGCCTTCAGGCAAAGCTTGATGAATCTTGACTAAGTCCAGGATGAATCTAAGGACCTACCCACATGGGAGCCTTTAAGTAATCCCAAAAAAGGAAGAAAGAAAACTTCTGCGGTGACCCACCTATAAGGGGAGGCCAGGAACACTACTCAGCTGGCCTAGCCAGTCAGATGCTTCCAGGAGCCAAGATTCAACATGGCAGAATCGAGTGGCCACCTGGAGGAGGTCTGGGCACCTCTCTAGGGAGGAGCTGGACAGGAGGATGGACACTCCCCTGTCCTTTTTGTAGGTCCACGCCAGATGGGAGCCAAGGGCTCCTGAACTGGGCCGAACTGGTTTATGCATGGAGGGCACCAAAGGATCCTTTCAATGCAGTCAGATGGTGCTCAGAATACCCCCACCCTACCTAATTCTAAAGGAGAGGTGGTCACAGGAAATCCTTTGTTCAGCTTCTGCCTGCCTGAGTTAAGCACATCAGCAGTGGGGCAGGACACTGTGTAGGGTCGGCAAGAGCACGGGCAGCAGGCAGGCCCTTTAAGGTTACAGAGGTAGGTATTGGGGCGGATCCTCTCAGGAGCCCCCCCAGTAAATGTATCATGCAACTAACACTGGAATCAGTGTAGTTGCATGATTCCAATATGTTCGAAATGAAACATGACCAGGTGTGGGCAGACATTATGTAGTTGGACATCTTGACTTACCAGCGTCCACTAGACACCTAAAATGGCTGCCTTGCCCTTACAAAGAATGGGGTCCGGGGTTTGTAGGGGTACCTCTGCTCATGCAGGGATACCCACACACTTAGAACTATGTATCCTGCCCTCGGACTCAAGGACCTGCCTTAGGGGTGACTTTTACCTTTAAAGTACAGTGATCGGGATATAAGGACAACCTAATATCTAAAGTGAAATGTGCATGCACCATTTCATGCAGAATATGACAGTTTGCATGGACTACCATGGGTGGCATAATGCATGCTGCAGCCCATAGGAGACCCCTGGTATACCAATGCCATGGGTACCTCAGTATCATACCTCAGTATCATACTAGGGACTTACAGTAGTAACCCAGTATGCCAATTGTGGGGTGTACAAAGTACTTACCAGCAAATTTAGAGGAGAGAGCACTGGGGTACTGGTTAGCAGTATCCCAGTGAACTACAGTCAAAACACACTCACACCAGGTAAAAAGTGAGTGTATCTATGCCAGAAAGATCCTACTTTCCTACAGATTCCCCCATTGATTTTCTCCTTGACCAGAGAAGTTTGGAATGGGAGCAGCACTAAATCTAGCCTTGCGAGACCATCTAGCAGGTGTGTATGTGGCTTCACTGGGTGATGAGTTAATTTGTATGGATGGGTTTCTTGACAGGGTTGTGGTACCTCAATTGCTGGCAGAACAAAGGAAGAGCTTAGAAAAGGAGCTACAATTGTAGAGACTGCAAGAGACCCTCCGAGACATGGCTAGTGTGAAAGTCCAGGGGCTGGGTGGTCTTCCAGTGGAGTTTTTTCAGACGTACTCCGCAGATCTTCCTAAACTCCTGGAAACCTCACAGAAGGTGACGTTGAATTGCATCTTACCTGACCATATTAGAGGCCCTAATAATTTTGCTACTCAAACCCAGTAAAAACCAGAAAGATCTCGGCTCGGCCAGCCCATTATCCGTTATTAACGCTGATGTTAAGTTTCTGGGGAAGGTCCTTGTAATACGACTAGGCTGGAGGGGGAAGGGGGGGGGGGGGGGGGGCGGGGGTTAACGACTTGGCACACACGTATCAGTGTGGCTTCATCCCCTAAATAAACTTGCGGAGCCTCTCACATATTATGCATGCCACCCGGGTGTCAAAGGAGGAGGCAGTGCTGGTGGCTTTAGACATAGAAAAAACTTTTGACACCCTCTCCTGGACATATCTTTGTGATATACTGCGGAGGATGGTGTTCGGCCCAAGATGTTTATCCTGGGTGCGTCTCTTCTATAAGGAACCCAGGGCGAGGACCTGTACTGGCCAAGTAGTGGTGTAGGCCTTTAGTACTGAAAGGGGTAGAAGACCGGGTTACCTGCTATCCCTGCAACTCTTCCTGCTCGATACGGAGACAGTGGCGGAGCTGTTGAGCATCGGCACTGGGCAGTTTTTACAATATGCAAACATATCTTGCACATCGCATGAAATATGGACGGACTTCCCTGAGGAACTACGAGAATCCGATGGTGCTGCTGGATCCGGGCTTCTAAAGGGGCCTCATCTCTCAACTGCATGCTACCCTGAAGGGTGACAGGCAAATTTGCATAACATCTGCCCATCTTCAGTGGGAAAGGGACCTGTGGGCACAGGTACAAGAAATTGCAGGTGACGCTAGATTTAAGTTCATGCAGGTTTATTATTTCCACAGGACTTACCTAACACCACATAGGCTCCATAGGGTTTAACCAACAAGGCCAGCTGGCAGTATCAGATGTGGTGAGGTCCCCACAAATTTCACCCATGTGACATGGACATGCCGCAACCTACTGGTATCTGGAACTACGCATGATGGCCCTACTAACGGGGGATGGACCCGAATTGACAATCCAACATTGTCTCCTGGGTATTCTGCCACTTCCTAAGGAAGATAAGGAAATGAAGTACGGGTTTGCTAAATTGGCACTGGTGCTGGGCAGACGCCGTGTTGCTATTCATTGGGTGCAGGCGGCAGCGCTGAAGTGGGATAGGTGGAGTGTGGACTTGCTGGAGTGAGCGGTTGCAGATGAGGGTCACCTCAGGAGGGTTCGCACTGATGAGCACATGTAGAGGGACTCGGCGATGTGAAATGATATGGTGTATAACTTGGGTGATGTTGAAGTAGC
The DNA here is from genome assembly GCF_964263255.1 of Lissotriton vulgaris. Lineage (NCBI taxonomy): Eukaryota > Metazoa > Chordata > Amphibia > Caudata > Salamandridae > Lissotriton > Lissotriton vulgaris. The sequence continues at coordinate 475,633,224 of NC_141700.1, read as the reverse complement.
GGTGGTGAGCTCGGCCCGGGGTCACCTGCAACCGTGGTTCTGTCCCTCCCGGCGGCAGCCGACGGTAGATGGGTGGCTGCTGGATGGCTCCCCCGACCCGATGAAGGACTAGATAAAGGATGAGGGCTATCGTAGGTGTGTCTGGTTATGCCGGTGGTTGTGAATTTGTGCTGACCCTTTCCCCTGCCCTCCTCCTCTGTTTCAATGGGATTCCTTTATTTTATTATTCTTATTTTTTAGACGTGGGAGGCTTGCCCTCACCATGCACCCTTGGAGCCCCTCGTCACTCTCCCCCTGCCCTTCCTGTGTTGCACTGAGATTCATATTTGCTATTTAATTGAAATTTGAGATGACCTGAAAGAGTTGCTGTATTTACACTGCAATTGTTCAGATTCCGGTCTTGAACCAGTGTATTTTGTATTGGATGGTTTCTATTTTTGCAAAATGTTAATAAAGATATATATTTTTTTAAAGGCAACTCAAGCTTATTTCACGAGTTAATGACTACAGCTCTTTCATCCACTTTAGTTTCGCTGACTTAATTAGTGAATCCTTTTCAAAGTTTTAATAATCCTTTTTGATGTAATACTAAGAATATTTGATGTAATATTGTATGTGCTTTTATGGATGTTTGTGCACTTCTGTATAAGGTTTGATGATGCTGATTAGTGAATCCTATAATACAGTAAAAAATAAATATTTTAAGGAAACTCTTGATAAGCAAAACAGAATGAAAATCATAAGCACACGCTTCTTGCTGTACCTAAAAAAAGATTTCAGGAGATGATGGGCAAATCACGGCCATTTTTTAAAATAAAAATTGAGCATTTTTAGCAACAAAGTGGCCTTCAAGCACAGTTAGAATATATTACAGCACTCTGCAGAAATCTTTAACAGTAAATGCAAAAATAAATGAATAAACTAACATACACCTACAGAAACATACCTGTTTAGAATTCTCCTATACACAATTTTTAGAATAACTATTTTTCCAGTGCAATGCTTTAAAAACTCTGTCATTTTTGTTTTGAGACCGGGTTTGCTGTCGTGCTTTGCTATCACCTTCAGACTATTCCAAGACATTCTGCATTTTCTCTCTAGTTGCACTAAATTGTTGGCTAATTCCTCAAATTCAATCTGAAAGAAAAGAAAAATGTTGAGGAATGTCAGAGGTTGTGATGGCAAAGGCATACAAACGAGAAATTGAAGAACAGCAGAACAAAACAATTGTGCACAATAGTGTCATGTATACTTTCTTTTTTTCTTACAACCCCTGATTTTACTAGTCAGCCTTATGCCGGGAATTGAAAACTACACACTGCAGGCCCGATTGCCTAATATAACAAACCACATTTCTAGTCTTCTAGCACAACATTACATTTTTAAATTGACTCTTTTAACTGCAGATTTATGTTCTATTGTTCCAGTTCTCTTCTTACACTATGCTGCTACTCGAATATTTTTTAGAGTGCCAGGGCAACCAGGGGTTACTGGGCTCAAAGTTTAACATTTAAGACTTTTTTATATCTATTGTCCTGGGGATTATTTGACTGTTGGGCCAGAAACTGGGCACGAAGGACACCGTTTTAGCACTGTAAGAAATTGGATTATTGATTGCCATGGGGAGTGGGGGAATGGAAACACTACTCAAGCAAAAACTAAAAACCTTGCCACGATGAAACACAACCGGTACTAAATTAAACTGTGCTTGACCCCTTGATAGCATGGCACTAAAGCAGTCAGGCTTAATTTAGCTGTAATGTATTAGTATTTATGCAGCAAACAAACAGTAAGAAAGTGAAAACACAATAAAATTAAAATCCTAAACCAATTTAGAAAATAGAGCTAAAAAAAATAACAGTAAAACAAATTAAATCCAATTAGTAAAAATTAGTAAAACAGGAGTTATGAATTTTTAAAGATTTCGCTTCAATTGAGCACCTAAAAGATGAAGGCTACATCCGCAGGGATCTGGCCGCACAAGACCTGGGCAATGTCATAAGTTAAGGCCAACAGTGATAGAGACTGTGTCAGATATATGAGGTGGGTTGGGCCCAGTCTCGGCTTATCTTCGGACATAGAACACTTCAGGAGAAGATAAGAGTTCAGCGGGGCAAGGCAGTAGGCTGTATCTGAGAAGGCGCTGTCAGGGAGCTGCTGGAAAAGGTCTTGGTGAACCCGTCGACGATGGCGGGTAAAAGCTTCGAGTGGAAAAGCTGAATTTCCAGGCCGAGGAGGTGACTCATCAATGGGGAGTTTGTCACCACTTAGCAGAATTAAGATTTTTACCTTCAGACTCAGGCAACTTTTTGGAAGTCGAAAACCTCCAGAGGGACAAGACTGCAAACCATACTCAAAATGGCTCCACAAGGCTGGATGCCATTGTTCAGACATCCCAATGAACAGGATTTGCTGATATGGAGAACGTGACCAGGGCTACTACAAAGTCAGGCTGACCTGTGATGCAACTTGGGCAGATCAGCTGGCAGGTACGTCCCGGTCTTCTGTTGGTTCTTCTGGTACTTTTGGTTGTGTAAATTTTTTTAAGCTCCAACTTTTAGGGTTAGGCGGGAGCAGCACTTATAACATCTCTTTCAAGGGTCCAGCAGCTGGGGCACCACTTGAGGGTTAGAATTCACACCTGCAGAGGTCAGGTACAGGGTTCAAGGTCGCTGGATCTTGTTATGCCCTGTAGCTCACACAGGAGGCCAGTCAACTAACCATTGGATTCACTCTGTCAGTTCTGGGTTCAAGCAGCAAGGAATGCCTCAAGCACCACACAGGACCGGACTGGCCGTAGCGGGCACCGGGCAATCCCCCGGTGCGCAGCACGGGTGGGGTGCCAGTTTGGGGCCCCTGGGGGCCGTTTTTGTTACAGGGCCTCAAAATCGTCCCTGTAACAAAATCGTCCAAAAACCGGGCCTGGCAAAGAGCTCGGCGGCACCCACAACCCCTCGGGTGGGGGTGGGGTATGGGGGAGGGGGACCGGCCGAGCACTTTGCTAGAGCCGGTTTTGGTTCCCAGTCCGGCCCTGGCAGCACAGCAGTCATCTGGTAGCAGCAGCATGGCTGTCTTCTGAGGAACAATGCAGGCTTCAAGCAGCATGGTGTACCTCTGGGGGTCAAAGCAGTGCTTCTGAAGTCTCCCACTGGTCCAGAAGTGTACTGAAGAGTTGGTCTTAGGGTCCAATATTTATACTTGGTGCCAGTATTTGAAGCTGAGGGACATAATGGCTAGTCCCACATCTGTTCTGGAAAGTTCTTCCCTTCACCTGCCAAGGCTTTAAGTACTTGGGGGTGACAAAAGAGTATAGTTAGGTTTATTTTGGTCTGTGCTGTAGGCAGCCCTTTGAAATGTAAGTGGGGCACAGAACAGCTATGTCCCAACCATCCTGGCAGTATGTCCCATCCTAGGCAAAATAAATAATTGATGGACGGAATACTGGACAATGCAAACATTCACCCCCAGTCACAAGGATCTGCATTCAACCCCAGTCACAAGGATCTGCATTCACCCCCAGTCACAGGGATCTGCATTCACTTCCAGTCACAAGGATCTGTGCTTAATCCATCATTCTTTTGCTCACCACACCATCCCAGTTTGGACCCAGCCATATGCAAATCAGTCTTGACCCTGTTCCATGTGGGAACAGTCCAGCCCGAACTGCCAAGCCCGGTCCTCCCTAGACTGGAAACAAGCATCCTGGGACCTGTTTTAGGGCATCACCCTTCATCAGCCAGACTAGATTGAATCCAGTGGTGTAGAGAGCACAGGACCTACGTCTGGGCATACCCTTCCCACTTAGGGCGACATATGCAAAAGAAACAACTAATGGACGGAATGCTGTGTTATAGGGATACTGGACATACACAGCAATATGCACAGGAAAATGGGACCTCAGTGAATAGGGGCTAAGCCTTCCTACCGCCTTAGTGTCCATGAGCCCAGGACCGACTAGCTATTGTGTCTCACTCACTCTCCTACTCAAAAACGGAGAACCAATGATTAGACACCCCAGAACACAACACTCCTGGATCTCTCAGGAATCGCGGTAACAAGACACACCTTTTCGCTCACACTCCCATACTTGTCCACAATATGATCTGACAGACACACGAGGTTAGTTTAAAATATTTATTTTAACTAACATGCTCTAAAATGCAGTATACGTGCCACAAATAGCAGCAAAATGCATATCAATACAGTTAGCATTGCAACAAGGCCATATATCATAAAGGGAGATGTCATTTTATAAAGACAGTGGTAAGCAGAAGCATTATTTACATCATAGAAGATTTCTGGGCTTTGTCAGCAGACCCCATACCTCAGGCCAGAGATCATATTTCTACATCACAGGTGCATGTTGCTCTTCTCCCTGGAAAGGTCCCTCTCCAAGTGTGTATTACCTAAACATGCCTCCCCATAATATCAAAGTACGACCCTCCAGCAAAAACAGCTGCATTGGTATGTTTTGTCTAAGTGTTAGGGCCAGACCAGAACAGATTAACAAGAGTTAGTATTTATCAACCGTGCTCACAATGTTCAGCCTCAACTCTAGGAACAGGCAATGAATGAGCACAGCAGAGTTAAGGAAGAACTGGAAATATGCAATAATCAGTCACCACTGGGGAAGGAAAAAATTATTGCATTTGAAAAAATTTGCAAACACGTGGCCCTGGAACTTATACGCCCAGTTAAACATAAACCGGTTAAACTGAAACGATGGTTTGATTCTCACTGCTCTAGGGCGCATCAATCCTTGATGAAAGCACTGAAAATCAAACCCAGAGATAATCTTTTAATTACGGGTCTTAGGAAATATTATAAAAATGCTCAGTTAACCCGAAAAAAGGATATTAAACAAAGGGCCTGGGAAAGTCTAATGGACACGGCAGCATTGAAGGACAGTGCTAAATTTTGGGATATAGTCAACAGTCCTCTTTTTACAAGGGATGAGAACGGGTTGCTGGACATTAACATTCCAGAGCAGGACTGGATCTCCCATTTTGAAATGATTTATGCTAGTAAGATACATTTTCCCCCATTGTTTTCGGACACGGGAGATGATGAAAAGAGGGATGTAGTCTTTAGTAGGAGGGAGGTGGAGCGGGCCATAAATGATACCAAAAGTAACAAGGCGCCTGGCCCAGACGGAGTGCCTGCCGATTTATTTAAGACTAACCCTAATGAGTGGGCAAACATCCTGACAAATGTTTTTAACTCAACTGTTAAAGCAGGTTTTCCTGAAACATGGGCTAAATCCATTATAATACCAGTGTTTAAGAAGGGACAAAGGGGGGACCCGCGCTGCTATCGATCCATTTCATTGATTAATTCATCAGTGAAAATTATGGGTAGAGTCATACTGAATAAATTAACAAAATGGTCCACTAATAATAAAATCTTGTCGGATTGTCAGTATGGCTTCAGAGCAGGCAGAAGCACTGAGGATCAGTGCCTGAATCTTTATTTGTTGTAACAGAAGTACACAAGAGCTGCCAAAGGGTCGATTTACCTCGGTTTTATGGACCTCTCCACAGCGTTTGATCTAGTAAATAGATCAAAGCTGTGGAGGATGTTACTGGACCTGGGTTTTGAGCCTGGGCTGGTATATTTTTTGGCCGACCTACATAGGGATTTAATGGTAAGTGTAAGGCTGACCCAGGAAGGAGCTTGCTCACGGTCTTTTAAATCAGGCAGAGGGGTCAAACAAGGGTGTATTCTGACCCCTCTCCTTTTTACTTTATATGTCAACTCCTTAGACAAACATTTGATAACATCTACACTGGACATTTCGCGTATAGGAGAAACTTCCATTTCAGTTCTCCTATACGCGGACGATGCGGTTCTAATAGCCCGTAACCCACTCGGTCTACAAAGACTTTTGGGTGCGTTTGGGGATTTTATGGATTCCTTGGATCTGGTCGTAAACAGTGCTAAATCACACACTATGGTAATGGGGCCTGGAAAAAAGAAGGTCAGAACATTTTTCTGCAAGGACGCAGAAGTAAAAAGGGTAAAATCCTTCACATATTTGGGCATATTGTTCGACGAACAATGTTCCTGGTCCCCCCAACTTTTGGCAAAAAAAACCTCAATGACCAGGGCAACTTCGGCAGTCAAAAGTTTTGCTCAAAGACTAGGAGGGAGGCCATGCGAAGCTGTACTCTCCATCGATAAGGCTAAATGCCTTTCAGCAGCATTGTATGGTTCAGCAATTTGGGGGTATAAGCAAGCTGAGGAACTACAAAAAGTTGAGAACAAATGTTTCCGTACTATCCTTGCAATCCCTCAATCCTCCCCTACCTTTTCAGTACATCAGGAGTTAGGGATGGGGTTTGTGGCAGATTCCATTAGTGTGGCCCCCCTTATATGTTGGCTGAAAGTATGGATTAATTCAGACCTACACCTAAATCACGTGATAATGAAAGACTGTCTTAAACTTGATAAAGTTAAGGAAATCCAGTGGTTATCCTATGTTTGCCATGAGCTGAGGCAACTGGGGCGACCTGAGCTATTTCAAGTCAAGTCAAAAACCACTTTATTCGATTTAGTTAAAAATCATAAAAGCATACTACAATCAATAAAAAGGGCAATTTGATATCATAGAAAACCCGGCCTCTATTGTAAAAGGGGACATCGTTTGTGTAGGAAGGTGGCTACCTGACTATGGTTACCCCAGATTTTTTGCCTTGTGTTTAGCTGGTTTTCGACTTAGTTGGGCTGGCCCCCTGCTAATCAGGGCCCCCGGCTCTCTGCTCACTCCTTAAAATGGACTCCATGCACCCTAGGTACATAACCCAATTGGTACAGGACACCTTGTCAGCCCCTATATAGTGCACTATAGGTGCCATGGGCATAGGTGCATCCAAGGCCTACCAGGGGCTGCAGCATAGCTTTTGCCACCCCTGGCTGGTTCTTAAATTGACACAACTGGCTGATCACTCAGCTGGGGCAAGTTGGTGTAATCACCTCTTGCTTAGATATAGTATACCTATATCTAAACCTATATCTGGACACATATAAACCTGTGAGTCACTCCTATGGCAGGCCTTAACAATCCTGGAGGCAGAGTGCATGGTTTAATGTGAGATGGTGCTCTAGCATGAGCTGAGCCTGTCTGCAGCTGTCGGGACCAACTCCCTTAGCTGTTCCAGAATAGTGCCAAACCATATACTATTAAGTGCATTATAATCCTTGCGGTTATATTGTAACTTTGGTTTGGCTTTATCAAAACATGTCGTGTAAGGTGTCATACGAATTGGAATACTATCCCCTCGACAGTCCTGTCGACGATGATAGCATTCCACCCCTCTAGAGGGAGACGACATGCTACTTTGCTAAAACGCGGTTGATTTTAAAAGAGCCTCGGATCCACAAAATGGATGCTTCTGCCACAGACACAAGTCTGACCTCCTGCTGCTGACCGAAACTCAGCAGAGGAGGCCTGGACAAAGGCTTTCCTGTCACAGGGAGGTGTCACACCACCCCAGACAGGAGATAGTGGTTTGTAGCAGGGAGGTTTGAAAGAAACCAGACACTGCCTGGGGAGCACAAGGCTTCCCCTTGCATAATCCGGTCAAACGGTTCTGGGGCACACCAGCCCCAGCTCCAGTGCGACCTGGACAAAGGGAAAGGGGTGTAACCAACCCCTTCCTGGGTCCCACCCATAGGAGGGGACCTAGCAGGATGTCCAGCACCCAAGATTGGTATAAGAATGGGAGCAGTGCCAAAGCACTCAGATCATCCTGAATCAACTTTAAACTAAGAAGACGACTGACTTCGACTTTCTGATGAATAGAAGACTGAAGAGCATCTCCCTTGTGGCCTAGGAGGGGCCACCCTGTGAACACAGGCACCACCCAGCACCTCGACGTCTGCTTTCCGCCGCCTCCCGCCAGAGCCCGAGTGCAGAGCCTGACAAGACTCAGACTCCCAGACTTTACACAGCCCGATCCACAGTCCCTGCAAAGAAGGGACCCGTGGAGGCACCGAGAGACGTGGGACCGGACATCTTGGAAGACCCCCGAGACGCTGACTGCGCAGCACCCGAGGCACCCTCGACTCTGTGCTTTGGGGTTTGAGAAGCCCCACAACCGAGCAGCATTTGCACCCAAGATCAGCCATCCAGCATCTCCACGATCTGCGTGGGGCCCTTTTGCTTTGTGCCACTTGACGCGCCATCCTGGCCACTTGCCACGTGGTCAGCGGCCATCTTGGCGACGAAACCTACAATTTACACTGCGGGTCTGGTTGGTCCAGACTTGCCCTCGCTCCTGTAGAAAGGAGCACCCGCTCTGACCTTGCTGGTCCGAGTAATAAGCCTTTTTCACTTTCTGCGTGGCTTGCATTAGCCAAGGCCTGTTTGCTTCAATCAAGTTGCCGACACCGCCATCAGCTAGAGCCTTCGCGGGACAGCTCGTGATCGACTCCTGGACGTCCTTGACCTCTTCGTGTCCACGTGGCTGCAGAGAGAAGCAACACATCATCACCTGTTTACACCCGACTTTGCCTGGTTCCAATCTGGTTCCACGGTGGTCACTGGTCAGTGACTTTGAACATTGTCCCCTCTGCTTTCAGGTCTTCACCACTTCAGATCCACCCTTGGATCCACCGGACACTTCTCCTTCACATCGCCTGCAGCATCTTCAGCTTCAAGCACCAAGAGCCTGCGTGTCAAAACCCGACGCCACTTCGACCCTATGCACCCGCTTCCTGTGGGTGAGGTAACATTGCAACGCCGGTGTTCCCACACTGGTAAACACCTCTAGGGTCTGTGTCTAAAGTTTGGTTCCTCTAGGTTCAGCGGAAGTGTCCTTAAACTCTATTTGTGTAACTTTTACGCACCATTGACATTGCATTGGTGCAAGCAGCACTTTAAGTGCCTCACCCGAATCCCGCGGGCTTTTCCCGACTTCAGCATTGCTTGTCCCGACTGCTCCCAGCGATTCCCTAGGCCCTAGGCCTAACCACTGTTCGATTGGTATCTCTTATACCACTTTTTTAATATATGGTTTGAGTGGCCACCCGCCCTCATCCATAACTGTGCAACTTTGTATGTTATACTGTGCTTTTGATTTAACGCTTGTGCCCCTTTGCTCATAAAGAGTACTGGGGATTATTTTAGAAATAAACACATATATTTTTATAATATATACTTGTGTGGTGTCCTTTCATTTGATATTAAAGGATTGTATTTGGTAAAACAGCTCGCTTAACACAACCTCTTAAGTTAAGCCTTTAGGCTGCTTAGTCCATGCTACCCCTAGGATAGCTTGTCTAATAAGGTTGACTTACAACCAGACACCATAAGGGATTGTTTGGACTGATACAAGGTGGTTCCAGAATTGGAAACATCATATATCAGGCCAACTTCTCACAGTTTGGGTGAGGAAAAATTTTATGGCCCGTAGAGCCATGGAGAGGGAGGCGATTGAGCTTAAAAAAACTTTTGTTAGAGCACATTATTTACTGTCCAAGACACCATCGATAGAGCCGTATTTACAGATAGTTACAAGTCCTTTCCACCGCATTTTATTGACAAAATTTAGGTTTAATTTATTGCATTATGTTTTGGGAGTGTTTGAAGGGTGGAGTAAGCCTGAGGATACAGCACTTTGTAAATGCGATGATATGTCTATACAGGATACAATGCACTTTACTTTGTTTTGCGGATATTATTACGAGAGCAGGTCAAAATTTTTAAAACCCCTGTTAAGGTGTTCAGGGATTGCCCAGGCGAGGCCTGCTTTATTATATTTACAGTTGCTTGATACTCCCTGGGTAATTTTTAATGTGGCTAGTTATTTGGTTGCTGCTATTCGTGCAAAGAAGTTAAGATGTATAAATAATGTTGCTGGTATGGATATTTTGTGCTCATGATCACTCCTACTGAATCTCTATTGAGGAAAAGTTACTTTTTCTCCACAATTTCATCTACCTCATGGTCTTAAAGTATGCCCTCTGATAAATTTTTTAATACACTGTAAATGACGATTTTTAAAAAAATGTATGACGTTTTTATAGAGTATAATGAATGGAAATTTTTATGTTTGTGTGTACTTTGTATGATTTTAAATAATCGAATAAAGTGGTAGTGACTTGACTTGAGCACAGCAGAGAGTCCTCGTGTGGAAGGCATAAACAGAGTCTTGTAAAAATAAAGACATATAGTCTTGTGCGCAAAAGCAGCATCATGACGACCGGGCTCATGCTTACCTAAAGATGTCGCCAATGACTCTAGCGGCCAAGTGACACCCTCCCCTTGGCCAGGCTTTAGTGCAAAGACAAACAAGTTTGAATGATAAGCAGAACCAAAGTGCAATACAGTCCATCTAAATTGAGCCAACCAAAAAGGGACAAATTATTTTTTTTAAAGATATATATATGTGTGTAGTGAAGTCAGAAAAATCCAAAAAGAATGCAGGCACTGTAGAATGCTAGGTGCTCCAAAAGGGCACCACTGCCATTAAGAAAAAAGAGAGATGCCATCCAATTCAGCAGAGCTAATGAACATTCATGTTCCTCGTAATCTAGTGCATACAGCAGCAGAATAGGGCAACTTGTGTGATATTCAATTACACTCTCCTGCAAGAGGAGCTGGGCAGTCTCACAGCTATTCCAACATGTCAACACTTCAAGTGCACCTGCATGCATCATACCAGCGTCACCAGTACAGTCCTGGTCATGGGCCACCAAGGACCCACCAACAGATCATAATCTGGGTCAGCGCTTGGTGTGGAGAGGCAGACATCCAAGGCCCAATAGAAAGGGCACCGTCGACAGTGGAACACAGGTTGCACACAAGTGAAGTAAGCGAAGCGACAGGTAAGCGCCATAGCTCACACTCAATGTTGCCAATGGCAAGCATCCAAAAAGATGCTGCATTCGTTCACGGTATAGTCGCCATAGGTCTGGCGTGTCCAAGACATCAGGATGGACATCCACTGCGTAACAGGAGTAGAAGAACCAGCACACACCAATAAGAGCATAAATGGAAAACCTCAGAAGGCGCTGGAAAAAATAGAATGTATAAAGGCTAGTATTACTCCAAAAATCATCTGAAAAGATGAAACGGGGCCGGAGCCTACAAGTTTAGAAAACTGTGCAAGGCCTTCACTATCAGACGCATGAAAGATTTGATGAATCAGTTCCCCAAAATGTAGTGGGAGATTCGTTTTCAGCAGTGAATGAATTTCCCTAGATGTTCTAGCTACCTGTAATTCGAAGGTCTCTCGAGCAGAATTGACAGCAACTTCTTGTTGAAACAATAGCGCTTTGAGTCTGCTTAGTGGAGGTCTGTTTTCAAAGTGGGAATGGAAGGCCACAGAGAGTTATCTACAAACCCATGCGGGGGAGGAAAAAGAACATTGCTGCAACAAGTAACTCTTTCAGAAACCACTACTATATATGGAATGCCTGCCCATAACCCGCAGCAGTCTTAGTTATTCAGGATAAGATAACCACCCGTTAGAAAGCAATGTGGACATGGGAATTATTGACGGGACTGGTGTTCCTTTTTGAAAACAGGCCAAATTGGGTGCTGATACATTGTAAGCGTTGTGAAGCTGAACTTGTGTACAGACGAATGCATGTCCTACATTAGAATCACAGTCCTCCCGTCAGGAAAACTTCTTTATCTGCACGTAGTCAGTGAAGCGTAAACGGTAAAGACCACATTTCGTGTAGAAAGGTTCTACCCAGGGTTTCAAATTTTTTGATAGGATAATGTTCCATATATGCACTAAATTGAAAGAGGGAAATGGGCAAATAAATAAGCCCATGTATTAACCATACCGAGGAATCGGTCTCTGCTATTGAAAATGGTAGTTGTTCCAATTTCTCAATATGTAACAAGGTGTAGGTTGAATATTTCATTGGCATAAGTTTTTGTTTATCAGTTAAATTAAAAGGCAAAAACAGGGCAGTTGTGTTCAAATAATCCCAAGGCACTTTCCCATTTTTCAATGTTTGCAAAGTCCAGCCAAATTGAATTACAGAGCGCAGCTGATTTTGACGATGATACAAAACAAATGCATCATTCTGCACAATGTCAATAACATATGAAACAATATTGACCAAAGTGTAAATATGAGAAGACAAAGTAATAATGCTGTTGTCTACACAACCAAAACTTTACGCAAGTTGTTTTGATCTACTTGACGCAACCTGAAAGCTGCTTCCATTTGTGACAGCTTCCAGATTTCTTTATATGCTGCATTTGCAAAACGTTTCAGACGAGGTGACCTGGGAGCTAAAAGGAAATCTGCCAGTTCAATGTCTCCATTTAAACGTGAGAGGTGTTGTTTCACAGATGATAACAATGACTTTTCCAACCACTGTTGACACAATTTACCCACAGAATATAGAGTAACTGCATGTGTTTGTGGAAAGCGAGGGTCAGGTCTGCCGAGCATAAACCCCCTGGTTGAATTTGAAAAACGCACCTGGCAAGCATCAATATTGAGCGGCCATATTAACCATCCCAAGGGAGTAATAGCGGAGGAATTAAAGGTACCATTATGGATCATACTGTGTAAGTCCTCTAGAGAATAATTTATATACCGCTGCCAGTCGTCATAAGCTGCTAATGACCGGAATGAAGGAGAATTGAAATCTTTAGCAGTAGTCAGCACAAAACATGTAGTTTGCTGCACAGTCTGATTCAGGAACAACAGCTTTACGGTATCAAACTCGCACGACGCAGTGATTTAGTTCCCTGCATCTGCCAATTTTTGGTATCCAATCGGATGAAAAATCAATCGTGTCTTTCCAATAATCATAACCTTTTAAGCATAAATCGGTTATGAAAGTCGAAGAATATACCAATTTAGTGTGGGTCAGCATGCATTTAGTGTGTGTTTGTACACTCGATTTATGATAATAGGATCTCGTGTCAGATATATTATAGCCAGCACAGTAGACTAACTTATTTTTCTGTTTTTGTGAACTACATTGAAATGGGGTTGGACAATGTTTCCATTGCGTATAATTAACCTGATTACAGACTGTGTTTGACGTATGTAAAAAAATGATGAAATAGACAAAATCAGCAGAATTGGCAGAATTCAAAGACCAACCCAGAGTTTCAAAAGCAGTGTAATATTTTAAATCTGAATACAACGAATGTACGGCATCAACATCTCAATCGTTGGAATGCAGTCCAGGTGTGATGACGTCACCTGAGACCCGAAAAACATATGGCATTCGAATCGTCTCTATTGGGCCGTATATTTCGTATTGAACTTCATCCTAAACAATGCCATCAACCACTGGCACAGCAGAAATGTTAACATGTGATTGATCCCTTTTCATTATATGATATGAGGTGTGTGGGCCAAAACACCATCAACCAAATGTACATCAGAACGCTCAGGTAAGTAATGACAATTATTCAAAAGGAAAAAGACAGTCACAAATCCAATCCACATGAAGAGAAACACCATTGTAAGTACAATCCAAATGTAGGTCCAAGGAAGAACCATATAAGTTCTGCAAAACCAGGAAAATAAAATGAATAATTGACTGTGGGGTTCCTCAATCAATCAATCAATCAAAGCATTTATATAGCGCACTAATCACCCAGAGGGTCTCAAGGTGCTGGGGGAGGGGGGTCCGCTACTGCTCGAACAGCCAGGTCTTGAGTTGCTTCCTGAAGGCGAGGTGGTCCTGGGTCAGGCGGAGGTGGGTCGGAGGGAGTTCCATGTCTTGGCGGCGAGGTAGGAGAAGGACCGTCCCCCTGTGGTGGCTCTACGGATGCGGGGGACGGCGGCGAGGGCGTGGCTGGTCGATCGAAGCTGGGGTTTGGGAGCGTAGAAGTTGAGGCGGCTGTTGAGGTATCCTGGGCCTTGGCTGTGTAGGGCTTTGTGTGCGTGGGTGAGGAGACGGAAGGTGATTCTCTTGTTGACCGGGAGCCAATGCAGATCTCTCAGGTGTCCGGAGATGTGGCTGCGACGGGGGATGTCCAGGATGAGTCGTGCTGAGGCGTTCTGGATCCGCTGGAGTCTCTTCTGGAGTTTGGCGGTGGTTCCGGCGTAGAGGGTGTTGCCGTAGTCCAGACGGCTGATGACGAGGGCCTGGGTGACCGTCTTCCTGGTCTCGGTGGGGATCCACCGGAAGATCTTACGTAGCATGCGCAGGATGTTGAAGCACGACGAGGAGACGACGTTGACTTGTCTGGTCATGGAGAGGGAGGAGTCCAGGATGAAGCCCAGGTTGCGTGCGTGGTCTGTTGGTTTGGGTGCGCTGCCTAGGGCGGGGGGCCAACAGGAGTCGTCCCAAGCGGCGGGTGAGGATCCCAGGATGAGGACTTCCGTCTTATCTGAGTTCAGTTTCAGGCGGCTGTTCTTCATCCATTCGGCTACCTCTTTCATCCCTTTGTGAAGGTTGGCTCTGGCGGTGGCGGGGTCGTTGGTAAGGGAGAGGATCAGCTGGGTGTCGTCGGCGTAGGAGATGATGTTGAGGTTGTGCTGGCGTGCGATGTCTGCGAGGGGGCTCATGTAGATGTTGAAGAGGGTTGGACTGAGCGAGGCGCCTTGAGGGACGCCGCAGATGACTTCGGTGGCTTCAGATCTGAACGGATGGAGGCGGACTCTCTGTGTCCTTCCGGCGAGGAAGGAGATGATCCACTCCAGTGCCATCTCCTGGACTCCGACGTTGCTGAGGCGTTGTACTAGCGTACGATGGCAGACAATGTCGAAGGCCGCGGAGAGGTCGAGGAGGATGAGGGCCGCTGTATCTCCGTTGTCGAGCAGCGCTCGGATGTCATCGGTGACTGCGATCAGGGAGGTCTCGGTGCTGTGGTTGGCCCGGAAGCCAGACTGCGAGGGGTCGAGGGATCCGTTCGTCTCGAGGAAGGCAGCCAGCTGCTTGTTGACGGCCTTCTCTATGACTTTTGCAGGAAACGGGAGCAGCGAGATGGGGCGGTAGTTTTTTAGGTCGGTGGGGTCAGCCGATGGCTTGAGTAGAGCGCTGAGTTCGGCGTGCTTCCAGCTCTCCGGGAAGGTAGCGGTGTCGAAGGAGGTGTTGATGATGTCCCGCAGGTGGGGTGCGATGATAGCGTCGGCCTTGTTGAAGACGTGGTGAGGGCAGGGGTCGGTCGGAGATCCGGAGTGGATGGAGTTCATCGTGCGGACGGTGTCTTCGGTGCTGATCGGAGTCCAGGCGCGGAGGGTGGTGGTGGGGGGCGGTGGTTCAGTCGTGGTGTTCGTCGGTTGAGTGCTGAAGCTGTTGTGTATGTCCGCGATTTTGTTGTTGAAGTAGGAGGCGAGGGAGTTGCAGAGGTCTTGCGAAGGGGTGATGTCGTTGTTTCCAGCGTTGGGGTTGGAGAGCTCTTTGACGATGTTGAAGAGTTCTTTGCTGTTGTGTGCGTTGTTGTCCAGTCGTTCCTTGAATGCAGTTTTCTTGGTGGCGCGGATGAGTTGGTGGTGTTTTCGGGTGGCGAGCTTGAGGGCAGTCATGTTGTCCGGTGTTGGGTCTCTGCGCCAGGTTCTCTCGAGGGCTCGGCAGTTCTTCTTGGAGCTCTTGAGTTCATCAGTGAACCATGGGGCTTTCTTGCTACCGGGTCTGCTAGGCGGGGTCTTCAGAGGGGCGAGGTCGTCTGCGCAGTCGCTGATCCACTTCGTGAGGTTGGTGGCCGCTTGGCTGGGGTTCGTTGCGCTGGTGGGTGGGTTCTTGCTCAGGGCGGTCACGAGTAGTAGGCGGCCTCCGTAGTAGAATTTGATTAAGAGGACGATGAAGTTAAAGAAAAGTTGCCTCTTTCCATGTAATAACCAACAGTTCTTAGTGGATACAAAGCAATAAAAGAGGATTGGAGTGCACATGTAGGAATGTCCACAGTAAGCTCCATAGACAGCAAGTCATGATTTCTAGATGTAGTCGTTGACGCCAATGACAACACCGCTAGCACACAAATTACTATTCAGTATCGGCCAAATGGTACAACTTGGCATGTTCACTGGAAATGTAGCAATTATCATTGCATCCAGGTAGTGGAGGCAAAATCACAGTTCGGGTGCCCTTTAATCCAAGAACAGGGACTAGTGCACGGTAGGAGGGACAAAATTATGTTTTGTTCTCGATCTTCTCCCGGACCTGATCTCAAACTTTAGGAAGCCACCCTGTTACTAGGATCAGCAACGCTGTCTCTTTGGACTAGTGCAACTCAGCTTTAGCAAGCGTGTCTTGAGTCTTCTGTAGATCCTGTAACATAGCACAACGGTTATCTACGTCAAATGTGGCAGCAGCCGCCACAATGCTTAGACCATTAAGGTCTGGTACAAACATTCAGATGCCAAAGAGCATTTTTTATGGGGTCGCCCACCCAGAGATCTTCTTGGGAGATTACTTAGTGCACGTTGAACCCCATATAAATGGAGTGAGCCAACTCCTGCCAGTACCTAAGACTCGAGCTGTCAAAGATCGATTTAAGTCACGGTTCATTCGCTCCACTATAGAATTACCCTCCAGCCTGTATGGAGACGAAAATTGCAATAGCACTTTGCGACCTCATTGTAAGCCATAGAGGCAAATGCAGGACTCTGGCCAGAATGGAAGGTACCACAAGCAAATGTCCTGATAAATACATCTCTAATGAAATTTTGTGCGTCAGCACTACATTGCGGCCAAAGGAATCTAGTGCATGAATCCACTGCAATGGGAAATGTTTACAGGCAGTGTCGTACGTCAAAGGACCACAGTGATCAAGATAAATACATCCAAATGGGTGATTTGAGATGTATAGCTATGTGTGAGGTGGACGTGCAATTGTGGACGGTCTAATCTGTTGACAACTGTTACAAGAAAGTGCATGAATACGAGTCTGTCTATACAGACCACGCCACCAATAACGCTGCTGCAAAAGAGACACCATTGCTGAACTCGAGCATGTGCAGGTGCCATGCCTTTGTGTGGGACAACGAATAACGGAACCCTGCGGTCCTCGTTGGGAGTCAGCCGATCCCCAACGGACGGAATGGATGCGTAGGGAACTTGTTCCTGGGATAAATGATAAGAATACTTAGAAGGGTCGCTTTACGTGGATGATATCTTGTTATATCTGACCTCTCCTTGGACTTCGCTCATAGCATTTTTAGACGTTCTGGAGGTGTTTGGAAGATACTCAGGTTTCGCCATTAACTGGACGAAGTCGGTTCTTTTTGTATTGAGTGGTGATCCCCCGGAGGTTCCTTCAGGTTGTCCGGTCAAACTGGAAACAGAGGGATTCAAATATCTTGGTATTTTTATATCCTTGGACCCTCAGAGCAGATACTCTGAAAACCTGTTGCCGCCCCTAGTTCGGCTTAGACGTGATGTGACTCGCTAGAAATCGCTCCCGCTCTCTCTTCTCGGTCGTGCTGTTCGGTTTAAAATGATGGCTCTTCCTCGTTTCCTATAGGCGCTCCAGAATTCCATGGACCCGGTTCCTCCGTCGTACTTCAGGGAGATTGAGTCTCTCCAGAGACAGCTTCTTTGGGACGGTAGGCCCAGAATTGCATTTGCGAAATTGACGTTGCCGTGGTATGACGGGGGATAGGTCTGCCCAACATCCGTAAGTATTATTGGGAGTCACAGTTGGCGGCGGTTAATCAGGCCATTTATGGCTCGCCGTTGGACCCCGGATATATCATGGACCGCGGTCAGGTTCCCGGGGGAGAATTTACTAGGGCATTTTATGCGAGGCGCGGACGTTTTCCCCTGGTGGGACCGGCGGCGGTTGCTGTTCAGGTCTGGCATGAGGTTAACCGCTCCCTTAAATGGGAGGGGAAGATCACACTGGCCACATCTCTCTGGAATTCTGAACGCCTGGGCAGTCTATGGAAGTCCAAGGGCTTTGATAAATGGGACCTCACTGGGATTTCCCGTGTGGGAGATCTCTGGGGAAAGGACAGTATCCTTCCGTTTGAAACCCTGCAGGAACGGTATCAATTGCAAGGGAGTGAGAGGTTTTGTTACCTCCAGATTAGGAATGCGCTGTTTGTCGGTATTCCTCGGGACACAACGCTCCCAGAGGCTTCCCCGTTGGAGGACCGAGTATTGGATGGTCTTCTTCCCACGAAGATGATCTCCGTCTGGTTCAATTAAAGATTCTCCACCGCTGCTATGTGACTGGCCCACGGATGGTGCGAATGGGCTTGGCTGCGAGTGATGCGTGCGAGAGGTTGTGGGGAGGCTGGAACGTTCTTTCATATGTTGTGGGACTGTCCTCTTATTCGGGAGTATTGGTCTGCTATTCATGCCAAGGTACGCGAGGTGTGGGGAGTGAGCTTTGAGTTAGAGGCACGGCGGTGTCTCCTGAATGTTTGGGACCCAACCGATCTCTCGTCCCATGGAAAGATGTGGGCCACATTGGCATGCGGGATTGCCAAGCGTAATATTGCACAGCTGTGGGGAGCGAATCAGCCGCCAACTGTTGGGAAATGGATGGAAGATTTGGATTGGTGCATGTTTAGGGAGCAGGCGGTGTATGTGGCAAGGGGGAGACCCAAGAAATGGGGTAAGATCTGGGGGTCCTGGAATGCATATAGGGGGGACATATGCGCTCCTCCTGTTAAACTGGATGAACCAAAATGTCGGAGGACCCCTGAACCCGTATGTTATTATTACTGAAGTATTTCTTTGATCAGGAGGTCATATATATATATATATGTAAAACGTGTGAGATGCAACCCAGTGTATTTTTTGTATGTGATTTATGTGTGTATTAATAAACAGATTTATAAAACAAGCATTTGCAATGCAATAGGTCTCGCATTAGGAAAGTTTGAGCTATTGGTATTGTAAATGACACATTTTTTATTTATGTGTTGGTTTGGAAAATAGTGAATTGCATAGCTTTGTCATTTACAATGCCAATAGTTTTAACTTTCGCAAATGTGACACCTATAGCATTTGTAATGCAATATGTGTTGTATTTACGTGACAAAAGAGTGTACCACGAGGACCGAAAGTTTTACTTTGTACGAAGACAGACATAACATTTGGCGTGACAATGATTTGAGTGTTTGCATTGACACTGTGAAGAATCTTTATGACAGCACTCAACCGATAAAAGACTTTACGTTGTCTGGCCCAAAGATAAGTGTTTCGCCAGGTTATCAAAGGATTTCCTTTCGCCTTCTCTAGCACAAGCTTTTACAAGCCACCGATTCTTCGTCTTAAGTACTAGTAAACATACATTCCTCTAACACCGAACACACTACTGAGCCTGCCATCGACAAATTAATGCATAACTCCCCCATAACTTTGTGCTCTTTGTATAGAAAGCAGGCTCCTCCCCCAAGCTTCCTAGCAAACCCCGACAGGGGTCTTCAACCGTTACTATCTTGTCATTTATGAACAGAAAGTAAAGACAGAAAAGCAACTCCCAGGTCGGTTCACTGTCCAAACTGTTGTTGTAATCTATAAAGCAACTATAAACACCAATTTCGTCACCCATGCCCAAAAAGAGGTGGGGAGCCCCCCCCCCCCCCTCCCACCCCCCCCAAAAAAATTACCCCCACAGTTTACTTGACTTTAATGGGGACTCTGTTGCATCCCGCTCGGAGGCTCCTGTAGGACAGACACGTACCTATAGAAGCAAATAAGGCACCAAAAGCCCATTCGGGCCCTAATTGGGGGGGGGCGAACATTGAAAGAAAGTAAAGGTTTTACAGAGTGACACTAACAGGACACCTAAAAGCAAAACCTCGTTTCAATCTGTGGAGTGTTGAAATCTCGCCCCACAAAGGTACCGTACAGGGACAGTAAAACAGGCACTAGCCCACTGTGTTGTACAAACTCCACAGGGCCTCCGACTTTATCCCTGCCGACTCCGCGTTTACCGCCCTGTGTCTCTCCCAGCTTCACTCACGCAGACCCCTCGTACCCTGGTTTCTCTTTACGTGCGCACGACATACAGTCTCAGGGTTTCCCTTTGCTCACTCACGGGAATCCAAAAAACAATACATTTACATTTTCTGCAGTTGTAGAGGGCAGATAGTACTAAAGTAAGTGCTTTTATTCTCTGCTTTGTTTTAATATCAAACATGGGGTGACGTACAAAGACAGCTAAGAAAGATTACCCCATATTATGCTGTAAGTAAGGGTTTGGGGTTCTCTTGACTTAGAGGCTTTTCTTGAATGTTATGTGCTGCTTAGAATGTTCTGCGAAACATAACATAGAACAATACAGGGAAAACACAGAATTTCGGACAACACGGGAGGAACACGTTTAATATCGGACAAGGAGGAGAAAGCCACAAAATCACGAACGATCACACAACAAAAGCAATACCCACTCAATGCCGGGCAACTGACGAGAAAACTACCAAACGCAGGATATCCGAGAAGACAAACACAAAATGCTGAACAATTCAGGAAGCAACCGCACCTCAAGAAAGGCATAGAAGGCGACCATGCTGCATGGCACAAACAAGGCGCTGCCTCGTCGGCCAGCATCCGAAAGGCACCCCTTTAATCCTCAGGGCTGATCTGGGTCGGATCAGGCTACAGCGCAATCTGACCGTGCTAGCATGGTTAGTCCGGCAGAGCGACGTGCGCGAAACCAAAACCTTCCATGGGGCGGGACTTCCGTCTTCAGAAGCCCGCGCACGCGCCCACGGAGAGAAGCAGTGCTGGTGACGCGGGGCTCCCATGCCCGAGGGAGAGCCACGCGGAGGCTGCAGAAGTTTAGAATGGCGGTAAGTGGGGCTTTGGGGGGGCGGGGGCGCTTGTATGTATGCGGCGGCGGGGTTGGGGGCTGCGGCGGGTGTATGCGTGCGTGTCTGTGTGTGCGTGTCTGTATGTGTGTGTGCAGGGGGGGCGGCAGCGTGTGTATGTGCGCGCGCGCCTGTGTGTGTGCAGGGGGTGGGGGCTGGCTGTGTGTGGGTGCACCGTGTTTGCATGCAAGCCAAGCGAAAGCAGGGGCTGTGTGTGCGTGTCTGCGCAAGCGCGTCTGAGAGGCGCGCTCCCGCGGTGAAAACTGACAATGAACAGGCGCGCGTCTGACTGCTGTCCACATTCCCAAATACGGGTAACATTAGTTGTCTTGCTGACACATTCAATGCTTTCCCATTGAATTCCTCACGCGCTCCCCTCCAAAGACTACATCCTTCTGGGAGACCTCAACTTTCACCTTGAAAAGATCAACGACCACAACACCACCACCCTCTTGGACAATCTCGCCAACCTCGGACTTAAACAACTGGTCACTTCCCCCACCCACATCGCAGGTCACACACTCGACCCCATCTTCACCTCCAGCAATCATGTCTCCTTCAGCCACACTACGGATCTCCTCTGGACTGACCACAGCTGCGTTCACTTCACCTACAACAAACCAAAACCCACCAACCACCTCCAACCAACTCTACAAAGAAACTGGAACAAAATCACCACGGACCAGATCTCCGCATCGCTCCTTCTAAACACCCCAACCCACTCTTCTAACGCAAACGAAGCCGCCGCCAACCTCACCCTATGGTTATCCAACACCGCCGACACCTTAGCACCACTGAAGAAACGTCAAAGCAAACTTGGCAGCAAGAAGGCATCATGGTTCAACGATGATCTTAAGAAGTCCAAGAAACTCTGCCGCTCTCTTGAAAAGGCCTGGAAAAAAGACCCAACCACTAGCACCAAGGACGCCTTCAAAAACGCCACCCGCACTCACCACCAACTAATCCGAAAGGCCAAGAAAACAGCATTCAAGGATCGACTTGACAACAACGCCCACAACAGCAAGGAACTTTTCAACATCGTCAAGGAATTTTCCAACCCCTCGGCCAACTCCAACGACATCACCCCCTCTCAAGCCCTCTGAGACTCCCTAGCCTCATTCTTCCACAACAAAATTGCGGACATCCACAACAGCTTCGACAACCAACCCGGAAACCAACCCACCCTACCATTTGCTGAACATTCTCCCCCCGTGAACACCCTTATCGACTGGAACCCAATCTCCACTGAGGACACAATCCGCCTGATGAATTCCATCCACTCAGGATCCCCCACAGGCCCATGTCCTCACCACATCTTCAACAAAGCAGACTCCGTCATAGCACCGCACCTCCGAGACGTCATCAACTGCTCCTTCAACTCTGCCACCTTCCCGGAAAGCTGGAAACACGCTGAACTCACCGCCCTTCTGAAAAAACCCACAGCGGACCCCACCGAACTCAAAAATTACCGCCCCATCTCGCTCCTTCCATTCCCGGCCAAAGTCATCGAGAAAGCTGTCAACAACCAGCTCGCCGCCTTCCTCGAAGCCAACAAATCCCTCGACTCCTCACAATCTGGCTTCCGAGCAAAACACAGCACTGAGACCGCCCTCATCGCAGCAACAGATGACATTCGAACTCTACTGGACAATGGAGACACAGTCGCCCTCATCCTCCTCGACCTCTCTGCAGCATTCGACACAGTCTGCCACAGCACCCTTCTACAACGCCTCAATAACATCGGAATCCAAGGAAAAGCACTTGAATGGATCACCTCGTTCCTCACCGGAAGAACCCAGAGAGTCAGCCTCCCACCATTCAAGTCCGAGGCCACTGGAGTCATCTGTGGCGTACCACAAGGATCCTCACTCAGTCCCACCCTCTTTAACGTATACATGAGCCCCCTCGCGGCCATCGCCCGCCAACACAACCTCAACATCATCTCTTACGCGGATGACACTCAACTAATCCTTTCTCTCACCAATGACCCCAGCACCGCCAAAACTAACCTACACGAAGGAATGAAAGAAGTTGCCGAATGGATGAAACAAAGCCGCCTGAAACTGAACTCAGACAAAACAGAAGTCCTCATCTTAGGTACATCCCCCTCTGCATGGGACGACTCCTGGTGGCCGGAAGCCCTCGGAAAAGCACCCATCCCGACAGACCACGCACGGAACCTAGGCGTCATCCTGGATTCTTCACTCTCAATGAACAGACAAGTCAGCGCCGTATCCTCTTCCTGCTTCAACATTCTTCGCATGCTCAGAAAAACATTTCGCTGGATCCCCACCGAAACAAGGAAAACAGTCACCCATGCTCTGGTCACGAGCCGACTGGACTACGGAAACACCCTCTACGCAGGCACTACCGCTAAACTCCAGAAGAAACTCCAACGAATCCAAAACGCCTCAGCCAGGATCATATTAGACATCCCACGCAACGAACACATCTCTGGTCACCTTAAAGACCTCCACTGGCTACCCGTCAACAAGAGGATCACTTTCCGACTGCTAACCCACGCACACAAATCACTCTACGACATCGGACCAGAATGCCTCAACTCACGACTGTCCTTCTACACCCCCCCGCCAACTACGTTCCTCCAGCCAAGCCCTCGCCACTGTACCTCGCATCAACAAGACCACCATGGGAGGCAGACCCTTCTCATACCTGGCTGCTAAAACATGGAACTCACTCCCCGCTTACCTTCGCCTTACCCAGAACCACCTAGCATTCAGAAAGCAACTTAAAACGTGGATATTTGACAAGTAACCCTCCTCCTCTTTCTAAGCGCCTTGAGACCCTCTGGGTATGTAGTGCGCTATATAAATTCTCTGACTTGACTTGACTTGACTTGAATGCTAGGTCAGCTAGACCTAAAAAAAAAAAGAATACTCAGAAGGGAACACTGTCCCATCCCTTGTAGCAGCCAAAGCTGCCAGAAAGTCATTATCAATTTTAGACATGGACCTCGTAACTGCTGCTACTGAAAACCTGGCAACTGCAGATTTGGCAGCCTCATCAGCCACAGAATTTCCAACAGCATGTGCTCCCACACACTGTTGGCCAAAAGTATGTATAACATGTGTGTGGCAAGCTTTCCTTAATAGCTGCCACTCGAATTCAAAGCGTTTTATGCTCGATTGCACTACCTTTAAAATCCTGATAATCGTTTTGAGACCAAAAGAATAGATTGTCATTAAAGGACTGTACGCAATAGAAGGAATCGCACATTATAAGAGTAGGTACATCTGGATCCGTGAATTCGAGAGCCAATACTAAAGCCCACAGCTCAGCTAACTGCGCCATGCAGTCACCAATAGACTGTGTGTGGACCAAGGAAGACTTAGACTCACCGTCAACCATAGAGCCCGCCACAATAGCACAGGCGGAAGAGTAAGCATATTTGGAACCAACGGCCAGATGCGCCAATCCATTTGTATAAACTATACATTTGTACTGGTCAAGAGGAAGCAAAAACTGTGGAGCAGGTTAAACTTGTTCGTACTGTAATAACTCCTGCGCCTACAAGGAAGGGTCAAAGATAAAGGTGACATCAGCCGATCTCAAACAACTCGCCCACTGAATCCAACGTGGGTGTAAGGCTTTGGAATTCAGTAAACTTGCCTTTGTGACCGCCTCTAGAGTAGGGACTGGCGATACAATAAGAATGCTTTCCCTGAGCCAAAGAGCATTCCTTCAGGATCGCTATCTGTACTGCTGTAAGAATTTTCTCAATGGGGAAAAATGCATCTCTGCTGATGTGTACAAATGCGATTTGTAGGCAATAGGGACTGAATCTCCCTCATTGAATGTCAGGTAAGTGAAACCCATTGTACCGGGTACAATCCATTTGACTAAGTTATTGTGTTGTAACGAGTTAACAAGAAATTGGTCGCAAGCAGATCAGACTGCAAAGACCAAAGAATTTCTGTATGTTCCGAAAGCCGGATGGAAGACAAAAAAGAGGGTTGTATCAATCAATCAATCAGGGAATTGTAAGCGCGCTACTAACCTGTGAGGGTCTCAAGGCGCTATTTGGGGGGTTGGTGGGGGGGGGGGGGGTCCGCAGATCTGCTTAGCCAAAGAACCAGGTCTTGAGGGTCTTCTTGAAGGTGTTCAGAGAGGGGGCATGCCTGATGTCTGCCGGTAGCTCGTTCCAGGTCTTGGCTGCAATGTGAGAGAAGGATCTTCTGCCTGCTCTGGCTCTGTGGATGCGCGGGGTTTCGGCCAGTGCGAGGTTGGAAGATCGGAGGTTTCTTTTGGGTGCGTGGGAGTAAATTCTGTCATTGAGGTATTTGGGTCCGTTGTTGTGTAGGCATTTGTAGGCGCGAGTGAGGATTTTGAAAGTGACTCATTACTCCACAGGGAGCCAGTGGAGACTTCGTAGGTGTTAACTGATGTGTTCGTGTCGGGGGATGCCGAGGACAATCTGGCGGTGGTGTTCTGTATTGTCTGGAGTTTGCGGAGTAGGAACTTGTTGATGCCGGCGTAGAGTGCGTTTCCATAGTCCAGTCAGCTGGTGATGAGTGCATGGGTGACTGTCTTCCTTCACTCAAGGGGGATCCACTTGAAAGTCTTGCGAAGGATGCAGAGGGTGTTCAAGCAGCTGGTGGTGACGGTGTTGACCTGTTGGGTTCATGGTGAGTGATGAGTCGCGTACAATGCCAAGGTTCTTGGCATGGTCTGAGGGGGTAGGTGGGCCTCCCAGGGCGGTCGGCCATCAGGAGCTGTCCCATATGGAAGGGGTGGTAACGAGGACAAGGACTTCTGTCTTCTCGGCGTCGAGCTTCAGGCAGCTGTTGGTCATCCAGACTGCAAAGTCTTGCATTCCTTTCTGGAAGTTGAGTTTGGCAGTGGTGGGGTCCTTGGTTAGGAAGAGGTTGAGCTGGGTGTCGTCGGCGTAGGATACGATGTTGAGGCCCTGGTATCGGATGATGGCTGCGAGGGGGGCCATGTAGATGTTGAAGAGGGTGGGGCTCAGGGATGTACCCTGTGGGACTCCGCAGGGGATTTTTGTGGGGTCGGAGAGGAAGGGTGGGGGGTCTGATCCTTTGGCTTCTTCCAGTGAGGAATGATCAGAACCAGTCCAGGGCTGTTCCTTTTATGCCTGCGTTGTGTAGTCTGGTGACTAGTGTGCTGTGGGAAACGGTGTTGAAGGCCGCTGATAAGTCGAGTAGGATGAGGGCTGCGGAGTGGCCTTGGTCCATGAGGGTGCAGATGTTGTCTGTGGCGGCGAGTAGGACGGTCTCTGTGCAGTGGTTGCTTTGGAATTCGGATTGGGACAGGACGAGGACAGCGTTCTCTTCAATGAATCGTGTCAGTTTCCTGTTGACTGTTTTCTCTGCAACTTTGGCTGCGAAGGGGAGGAGCGAGATGGGCCGATAGTTCTTGAGGTCGGTGGGGTAGGCTGTAGGCTTCTTGAGCAGAGGTCTGACTTCTGCACGCTTCCAGTCGTCTGGGAAGGTGCCTGTTTTGAAGGTGGTGTTGATGGTGCGTTGTAGTTCGGTTGCGATGGCGGCCGCGCCTGCGGCTCTGTGGTAGAAGTGAGGGGGCAGGGGTCGGTGGGTGCCCCTGAGTGGATGCTTTTCATGGTTGAGGGAGTGTCTTCGGCCGTAATCGGTGTCCAGTTGGAGATGGTGGCTGGCTGTTGTTTCTGGGGGGTGGGGGCCATCTGTGGTGCCGGGTAGATGGTTGATAAAGTTGTCGTAGAGGTTTTTTGATTTTGAGGTGGAAATAGGTTCCAAGCTTGTCGCAGAGGTCTTGGGATGGGGTGATGTCTGTGGCTTCACTGCGTGGGTTGGTGAATTCTTAAATGACACTAAAAAGTACCATGGAGTTGGTGGAGTTGGCCAGGATTTTGTTGTGGATGAAGTTCTCTTGGTGGCTCTGATTTGGTTGTGGTAGTCCGTCATGGCGTCCTTGTAGGTGGTGTGGTTTTCGGTTGTCTTAGTGTTTCTCCAGTTCTTCTCCAGGCATCTGCAGGTGCGTCTGGCTTCTTGGAAAGCGGTGGTGAACCAGGCGGCTTTCCTGGGGCGTTGTCTGTCGGGGTTGCATAGGGGGGCGAGCTAGTCTGCGCAGTTGGAGATCCAGGTGTGGAGTTCTCTGGCTGCGTAGTTTGCGTCGGGGGCCCAGGTGTGATTGTCTCGGGTCAGGGTGGAATTAAGTTGCTCGTCGGTAACCTTGCTTCAGTTCCTTCTTGGTGGGCATGGGGCTGGTTTGGGTGTCTTGGGTTTGTTGATGGCGAAGTGTACGCAGTGGTGGTTGGACCATGGCGGCTGCGTTGTGTGGCTGAATTGGTTTCCTGCCGCGAAGATGGAGTCAAGGGTGTGTCCTGCTCTGTGGGTCGGTGTGTTTACGAGTTGTTTAAGTCCGATTTCGAACGAGGTTGTCACGAAAGATAGTGGAGGCGGGGTCGCTGGGGTTGTCAAGTTCAGGTCTCCAATGAGTATGTAGTTTGTTGAGGAGATGGCATGAGGTGTGATGAAGTCGTGATGGTGGTAGCGAAGGGTGTTTGGGGGCTGGGGGGTCTGTAGATGAGGGTTCCTCTGAGTGTGGCTTTGGGGGTGGTCTGGATCTGGAAGTGCAGGTATTCTGCAGAGGGGAAGGTTTCTTTAGAGGTGGTGAGGCAGAGGGTGCTCTTGTGCGTTATAGCGAGGCCCCCTCCTGGGTGGTTGGGGCGGTCTTTCCTCTAGATTTTGTATCGGTCTGGGATGGCGGTGCTGATGTCGGGGGCAGAGGATGCGTTGATCCGGGTCTCTGTGAAGAAGATGATGTCTGGCGATGGAGAGTCGAGTAGGTTCCAGACCTCCATGGCGTGTTTGTGTACAGAGCGTACGTTGAGGAGGATGCATTTTAAGGTGTCGCCGGTGCTGGCGTCGGCGGTGTTGGAGGCTGGGGTGGCAGTGAGGGTCTGGCGGCAGTGGAGGCAGGAGAACTGGCCGTGTTCTGCGAGGCCTGTTGGCATTCTCCAAGTCTTCCAGGGTTGAGTGCGAGGAGGGTGGTGGTGTCGTAGCGATGGGTAGTGGGAGGTCTAGGGTTCCTGGCACAGGCCGCGGTTGGGTCGCGGACGGGCAAAAACAGGCTTACCTTTGGCGCACCGGCTGCGTGACCGAAGAGTAGGAGAGAGAAACAAATGAAGGAGGCCCCCTTATCTGTCGCTTTCGGGACAGGGGAGAATGAATGAAAAGACAAGAAAGTCCCGCAGGTGACCCTAGTTGGGAGATAATATTTTGTAGGTGCCCAAAATTTTGTTTTTTACTAATACCAATCACACATTATTGTAACCAAATCTTATTAATAACTCTCTTAGGTTGTATAGCTGCCAACATTTAAATACAAAAAATTCAGGATTTATTTAATACTCATACTCTCCTTGATTTTTATCAAACTTAAAGAGGACAGGACATTAGATTTTTAGAAAAATATAACAATGTATATTTATTTCAGTGTCACAAGTTAGTCGCAAAAAACACAAGTAATAAAAACAGTTTATACAATAACAGGTTTAAAAACATTTAAAAAAATCATTGGTGTACGTATCAAGCGAATAGTTCATACACAAAGATTTCACAAGAAATTGCACAAGAACAGGGGTCGACGCGGCGTTTCGGTTTTTGGAGAAACGATTGAAAAACCTTCTTCAGGACCAAGTTCTAAAAAGAAACATACAATTACTTTTTTTGCGTTTAACAAGTATTTTAAGCATTTTTGAAACATTTTCAGTGACGATCATGTAAACCTAGATCATATCCTGTCATTTGTAGATACAGAACACCTTATTCCTATTTCTAGTTGGCACTAAGCTATTTTCAGATTTTGGTAAAGATATTGGTATATGTAAAAGACATCTTAATAACTAAAAGGCACATCACTGGTAAATACCAATGTTTGATTTACATAATGTATTTATTACGAATGGCATTAATTGCCGTTGATTTAATTTAATAATATCATTAAGGTGTTTTTAGCATATCACCATCGTTTTCTAATTTTTAAAGCAGATGGTAACTCACCCTTATCCCTTGCCCGATGTGGAAGGACATTTAATAAAGCTGGTTACCTTTGTTCTAAAAAGCTGTCATCCAGATAAATCAGAGAGGACAGTCTACCCAAGTACACTTTTGGGGTTCAGCAGAGCTGTATATTACCAGGTATAGACATGATTGTGGTACCTGTGAGTAAATAATGGTGACAAAGCCTGTATCAGTGTCTAGCCAGCCATGCTATATAAGACAATGGGCAAATAGATTAAAGAACAGCTACCTTGTGATTTCATGGAATGTTTTCATATATTAGTAGTAGGAGCCACCGATATGGGTTTTTCGTAGGGCTGAAAGATAGATGGAGATAAAGATACTCTAATCACTGTTTTTTTAGGGTGATTCTCGAAGTTCAAAAAGGGGCTGCATTGTATTCACTTACCCAGAATTTGAATTACTGGATCCCCAACTTAACACGACCTTTTCATTTGGCGTTGTGTTAAAGAGTGCTGTCTTATATTAGCACATTACTCCTTGCACTTTTTTTCACTTGCAGTGCAAGGAGTAATGTGCTAATATAAGACAGCACTCTTTAACACAACGCCAAATGAAAAGGTCGTGTTAAGTTGGGGATCCAGTAATTCAAATTCTGGGTAAGTGAATACAATGCAGCCCCTTTTTGAACTTCGAGAATCACCCTAAAAAAACAGTGATTAGAGTATCTTTATCTCCATCTATCTTTCAGCCCTACGAAAAACCCATATCGGTGGCTCCTACTACTAATATATGAAAACATTCCATGAAATCACAAGGTAGCTGTTCTTTAATCTATTTGCCCATTGTCTTATATAGCATGGCTGGCTAGACACTGATACAGGCTTTGTCACCATTATTTACTCACAGGTACCACAATCATGTCTATACCTGGTAATATACAGCTCTGCTGAAACCCAAAAGTGTACTTGGGTAGACTGTCCTCTCTGATTTATCTGGATGACAGCTTTTTAGAACAAAGGTAACCAGCTTTATTAAATGTCCTTCCACATCGGGCAAGGGATAAGGGTGAGTTACCATCTGCTTTAAAAATTAGAAAACGATGGTGATATGCTAAAAACACCTTGATGATATTATTAAATTAAATCAACGGCAATTAATACCATTCGTAATAAATACATTATGTAAATCAAACATTGGTATTTACCAGTGATGTGCCTTTTAGTTATTAAAGATGTCTTTTACATATACCAATATCTTTACCAAAATCTGAAAATAGCTTAGTGCCAACTAGAAATAGGAATAAGGTGTTCTGTATCTCCAAATGACAGGATATGATCTAGGTTTACATGATCGTCACTGAAAATGTTTCAAAAATGCTTATAATACTTGTTAAACGCAAAAAAAGTAATTGTATGTTTCTTTTTAGAACTTGGTCCTGAAGAAGGTTTTTCAATCGTTTCTCCAAAAACCGAAACGCCGCGTCGACCCCTGTTCTTGTGCAATTTCTTGTGAAATCTTGTGTATGAACTATTCGCTTGATACGTACACCAATGATTTTTTTAAATGTTTTTAAACCTGTTATTGTATAAACTGTTTTTATTACTTGTGTTTTTTGCGACTAACTTGTGACACTGAAATAAATATACATTGTTATATTTTTCTAAAAATCTAATGTCCTGTCCTCTTTAAGTTTGATAAAAATCAAGGAGAGTATGAGTATTAAATAAATCCTGAATTTTTTGTATTTAAATGTTGGCAGCTATACAACCTAAGAGAGTTATTAATAAGATTTGGTTACAATAATGTGTGACCGAAGAGTAGCCACCATTAGGTAGGGGAGGTGGGAAGGAGGAGAGGCTGGGAGGCGGGAGAGGGGGAATTCCGGAGAGGAATACCATGGGGGAATTCTGGGGGAGGGGGGGGGGGCCGCAGGGGCAGCAGCAGCGAAAGGAACAGGCAGGTATGAGAAAATAAAAACAGTGGTGGAATTAGAGCAAGACACAGATGGGCACAATAACAGTGGCACAACAGGGAAAAATTAAGAAAAAAAAACGACTGAGAAAGGTTACAGTGGTTGCAGGCAGTCTGGTCCCAGCAGGAGCGGACAGCAGCGTCGAACCACCCAAGGAGGAGGTCGGGTCTGGAGGCAAGAGACGGCACAGCAGAGCTGCCGGGAGAGTGGACCTAGACCAAGGGTCGGTTGTATCAAAGCGATAAGCTGTTTGATACACTGAGCATAATCAGGAATGTATGTCTTTCCCGAAATTCAATTAACCCAGCAAAAGATTGTAACCTATTAAGAGTAGAAGGAGGATGCAATTGAGCTTATTTCTCCAGAAAGTGGGGGGGCTAACCCCTCTCTTTAGTGTTGAGTTCGTAACACAGAAAGAGAACCGCAAAATAGGCAATATGAGACTTAGCAATACAAAATTTGTACCCCAAGTCTGCAAAGGACAAAATGATGCGGTCAACATGCACCAGAAGCAGTATCAATTCATTATGTCAGTCAATAAAACTTTATTCGGCCTTGTTCTCGTCATAAAAGTACATTGCATAGAAAAGGACACAAACAGATGAAGTTTAAATCTACAGTACAAATATGGTTAATAACACAAATAAAACTCATCCATATAATAAAAACATTTCCGAATAGGGACAAGCCATTGCTATTGTCAACCCATGTTTTTTCTTCTGCGTATAGTAGAATAGAAATAACTACCCTGCCAGGGTTAATTAACCCCTTAAGTGCTGCGCACGTTCACCGGCCGACGGCACCACTACCTCCGTAGTGCTGCCGTCGGCCGTTGAACGTTCGAACTGCACCTGCGCAATGGAACGTCCAGCACTGGAGCTGGACGTTCCATAGCAGTTAAGCGGTTAAGTGGTCCCATCAAGGGATCCAAGGGGTGAAAGGGGGGGAGGGGGGGGGGGGGACACAATTCTACGCTTCAGAGCCAACGATACATCAAACAAATTCAGAACAACTTGTTATGAAAATAGAAATAATTTATTCATTAAATAACAATTCATGAATGGAATCCACAGAAAAGCTTTAAAGCATATATACAAACACAGAAAGAATATAGGACTTAATATGTGTCATGATTAAAATTTAAACAGAAAAAAGTGTTTATTCGCGTCCCACACACTCCCACAGTCATTCGCTAAATATACATACGCTTCTCAGTCTCACTCACTATAGGAATAATACAGTCATACACATGCAGTCATAGAGGGACATGGGGGCCTGCAAAAACCACATTCAATAGTTGCTAGGACTAGGAAAACAACATGGAGGCAGACAAAATGAGGTGCAGTAAATTATTGCAATCTACACTAGAAGCCATCCATGTGTATCACGCCAACGCGCGTTTCAATGCCCTCGTAAGGACCCCCCACCCATATCTATATTTGATTTTGTATCCTCTCTAAGATGGCCGCCGCTTAGACACCGCTTCTCCCAGGGCCCGTTTTCAATATCGCCCATCACTTCCTGTGGAAATGGTCATTGACGCCGCCCACTTGACCATGTCTGTGCGCGCCTTATCTCAGCTGTTTCTAATCCGTAAATAGACTTTAAAAAGATGGGCACTCTTGTTGCGACCTGCCTCTGCCTTTTGCCCCCGGTTAGAGAGGACGCCGACTCTGCGGTGCGCATTGTTTTTCATCATTCAGGTAAGGATCCCGCCGCGCACATCTCAGTAGCGCTCTAGACCCACTTATGCCATAATTTGTGGCTTCGATGCCTTAATATCCCCTTCCCTCTCCATCAGATCCCTACGCCCTGCACTCCGAGATACCCATGCTAATACTGGAGGACCTCGTTACCTAATCCGGTAGCGGTGCGCCGATTGTGGCTGCTGCGGGGTAAGACCATCTCTAACTCGCGAATATCCCCCTCTATTGCTTGTGCTCTGGGAGTATGCCCCCGCCAGAAACTAACATATACTATCTATCCCAACAGGGGTCCCCTGACCGCCCAAGACTTACCATCTTGCCCCACTTGGACGGGGTATACTTTCAGACTCTAAATATCGCCCTTTGAATGCAGGTTTTGTGCCCTGATAGGAATGATCAATCGGCCTCTTCGAAACTAGCAACCTATGCTCCTCCTCCCATCAGGTAGTCTTTTCCGCCTTAAGCCATGTATCAATCTTTTAGTTTGCAGCTTCTAATTGGAACCTGACATCATCTTCTTTCCAATTTGCTTAATGTGAATTCTTATCACCTCACTTGCAGAATCTTCCCCATTTGGATGCGCCGTTTAAAAAAAATAAAAAAAGACATGCTTTCACTGTCCAGAGCACAGTGATGGGACCACTTAATTAACCCTGGCAGGGTAGTTCTTTCAATTCTACTGTTCTTCCCCCTGTTTTCCTGCCAGTATCCTAAAAAAAGAACCCCTCAGGGAACCCCCTTCTATTTTGTTGTTTTCTTCTGAGTATAGCCCCGGATAAAAAAATATGCAACCCCATAACAAATAAATGGTAGGAGAGCATTTGCAGGTAAATCAGTGCTAGTGTCACTTGTGCAAAATAGCAATTTCTCAAAAGTGGTAGGATATATTTTGCTCGCAGCTCAGTATAAAAAACACAGAAGAACAAAGTGCAACAGATCTTGGTCAGAAAAATAGTCACATACACATGGCTGTAAGGTTCCTGGTATTGAGAAACCTTTAGGTACAGTAAGGAACCAATGGATACAATTACATCTACATCTAGATAAAAGAAAACAATGATGCAAATTATTAACAAAAGACCAAAAAAGGTTCATCTAAAATCCCAGGGCTTATAATCATAAAGTGTCTGCATGTAGGTTTCTTAAGTTCGTTTGCTTCTCTATCCAGATTTCTCCAAGTTAAGAATTAAGTTTTTATAGCTTTCACCTCCATAGGGTGCAGCTTTCTTGGTTGATTAAATAGCATTGGTTGCCCTAGAGCTGAAAGCTGCACAGAAACATAGCTTAACCAGGGAAAATCAGCGGCTCTATTTAGCTTCATGCAGTGATCTAGAATTATTTGATTTAGCTTTTGCTCAGTTCTAGACCACAGGTTTAACCACCATATCAGGGGGGCTGCAGCAATATTATCTATAATGTAGCCCTGCCTTAATTCCTCATGCACTATAAAGGCTGGGATTCTTGAGGGAGCCGCTAGGAGTGGCTGGGATTCTTGAGGAAGCAGCTAGGAGCTTTCGTAGATGTTTATTTTCAACTCCTTGTAGTTCATTACATTCCTTGTAGCCCTAAACCACGCTTCCATACACTGTCATGGACACGCATTTCTCATTATATATCTTCAGCAGTGGTTGTATGGGCTTACTACCTAATCTTTTAGCAAAATCCAGTGTGGCTCCTGCGGCTCTTGCTAAAATATTTTTCTTAGGTGCACGCTGTGCAACCCAAGTATACCATTTTCGTCGAATAACACACCCAGATATGGGTAGGTTGGGACGTTGTTCGTAACACGGCCACCGGGAATCAACAGAGGAGGGATGCCGCACGCCTGAACGTCGCGAAAAGTGAAACGCACTCGTTTTCACATCGCCTTAACAGGTGGATCCCCTCCCGGTAACAGCTTAACACGTACCCGTATTAAGCGTGAACTTTGAAAGCATCACTTACGCCACTGGGCGTCATATAGAAGCAAGAATACCTTCTTGCTCATAATAAGCTTGATGTACATTTTCAGTAACCAAGCATATTAAGGAATCTAACCGCACTTTGAACGCTACCACGAGATTCGGACTGATCTCGAACTCAGTTAACCTGAGTTAAGCCACAAGCCCTGAAGAGTCGTGTTGACTCATTGAAGCACGACGAAACACGTGTCGGCTAACTGTGGACTATTCTTCGAGTGTGGACACATAAAATTATCATCTTGCGAAAACAAGAAATAACATCTAAGAATCTGTTTCTGTCTGCTTAATTGTTTATGTCACATTTACCATGTTTATTTTTACCTGAATGTAGTTGCGAGAGCTCAGCTGTGTGCATATGTTAAGTCATTGACTTTTTTAGATGGTTAAGGGCTTTTTTCCGTCTGCTCTTCACGCACTACCTATTTACCCACCTACACCATACTCTGTAACGTAGAAATTGAGGCAGAGCGCCCCCAGCATCTGAAATCTTAAAAAACCCTGTACAGCTGGCTGCCTGTAGGTTTCTTAAGTTCGTTTGCTTCTCTATCCAGATTTCTCCAAGTTAAGAATTAAGTTTTTATAGCTTTCACCTCCATAGGGTGCAGCTTTCTTGGTTGATTAAATAGCATTGGTTGCCCTAGAGCTGAAAGCTGCACAGAAACATAGCTTAACCAGGGAAAATCAGCGGCTCTATTTAGCTTCATGCAGTGATCTAGAATTATTTGATTTAGATTTTGCTCAGTTCTAGACCACAGGTTTAACCACCATATCAGGGGGTCTGCAGCAATATTATCTATAATGTAGCCCTGCCTTAATTCCTCATGCACTATAAAGGCTGGGATTCTTGAGGGAGCCGCTAGGAGTGGCTGGGATTCTTGAGGAAGCAGCTAGGAGCTTTCGTAGATGTTTATTTTCAACTCCTTGTAGTTCATTACATTCCTTGTAGCCCTAAACCACGCTTCCATACACTGTCATGGACACGCATTTCTCATTATATATCTTCAGCAGTGGTTGTATGGGCTTACTACCTAATCTTTTAGCAAAATCCAGTGTGGCTCCTGCGGCTCTTGCTAAAATATTTTTCTTAGGTGCACGCTGTGCAACCCAAGTATACCATTTTCGTCGAATAACCCACCCAGATATGGGTAGGTTGGGACGTAAGACAATATCCCACCTTTACATATGAGGGATTTTTTCTCCCGCTTTCGATTACCGATTGACATTATATGGGATTCAGTAAAATAAATGTTACGCAGCAAACGCACTAGGGCTATTCTTATAGCCCATGGGCAATCTTGTAAATCTATTCTGATTGCCGTCTGCAGTAAATTTGGTCCAGTCATGGATCTCAAGAGCCAAATTGTGACTGTAAAAACCATTTGAAATGTCTAAAGTGGTTTTAAACCTTTTTCTGACAATGTTATTTATTAACACAGAGCTGTGGGTGTTCTGTACGGCAAACGTACGAACATGGCTGTTCAAATTTCTATAATCCAAAACTATACTATATGAACCGTCCGGTTTCGATATAGGAAAAAGAGGATTATTCATTGATGAAACACAGGGTTCAATTACACCCATATATTCCAACTGGGCCAAAATGTCAGTAACGGATTCTTTCGCCTCTCGTTTGATTGGATATTGTGCCTGGGGCTGTTGCATTGATCGTAAAGGAATCTCATGTGTCGGGGAATCTCTATCCCAGCTCACCTGATTGAGATACACAGCCGGCGCTAGGGCTAAAGCCCATTCTAAAGCATAAGCTTGTTTAGTCTCTTCAGAGACGCAAAGCGAAACAATTGGAAGTATCACGTCCTCACCTCGGGAAGTAGCTAAAAAAAATGGAAGAGGCCATTCCGCCTTCGCCAACAAAATGTTGTATGATGAAGTAAGGTTATCCCAAAAGATACCCTTAATTGTACCTTGTAGATCACCTTTAATTTGGAGGACTATCTCATTAAGTCTATCAGGGGGTGCAACTCTTGTATCAGCTGTTTCCACTGTAATAAATGTATCAGTTGCTCTCGCCTCCAGACAATGATGGAGAACCTCCTGTACTATGGTAACTTCCGCCACGCTTTCGAGGAGTGTCACAGCCCTCCTCCAATCGAGGAGCAGGGTTCTCACCGTCTGAGGCATACTTCAATGTTAAAGCGGCAACTTTTTTCTTTTGTAACGGGGCATGCAATGGCAATTGTCCCTCTAGTTTGGCCTTTACGTCAAACTGGCCTGGTAGATCACGCCTTGTCTACGATCTTGACGCTCCCCTCCACTGGACTGTTGATTTGACGAGTCCTGCAAGGAACGAGGAGAACGAGGATCAGGAACCTGAAACCTCTCTGGTGTCTTAAGCTTAGGCTGTCATGCAAATCATACCTATGCTCGGAAGCATCAGGTGTCGGTGAACCAGCACGCAAACCTTGCTTCTGTTGTTGTTTATTTTTTTTCTAATTCTTTGTAGGAAAGAATGGGCGCCCCTCCTTTTCGGAAGGGGGTTTAGTCAGCGGCTGAGTAAAACGTTTATTCCACTAAATATTACGCCCTAATGCTTTATACACCTTAGCAATAATCTTAGGCAATTCGCATTGTTTATCAACGTCTGCAGCTACCTCAAGGCACTGACTCACTGGCAAACTAACTGCTTCCCCTTATATATTGGCTAGTATCATATCAGAGACTTTAGGGAATACCCCAACCAGTCTCATCCCAAACTCCAGGGCAGCCTCCGCCCTGTGCTCCTCCTGATCTTTCTTAAGAACTGTCGGAAGCACTGTCATGGAGGAGGTGCCGAAGCATAAAGAATACAGCGTCGCAAACACCTTTCCCCAAATGGTGCGGTCAGCTAAATTGGGAACAAGACCTTTTGGTAAACTAACTGTAAGTATCCTGTGTTTATCCAAAGGAGTAGTATTAGGAAATACAGCTTCGAGTTGCTCAAATCGTTCGGCTAACCAGAACAGTAAATCATCCCTATTTTAAGGATGCTTTCCCATCACTAAATAGATCATGATTGGGCTTATTACCATGCCGCCATGTCCTGGTTGCTGAGGAGGTGCTCCAGCCGGAGTCACCTGGATAATGCATTACATATATTGGATCACGCTTCTGTGAATATGAACTAAAGATTCAGGTAATTATCGCAGCTCTGCGTGTGTAACACCACGATAATTTGGGTGTGGTGTAAAACCCGCCAACACAGGCCATGAGGCTCCGTCGACCGATAAAGGACCTAAACGGACATTGTACCAGGGTGAAGTAGGGCGCCATTAAACCATATGATGTGCTCCCAAGCTGACAACAGAACTTTAAGTGATCGATAAGGTCTATAATCCCGTGGAACTGCAGTATGTTCATATTCATGAAAGAAGTTATCATTCACTTCCACCGTAGGAAACGTAACCCAAGAGTAAAGACCTTGAAGCAAAAAGCAGCATTTGCTTCAACCACAAAGATAATATCTGCTCCTGTAGCCGGGACTCCATGTTGAGGCAAATCAACAGTTAGTGCTGCGCGATTATGAGCAGCAATAGCAATTATCGAAACAGAGTGGAAAAGAAGAAGAATGGTAGCGCAACACTTGGTAATGAAGAAGAAAAACAAAACCTTTTAAGATCAAAGCTTCAAAAACCAATAATCTCTAATATAAGGACGTCTCCAGTAAATGCTGAGAGGGTTTTGTGGACAAGCACAAGTGCTACTCAGGGAACTCGCAAATAAGTACCAGACCAAATGTTGCAGAGATTCTGCACATACACAGAAATATGTGCAAGAAAATAGGACCTCGGTGTATTGGGGCAAAGCCTTCCTACTGCCTTAGTACCCACGAGCCTAGGACAAACTAGCTATAATGTCTCACTCACTCTCCTACTCACAAACGGAGAAACCAATAATTAGACAACCCAGAACACAACACTCCAGGATCTCTCAGCAATTGCGGTAACAAGACACACCTTTTTGCTCACACTCTAATACCTGTCCACAATAAGATCTGACAGAGACACGAGGATAGTTTAAAATATTTATTATAGCTAACGTGCTCTAAAATGCAGTATATGTGCCACAACTAGTAGCAAAATACATAATATCAATACAGTTAGTATTGCAGCAAGGCCCTATTATCATAAAGGGAGATGTCATTTTATAAAAACAGTGGATAAAGGACTATAAGGCCTAACCACCCTCCCCTTGGTAAGCAAAAGTATTATTATATATTAATAGAAGATTTCTGGGCTTTGTCAGCAGACCTCATACCTCAGGCCAAAGATCGTATTTCAACATCACAGGTGCGTGTTGCTCTTTTCCCTGGAAAGGTCCCTCTCCAAGTGTGTATTACCTAAACGTGCATCCACGTAATATCAAAGTACGAGGCTCCAGCAAAAACAGCTGCATTAGTATGTTATGTCCAAGTGCTAGGGCCTGACCTAGAACACCCAATGTTCAGACTAAACTCCAGGAACAGGCAGAGAACGAGCACAGCTAAGACTTCTCGTGTGAAAGACATAAACGCACAAGTTACTTACTTGTGCAACAATATATATCTGTAAGAGACATTAGTTAGTGATAGATTTCTTACCTTAGAATATCCCCAGGCATCAGACTGGATCCGGAACGTTTTTACGTCAGCAGTACTCATGCGTCGGTAGGCGTCGTCGTATGGCTCCGCATACGTTGCTAGCGTCGTAGTCGCCGAGATGACATCGCTGGAGCTACTTAGACGCGCCCACGTGTGCTGACGTCAGTTCTGTACATGACTTTCCACGTCAGGAACGCAGAGTCTTGCAAGATACTGACCACTTGTGCATTGAAACTAGGGCCCTGAAAGCGATGACCTTAACCCTAGAAATCAGTTCGCAGAACGGGAAGGATGGGTGGGGCGGTAAGGAATCTATCACTAACTAATGTCTCAAAGATATATTGTTATACAAGTAAGTAACTTGTGCATCTGAAAGAGACATGTTAGTGATAGATTCCTTACCTTAGAATAGATACCCCAGCAATACCAACCCCGGTGGTGGGTCTGCGAACCAAGATCACACCAGAAAGTCACGGAGAACAGAACGGCCAAAGAAGCTGTCTCTCCAGACTTGACTGTCAAGGCAAAAATGCTTGGTAAAAGTGTGCAACGAGGCCCACGTGGCTGCCTGACAGATGTCTTGCAGGAGGACACCACGTCCCAATGCAGTAGTAGCTGCTGTCGCCCTGGTAGAATGGGCGCGCAACCCCACCAGAGGTTCCTTTTTAGCCAAAAAATAACAGGCTTTGATATACAAGACAACCCATCGGGAGACAGTCCTCTTGTGTACAGCCCGGCCTTATTTGGCACCCACGTAGCCACCAAAGCGCTGATCATCCACCCGGAACTGTTGTGTGCGGTTCAGATTGAAAGAGAGCGCACGTTTTGGGTCAAGACGGTGGAGCCTCTCTTACTCTCTGGAAGGGTGTGGAGGCGAAAAGAAAGTGGGTAAGGTGATAGTCTGCCCAATGTGAAAAGCAGTAACCACTTTTGGCAAGAA
This sequence comes from Lissotriton vulgaris, assembly GCF_964263255.1. Lineage (NCBI taxonomy): Eukaryota > Metazoa > Chordata > Amphibia > Caudata > Salamandridae > Lissotriton > Lissotriton vulgaris. The sequence goes on along the minus strand of NC_141700.1, from coordinate 475,593,394 downwards.
AGAAGGACAAGTGCAAAGCACAACTTTGTCCAGATGGACTGACAGAAAAGGAGGCTTACAAAAATGAGCCTGGAGCTCACTCACACGCCTAGCGGAGGTGATAGTGTTGTGTGTTGATTTAGATGTTGCATATAGATTTCCCGATTCATGCCCTTATATAGGTACATTTCACATTGCCCTTATTTAGGCATTATCCATGCTAACCAAATACAGGCATGGCCACCTACATCCGTTCATCTACGTCACAACGACTTCTTGGAAAACCAGACTCTTAAGCCTTTAGGACTTCCCCTTGCTTGGATATTGATTTCTCCAAGAACTCATTTATTATGCATGAACATCTATTCCTTAGGGGTTCATTCATGCCGTTCTTATGCCCGACTTTTACGTCAATACTTGCATTCCTAAACACCTTCAAGGTATAAATATACCTTCACTTGCCATGGCAAACCGCGGTTCGAATGCCTACTTGCACGACACGCTCGCCACGGCAAGTTCGGAAGGAGGTTAAGTCCCCGCCGGACACACTGACCAGACGCTGTGATCCTCCTCGCAGAGAATCCGGCCCCAGTGTTTCTGACTCCCCTTGCGGGGTGTTAGAGATCGAGACCCGGAAAGAGATTCCAACCTCTCTCATTCTAAGGTATGGAGCAGGCTAGAACCTAGATAAACTTTTGGCAACTCTTGGCTAAACTAGACTATAAGCTAAACAGCACCTACTTCTTCCCTCGTACTACACTTAGGTTAGGTACACTGGGGTAGGATTATTTTAGGAGCACCAGTTGAGAATTTTAGCCTGTGTTATTTATGTATGTATCTTTATGAATATATGCCATAGCTACAAACCATGCTATTGCAGTATTATTTAATATTACTGCTAATGCTGTACGTATTATACTTCGCATTCTGTCTTACGATTGTAGCAGTTCATATCTCTTGCATGAGAAATAAGACTGTTCAATAAACCCTTTTTATTGAAACGCCTGTCTCTCTATTTCTGTGCAACTCTGTAGAAACGAAGCATGCACGATTGACTGAGTGAAAATGATATCTTTTTTTTCCACGATTCTGAGATTGTTCCGATTCTAAGGGAAACAAAGTTGTCATGTTTATGCGGTTGTCAGAAACGAATCCCTTCTTGTTTATTCGAGAAGTTTATAGTAACCTCTGAGTTAGCTAGCACACACAAGTAATTAAGTTTAATATACTCGATAGAGACATACGGACCTCAGTCCTATCTCAAATCTATAGTGTATATTATTCCAATTCGCAGAGCCTATAAGGGATATAGGAGCTACACTACATGGCGCCCAGCGATTTGATAAGGCACTAATTTAACGCTAGATACTGACGTAACTCAGTTGTGCTTTTCTCAGAGACCCTCTACTCATATTACTCCATTTCACGTCTGGAGTGGGTAGGGATAATATCCGCCATAGCGGAGTAGGGCGAAAATCTTATGCATTAGCTTTTTGGTTTGTTCAACGTTGAAGGATACAGTGTTCCAAAATATTGTGCACCTTATCTTTGTTTCCTTGAAACTTGCGCTGCATTTTTCATTAAACAATTTCTAATAACAGCAATAACACCGAAACCGGTGGAGCTACGGCTGATCCAGCCGAAGCAGCTTTTAATTATACAGGTTTCCAAGAAACTGACGAGGATGCTATAATCATCCCTCAAAATTTAAGGAGAGCCATCACTCTCTAAAACTTATTAAACATGGCCTAACACCAAGAGGAGGTAGAGCAGTTTTTGTGATAGAGGCACATGAATCTCACCAGACAGAGGTATTCTACTCATGGATAGTATTCCCTGAGTCAAATCCAGCAACTAACATGTTTCACATCTACAAAGAAGATGATCCACCAGAGGAATATATTCCTTTCGAGGATATTGAAATTCCATTCACATAACAGGAGCATGAGCTCTGGTTTAAATGAGCCCTGAATCATTTAAATCACATTACCAGGCTCAGTCCACTAGGTAGACCAGGAGCAACATGGTCGGTTTTAGCAGGTTACACACCTCATCCTGAAATCGAAGACATGACAGACATAGAATTGCTAACTAAACTCAAAGAGTTAATCAAATTCTACAGACACTTGGTCCAATATGTCATGCAGACTTTCACAGTACAACCTCCATTATTCCACAACAAACCTCTCACCAGGGGAATACACTACAAATAACTCCACAGACTTTACATGCAGTCATGGGTAAAATGCCCACAAAACGTGAATAAATTCCATTCTGGATAGCTCAAAAAATTACTCAAATCGAAGCGGTATTTCCTAATATTGCTTGTATTTTATTGTATGTTACTGTTTATTTTTCCCTGCAATTGTGCCCTTCTTGCCTTCTGTACCCCAGCATGTTTCCCCCTTCGTTCTTCTCGCCGCTTTGCCCCCTGCGTCCCCGCCTCCTGTTCACCCATTCACGCTACGCTCTCCCCTCCCCACGACCCTTGACCCTGCCATCAGGTAGGTCGCCCCCTCAGCCACCACACTGTCCTCCTGTGTGACGCTTCCCGCTGCTGCTACTTGCTCTGCCCTGACCGCTTGTGCCCGTGGTTGGGTCCTTTTCTCCTTCGTGACTAGGTAATTCGCTCCTGTACTTTTGTTACTGCCATTGTTGTGTGTGTTGTCTTTTTCTGCCACTTATTTCTGTATACTGTGCCCATTTTGCCCCTTTTGCCTTCTGTACCACCCTCCCTGCTACCCCCCTCGCTCTCCCGCCTGGGGCCGGGCGATGGAGTCGGGCCATGTTCTTGTCCACAGGAGCCTCTGTGTTGGGCCTCGACCAGGTGCCCAAAATAACGTCTGAGAGTGCATTGTTAAAGGGCAGCAGCAGCTCCGTAGTACCAGAAGCTGGCCGAAACACCTCTGTCAGGAGATTAGTCCTGACGGCCACAGTAGGGAGTTCGAGGTGGAGAGCCTCGGCTGCTCTACGCAAGACCATAGAGTATGATCCACCCTCCTCCGTAGCCATGGTATAAGGAGATAGTGCGCCAGGTTCAGGAGCATAATCCTGGTCACCTGCATCCTCCGGATCCTCATCCCAGTCCTGGTCTAACTCGCATTGGGCTGCAAGAGTGTCCTCAGACCCCTCCCAGTCCTCCCCTTCCTCCATAGTCTGTGGAACAGGTGGAACATACGGAGGTGTGTGGACAAAGAGAAAGAAATTCCCAAACAGTGTCGGAATCGGCATTGTCAACACTCTTCTGGCACCTGTCCCACGCCAGAGAGGGAGCCTGGGACGGCGTTGGTCGGGTACGCAGCCTGCTTAGTTGTTGCCCGAGGAGGTCGCACAGGACCAGCCGGCATGGACTGGGATCCAGACCTGGATCCAGGGGCTCCCTCTGCATCAACGCCGCAATGACATCAGGGCCGGAGCCGGCGACATCGAAGGACGAGGACCCCCAGCCAGGCATGCGGGCCTGAAGGTGCACCGGCAGGGCCGGACGGTCCAAAGACACGTGCCATGGCTGACAGGAACTCCTGCAGCTGGACCGGATTCGCCGAAGGACCCGGAAAGGGCGGATAGGCCATCGGTAACTGCATAAGCTCCATCGGAGCCGCAGGGGTGGCGCCACCTGCCCCCTTAGCCATGTCGCACAACCGGCTAGGGGAAGGCCAAGAGCACTGTGGCTCACTGGTTAGAGGCGGCAGACCCGAGAGCAGAGGACGGCCTGGGACCAGGGTTCGATTCCCGGCGCGGCAGGTTTCTGGACCAGGGTCAGCGGACTCGATAATTCTCTCGCCTCGGTGCCCACTCTGATCAGCGATCACACTCGGCAACTCTGGGCATTAGCTTGCCTCATCTTCACTAACGGCCCCACCAGACCGCCGGGGATGCCTGGTCTCACCCTGGAGATACCCATTAAAGGACCATCTCTCAGGGAATCCAGGAAGGGTTTCGCAGCGGTCGAAGCGCCTTGGGACCCTACGGGTAAGTAGTGCGCTATATAAATGCCTATACATACATACATACATACTACGCTTCTTTGACTTTTAATGCTTCGCCTTACTTGACTCCGAGTGCGAAGACTTGGAGTGATGGTGGAACCGACTCCCGGGCCTCCAGCCATTTTCGGGACCGCTCCTGCAAAGTTTTCAGAGCCATGGCCAGGCAGTGGGGGCACGACTAAGAGTTGTGGTCGTGCCCCAGGCAGTAGAGACACTTACAGTGCGGGTCAGTCACTGACATTGTGCAAGGGCAGGCCGCGCAAGACTTAAAACCGGGCATCCCTATGCACCTGTAGATTGATATAGTATTGTATTGTATTGCATTGCATTTGTGTAGCGCTTACTACCCCTGACGGGGCGTCCAAGCGCTTTTCGGCGAGTAGCACGCTACTCCGGGACCCATAGAGTATTAGTGTTGAATTAGTATAGTGAAACATGCAAGAAAATTTTAAGTGGTGGATATATTAGTCAGTTATTTGGATTCGGAAGGATAGCAGAAAGATAGAAGAGGAAAAAAAGGTTTGTGATTATATAGCGCTTTTTACCCCTGATGGGGTGTTGAAGTGCTTTTTTGGGTGAGTAGTACGCTACTCCGGAAACCCAGAAAGGATTAGTGGTGAATTAGTATGGTGAAAATATGAAAGTAATTTGAGTGGTGGATATTAGTACGTTTTTTTCTTTTGTTTAAAACTCGACCTTTATTGACATCAGTGAGGTAACACAGCCGGGGGCCTACATCCCATCGGGCCGGCACAGCAGTATATGACATTCCATGCATAAGGTAGTGGGGGATGCGTACACAGCAAGTCGCCTACAACTCAGAGGGCCAGCCGCGTTAGGTAGACAATCAAAGCAGACAGCAGTCAATTTAGGTCTCCTAAAAGGTAACAAAAAACCAGAACTCTCCTAAAACAGAATCCCTGCAAAGGTCAACAGTCACAGTTAGCCACATTTCCTTCCAATATCTTAGTCCAGTTGCCACTCAGGTCACAGGCAATTAGGTATCATAAAGGATTTCTACCCCCTGTACCCCACCCTCCGTCCCAATGCCCCACCCTAGGATCTTATGAGCCCACACCCGAAGATTCTCCCACCTCTGCAAACTCACCCCGGCCTCCCCTCCCATTCCTCACCTGCTTCTGACTCAGTTCCGTCCACTCATTGTCAGTATGTTCCAGAATACATACCCCAAGAGGACCCCAAATATCCTTAGGGCGTGAGGAAGGTGGCATAAGGTCAGCATAAATATGCAGCTGTTCCTGGCAGTATACACGATCAGTAAGCCACTATTTAAATTTGGGAGCTCGACCGCGTCCAAAGGCGACAGGCTATACGCCGTTTTGCCATCAAAAGAGCTAGAGAGGCCAACCTCCAGACCTTAGCGGGAATTTGCTCCGTAGAACGGCAAGGGGATCATCAGGCACATGCATGGTATTCATTACACCCAGCGCCTGCAGTACCTCCCTCCAGTACTCCCGAACAATCGGGCAGTCCCATGCCAGGTGTCCAAAGTCAGCACCAGAAGCCCTGCATCTATTGCAGTGGTCCGTGTCGCGCAAGCGTAGCCGGTGTAACCTAGCAGGCTTATAATATAAGCGGTGCACGTATTTATAGTGTATCAGACGTAACCTGCTATTTGCAGAGATGACCCCTGTTTGGCAAAAGCAAAAGGCCCATTGCTCCTCTGAAATGGGAGCACCCAACTCCTCCTCCCACTTTCCCTTAGCAGGAGCAGGGCTTCTTCCCCATTCTCTTTGAGTGGAACTATATAAACGCAACACCACATACACTGCTGCTGCTGCTGCCACACGATCTGCCAAACGCTCTCGGAGCCGCCCAGCCGTTAGAACCCTCAGAGCTCTCAGAGGCACGACCGGAGTCACTGAGAAGCTGCCCCTGACTTCTGTGCGCTGTGGCCGCGATGTCGGTTTCCGGAGGGAGCAGGAGTGGGAGCGGCTAGGCATCCCCGTACGTGGTGGAAGCCGCGGGCTGCAGGTCATTTTTCCGGAGCCGCCAAACATTTTCTTCACGCGGTGCAAACCGCGAGTTAACAACAGAAGCAACAGAAGGCAGGAGCCGCGAGTCATCCCCCCGAAGCAGCAGGAGCTCCAAGCATTTCTGCATGAAGCCGCGGGTTAGTCCCCCCCTTGGAAGGAGCTGACAAGAAACCTTCCCGCACACGGTTGAGTGCTGAGAGTACGTTCATCAAAATGGCAGGAGCCGCATAGCAATCCTCACACAGCTGTAGCTGTGAAAACTTTTTTTTTTTTTAACAACAGAGGTCGCAAGTGAATTTTTCAGCGACTGTTTCAACTATTCCTTCTCTAAGAGGAGCACGGCAGGAGCCGGCAGCATCGCCTCCTACGCAAGGGCCCCGTTTGCTTGTTTTGTTTGTAGTTTTTGCGTTCGGTCAGGCACGACAGTTAAAAGGAGTTGCCACCACTTCTGCTTAGGGACACTCTCCCCGACATCCTCCTTGTGGTGGAGCTTTTTTTTGGACAAACTGCTGAGAGATTTCCTGGTGTCTCCCTGGAGCCTCCCTGGTGTCCCTGGTGTTCCGGAGCTGCACTAGAGACTCTACGCTCCAACCCAAACCACAAAGCCACAAAGCCATAGAGTGAGGTGAGTCCTGAGTCCTAAGTCCTGGGATCGCGAGCACGGCCGCTGTTAGAGGCAGCTGTCAAGTAAGAGCCGGGGGCGGTGAGCCAGGCAGGGCCGACTAGGTCCGACTCTGCCCGAGGCCCGCTCCTGCGCGCTCCGCTCGCCTTTTACCTCGCTTTTGCTGTCTACAAGCGTTTCCCCCATTTTGAAGGGCATATATACAGCTATAACCACACAGACATAACGCACGGTGGTCAATCATAAAAAAAAATCCACTGTGAGTGACTGCAAGCCCGGCTTAGTTTAGTCGAGCCCTGGATTGGGTGAATCCAGAAGAGTCCAACTACACCCTAATCACATCGTGGAATATGAGGTCTGGGAAAGTTAGGAAGTACACAGCGCCAATTAAGCGAAAGAAATCCAAGCATTCCGAAGCCACCGAAGCATCAAACGAGGCCAACCACAAAAATCCTTAAGCCTACGGGACTATTTTAGAAGAACGCCAGCAAAAATTGTTGCATTGTCAAAATCAGGCCTTCAAACTTTGGAGGCGACTACATCTACACCCATAACCCCGGTTCAATCAGGGTCGATTCAATTGCCCCCCCCGCAACACTGGGTATTCGAAACTAAAAAGGCGACGGAACCATCTGAAGTTTACGTCTTTGGATCTACCAATAACAATTTTTTGAGGAAGCAGCAAAAAGACGAAACCTCTATTGCAAATAGTAAAAATTCCCAACACATTTATTCCACCCCGGGCAAGTCCTCCTTGCCCCTAGCAGAGGACAAAGGATCATTTCACTTATCTCAAACCCAGCTGGAGGGTATTCTGTGTACACCAAAGGCCCGCCTAGCTCCAACACAGCCCCCCGACTTCCGCCTGACGACCCCAATGGAGCCCTCACTGGTTTTACACCGGCAAAACAACGACGGCGCAAATCCACGGGGAAGTCAATCTTGTGCCTCTCAATAGTAGCCAGTCACCCTCAGCATCACCAACCATAATCAACCACCAACCACCCACCACAATCACTCCAATTGCGTCACCAGTTTTAAACCCCTCGCCCATGACATTTTCGCCACCTGGACTAACAAAGGTTTCACCGCAAAATCAGCCAGAACTGCCTGAATCGAATGATCAGCTTATTTCAGACTTATCTCTCTTTTTCAAGACCAATCAAAACTCTCCCAGGCACACCTCAAATGAAAAGTCTAACCCAGAAGAATACATACCACCCAGCGCCTGGCCGCAACTCCTCCAGACTCTCCAACAAACTGTCAATGCACTAAATTACCATTCGGTAAAACTGGAGGTGCAGGTCGACCTACTAAACACTCTGGCTTTATTCACGTCTGGGATCGACAGCAAACTGGATAAACTAAACAATTTAATCTTAAGGGCACAAGCATCTGCAAAGCTTTCCCAACCCGTCTGCTGCAGCTCCCCAATCATAGACTCTCTCTCCCTGCTCCCAGAGTGCCTGACTACTGTCATAAGGGAAGTGAAGCTGATGAGGGGAGGAAACGTTAGTACTATACCTCCCTCCACCTCACAGCAAGAACAACAACATCTCACCCGAGACGGGCAGAGCCACCATGGCCAATTACAACCAAAGCTGACAGACGACAACGGTCCATCATTGACTTTAACTGGGCCTACAATCGGCCCAGACCAAGGTGTGACCTGGTCGAAAGACAGTCCAGTGCTTCAGACCGCCCCAAGAGCGGAAGTTCCCCCACCGCTCCCCCCACTATGCAGTAAGAGAGAGCGCAAACGCCAGCGTAAAAAGAGAAATAAACACAGGGAAAGCAATAATGTGGTCCATCAGAAACTCTTCCCTCTTTTTCTAAAAACAGAAAATAAAAAATCTTTCACCACAACTAGTGCATTATCACCCACGACAAATCACAATGGAGATCTCCCAGTAACAGCTATTCAACAACTAGCGAGGAGTCACCAGGACCAAAGCAATGCAATCATGGACCCAGAAATGGACAACCTTGGTGCACCTACAGAAAACAGAACGACGTCCCCAGATAAGACAAGTCTAACTGGGCCCAAAATGACAACAGGAAAACCTAAAGTTTCAACGGCCTTAATTTCACCCGCCCCGGACAATGTAATGTTAAGATCAAACTTCTCTAAAACCATCTGCAATAATTTAATCACCTTGTGGAGAAGTGTGGCTCACTGGTTAGAGCAGGCAGACCCTGAAGCAGAGGTCAGACCCGGGACCAGGGTTCAATTCCCGACGCGGCAGGGTCTTGAGCTCAAATGTCCATGGACTCGATAATTCTCGCTTCGGTGCCTGACCTAATCATGGGTTCACACTCTGCAACTCTGGGCATTAAGCTTGCTTAATCTCCACAACGGCCCCCCGCGGCGGGATGCCTGGCTTTCACCTTGGGGATGCCCTGTAGGGGCTATCTCACAGGGAAAAAACCAGGACGGGTTCCCAAGGCAAGCGCGGAGATACCCCTTCAGGGGTCGATTCAGGCGCTATATAAGAAACATAATAATAATAATAATAATTGACCAGATACAGCCCATCGCCGAAGACGGTCCCTCAAAGAGTGATACAACAGACATGCGAAACCAAACCAGTTACACAATCCGGAAAACTGGACAACCTGCCTCCAAGTGCATCGAACGGGAGGAAAAACGACCCATTGCGCCATCAGATCTTACTGGTTCCTGAATACGAATCCAAAGGGCGGCACGACATTCTAAACAGATCGAACCTGATAAAACTTGTGGAAGGCATCCCAGGGCTCGCAGGGCTGTCAACGGACAGCATAGATTCCATCAAATTCCTTCCTCCCAGAGGCAACCAACCGTCTGAGGTCACAGTGGTGACCTTTAAATCGTCCAGTTGGGTAGGAGCGTTTTTGGAACACAAGTCCATCTTGCGAAATTGGGGAATCAGAGTGCACCCATACTTCACGCCAGGGTATCCAATTTCCCTACTTACCAGATCGACTCCACACAGACAACCGACCAGTACCAAACCAATAGTACAAGCGAGGCCCTACTCCATCCTAAAAAACGCGTCAGGACCAGAAGTCCAAATCCAATCATCTGAAAAAGAAGGCGCCCAGGTTGACTCAAGCCAAGGCTGGGGGTGGCTGCCAGCCCTCCTGTCCTCAAAAAATGCAAACTGACCGTTCGTGGCCGAGATGCAGGTGGATAAAGACAAATTCCCCGGAAAACCACACCCGGTAGTAGAACCACAGCCAAAACCAGACAACAGACAGGGGTCGCAGCCCTTTTTATTGTGTTCATGGAACATCAGCGGGCTCCACCAAAAAACCTCCAACAACGATACTCTGGCTTTTCTATGCAAACACGAAGCAATCACATTACAGGAAACTTGGGCCACAGAGGGCCGCCCCATCGCAGGCTACATTGAATTTCAGAAGCCAGCATTAAGGGACAGCCATTACGGTCACCCCAAAGGCGGTCTGTCTACTTATATTTCTAACAACCTAAAAGGAGTATTCAACCACCTTTCACTTAAAGAAGACTGGTTATTAGGGGTCAAAATTAACCCGTGGAGAAAGCAGCGTCCACTCTACCTTATAAATGTTTACATTAACCCCAGCACTCGAACCAAAAAAGATCACTTGACTCGCCTTAGTGAAATCATGAACGACATCGCCACAGAACATCCCAATTCGGATTGTATTGTCACGGGGGACTTTAATACCAACTTATTTCAGGGGAAAGCTGCAGACATGGAAGGGCCCACTCTGACTAACATCATTGAGGCCATGTCCCAAACTAAACCTCTGAATCAAGCTCTCAATAAATTGGGCGAGCTCTCCGTGATGAGATTCTATAATGCAGGCTATTTGGTTATCAATGAAAGGTCAACCGGTGACACCCCTCCAAACTGGACCTGGTCTAACGGAAGCAAAAAATCATACCTAGATTTCACCATCTGTAACTCAGAATTATTATTCAACGTGGACAGTTTCAGTATCCACACACGGTCAGAAAGTGACCACAGACCGCAGGTTACTATCCTTAATACAAAGATAGAATACCACAAAATGGCGCCCGCAACCTACAAGGGAATACATTCTGAAAATCTAAAGCGGCTTAAATGGAGCGAGAATAACAACAAGAACATCTTAACAGTATGCAAGGACTTCATTAAAGGCAGATTTGATCAAGACGCCATCCTGACAGTGAAATGGTTGTTGTTTTGCTCTCATCTGATTAATAGCTTTCCAGCGACAGTGCAGGGCTCAAGCCGCACACCATCAGCTGAGCTCACAGTCTCCACCGACACAAAGTTTCTAAAGAGAACGAGAAACAACGCCTTAAGGTTGTTCTTAAAATTTCCAGGGAATAGCGCCTACCGTACAACTTACCAACAAGCTCAAAAAGCATTCAGGAGGGCAATTATTCAAGAGAAAAAGGTGCAGGAATCCCAATACTGGGTTGAACTGGTGTGGGAGAGCAAGAAAAAAAACTCGAGGAAATTTTGGGCCCTCGTGAACTGCACCAATCCAAACCTGACAAACTCTGGCTCAGCAAATATTCAGGAAGCGGTATGGGTAACATACCTAACGGTCCACTTTCAGGTACAAGATCACTCGGGCCACATTGGTCCACCCAGTGCACATGGCACTGGTGCTAGTGTAACATCAAGCACTCCTTTTGTTCTAGCACAAGAGCCCATCGGGGAATATGTATTATCTGAAGAAAGTCATCAAAGCAGTGACAAAAGGGAGACAAGACGGAGCACCAGGCCCGAACGGCCTCCCCCAGAGGTTGTTTAATTCAGACATTCCCTTCTGGTCCACGGAGCTAACAGACCTTTTCAACTACACCCTAAGGACAGCAACAATCCCGGATTCATGGCGTGGTGCAATTATCCACCCTATTTCTAAATCTGGATCACGCGCTGCCCCTAAAAACTACAGATTAATTGCCCTGCTAGACATAGAGGCGAAACACTACGCGGGGCTTATTCTGGAGGACCTTGGGCAATGGGTAAAGGACCATAATCTGATACCACTAAATCAAACAGGGTTTGTTGCCAACTCAGGAACCACGACAAACCTATTAGCAGTTTCTACCATCATCGACAAAGCCATTTCAACATCTAGGACATTATACTGCTGCTTTGTCGATTTTAAAGCTGCATTTGACAGGGTTCCCAGGGCGCTACTCTGGGAAAAACTGAGGCAGTGGGGAATTCCAGACAAAATCCTGAACCCTATTATCCAAATTGCACACTAGTACCTGGGTTCAAGTGAAGTTAGGGTCCGGCACGCATCTCTCGCGAAAAATCATGACCTCAAGAGGAGTTAAGCAGGGATGCGTGCTAGCCCCCCTCCTCTTCAACCTTTTCATAGCACACTTGTCAAGCACCCTAGACAAAGTAAACAGTCACCCGCCCAAAGTAGGAGGCACGGCATTATGTAACCTCCTATATGCCGATGACCTGGCCCTGTTCAGCCTCACAAGGGTAGGGCTACAAAGGCTTCTTGACTCACTGATGCAATATACAACCATTAACCAACTAAAAGTCAATATGAAAAAGACCCTGATAGTTCCCTTTGGCACTTAAAATGGCTGCCTAAGGAGGAGCTGCACTGGGGAGCTCCTGGTTCTGGGATCACCTTCGGGTGTAAATCCCTGTTAAACCATCCAGCCTGCCCTACCCTCCGTCCACCTTCCTCGACCGGAACATTGACACCGGCGACACATGACTTCAAATCGGAAAAATTAGGAACGATTCTTACTGTGATCTCCTGTCCGGTCTCTGGGTAGCTTAGCATGCGGCGAGTTTGTTGTGGCCAAGGGATCAGGCGAATGGAGTGCTGAGGAGCGGCTCGGGGACCAGGCGACGGACCACTGACACATTTTCGAAGCTGGTTGCGGTGTGCCGGGAAGCAGGTCTGGAGGAAATAGATCAGTTTCTCAGTGGGGGCGAACTACGGCCTGAGAGTACCGCGACAGGGGACCTGAAGCAGGGCTCGTCATTGGAGCGGCTGTGCGGGAACAGGCGCAGGAACAGGGGAGCGGCGCAAGGAACCGCGATTGCGCCACCGGAGCGGCGTGAGGAATACTGGTTGCGATACCGGGAATCCGGCACCGGGGAGGAGCATAGACATAAAGGACGGACAAGCGATGGTGAGGAGAGGGAAGAGAGAGCCACTATAAAGGCTCTGGATCTCCCAGTCGGTGTTCCAGCAGACTGGGGGGCAGGACAGGGAAGGTCCCCAACTGATTACACATGGCTACCGGGGAATATGTTTATAAAACCGAAGCTATGAGATTGCTACGGCATGCCTGACCCTAAGATGGCGGCCAGAACAGACAAAAAGTGACGAACAGCGAACTGGCAACTTGAGACTATCACAGAGAGACAACAAATAGTGAAAGGAATGTCTCAGTCCCTTATCGGAGGAGGAAAGGGAAGCTGATAATTAAAGGAAATAGAGAAAGGACTATCGAAGTTTAGAATTTAGGGAAATAGAGAAAGGACAAAATCTCTTGGATTGGTCCGGCAGCACCAGTGCCGTCATAAGGGGACCGATACGATTAGCAATAAGTTTGGCCAGGATTTTAGCGTCGACATTTATTAAAGAGAGAGGCCTATAAGAATCACACAAGTGAGGCGATTTGCCAGGTTTAGGTATAGAGATGACACGCGGCTCTCTCATAGTGAGGGGGAGGGGGGGGGGGGGAGTATACCACTCTCCCGGGCCATCTTCAAGCACATGTCTAAGTACTGGAATAAGGAGCTAATGGAAGGTCTTATAAAATTCAGCCGGGATGCCATCCGGGCCAAGGGCTTTCCCGGAGTGTAACTGCATTATCAAAGAAGGGGGCAAAGTCTTCCGCCTGAGTTCTATGAGTTTTATATAACTGCTTGTAAAACCGCTTAAAGATTTCTACAATCTCAGTCGCGTCATTGTGCATTTGCCCATCTTCCCCCTCAATCTCCAGCACCGTGTTCGAGAAGCGTGGAGGCCGGACCAACGCCGCCAGCATCTTTCTGGGCCTATCCCCATACTATTGTGCTCTATGGTATTTCCCTCTGTATTTGCATTCCCTCTCCGCTGTCTCTTGATATTCAGTCAGTCAGTCAATTAATCTTTATTTCGATCAAAAGATCATAAAAGATACATAGTAACCATCCTAAACATTTCTTAAGAATACTACAAGGAGAACTAATAATAAATACAAATATAAAAAATTTAAAAACTATACAACATTAAAAAGAGTTAAGTACTGTACATAAATCATTTCCTTCTACAGATAAGATCTTCTCCTTCGCCACATGGCGTCAATAAAGGGTGAACCTGAGAATACGACTGGGGTAGAAGTATTACTCTAAAGTGTTCTGAGGGCCTCTTCTTTAATGTCTGAATCCCAAGTTTTTACAGAGTTGGATAAGCCAACGTTGCCATATGGATTTGTAAGTCGGACAAAAAATGAAAACATGGGCCTCAGATTCTTCATTTGCCCCGCACGCTGGACATTCTATCGTTTTGGTAGTCAACCATTTGTTGACGAAGGTCCTTACTGTAAGTGTTCCATATCTAAATTGAAGTTAATATTTCCTCGCTGTAGGAGGGATGGTTCCACTATATAAGCATCTTTAAGATTAAGAAACTGAACTGTAAGTGGGCCCAGAGAAGAATTACCAAGGATGGCCTCTAGTCTTTTATTGCGGTCCAAATTGATCAATTCAAGACGAGACAGCTGGGCGCAGACAAAAGAGGATTATACCAGAGGCCAGGCAAATCTAATCTCACACATTCTTTTTTTATAAAAACAAACCAAGGTATTCTCTCTGACCAAGGAAGAATTAATAACTCTTTCAAAGCTGTTCTAAAATGAAATAGTTCAGGGGTCACCCACAACCTGCGCCAATAAACAATAGGGCGTAAAGCAACTTCCTCTTCTAATGGTCTAATACCCAGGTCCATTCTCAACGGGGTGAGGGGAGTACTAGATTGGCGGCTAACAAGGATTTTAGGAATTTATTTTCGGTCTTACTAATACCACCCACCTGGTAATGGCCCCACAATTCAGCTCCATATAGGATTGCTTCCCTGGCTTGAGCTTTATGGATTTCAATAATCAATGCTACTGGCTTAGAAGAGGACTCTCGGTGTAATTTTAAAATACCACCCGTAATCTGGGCTAGTCTCAGTTTAGCCTTTGCCAATTGAGGGGCCCAGTCCATTTTGTTCGTAAGAGTGATACCCAGGTAGTCAAAAACAGTGACCCTGTCCAAAGCTAGGCCATTCAAAGAGGGATTGGGACAGCGGGTCTTAGTTGGATTGCATACCATGAATTTGGTTTTCTGTGTATTGATCTCCAACCCCCTTATATGACAAAAGTTTGCAAAGCTATCCAGGGCACGTTGAATTCCCATGGGAGATTTTGACAAGAGAAGAGTGTCGTCTGCAAACATTAATGCCACTACCTGTTCTCCTTGCATTTTTGGGGCATCAATGTCTTTTACACCTTTAAGGTGGGCAATCAAAGCATTAATGAAGAGACAAAATAAAGTAGGTGCCAGTACGCACCCTTGTCTGACTCCTCTATTGACTGAGATTTTAGATGCAAGACTGCCCCATTTACCACTCCTGACTTGGGCAAAGTTATCTGAATGGAGTCTCCTAATGATGTTAAGGAGATCAATAGGTACCCCCATGTCCTCCAAAACATCCCAATAGAAATTACGGTGCACCATATCAAAGGCAGTTTTGAGGTCGACGAAAATTAAGTAGAGGCTGCCACCCTCTACTCTCACGGTCTTACAGTAAAGTAGTTGGAGCCTTAATAGCTGGTCGATCGTGGACGTCTTTTCCCTGAAACCCGCCTTAAAGGGGCTGAGAATCTGCCGTTCTTCCATCCAATTCTGGAGCCGATCAAGAATGATACGTGAAAATAATTTTTGGCTCACATCAATCAGACTGATCGGACGATAATTGAGCGGAAGAAGAGGGGAACCTTTTTTGAAGACTGGTATAATCTCGGCTCCAACCCATGTGGCAGGTAATTTGGCTCCCTGTAAGATAGCATTAAATAGCAGATAGAGGTAAGGGACCCATATCCCAGTTTGATCTTTATAAATGTCGCCGGGGATTTTATCAAGGCCAGACGCCTTATCTACTGGGAGCCTGTTTATAGCTACCTCTATCTCCTTCAGACTTATTGTGGACTCTAAAGATTCATAGGTGGTGGAATGATCCCGATACCTGATAGGGAGCAGGTTTTAGGGTGATAACTGATCTGAAGGTTCAACTAAAAGGATTTCTTCGGCCGGGGCGGCATATAGGTTTTGATAGTGGTCCACCCAGCTCTCTGGTGCAATATTAGGAGCAGAAACAATTTGCCCTTCCTTGGTACCAGAACGGACTATGGAACAAAGTTTTCTAATGTCCCTACTGCCTAATGCATTTTTTATATCATCCCATTTAGTATTTTCCCACATCTGTTTGGCCTCAGACTGCAGATTCTGATACTCAACCCTCTTGATTTTAATTAGTGGTTGATTCGAGGATTTAATTGCAGCCAAGATAGCCCCCTTTGCTTTCCTACAGTTAGAATCATACCATGTGTTGATATTCTTCTTACTCCTGGATTTTCCCAGTAATGGGTTGAGGAGTGAGGAGAAGGAGGCAACTAGGCCCGCGTGCGTAATAAAAATTTGTTCTGCAGAAGGGCCCTGCCCCAGATCTATTGTACCACTTAGGTCGTCAAGGGCTCGGAGGACAGTTTGGTAGAGTGATCTCATTAATTCAGGAGAACCCTTTACGGTCGGCCATTTTAACCTTCTCCTATCGTTAGATAATATTAGTGGCTCCTGTATTTCCTCACTTGGTCCGATGTTCAAGTTCAACTCAGGGACATCTAATTTGAGAACCAGGGTATTATGGTCACTGTTGTGGCGGGGTAAAACCACAAAGTCTAGGAACTTAGTCCAGGCCCTTAGACCAGGTGCTAGCCTCAACCAGAATATAGTCTATACGGGAGGACTGCCCTGGACGACTAAAAGTATGCTTACCCTCCAAATCAGATTTTTACCGGCCATTACAGGCTCTCAAGGAATGGGCCAAAGTGATGGAATTTATTTGGAGGGCTAAAGATGACCATGCCCTTATCGGAGAGATTTGCAACTCAGGGATGGACCACATTGAGTCCTCAATACTGGAAATAGGTTCAATCAGACCCGGTAGTGGCTCATACTGGCAGTTGAAATCTCCTGCTACAATCATGGTATTGTATTGTATTGTATATTGGATTTATATAGCGCTTATCACCCTGGGGTCTCTAAGCGCTTGCCTTGGGAACCCGTCCTGGCTTTTCCCTGTGAGATAGCCCCTACAGGGCATCCCCAAGGTGAAAGCCAGGCATCCCGCCGCAGGGGGCCGCTGTGGAGATTAAGCAAGCTTAATGCCCAGAGTTGCAGAGTGTGAACCCATGATTAGGTCAGGCACCGAAGCGAGAATTATCGAGTCCGTGGAGATTTGAGCTCAAGACCCTGCCGCGTCGGGAATTGAACCCTGGTCCTGGGTCTGACCTCTGCTTCAGGGTCTGCCTGCTCTAACCAGTGAGCCACACTTCTCCACCCCCTTAACCATAGAAATGATGTTTTTGAAGGAAATCCAGAGTTAAAGATTCTTTGGCCAGCTTGGTGGGTCTAGAATAAACATTGATAATGGTTATACATAGTTTTCACCTAAAGGAAAGTCTAATGCATAAGAGATCAGGCGAAGGGGAGTTTATTTGGGTCACTGTACAACCCAAATGAGAGGCAATAAAAATAGTCAGGCCCCCAAACGGTCTTCCCCTGTTGCCAATCGATGCCAAATTACTAACAGATAGTAGCCCTGCCTGAAAAAAAAATCCCGAGCCCATGTCTCCTGAAAAAGACAAATTTCAAACTTATCTATAAACAGACCACAATCAGGGCAGGCCAATTTATTGTTAACACTGCCACATTCCAAGACAGAATAGAGATTTTAGCATCACCTGTCGAGGACCCACCACAATTTTCAATAAAGCTCCTATTACCCAGGGCTAGGCCATCAGAGGGACAATCACTCTTGTGGAGTTCACAATTAATGATTTAGATCTCCAAAGTTTGGACAATGGGACAAACATAAGGTGTCGAAAGGTAACCCTCTGAACTACCAAACTCTGTTTCGTCTAAGGTATTCGTTTTTAGTTGGATGGCTCTATTTTGACAGTTGAAATCTGGCCCTGGATTTGAAGGGATCAAACACTGATTGAAGGATTTTTCCAGAGACCTGATAAAGAATTTAGCTGTATTTGAATCGTCCTGCCCTAACAGTCAATTGACATCCTCCAAAGGGGCATACCGATTGGATATTGGAATACTATAGAGCATGGATTTGGATATGTAGTGGTGGGTACAAAACAACAGGGCTTGGCCCATCTATCACGGTCAGCTAGGGGGCGGGGAAGACCTGCCCTCCTTGGACTTGGGTAGAAAAAATCCAAGGTCAGGGCTCTAATGGGCACAGAGTGATTGGTAGCAAAAGAGGGTAGCACCACTAATCTTTGGATGGTTTCTGGGTGCCTAAAGTTAATGATCACACAGTCTACAGCAATAGTCTTCAGAGTAGAGCCCACCCATTCTACCCTCCTTACCATCAAGATTTCGCCTGCCTTATCGTACGTAAACTGCTTATTTTTCACCAGCCAGAACAGAATCTTATTACAGAGTTCAAGCTGGGATTCTTTAAGGCCTTCCTTGAGTTCTGGGATTCCTGTCAAAATAATTACGTCAGGGAAAGCCTCGGGAGGAAGATTGATTGTAGGGAGAAAGGATTGCTGGATCACAACGCTTCCACCCCCGCGTTCTCCTCTGCAGAGCGTGGACCACTAGACTCACCCCCCCATTGGATTTTTTCCCGAAAGAGTATGTTCGGCCAACAGTGGTTTCAACATTCTGGAATTATTCCCCTGGGCTCCTTGGGGAGCTGATAGAGGTGCAGCTCCTTGGCCAGAATATGGCAACCCTCCATCACCAGTTAAATTAATAACTTCAGAGCTAGGGGGAACCTGTTTTTGGGGCATTTTAGCAGCATTGGGTGACTCTGATTCCAAACTCGGGAGTGGGTCCGGAAATCTAGACGGCCCAGCATTAAATCTACTAGTAGTTGGGTTAGCAGTAACTTCTTTGTTAAATAAATCAATTGGGTATTTATAGGGGTTGGAAAATTTTGGAGGTGCAAAAGAATGCACTGGGACAGCAAGTCTGCCACTAAAGCTTTGGCCCAGGGAGGGTAGGTCAGAACTTCTGGATTTTTAATAGCATTAACTAGGGGATTACCATTTTTCTTTGACTTAACAGGACCTCTGCCAAGCCTACCCTTAGATTTTTTCCCTTTAGGACCCCGATTACTACCCAGGATTCTCTTCTTTGGCAGCCGGGCAGTGGATGGTTGGCCCTCTGATCTAGAGGCCGTAATCAATGAGGTATTGTGGTCATTTGAGTCTGAATCCATTTTTGCACTCCCATTCAGTTCAAATGAGTTAATTGAGTCAATAGGGGGAGGAGAAGTCAATGGAAAACAATCAGGTGTAATTGAAAGACGTCTTTCGGTTAGTTCAATTTCAGTGGGGACCACATCAATCCCCTTTTGAAGCATTAAGTCTATTGCTGTAGGGACCAGAGGTGACGGGGGATTTGCTTTGGGAACAGAACGTTTCACAGTGCATGCGCGTTTCCCTTGCGCACGGGTAGGGAGAATTGGTGGAGCCATTTCTAAAAATATTAGTGCTTGCAGTAACAAAGAGGGCAGTGAGGGATCACCGTACCTTTAGATCCAACCGATATGGCGGGATGCCGGGGCTCCAAAGGTTAGAGGGGTGGCTCAGCCCAGTCTACTCCGGTCGATGGCGGGCAAGGACGGGCCCGGGCGTGCCCGCGCGCATCCAGCGCTGCGGCGAAGCAGTGCCGACTATGAGGGCCTGTAGCGCCCTCTGATGACAAATTCGGCGTGGGCCCTTGCAGGGGCCCCTGGGGGATGTAGTCTGCCAATGCCGTTTCCTTCACGGCAGGGATGGCAGCGTCACGGCAGGTCGATGTCTTACTCCCTCGCCTTGTAAGCAGCAGGGGGCCAGGGAGCACGAGACAAGCTGGCCGTTTCCCTCACTGCAATTTCGGTGGTGATGGCAGGTAAGGCGCGTCCCCTGCCGACAAGAATCCCCCAGCAACCAGTAGAACCCCCACAGTCAACAAGGGGCGACGAGGAATCCAGCGACGCAGTTCCAGGTTGGCAGATCAGGAATACCGAAAGTAGCTCATAAAGCGCGTCCTTTTCCTTTCCTTTCCTCTTCTTCCTCTCCCCTCTCCTTCTTCCTCCTTGCATGTTACTTCCCCATTTTTTTTCTCCTTTTTCCTTACTTCCTCTCCTTCCTTCTGTTTTACTTCCTCTACTCCCCTTGGACCCCTGGTATTACAAGCTACGGAAGAAAGTCCTGGTAAACCCAGCCCTTTTCTTTCTTTTATCTTCTCTTAAAAGTAACCGAGTTGTCTCTTTCACAGACGGACTCATGTTTATTCTTCCTTTCCTGCACACTTAACAGTTATCCTGATAGTTGCTAGTGCAACCCCTCCTCAACTCAATGCATACAGCCCTCGCTGTCCTTCTTGGCTGCCAGAAAAAAGCACCTTCTCTTTCTCCTCCCGAGCGGGGGTGAGCGGGTGCTGAAAGCCAGTCCACAGCAAAACTCCTCGGCTGCAGACCCTCAAGGTTGAAGCTCCCACGGCTTAAGTCTTCACTTCCTAAACCGGCCTTGCCTAATTTCGTGGTAATCGGTAAAAAAGATAAGCCGCGACGCGAAATCTCCAGACTCCGGGCTCCTCAGGAAATGCTTTGCGGTCGTTTGCTGATCGCCATGTTGGAGGGGGGAGGAGTCACTAAGGCACTGCGGAGCTTGGCTTGCAATTCAGGGGTGGGGTATCGCCGCAGTTCAGTCTTAATGTGCCCAAGTTTTGTTTCCAGGTGACGCGAAGTGGAACCGATGTCCCCCAGGACTCCGCCACTCTTCGCAATACATATTCCACGTACCGTAACCTTAAAAGCGTCCCATAGGGTAGAATAGTGTGCCACCGAGCCCTCATTTCTGGGGAAGAAGTCTGGAATCTCCTGCTCTAACTCCTGCTTAAAAACTGGGTCCAGTAGGGAGAGTGGGTTAAAGACCAAAACTGAAAAGGGGAGTCCGTGTACGGGAGAGTCACATTGACCAATATCGGGGAATGGTCCGAGTAGGTCCGAGGCAGATGGGAAGAATGTGTAGCCCATAGAGCAAGGCCCTTCGAAACAAGCCATACATCTATTCTTGACCAAGATGTCCGGGCGGTTGTGTAACAAGTGCCCTCCCACCTAGTCGGGTGCAAATGTTGCCAATCAACCAGATCACAATCCTCCAGTAATGACTTAAGGACAGCTTGTGAACGGGAGTACTGTGTGGTTGCGGGTGAGAGCGATCCATACCAGGAGCAATTGTCACATTGAGATCTCCCCCCATAACAGATGTGTCGACCCAATCTCCAATATCTTTCCCCATAGCACCCGAAAAAAATTCCAGATCATCAGTGTTCGGCCCATAGCATGACACCAGGGTGAAGGTTTGATTAGCTATTGTGAGAGGTTGGCCTGAAATATGAGGTTTCCAATTCCGGAACCACCTTGTATCAGTCCAAACAATCCCTTATGGTGTCTGGTTGTAAGTCAACCTTATAGACAAGCTATCCTAGGGGTAGCATGGACTAAGCAGCCTGAAAGGCTAAACTCAAGAGGTCGTGTTAAGCGAGCTGTTTTACCAATCACAATCCTGTAATATCAATTGAAAGGACACCACACAAGTATATATTATAAAAATATATGTATTTATTACTAGAATAATCCCCAGTACTCTTTATGAGCAATGGGGCACAAGCGTTTAAACAAAAGCACAGTTAAACATATAAAAGTTGCAGAATTATGGATGAGGGCGGGTGGCCACTCAAACCATATATTAAGAAAGTGGGAGGAGCTACGCAGCGAAGCAAGATGGTCGCATGAGCTCTCGGCTCCGCTGACCTCCGTCCGGCGATCGTATATCCTGTCTCACATCCTGATTTCCAGCCGGACCCCCGCACAGATGAACGACTGCTGTGTCCATTGGTGTGCTCCCGAGACTCTCAGTGCTCAGATTTGTTGAGTTACGTCGTGTTGAAGTTTCCGGCCTCCAACTGCCCTACGAGCCGGGGTCTCGAGTACAGATCCCGCCGGGTCGCAACTGCACAACATCGGCCGTGAGACCTGGACAGAGACCGGCCCCTTGCCGCGGAAAAGAAACTCCTGGCCTGGAGTGTGTGGAGAACGGTTGATCTGGTACGTGCAAAGGAGAATTGCTGTCTACGCCTGACTGCCCTTCGGGGGGGTCTTTGCTCCGGAGACTGAGCCGCCGCCGGAGTGAGGCCACAGATCGGCAGCCGTGTTCTGTTACCCGAGGGTGCACTCTCTGTCGCAGGCCGCCCCCACTCCGGTCTGCCTGCCCGGTGACATCGGGTACTCACCGATGTTGAGAACAGAGCGATGGGCGGAAGCCCGGGGACAGTGTGAGCCGTCTTTGCGGACCGTGATGGCCGCCATTGGGGACCTTTACTCCATTGTGAAGGCCAGGCTTCACGAACTGGTCGCCGCTGACACTGGCACCGAGCGATCTTGCCTGGCGCCTGTTCCTTCTGAGCACCCGCATATACTGGACTACCACACGGAAGATCGGGACCCCGGCCGTGAAACTGATTTGCCACCATTGTCCTTGTCCCGGAGCGCTACTGACTTCACTACTATGGATGGCAAACCGCTTCTACCGCCGTGTGCCCTAGTTGTTGGAATCACGGCGTGGTTCCTCCCTACCCCGGGGTTTGATGGCGACCGATGGATGCATGGCCCCTCTACTGTCCCTGTAGACCGTGTGGGACTGTGGACTATTGAGCCCCGGGACGTGGAATCGGTGAAGGGGACTATGGTAGCTACAGAGGGCTACGACGCGAAATGGAGTCCGAGTAGACGTGCACCACCGGTCATTGACTTGCTAGACCTTTTTGATTCTTCAAGGGCAACGGTGACACTATTGGACGGAGTTTGCTCGATGATTCGGAGGGGACAAGGATGATATGGTTGGTCGGAGACAGAATCTGGGGCGTTGGGAGAGGAGAGGGACACTAACTCATTGCTTGCGGGAGGTCGGGCTATGTTTAACGTCTTCCCTTCATTGGTTTGTCTGACTTGTTTCCACTGATTGTTGACTACTCTTAGGGCTGTATGTGTCGGACGGAGGGGAATGGGGACTATCGGGGGCGTGTAATATGGCAGTTTCCTCCTCCACCTTTTCCCTTTTTCTTCTTCTTTTCCTTTCTTTTATAACTCTACACTATTACTATATTTCGGGTTTTGGTTACTGGGCGACAGGCACGCTGCTAGGGGGGGTTGGCCGTAGCCATCTGCAGGGGTGCAGGGTGGGGGGTTGGGGGGAGGGGTTTTGTTGTTTTTCCGTTCTTTGTTTCTATGGCCTTTTTCTTCTTGCTTTTCTGGCTTTCCTTTCACTTTCCCTTTTTCTGGATTAGGGATCAGTATATTGGTTTAATCTTTGTGATCTCGAGGATATGTCGTAATCTGTGCCTCAATACTTACTGTGTTATTAACAGCAATTGGCGGGCGCTTGACTGGTGCACATAATGACTGTATGCATGCCTATCTCGATTCCTTCGCTTAATTGATATCGTTTAACTGTCTGATTCGTTCGTCTGGCCCGCTCATTCGATGATTAAGTTCTAAAGTCCGGCACCTGATTCCTCCCCCCTTGTTTGTATTTCCTTATTCCACATGGGAATTTCATTCGTCTTATTTGAACCTATCCTGATTTTAAAATGAAAATTAAATCTCATGTATCCTGTACTATGATCCGTGTGTACCGCAAAGTTTGTGCTTTTATTGTGCTGCCGTGCCTCCGGGATGTTCGGCTGAATAGCTGTGTACACTTTTGTATAAATAAAGGTTTTCCAAAAAAAAAGAAAGTGGTATAAGAGATAACAATCGAACAGTGGTTAGGCCTAGGGCCTAGGGAATCGCTGGGAGCAGTCGGGACTAGCAATGCTGAAGTCGGGAAAAGCCCGCGGGATTCGGGTGCAGCGCTTAAAGCACACGCATGCACCAATGCAAAGTCAATGGTGCGTAAAAGTTATAAAGTTACTGTTTAAGGAGACTTCCGCTTAACCTAGAAGGATGAAACTTAAGACACATACACTAGAGAAGTGTACCAGTGTGGGAACACCGGTGTTGCTGAGTTACCTCACCCACAGGAAGCGGGTGCATAGGGTCGAAGTTGTGTCGGGTTTCGTCATGCAGGTTGTTGGTGCTTGAAACTGAAGATGCTGCAGGCGTTGTGAAGGAGAAGTGTCCGGAGTGATCCAAGGGTGGATCGGAGTTGTAGAGTACCTGAAAGCAGAGGGGACAGAGTCTGGGTCACTCAGCAGTAACCAGAGTGGAACCAGGACGGAACCAGGCAATGTCGGGCGCAATCAGGTGGTTGTCGAGGAGCTTCTCTCCGCTGCCACGTGGGCTCTAGGGCATCTGCGACGTCCAGGAGCGGGTCACAAGCTGTCCCACGAAGGCTCTCGCCGTCGGCACTGTCGGCTTCAAGATTGGAGCAAACAACACTTGGCAAGAGCAATCCACGCAGGACTGGAAGATTGCTTCTCACTCGGACCAGGAGGGTCAGAGCGGGTGCTCCTTTTCAGAGGAGCGGGTGCAAGTCTGGAGCAACCAGAATCACAAGTTAGATTTCGTAGTTCGTCGGCACAGGGGCCACAAGCCAGCGGGCAAGTGACCGGGCCAACGCGTTGAGCCAAAAGAAGCAGAAGGGCCCCACACAGCACTCGGTGAGTGTAGAGGGGTGAGCTTCGGTGCAAAAGTGGCTCGGGCTGGGGCTTCTCAAACCCCGATGTACAGCTTTGAGGGTCACTTGTGGGCTGCAAGGTCAGCGTCTCGTGGTCTTTCCAAGATGGCGGGCCCCACGCTTCCGGTCGCCTCCACGGGTCTCAGCTCTGCAGGGACTGTGGATCGGGCTGTTAGAAGGCAGGCTCGTTTGATCTTGTCGAACTCTGTCGCTCGAGTTCCGGCGGGAACTGCAACAAAGCAAACGTCGAGGTGCTGGATGGTGCCTGTTTGCACAGGGTGGACACTCCTTGACCACAAGGGAGATTCTTCAGTCTTCTACGTCGAGTAGGATGTCGAAGGGTCCAGAGTTTTGTTTCATCAGGATAATCTGAGTGCGTTGGCACTGCTCCCATTCTTATACCAATCTAGGGGGCTGGATTACCTGCTAGGTCCCCTCCTTTGGGTGGGACCCAGGAAGGGGGTGGTTACACCCCTTTCCCTTTGTCCAGGGTCGCGCTGGGACTGGGGCTGGTGAGCCCCAGAACCGGTTTGACCGGATTATGCAAGGGGAAGCCTTGTGCTCCCCAGGCAGTGTCTGGTTTCTTTCCAACCTCCCTGCTACAATCCACTATCTCCTGTCTGGGGTGGTGCGACACCTCCCTGTGACAGGAAACCCTTTGTCCAGGCCTCCTTGGCTGAGTTTCGGTCAGCTGCAGGAGGTCAGACTCGTGTCTGTGTCAGAAGCATCCATTTTGTGGTGCAGAGGCTCCTTTTAAAATCGACCGCGTTTTAGCAAAGTAGCATGTCGTCTCCCTCTAGAGTGGAATGCTATCCCCGTCGACAGGACTGTTGAGGGGATAGTATTCCAAATTGTATGACACCTTACACGACATGTTTTGATAAAGCCAAACCAAAGTTAACATATAATCGCGAGGATTATAATGCACTTAATAGTATATGGTATGGCATTATCCCGGAACAGCTTTAGGGAATTGGTCCCGACAGCTACAGACAGGCTCAGCTCATGCTAGAGCACCATCGCACATAAAACCAAGCACTCTGCCTCCAGGATTGTTAAGGTCTGCCATAGGAGTGACTGATAGGTATATATGTGTCCAGATAGGTTTAGATATAGGCATACTATATCTAAGCAAGGGGTGATTACACCACCTTGCCCCAGCTGAGTGATCAGCCAGTTGTGTCAATTTTGGATAGCCAGCCAGGGGTGGCAAAAGATATGCTGCAGCCCCTGGTAGGCCTTGGATGTACCTATGCCCTGGGCACCTATAGTGCTCTGTACAGGGGCTGATAAGGTGACCCAAACCAATTTAGTTATGCACCTAGGGTACATTGAATCCATTTTACAGAGAGAGCAGATAGTTGGCCTGGTTCCCTGCTAATCAGGCCCCCAGGCTAAGTCGAAAACCAGCTAAACACAAGGCAAAAAATCTGGGGTAACCATAGTCAGGTAGCCACCTTCCTACAGCTATCTAGCCCCAAAGGATGGAATACCGCCCCTGCTTTTCCGCGACATTTCCTAACGGGGTATAGGGAAGGGACTTTCTCACCAGTATGCGCGTGCCTCTGGCCTACGTAGAATAGGAAGAAAAGCACATGTGACTGGCCGATCGAGCAGCAAAGGTTGGGGGGACAGTGGGGTTGAAATGTGTCTCTTGTAGAATAGCGCAATGTATGTTGTGTCTGTCCAAATACGATAGTATGTTTCTGCGTTCATGGGCTTCCCCCATTCCTCTGACATTCCAGGTAAGGAAACGGTAGGTAGGGGAACCTGAGCGCACATCCTAGGAAATCACATACTCCTGCAGCGCGAAGTGGCATCACTGTACTCAGTGCTCATGGCACCATTAGCTCGAAAAACTGTGGCCTGTGACAGGGCCTGACATCGATCAGCATTCAGAAACTCAAACAACAATTCCACACCCCCATCCCACATCAGCAGCCCAATCCTGCCGTGGCCCAGCTCCCCCCCCTATCCCCCCACCCCATAAAATTAGGTTCCCAGCAGGGAAAAACATCTGTACCAATATCATAACTAGTGGTACTAAACCCATAGTCATCTCAGTAAGGGATCATCTGCTAGGTGGCGTCCAGGGGTCGTCCTCGCTATAGCGAGGCTGCTCGGGAAATTATATAACGGTCATCTAGAGCTTAGTTACATAAGAAAATCATTGCCTAGAACCATCCGCTCTCGCAGCAGGCGTAGGGGTGAATTATCACGGTCCTGGTCTGTGGAAGCGGGCAGGGGGCGGGTACCCATCCCAAACATCTCTGTCCATGCCTCCAGGGCAGCTGCCAGCATAGCAGATTTCTCAACTGGGTCCCAACACACTTCCAGAGGGGGGATGAACAGTCCCCCCAAGTACCCCCGCATTATATAGCTGCCCCTCTCACCTATACCATTCGGGTCAGGATCCCAAGGTTTGTATGTTCATCCGTGGGCGTCATAAAGAAGGTATGGGGTCATTCTACATCCGAAGTGCCTCTGCCAGCTTCAGGGCGATGAGATGGCGAAGTCCTGTGCAAGCTGCGAAGTGTTGAAGAAATGCTGATTACTTTGATAAGTCACTTTAAGTTTTGCGGGGAAGAGCATTGCATAAGGTATGTTAAGTTGCTGTCGTTTCTTCTTCACCAGTAGGAATTTCCGTCTCTGCTCTTGGACCGCCATGGTGAAATTGGGGTATATCGAGACGTCCATCCCCTCATGTCGGAGCTGTCCCTTCTCTCTGGATAGGCGCAGGGCCACATCTTGATCCCGGTAATTAAGCAGGCGGGCGATTATTGGGCGAGGAGTCGCCCCAGATACTGGGCGGGCCGCAAGCGATCTATGAGCTCACTCCACCACCAACACCGGTGAGAAAGCCTCCATTCCGAATAAAGCAATGAGAAGGCGCTCCACATAATCCTCCATTCTCCCAGTCGCAGTTGTTTCCGACACACCCAAAATGCAGAGATTGTTCCTTCGAGAACGGGATTCGAGATCCTCGTTTTTGGCCGCAATCTCCCTCAGCACCCTCTCCAATTCCAGTGTGTGAGACGTATTCATGGTAGATGCGTCCTCCAGGTCCGAAATCCACCGTTCCGTCTCCACTAGGCGCTCCTCATGTTTGTCTACTTTATGTGACACTCCATCTAGCCGCGCAGCCATGGAGTCCATTTTGGATTCAATAGAGGTCAGGCTAGACTGCATGGCCAGGAGCAGATCCTTCAGATCCACAGTCGAGGGTGCCTGGGTCTCCGCCTCCTCCTCTTCAGAGTCTGTGTGCGATCTCGTGCCTTTCCGCGCCTCGAAGTTCAGCTTCGGCTGGTGGCCGTCGGGTTTCCCCATGGTGTCCAGTTGCCCAGGGCGGCCCTCAGCGTCTTCCTCCTCCCAAGCCAGATAGTAAAAATGAGGACCCCTGTCCGAGTCCCACACCTTCAAAACACAGTGCCAGGCAGCAGTGGGTCCATCCCAGGAGGAGCCCGGGGGGGGGGGATGGGGACGGGACGGGGGGGGTAGAGAGATCCAGACCCCCACTCAGGGGCGGGCCAAAATGGGTGTCCCAAGTGCTTTTGCAGCAAGCCTCCTTCGAAGTCGAATGTAGCCTCCTACCGAACCCCAGTCTCAGCGTTCAGCAAGTGTTCCAGCTGCACTTTAGTGCACACTACTGGGCTGGTGATGCCTCCCCACAGGATCTTCAAGCAGCTATGCCCCCCGTCCGTGGTGCGGGCACACTTCCCTTTCCTCAGCACTTCAAGAATCAAGCTCCGGGCCAGGCAGTCGGCAGGCACCTCACAGGGCCCTCTCAGCCCGACCTCCAACCGATAACAGAGCCGCCCAGAAGCCTCGTATATCAAGCCCAGTACTATCTGTCCTGATCCCAGCAGCAGACCCGACAGTTTATAGCAGGCCCCACTCACCGCTTGTTTTCTCTCCAAGAGCCCCTTTCAGGGACGGGCCAGCTCGGCTTCCCGCAGCCTCGCCGCGTCCTTCATCCATTCAAAGCCGGCTCCGCTCCGATGTCTCAAGCCGGTCCACAGGCTCCCGCCGCGCCGCCGAGAAGGGAGGCCGCAAAGCAGGCAGCCCGAGGTCCTCTTCTCCTGCAGTCTCCACTCGCTCACAGCAGGCTCCCTCGTCGCCGACCGCAGTGCCGCAGGCGTCCAGAGTCAGCAAGACAACTCCCCGTAGCGCTCCGGTCGTAAGTTCGGCCTCTCTCACCGCTCCTCCGAGAGCTGTCGTCCGCAATGCCCGCAGCAGACCACCGGCTCCTCCCAGCAGCCGGACCGCAGTATTCAGCAGCCGTCCTTTGCTCCCACGATGCAAGGGAGCGTCTCGCGTGACAAGGCCCAGCAGCGCTCCCCGCCTCAGTCGGGACCAGCACCTCAGTCTTGCATCGGCTGTCGCTACTGCGCCGGCAGCCTTCTCGTGTCCGCCATGTTGGAACCAGCTGCAGCTCCAGATCAGTCGCGTGGGTAAGCGCTCTGCAGCCAGGTAGGAGCTTATTTCTCGATCTCAGGCATACTGGTGTGGTTCTCCTGCACAATGCTTATTATTTAGGTACACATGAAGTCTGGATGGCCAGGATAAATGTCGGATAGTTCTCCGAGCAGCCAGAGCCTCACGGTAGTGCGGCCATCTTGCTTGGCGCCCTCTAGTGCCCCCACGGATTTAGTACATTATTTGGAGTGAGAAGGACAACGGAGGGATAGAAAGGTTTGCATTCATATAGCGCCTGTTACCCCTGATGGGGTGTTGACGCGCTTTTCTGGCGAGTAGCAGGCTACTCCGGAACCCATAAAGGATTAGTGTTGAAAATTAGTATAGTGAAATATGAAGTAGTTTGAGTAGTGGATATGCTAGTCAGTTATTTGGAATAAGAAGGGTTGGGGAGGGGTAAAAAGGGAAAAAGGTTTGCATTTATATAGCGTTGGTAACCCTGATGAGGTGTTGAAACGCTTTGTTGGCGAGTAGCACGCTACTCTGGAACCCATAAAGGATTAGTGGTGAATTAGTATAGGGGAATATGGAATTAGAGAAGTGAACATGTTAGTCTGTTATTTTGATTGGAAAGGATAGTGGAGGGATTGAAGAGTGAAGGATTTCTTTTGTTAGGTCATAGCAGTAGGAGGAGGCTTTTGGATGAGTAAAAAGGGTTTTTAGAGGGGAAAAGTCACAGGGAAGAGTTTTGAAAGGTTTGTTTTGGGGATCGGTATAGTAAAAGAGGTGCCAGATGATGCAAGGAGGGGTAGAGTAGGAGAGAGTAAAGAAAGGGTTATTTTTGGGAACATAGGAGTGGTATAGGGTTTGGGATAAATGAGAGAGTGGGTGTAGAGGATATAATGATAGATGTATAGGGTGAGATATAGGGTAGTGCATTGGAAAGAGTAGTAGAACGAAGTTTGAGATGAGTCAGAAAGTCGGGCTAGAAGATAGATTGAGAGAAGTATAGGATGAGAAATATGGCAGTGCATTGGAAATGCTAAATTAGAAGAAAGTGATTAATATATAGATCCATAAGTACATTGAAAGTATATAGATGTATAAAGGAGGTAAGCATATGCAGATTAAAGATATTGATAGAGGTACAGGATGAGAAATAGGGTAGTGCATTGGATATGCTTTTTCAGGAGAAAAGTAACCGACACACAGATCGAAGTACATGGAGGTACATAGAGGCACAATGGAAGCAAGTACATGTAGACCAAAGATGATTTTTGTTTTTATAACAACATAATTATTCTACATGTTTATACAAAGCAATACACAACGATAGGTACATATCTATAGAGAAAATTAATGCTTATATACAGAGGTTTGCAAACAACAAGGGCAACCCTAGAACAAGAACCTGGGGCAGTATCAACTATGTTCCAAACAGTGGTTCATGAGCTAAAATAAACTATAAAGCAATTAGGGTAAAGAAGAAGAAATTGTGCAAAAAAACCACTATCCAATCACAACACTAGCCCTAAAATGTTATGTTATGTTATTCAGTATTTATAAAGCGTGCAGCTACTCGACAGAGTGTTTCGGCACTCTGGAACTAATAGGAGACCAGGACCCTACAGCCAATCATAGTCCTAGTCCAAGCACCCAATCAGTATCAAAAACCCTGATCTCTATGTCTAAAAGAGGCCCTAGCCCTACAAGTAGTCCCAACCCTAGCCCAAGCAACCAATAACACAGGAAGCCCGAGTCCCTACTTCAAATAGAAATCTTAACCCTAGCCCTAGACCCAACCCTACATTGATTGAATCAAAGACCCAGAAACCAATCAGAACACTCAAATATCCAACCAATTAGGACACTAACCCTAATCCAATAGAAACATCAGATACAACCACCAATCAGTGTACACATGTACCAAATAATATCAGACTATAGAAGGTCCCAGCTACCTCAGACAAGGTTTGCTGGCCAGGGAGTTGGAAGCTGCTCCTCTATTAAAAAAATCTCCTAGGAGACAGACAGGCTCAATCCATACTTTGGACTTCTGCAGGTAAGGCCTCAACAAACTTTGCATCTACCAATGCTATTTGTATAAAGCTTTACTCCCTCTACTGGCCAAAAAGCAAAGTGTACAGTCCCCATTAAACACAGTTTAAACAGCGTACAGCAGATTACTGCTGTCTCAGGGGGGAGGAGGGGGGCTGGTTTCAGTGACTTGTTAACACAAAGTGGTCGCTGGGGGTGCACAGCTTAACATACAGGTCTTAGCACAAAGCAAAGGAGACATTTGGAGGAAAAAACTGATAGTCACAGGGAATGAGAGGGTAAAACTACAGAGTTTGGACTGCAAATCCCACAATTCAACAGGTTAAATGGAATCAGTAATTGAAAACAGAGACATGTTGGGAATTAGGGGGTTGGGGGGCGGGTGCCTTCTGTATATTTCCTCCTGATAGTCCCTGTATGATTTCATTTCTCAACTGAGTGAGCATTGGAACTTGTGGACGTTCCCTTAGGTTCCCTTTAAAAAGAACCTACCATCTAGAAACCGGTGCTTGGTTTCTTTTACGGTCCCTTCCCACGGGACTTCCTGTTCCTGATTTTTGAATTCAGAGTACCTTGCTGTGGAGTCCTCTATATAGGGCTCGTGTTTGCTCACTTACCCCTTTAGTCGTTTTTCCTTTGGAATCCTTGAGAAGAGAAGGAGTCTTTTCCGTGCCTGGATTTCGGGAGAAGTTTATATGGAGATACGCGGCTGCGTGTCTCCTCTGTTTCTGATAATGGACTTCCTGGATTTGTGTAGTCTGGCCGCCTCATTATGTTTCATTGGGCGGAATCACAAAGGAACTGAAATGCGGCCGTTTTTCTGTGTTCCTTCGTTGTGTTTGGGTTTGGGGGTTATTTGGGTGCTCTGGTGAATTATTTAGTGACTCTTTTTTTTCCCCATTTGTGATGGCTACATAGGGAGAAGGTATACATCGACAAAGAATTCTGGACATTAGAAATTGGATTGCCTTCCCTGTTCCTTCACTTCACTTTCTATTTGGTTTTGGGCATCGTGTGTAGCTACTATCCGGAGTCAAATATTCTTGTGCCTATCCGGAGACTCTCGTTCCACAGAATTGGGTAAGCTGGGGCGTTTGTGGGTTCTTGTGTGCACTCAGTTCTGTCTTTAAGCTGGTCACAAGTAATAACTTGTTGTTCCTTCTTTTAAGGTCACAGCTGTGGTCTATCAGAGTTCTGTTGGTTGCTAGAAACATCTTTACTCCCTGTTTTGTTTACCCACCTTCTCTCTACATCGAGGTCACCCATCACCCTGATCGTTTTTGTCGGGTGTGTTGGGACTACGGTGGGAGTAGGGGACTGAGAAGTTCATCACTCCTGCAGTGTCAGGCAGATTGGCAGGCGGAACAAGACAAAAGTACCAAAAAACTCAGTCAAAAAATGACTGGGGGTACCGCTCTCTCCGGATCTGCGCTTGCTGGCGCGGAAAAAGAAAGAACGGACGTCAGTGCGTCTAAATAGCTCCAGCGACGTCATCTCGGTGACTACGACACCAGTGATGTACGCGGAGCTATACGACGATTCTACCGACACAAAGGAGTACTGCTGACGGAAAAAAAAATTCCGGATCCAGTCTGAAGCCTGGGGATATTCTAAGGTGAGGACTATATCATTAACGTGTCTCTTTCAGATAGAGTCTTGTAAAAATAAAGACATGTAGTGTTGTGGCAAAAAAGCAGCATCATGACTACCAGGCTCATACTAACTTAAAGATGTCGACAATGACTCTACCGGCCACGTGACAGCTGGACAATGCAAACTTTCACCACCAGTCACAAGGATCTGGGTTTAATCCATTCATTTTTTTGCTGACCACATCACCCCAGCCATATGCAAATCAGTCTTGACCCTGTTCTTTGTGGGAACAGTCCAGCTGAAACTGCCACACCATGTCCTCCCTGACCGGAAACCAGGATCCTGGGACCGGTTTCAGGGCATCACCCTTCATCAGCCAGGCTAGCTTGAATCCAGTGGTGTAGTGAGCACTGGACCCATGTATGGGCATACCCTTCCTACTTAGGGTGGGATATGCAAAAGAAACAATTGATGAACGGAATGCTGGACAATGTAAACATTTGCCCTCAATCACAAGGATCTGGGTTTAATCTATCCTTCATTTGCTCACCACACCACTCCAGTTTGGACCCAGCCATATGCAAATCAGTCTTGACCCTGTTCCTTGTGGGAACAGCCCAGCTTGAACTGCCAAGCCAGGTCCTCCCTGGACCGGACACAAAGATCATGGGACCGGTTTCAGGGCATCACCCTTCAGCAGCCAGGCTAGCTTGAATTCAGTGGTGTAGTGAGCACGGGACCCACATCTGGGCATACCCTTCCCACTTAGGGCAACATATGCAAAAGAAACAATTGATGGACGGAATGCTGGACAATGCAAGGATCAGAGTTTAATCCATCATCCTTTCGCTCCTTACACCACCCCAGTTTGAACCCAGCCATATGCAAATCAGTCTTGACCCTATTCCTTGTGGGAACAATCCAGCCCGAACCTGCCAAGTCACGTTCTACCTGGACCAGAAACAAGCATACATGGACCGGTTTCAGGGCATCACCCTTCATGAGCCAGGCTAGCTTGAATCTAGTGGTGTAATGAGCTCGGGACCCACGTATCGGCATACCCTTCCTACTTAGGGTGACATATGCAAAAGAAACAATTGATGGTCCGAATGCTGGACAATGCAAACATTCACCCACCAGTGCTGGGACGCTCACGGGCAGCCATGCGCTATATAAGACCTAAATTTCATTTCATTTCATTTCACCAGTCACAATGATCTGGGTTTAATCCATCATTCTTTAGCTTAACACACCACCAGTTCAAACTGGAATGGCATGGGAAGCAAAAAAACAATGGTTTAGGCCCATACCTCTGTACAGGGGTGAATGTATGATATTGTTCAACATTCGGTCCATCAATTGTTCTTTTTGCATTTGTCACCCCGAGTAGGATGGGTATGCCCAGACGTTCGTCCCATGCTCTCCTTGACACTAGAGTCAAGCTATCCTGGCTAATGAGGGGTGGAACCCCAAAACCGGTCCTAGAATGCTTGTTTCCAGTCCAAGGAGGACCTGGCCTGGCAGTTCTAGTTAGACTTTTCCCATTAGGTGCAGGGTCAAGACTGGTTTGCATATGGCCAGGTTCAAACTGGAATGGCATGGTGAGCAAAAAAACTATGGATTTAGGCCCAGATCTCTGTACTGGGGTGAATGTATGATATTGTTCTACATTCTGTCCATCAATTGTTCTTGTTGAGTATGTCCCATCTTCCCAACACTCAGTCCCGCTTTGTATCACTGTCTGGGAAGAATACTGAAAATGCATCAGATAAGCTATTCACAGTCATGTGCCCCAGGACACTGGCAGCAACTACTAAATGGTTAGGGCAAGACAATGCCAATTTTCTAAAAGTGGCATTTTCAGAATTGTGACTTAACTTGAGACTTTACCATTAATAAGGATTTTAAATTACAATCAATGTGAGTCCAAAGATGATATTCCTACCTGCTCTCAATCAAAGGTTTAGCACTTATTAAATGTAATAAACAATGTAACCCAATGTTATCTAATGGGAAAGATAAGCCTTACAGTAGATGAAACAATAATTTAAGAGTTTTTCACTACCAGGACATTTAAACTTTGAAAACACATCCTACGTTTCATATACAAATCACCCATTCAGTTCAAATCACTTTATTTCAGCCGCCAGGGCCACAAAAGTACAAACAATATAAAACATAAATCACATAAAATCGGTAAAACTTGCTTAAAAGATTCTCCAGCAAAACTTGAGATAAAAAGCTGAAAGCTGAATACAATATGAACAAATATATGTAGGAAAAAATGCACAATGATTCATGATTAAATTCATGACCTATCTAACAAAAATGGCACTATACACAACTCCCTGGGATATGGATGGGTGCCTTCATATCAGGTAATTATCAAACAGTTGAATATGTGTAACCTAATAATACACTTAAACAGAGATGAAGAGCCTTGCTACGGAGCACCCGCATGGCCCCCCAGAAATTTAGAGATGGAAATGACTATTTCTAGGCAGGAATCTGACCTGAGGATAGGGAGGGCATCCTGATTGTTGCATGCTATTATTAGCCTGCAAACAGGAGTGTGTTTAATGCACCCTTTTTATGGCCTACTCTAGGGGTGAATTTATATGTATTAAAAAGGAAGGCTTAAGCCTGGCAAAAGGATTAGTTTGCAAGGTAACAAAGGCAGTTTTTAAACTGCACTTTAGACTGCACTGGCAGGCCTAAACATGTTTTAAAGTCCTACTTAAGTGGTGGTGCAATGAGTGTGCAGGCCCACTAGTAGTATTTAATATATAGGCCCTTTGTATATGTAGAACCATTTACTAGGGACATATAAGTAAATAAATATGACAAGCAGGTGTAAGCCAATTGTATCATGTTTCATGGAGAGAGCATAAGCACTTTACCACTGATAACCAGTGCTAGAGTCATAAAGCCAACAAAAGCAACATTCAGAAACCATGAGAGGTGAAGGCAAAAAGTGTGCTGGTGGTGACCCTACAGATTGGGCCACGTCCAACAAGCACTAAAGTGAGGAAGAACAGTTAAAAATTTACTCAGCACTGTGATCTGGGGACAGAGACTCAGAACTTAATCATGAAACATTAGTTAATAAATAATTGTCCTGTCAGTAATATTGCGTACATAGAAAAAATACTTTGATCATGACATACAACTAAATACTAAACATGAAATGCAGAGTAGGGGGAAAATAACATGCATGGATTCACTAGAGGGACAGTACCTTTTTTAGTTTGCTCCAAAGTTCTTTCATGGAAGAGAACAAATTCAAAGACAGAACACACTCAGTGCCTTCAAGAGGTTGTGGGGTAAAGTTTATTTTACTTACTTAAAGCAGTAGATGCACAATTCAAAGACTGCAAGATATGATTGCCTCTAGGTTACATGTTACAGCTGCCAGTGTTGCTGCGGTCCACTCAACATTGGCTGCATATTGTACCTTTTAAATCTTTGTGCTGACATCATATGGGGCGCAGCTCCTACACACACACACACACACGTTATCTGAACAGGAGCAGTGCAGTGCTCTACTCAGCCAATACCCTGCTGCTTTTGAGACATCCTCCGGTATTGCAGCCTTCCGCCTCTCCCCTCTTTCTCAGAGGAGAAAGGGAGGTGCAATCACAAGTAAACAAAAACTGCATTCATGTGTGCCAGTGCTGCCCTCGTTCGCAGCAGTGAACTTGTTTAGGTGGAATCTACCAAATGCGTTTACAATTCTTCTTAGTGGCAGAGCTGTGTAAGACGCTTTGTATTCTCAGGAGTAAAACCACCAAATGCAGCTACCAATGCTCTTAGCGCCAAGTTGTTAATGGTGCTTTATGTACAGGAATTTATATAGCGCAAATCACCGAGCGGTTTCTAAGCGCTTGCTTAGGGAACCCGTCCTGGTATTCCCCTTTGAGATAACCCCGGCAGGGCTTTATCTTCAGGTTTGTCTTCTGGAGTCACTTTTGCTGTTTCCAGCCACGCCCCACAATGCTTAATGGAGAAAACAATCAGGGTGGAAGACCAAGTGCCTAGTGCAAGCATAGTTATCTTGTACCAGGGCACACTGTAGGGGGGCCAGGGTATTAAGATCTCACCAATAGCAATGGGTAACTGTAGAGATGAGAAAACCACAAGAACTCAGGTAATGTCCAGAGAGAGGAACAAGAGGCAATAGGGCTCTAGAAGTGGGTCAGCCTCCAGTTAAATCATATATCACAAATATAGACCACTTCTAGAAGATAACCAAGTGAATGTGGATTGCCAAGCAGTACTCAGGGCATCTCACAAAAAGTGATGGACTGGCATCACACACCACCAGGTGTCATGCTTCATCATCTGCCAGTCCTCGCCCTCCAGAAACCCCGTTTGGTGGAGGACGGGAATGCACCTCTCTACACCATTTGTTTTAAAAATACAATACATTTTTCATAGTTGTCTCTGGGATTTCTTTGATTTTGGGCAACAGTTCAAGGGGGGGCCCCCAAAAGCTACTTAATGTCACTATGTTAAGCTGTGCAAAGTCATCCACTTTGGTCTCCCTACCGTTGGCCGTATAAGGGCAGCCCTAACTGACAGAGATCTGACTGATGGCAGCTACTTTCTAGTTTGTTGGTGTTTAAATGCACCAAAGGAGATGCCTACTATCTTATCCATGTAAAGCCAGATCTAACAGGTCAGTTGACAAAGGAATACATTTAAGCGCAAAGATGCAGATTGAGGTGAACTTTAACTTACAAATACACTAGATTAAAAACATCACATAAAAAGATGATCAGAGCTCTGGGCCTAAAAGGGTCCCTTTGTATATATATTCATTAACCATAATCTTTGCAGACATTAAATGTAGTCATTGGCTGCCATAACTCATCATGAATATTATTGCACATTAATATAGATGGTTCTGAGTACACCAATGTTTGTAGTTTTAGGGTTACCAGTAACTATTCACAAATATTTACCATTTTATATCATTATACAAGAATGGTGTTAGCAAGATATTTTTTAAACTTCTTTTTCTTGGAATTTAAGTTTCATTTACAATCCTTTTTGTCTTACATATTAGCATATATGCAACATAGTATGTAACTATACGGCGTAGCTTAAGACATTTTTGTGTTCTATCTAACTGCAATACATTTTCTGTGTTCACTCTTATTCACATGTGTTTAGCCTCATACATGGTTGTTCTTTCTATACATCCAAATGTATTGCAATCAGTAAGCATTCCTTAATGACGTAATCCAATACAGTATAATCCTCTATAACAGAAACATAATTACATCAGTTGCATGAGGTGAACATTAGCATTATACATTTTCATGTAGCTATGTTGCTTAGGTATCTTATAACTCTTAGCCTTTTTCTATTTATTAAAAAACAGAAACTGTAATGTAACAGAAAAAGAAAACAAAACAAAACAAACCAAGAAAAAACCGGCCAGAAAAAGAAAGGTGGAATAACAATTGGGATGGAGTAAAGTCCCTTTTAGTGGATTATCAATGAAATTGGGTAACCCAGTACCTTCATCCTGCACGGTGTTTTGCGTCGGGGTGGTGTGGTGGCCCCAGCGAGGGCAAGTGGAGCAGGCGACACCCTATAGCCCATCCTCAGCTGTAACAATCTTGCTTAGTCTCTACTGCTCTTCAGGTAACCTGTAAATCATCTATGGGGACTCCCGATAACTCACTATCCTCATCATCCGTGGAGTCTGTATCAATGGCTGGTTCAGCTCTGTCATTTCGCTCCGGTGGTTTCCAAATAGTCAGTATCTCTGACCACAGATCTCCTATCAAGCGAATTCTCACCACCTAGCCTCCTCTCTCTTCAACGCTCTTTCCTCTGCTTTAGCCCATTGTTTTACATCTATCTTCCATGTACATGCCATCTACTAATTTCCAATCTATCGCAATTCGCCTTTTGGCCAATCCTAGTGCCAGATCAAGAAATCTAGTGCACACCTTTTTTTTTGTAAACTGTTTTTATTAATACAAGAGCAGGTACAGTACATATCAGGGACGAATGAATAAATGCATGACATTGCAATAATGCATAATTATTGAAAGAAGACCGCATTGACACAGGTGGGGCTACAGCCGCCTTCACAGGGCCATCATCTGCATTAATCATAGTTTCAAAGTGGTGAATTGCTGGATAATACAGACTAAAAGCAAGATAATGCTGGGAGGGAAGCCACTATACCTACCCTCCCTCCCCGAGTATCATCACAGAGTTCTGAGTGTATCTTCTCCATCCCCCACCTCTAACCGTAATCTTTTAGCTTGGGGTCTAGATTTTTACAGAACTTTTGGGGGCAACCTCGAACACGATACGTCACCTTTTTGCCACCATATTGAGGTCCATGTGCACCTTCCATTCGGTAAGTGTGGGTGGATCCGGGGCTTCCCAGTGACGGGCTATATTCCTCTTGGCCACTATCAGCCCTAGATTGCATAGTAGGAGTTTGCTGCGTGGTAAATCTACCTCAGTGGGAATGCCCAGCAGGACATACTTGGGCTCCCTCACTACTTGCGATTCCATTACTCTATTTAGTTCCCCCAATATCTGATTTCAGTATATTTGGATGTGGCTACAGTCCCAAAGCTTGTGAATAAATGTACCTTGTTGAGTTTTACAGCTCAGGCAGTAAGGTGTTTCTGCTCTACCCATGGCATGTAAGCGTTCTCTACCAAAGTACACTCTGTGGAGGATCTTAAATTGTATGAGGCGTAGCCGCAGTTTAATGGCTACTTCCCTTGGGTGCATTAGGGCCACCTCCCAGTCGATGTCCTTCAGCAGTCCAGTGATTTTTTCCCATTTAGCCCTAAGGGGTCCCAGCTTATCAGGAATATCATTCATTAGCGTTTTGTAAGTCCATAAAATGGCTTTATTGGAGGGTTCTTCTTGTAATAATCTGCTTTCTAAGGGTTCAAATTCTGGGACATCTGTGGCGTTTATCCCTGCCGCCCTCCACGAGTGTAGCTGAAGATATGAATAGTTTTGGGTATAACGTAGTTGATATGTGTTTTTTAGCATGTTAAAGGGAGCTATAAGATATCCCCCCATTTGGAAATCCCAATTAGGTTCCACTGTCGAAACCCCTGGAGCTTACTAATTTCAGGCAATTGCGTGAGTTTGTCATCCCACTTCATTTGCCTCTCTGCCCCTTTATCGATAGTTGAGTGGCCAGCAGTAGCCAGCGGGATCCCTTGCCCCCGTACAAATAATGAAGATGTGTATTGTGTCTGAATTGTAGCCGTACTAGGGTGTATGTGGGATGATCGCTCCTTGAATGTCCCCACTCATTCACCATCACTAGGTGGGCCACCCTGTAGTAGGATCTTCTGTCAGGTTCTGCAAGCGCTCTGTTGTATTGGTTTGACTGGAGTGTCTGTAGTGCCATTCTTGGATGAGCCCCCTCCCAGAGAAGCGTATGTAGGTTAGTGTTTATTGCTGTGAATATGGCCTCGGGTAGCCTACAGTATGTATTCTGCAATATATAGAGTATCTTCGGGAGTGTAATCACTTTATATAGGGCCGCTCTGCCCATTATCGGTAGTGGTAGTCGCCTCCATCTCTTAATGTCTCCATTGCAATATGCGATGACCCGATTAATGTTTTGGTTTACAATGTCATTGGTGGTGACATATAAACCTAGATAGCGGAATCCTTCTAGGGCTATAACAACTTGGAAGCTCCCGCAAGTCCAGGGGACCGCCAACTGCAAACAAACTAGATTTATCCCAGTTGATACTATACCCTGCATACCGGCCGTATTCTTCAAAGAGATGCAACACCCTTGGGTGTGACTTATCTGGGTTGGTAACGTATAGTAGGATGTCATCGGCATAGAGTGATATGCGCTCGTCTCTGAGGGCCCCTCTATCATACTTGAAGCCCGTTATTCCTCGATGCGCCCTGATTGCGCAAACTTGCAGTTCCGATACTAACGCAAACAGTAGGGGGGACAGTGGGCAGCCCTGTCTAGTACCTCTCTGTATCGGGAAAGTCATCGAAGTCGCCCCATTGACTCGCACTTTGGTCACTAGCAGTTCACCCAGGCTATGAAGACTGGGCCAAACTAAACTTTGATATAATTTGTGATAGGAATGGCCAGTGGACTGTATCTAAGGCCTTCCCGGCACCAAGGGAGAGGAACACATGGGGAGTAGTTTTTGTTTTCACCGTGTCCAGCCAGTTGGCTAGTCCGCGGAGGTAGAGTCTAGTGGTAAGTTTGAGCATGAAGCCAGACTGGTCCCA
This sequence comes from Lissotriton vulgaris, assembly GCF_964263255.1. Taxonomy (NCBI): domain Eukaryota; kingdom Metazoa; phylum Chordata; class Amphibia; order Caudata; family Salamandridae; genus Lissotriton; species Lissotriton vulgaris. The sequence continues at coordinate 475,552,534 of NC_141700.1, read as the reverse complement.
AATGTTTGAGGGGCGTTACCACCGCCAGGAGGTGTGCAGTCAGTATGTTGGCCAAGATTTTTGTTCCCACATTAAGTAATGATATGGGCCAGTTGGGGCGTGGCTTAACCGAGCTGCGAAATGGCCGCTTGGTAAGCGAGCTCCGCCGGCCGTGCAATGATCCTCATTTAATCCTTAAACCTGAAGAGTCATTGCAGGAAGAACAGAACCTCTGGGGGAAAAAAACGGTGCGGAGACGCAATTCTCCTGAGCTCCAGTGTCACAACAGTAGAGGGGGACGTATTTGCGGTGCCCTGGGGGGGCGGACGGAGAGCAGCGCTGTGGGCCCGCTGTTTGGCGAACGGAACGTTCCACGACTGCCGGTGACATTCAGACCGGGGATGACCCTGAGAATTGCTGGGCAGGAGCAGTAACGAGAAGGACCAAACAGGAGTAGTGACCATCGCAGTGAACAAGCAGCCTCCTGCGAACAGGAGCCGTTCTCTCCGACGCTGCTGATACCGAGCTACCATCTTGAGATCAAACGCGCTCGGTTCTGGACGCGGGCGATCCACGGAAGTGTACCCGAGCCCTGAGGTAGTTTCCAGGTGAGGGGTTGCATATGGCGGCTGAGCACCCCAGTATTTCCAGACACAGTGCAGAAGGTGGGGCGGTCCTGGGGCATTAAGTTGCGCAGTCCTATTAAGATCAGGCAAGACCGGCTTTGGGTGCGACAGGAGCGCAGTGGCAACCTGGACCCTGGCGGAGATCTCGTGCGGTGCTGCGTGCCCACTTGCAGAAGCAGCAGTTGAACAGGCCCCGTGGAGGCTAGAATGCAGATCCTGGAGTGTGAGGCGGGGTGGCCCTGGTGAGGTGTGCAGGAGTTCGGGGGCCCCCTGCCAGTCGTGGTGACCCTCCAGATGAGGACGGTTTCAGAGGCCTGGAGTGACATCGCTGAGGAAGACGCCGGGGAGGGGGAGACATGACCCTGTAGTGTGCGACCCCGAAGCTGTTGGACAGCCGGTGCCTCATAACTAAGCCAGATACAAGAGTTGGGCCTGGAATCTGCTTAACAACCATGTGGCGCTTAGGCATATTGGGGCTGCTAAGCCGAGAGCAGAACTGATTGCTTTACCTCGGACACAGGAGAACCAAAAGGCTTACACGTTGGGCGTACAATATTTTATCACCGCAACACACAGAGCCACCACAAGTGGTGCTGCTATACATTCTCTATGAACAACCACTGGGTCTGGGCTCCCAACAGTACAGCCAAGCCACTGACCAATAATTAACAAAAGAATGCCAATACTGATTTGATCCTAGCCATAAGACTGGTTAATCAATTGTATAATTGTTGACAACTGTATGAAAAATTGTCTATGGCTTACTCTGAATAGTGGTATTCCAGTGTAAATATTAAGTGATGTGTATGTGTGTGAGTGAATGGTTGAATGTTTGGATAGTGAATATAAATGCTTTGTGGATAATGTTTAATGAACTTTTTGTGTAAAGTTGCAATGTTTTGTATAGATGGTGTCCGAAAAACAAAAAATTGGTGAAATTAAAACCAAAATAATGAAGTAAAACTGTTTACAAATAAATTTGATTTATTCAAGTGAAAAATCCAGAGATGCATATTGTTTAATTCGTATGCTTAATACAAAATCAAACAAGGAAAGTAATACACAGTATTGGCATTCTTTTGTTAATTATTGCTATACATTCTCTGGCGCCATGGTTAAAACAGATGCAAAGCAACCCAAACTCAACTTCGAACATAAAAGACATATGAGACTGACGGAAACTGAGGGGGCGGTAGACGCCGATCGTCAGTCTGTGTCGCAGTCAGAGAAACATGGGGAAGAATTGCGCTCGCTACTCCTGGAAATGAGATCTGGTCTCAAAACGATAGACACTCAGTTGGATGACCTCACCTCCCAGCTGGATGTGGTAAAAAAAAAAAACAAGTGGGCACACATGAGACCAGGCTGGATGTCCTCGAGAACCAGCGCTCTGAAAATCATGAGTTTCAAGTGGAAACCTGAGAGCAACTGCTACAGATGGACAAGGTTCTAACCCTCATAAGGGCAAAGAACGACGATTTGGAGGCCAGATCTCGGAGAAACAACCTCAGCATCACCGGTATTCCTGAGACGATGGCCATAGGCAAGATGGAGACCTATGTGTCAGATCTCCTGAAGGATCTGTTTGGACCTGGCCTGTCTGCAATGTTTACGGTCGAGAGGGCGCACTGGGCGCTGGGACCCAGACCGTCAGTTGGAGCGACGCCAAGGCCAATCTTAGCCAAATTGTTGAATTATCAAGACCGAGACTCCATACTGAGAATTCGCACAAGAGTGTGAAACGATCGACTAAGGGTAACTCCATCTCCTTCTACCCAGACTTTACACCGGCGGTGCAGGCGGCACGCAGGGAGTTCCTGCCAGCGAAGCAAATTTTAATGCAGGCCAAGATCCCTTACGTCCTGCTATATCCAACAAAACTCAAGGTGACATTCCATGGAATAGCCCACATGTTCACGGCTGCTAAATCGGTGCTGAAATTTGCTAAACAAGTAGGGGGAAAGAAAAACACAGGCAGGCCACTGGCTGGTCACTCCTCTGAAGCTGGTCTCAGTGATAATGTCTAACCTTCACTTGCATTTGTCATTCAATGCTGACCCTGTTTGGTACGAATATAGGACCTAAGAGGCTAAGTTGATTGCGCAGGAGGCAAGTTAGCTCATGATAGTATTTGCAAATGTCATGTTATGTTTGGGCTGTGGGTTAGACATAGTCCATTTGTCCTTCCATGTGCTCAGGGACGTTGACTCTTCATTATAAGCACGACCACCCCACCTTTTGGCAGGGAAGTATACTGGAGACCTCTCGCCCCCCAGGGAGAGCTCCCAAACATTGCCTCTGAAGCTATTAGGGGTGTTATATGGCGGGTTTGATTATCAGATGGGACGGGATCGCACAAGTTCATGGTGCATTGTTAGGCGGGATGGAGTTGCAGATACATATCGTACATGAAGGAGTAGACAAGCCTAGGGAAAGGCAAGCAGAGCGGAGTGGATACTGGGGACTCAGGACAATACTAGACAGAAATGCACAGCCAACCGTAGAGCATTGGAAATGGATGGGTAGAGGCAGATTCTAGCACAATCACCAACAGTTATGTTATGTTGTCGCTAAACATACTCACATGGAACATCCAGGGCTTAAACGACCATACAAAGGCCAGACAGGTGCATGCGTACCTACTCAGACATCAAATAGACATCTACTATTTACAGGAGACTCCCCTGAACAGATCCCCTTCTACTAGGCTACAACAAAAAAGATGGGGACATGTATACTCAGCAGTCTACTCTAAATACATGAGGGGTGTAGCTGTGCTGATCAGACAGGTTCTAGATTGGAAATTTTGCAAATCACTTATCGATCCCGAAGGGAGGTTTGTTATCCTGCTGGGTTTGCTATGGGGGAAGATAATCGCCAGCTATATACGGCCCGAATACAGACACACGTGAGTTTTTTCAGAGCGTTTGGGCAAAAATTTGATCCACAGGCTGCAACACTGTATTTTGGGGAGGGTACTTTAATGTTGTGCTAGATGATGCCCAGAAAAGGAGGGGATTGTCTTGTTTGCTTCACCCGAATTCCAGGAACACACTTAGCGTCATTATATCAGATGGTCTACTCACAGGCGTCTGGAGAAGGGCTAATTCAGACACGCGGGAGGGCACATGCATAACAGAACACCACAGGGCTTGGTCCAGGTTAGATTTCTGGATGTTATATAGAGATGCAGTGTCTTGGCTGCGAGAGGTCCACCACCTCCCTAGAACCCTGTCCATACCTGATGCGCCCAGCAGGCTGTATACTTGGACACTCCGACCTGAGTGCCTTATTAGATGAAGCATTCAAAGAAGAGATCAGAAGAGACAAAGAAGAATATTTTCAGTTAAATTCCGGCACTGTCGAGACACAGGCATCCCTTTGGTAGGCATTCCAAGTAGTGATTAGAGGGAAATGTATCGTACGCCAAGCAGGGTGCTGAAGGCTATCCAGAACACACTTGCATCACTCGAAACACAAATCAGGACTCTCGAGACACAATTTTACACAATGAACAACCCTGCTATAATGGTCCAACTCAAGGAATACCTGCTGGAGTTTGAGGAGGGGGCACAATGGGAGGTGACGTTTATGGCCAAATATGCACAGGATAGACAATACGGGGAGGGGGATAGGCCAGGTAAGACACTCGTGAACATGTTATGAGCCCCACGGAATACAGCATACATCACGGAGATTAGAGGCGAGGACCAATCATTGCTTAGAGACCCACCCATAATCCTGGATAGGTTCACCCACTTCTATTCTAATTTATATTTATATCAGCGCTGGGAGGCCTCCGGGTAGCCATGTGCTATACAAATATAATTTCAATTCAATATTCAACCACGAACCAGACACAGCCTTGAAGGCTAACAGCCTTTCCTAGAATCTCTCGAACTCCTGTGGTTGAGCAGGGGACACAGGGAGTATTTGGATAATCCTTTTACTGTGAAGGATGTTGCACAGGTCATCAGAGGACTACCCTATGACAAGGCCCTGGGATTGGATGTTCTGACCACAATATTTTATAAAACTTACGTTGAAGAGTTAGCTCAGCACATCATTGCAGTCTTTGAAATAGCGCAAGCCACCAGGGTCTACCGCCCTCAATGTGGGAAGCTATTATTATCAAATTGCTCAAGCCTGGGAAGCCTAACGACGTAGTAGACTCTTATAGACCACTATCCCTAATAAACGTGGACGCTAACTTTTTTGCGAAATTACTTGCAAACAGGCTACAACCGTTGCTCCCACTAATTGCACGCTCCGATCAGTCTGGATTCATACAGGATAGATCGATAGCACATAATCTATGCACCTTCTTTATTGTCCTACACTATCTCCACCCCAATGTGAAAGCAGCTGTCGTGTTCTTAGCTGCGACTAAAGCGTTTGATTGACTCTAATGGGGGTATCTATTTGGTATATTTGCGAGGATGGGGTTTAGTCCTTTATTCATGGGACTAATACGGTTATTATATACGGTACCTACCGCTAGGATCCGGCTTAACGACATGCTATCGAGCCGTATCCATATTTTTTTAAACAGAGTTTTATATAGCGCGAACTTTAACCAAAGGTATCGGGTATCAGAGCGCTTTACATAGAAACAGTTGTGTTACATGAGGACACATTCATTTTTTGTTTAGGCACTGGGAGATTAAATGATTTGCCCAGAATCCCAGGATGTTCAGCTTCATTGCAGAAACTGTAACCTGGTTCCTCAGATTCGAGGCCGACCGCCCTAGCTGTTAGGCCAACTATTACTCATGGTATAAGGCATGGCTGCCCTCTCTCCCCTCTTGTTCACTATAGCCATGGAGCCTTTGGCAGCTCGCATCAGACAACACCACGCAGCGAGAGGTCTGGGATTTAGTACAAGGGAGTTACTAATATCGCTATACGCAGACGATATTACTCTCTACATAAATAACCCAGAGAAGAACATTGCCCCCCTAATTTTTTGTTTACATTTCTGTATTAGTTTTACAAATTTCCATGAATTACAGCAGTTACAGACGACTGAGATTGCATAAATGTCTGCTTTACGATAGCCACTGGACATAAATGCTGGACCTTTGTACTGCAAATCGCGTATCTAGTGCCAAAAACAAATAGGGCATAGCACTTGTAATAATAAAATAATGTTTCGTCAACAAAAACTTAACTAAAATATACACAGCATTGCTTGTAATAACATGTTAGAGCTTAAGGGGGAGAACAATGGGATGAGGGGGTAAGGGGTGGGGGAATTGCATCTCACTGAATTGTTATATTAAGCGCAGATGGTGTTGCTACTACTGTGTATGGCATGTCACGCCCCCCCTTCCCGTCACCAACCTTTCGTTTACTTATGTCCCAGTGTTAGTGACCGTTATCCTGGAAACTAACAGGGGTTACCGCATATGTGTTATCTATGCTCCACTTCTGGATTGGTGCTCATTGGGGGACGGGGGGCTCAATTCACTGCTGCGTTCCCTCTGTGCCTTCTTGTGTCCCGTTAGTCGTTTGGGATTACCCCTTTGTCTCAATTTGCTCCTGCCACGTGCCTCGGAGGTCTGTGAGTAATGTGTCCCAGGCTACAGCTAGGGGTGTCTAACGTATGTCAATGGCATATTCTCGCTAGAGCGTCACACTTTCTGCCTGCGCCCAGCATATCATGGAGTGGTACTATGCCTTCACTGACGGAGGGTCAGGGGACTTCCAGTGTTTAGTGATGAGGCGCTTCGCAACTATAAGTCCCAGGTCCATAAAGTGGGCTGTCACCTTATGTTTCTTATGCCGCCGGTACAGCCCCAGTAGGCACACCTTCCCATTCCATTCCATTCCATTCCAGTGTGCGGTCTGTGCAGCACGCCAAGTGTATTCTCATGATCTCCCAGTAGGTAGCCAGTTTGGTGCATGCCCATAACATATGTATGGGGTCTTCTCCCACCAGTTTGCAGCGAGGGCACCGCGCATGAACGCGGTTCAATATTCTATTAATTGTGGCCGGTGTCATGTAAGCTTGTTGTGTTATGCAATATTGTATGAGCCTAAACCGGGCATTCCTCTGTATGTAGGTGGGGCTTTCTAGTATTTTCACCCATTTCGGGTCTGTGCTTTGTCTCTGTAGATCTGCATCCCAGTGTCTTTTCAGTTTTCCCATTGGGGCTGCTACATGTGACTGTAGTGACTCTGCTAACCTCCTAACGAGATGCTGGCCCACGAACATTATATGCAGATACTGGAGTGTTAAGTGTGTTTTTGGTTCTTCTGCCATGTCACCACAGATCATCCTCAAAGTTCTAATGAGCGCTGTGTATAGTAAAAACTGGCCCTGCGGTAGGTCATATTTGTTCACAAACGAGTCAAATGGAAGCAGCTGCCCGTCTTGATATAAGTCCCCCACCGTTTGTAGTGCTGTGTCATCCCACATGGCAAGCTCCGCCGCTGTACTTACTTGCTGTAGCCTAGGCATGCCCAGTATCGGAATAGAGAGTGCATATGTGGCAACCAATAGTGAGTCGCAGCACTCGCCGGAAGCAAGGGTATGCTACTTTCACCAGCTGCTGAGTAGGACCCGGCCCCCTCCTACCCGGATGGAACAAGGAAACTACCTGTAATTGGTTATAGCCCGGTTGCTGCTTAGCAGAGTCAGCAAGCTGCCGCCCACTGAGCCAGCAGGCCACCCACTGCAGCTGTACAGCCAGATAATAGTCCTCCATAATTGGGACTGCCCTCAACCACCATCTACAGGCAGGTACATCTAAGCAAAGGCCACTCTATTGCGGCTGCCGTGCCATATAAATTGCCTCATGTCTACTTTAAACGAGCGGAACACAGCAGGCTTAATGTATATCAGCAGATTAGAGAAGTGATATAATAGCCGGGGAAGTGCCAGCATTTTCAATAGTAATACTCTGCCTATAGTGGCAATAGGCAATGTGCACCAAAACATCATCTGCGAAATGAGTGCTGTTATTGCTCTGGTATAATTACCCTCAAAAAGATCTAGCGGTTCGCGATATATCCGGATCCCCAGATACCTAATTGCAGCCTGCAGTTGACGAGCAGCCCGGATAGGGCACAAAATCTGAAAGCACCTTTGCAATTGCGTCACACAGGTGCAGAAGATCGAGCAAAAATATCAAAAGATCATCAGAGTACAGGGATACCGCTTGCACCACGTCCCCTAAAGCGATTCCCCAGTCCGCCATTGTACTACGTAGGGCCACCACCAGTGGTTCGATGGCCAGCGCAAACAATACCGGGGAAAGGGGGCAGCCTTGCAGCGTACCCCGACCAATTGGGATAGGTTTGGAAACATACGGGCCTGTCCTGACCTTTGCCGTAGGGTACGTGTAGAGCAATTTGACTTGGCCTATGAAATTGTCGCCTAGGTTGTATTTGGCTAAGGTGGCAAATAAAAAGTCTCATTCAAGTGTGTCAGATGCTTTTTCGAGGTCCAACACTAGGCACCCCGAGTATGGCCATCGCTCTCTAGAGTAGTGGGCAATTCTAAACAAGCATTGGCATAGCTAATAGGTCTCGCTTTTGGTATCTTGTAAGTGGGTAGTTAGCTAGCATAGTTTTTTATAGAAAACCATCTTATACAAGGGTCAAATGTTACTAAAAATGCAATGATGTGTTGCTGCTCAGTAGATGTCCCTTTACAAAGGTTTACTTGTCACTAACAAAGTGAAACCTTTTTCCACACCGTGTTAACGTGCAAAAAATGATAAAGTAATTCTGTCCCACATTGCACTGCAACATTTAGTCAACCCTGTTGCATAATCGGACTCTCCCATGTTGCATAATTCCAGAGGCCCTGGTTATAGTGCTGCTGCTCTTCCGGTCCTAAACTGATAAGAGAGAAGGATGATATAAAGAAAGAAGAAAGTGAGGTGGGAGGAAGTAGAGGGGGAATTGAGGGGGAATTGAGCGGGACAACAAGGTGAAGTGGAGAGAAAGAATGGTGAAGTCGGAAGACAGGAGGGTGACACCAGCAGAAAGGAGGGTGAGGTATAGAACAGATCAAACCTATACGTTAAAACCTCTAGAAATGCACAGGTAAAATTAGTAGTCAGGTCCTGGCATTAGGTATGGTATGCAATGGTTGTCTTGGCGTGCACGTGAGGGTGAAAGTTTGGTCCAGAACCGATTAATAAGTCAAGCAGAGCGGCTCTCACGGGCTGCTGGCATTAGCTTGAGAAAATAGCCAGTGCACCCACTCCGAAAGACCTAGTGAACTGCGCCACACACACAGAGCACTCCCAAGTGCAGTATGGCACTGGAAACAGATTAATGTTTACAGTCTACTACACCATGAGCACACACACAGCTGCAGCCCAACACTCGTGTTATCCACAGGAATGGGCCGAAGCCAAGCACTCCCTTTCCCCAAACAGCTCTGAAACCTAAACGGTAATACACCAAACTACGGTGAAGATGAAAAACAGATGCAGAGTGCAGTCTGTGGCCTTCATAGTTAGACACCACATTCAAATACCTGCCACCGAAACACGAACAGAAGTTCAAAAACGTTTTAAAATGAATGCAATGACAGGGTTTCCACCCTAAAGCCACTGAGGAACTTTTAAACTGGAAACCTGAACGTGTGGTGAGTTTTCCCCATTTCATTAACTAGCCTGTGTGTCTAAAATCACAGGGCTGTCAGGCTGATACACTTCAGGAGGAGTAAATACCCGAGTGCTGGATGGACTCCAGAAAGCTCTGAGGTACTCTAACCAGGCCCAGGCCGGTTTCCTTAGCAACCGGTCACCACGTCATGGTGAACTTTAACTTACAAATACACTAGTTTAAAAACATCAGGTAAAAAGATGTCCAGAGCTCTGGGCCTAAAAGGGTCCCTTTGTATATATATTCATTAGCCATAATCTTTGCAGACATTACATGTAGTCATTGGCTGCCATAACTCATCATGAATATTATTGCACATTAATATAGAGGGTTCTGAGTACACCAATGTTTGTAGTTTTAGGGTTACCAGTTACTATTCACAAATATTTACCATTTTATATCATTATACAAGAATGGTGTTAGCAAGATATTTTTTAAACTTCTTTTTCTTGGAATTTAAGTTTCATTTACAATCCTTTTTGTCTTACATATTAGCATATCTGCAACATAGTATGTAACTATGCGGCGTAGCTTAAGACATTTTTGTGTTCTATCTAACTGCAATACATTTTCTGTGTTCACTCTTATTCGCATGTGTTTAGCCTCATACATGGTTGTTCTTTCTATACATCCAAATGTATTGCAATCAGTAAGCATTCCTTAATGACGTAATCCAATACAGTATAATCCTCTATAACAGAAACAGAATTACATCAGTTGCATGAGGTGAACATTAGCATTATACATGTTCATGTAGCTATGTTGCTTAGGTATCTTATAACTCTTAGCCTTTTTCTATTTATTAAAAAACAGAAACTGTAATGTAACAGAAAAAGAAAACAAAACAAAACATGCCATCTACTAATTTCCAGTTTATCGCAATTCGCCTTTTGGCCAATCCTAGTGCCAGATCAAGAAATCTAGTGCCCACTTTTTTTTTTGTAAACTGTTTTTATTAATACAAGAGCAGGTACATTACATATCAAGGACGAATGAATAAATGCATGACATTGCAATAATACATAAATATTGAAAGAAGACCGCATTGGCACAGGTGGGGCTACAGCCGCCTTCACAGGGCCATCATCTGCATTAATCATAGTTTCAAAGTGGTGAATTGCTGGATAATACAGACTAAAAGCACGATAATGCTGGCAGGGAAGCCACTATACCTACCCTCCCTCCCCAGGTATCATCACAGAATGCTGGGTGTATCTTCTCCATCCCCCACCTCTAACCATAATCTTTTAGCTTGGGGTCCAGATTTTTACAGAACTTTTGGGGGCAACCTCGAGCACGATACGTCACCTTTTTGCCACCATATTGAGGTCCATGTGCACCTTCCATTCGTTAAGTGTGGGTGGATCCGGGGCTTCCCAGTGACGGGCTATATTCCTCTTGGACACTATCAGCCCTAGATTGCATAGTAGGAGTTTGCTGCGTGGTAAATCTACCTCAGTGGGAATGCCCAGCAGGACATACTTGGGCTCTCTCACTACTTGCGATTCCATTACTCTATTTAGTTCCCCCAATATCTTATCTCAGTATATTTGGATGTGGCTACAGTCCCAAAGGTTGTGAATAAATTTACCTTGTTGAGTTTTACAGCTCAGGCAGTAAGGTGTTTCTGCTCTATCCATGGCATGTAAGCGTGCTCTACCAAAGTACACTCTGTGGAGGATCTTAAATTGTATGAGGCGTAGCCGCAGTTTAATGGCTACTTCCCTTGGGTGCATTAGGGCCACCTCCCAGTCGATGTCCTTCAGCGGTCCAGTGATATTTTCCCATTTAGCCCTAAGGGGTCCCAGCTTATCAGGAATATTATTCATTAGCGTTTTGTAAGTCCATAAAATGGCTTTATTGGAGGGTTCTTCTTGTAATAATCTGCCTTCTAAGGGTTCAAATTCTGGGACATCTGTGGCGTTTATCCCTGCCGCCCTCCACGAGTGTAGCTGAAGATATGAATAGTTTTGAGTATAACATAGTTGACATGTGTTTTTTAGCATGTCAAAGGGAGCTATAAGATATCCCCCCATTTGGAAATCCCAATTAGGTTCCACTGTCGAAACCCCTGGAGCTTACTAATTTCAGGCAATTGCGTGAGTTTGTCATCCCACTTCATTTGCCTCTCTGCCCTTTTATCGATAGTTGAGTGGCCGGCGGGATCCGTTGCCCCGTGCAAATAATGAAGATGTGTATTGTGTCTGAATTGTAGCCGTACTAGGGTGTATGTGGGATAATCGCTCCTTGCATGTCCCCACTCATTCACCATCACTAGGTGGGCCACCCTGTAGTAGGATCTTCTGTCAGGTACTGCAAGCGCTCTGTTGTATTGGTTTGACTGGAGTGTCTGTAGTGCCATTCTTGGATGAGCCCCCTCCCAGAGAAGCGTATGTAGGTCAGTGTTTATTGCTGTGAATATGGCCTCGGGTAGCCTACAGTATGTATTCTGCAATATATAGAGTATCTTCGGGAGTGTAATCATTTTATATAGGGCAGCTCTGCCCATTATCGGTAGTGGTATCGCCTCCATCTCAATGTCTCCACTGCAATCTGCGATGACCCGTCTAATGTTTTGGTTTCGGTTTACAATGTCATTGGTGGTGACATATAAACCTAGATAGCGGAATCCTTCTAGGGCTACAACAACTTGGGAGCTCCCGCAAGTCCAGGGGAACGCCAACTGCAAACAAACTAGATTTATCCCAGTTGATACTATAACCTGCATACCGGCCGTATTCTTCAAAGAGATGCAACACCCTTGGGTGTGACTTATCTGGGTTGGTAACGTATAGTAGGATGTCATCGGCATAGAGTGATATGCGCTTGTCTCTGAGGGCCCCTCTATCATACTTGAAGCCCGTTATTCCTCGATGCGCCCTGATTGCGCAAGCTTGCAGTTCCGATACTAACGCAAACAGTAGGGGGGACAGTGGGCAGCCCTGTCTAGACCCTCTCTGTAGCGGGAAAGTCATCAAAGTCGCCCCATTGACTCGCACTTTGGTCACTAGCAGTTCCCCCAGACTATGAAGACTGGGCCAAACTAAACTTTGATATAATTTGTCATAGGAATGGCCAGTGGACTGTATCAAAGGCCTTCCTGGCACCCAGGGAGAGGAACACATGCGGAGTAGTTTTTGTTTTCACCGTGTCCAGCCAGTTGGCTAGTCCACGGAGGTAGAGTCTAGTGGCATGTTTGAGCATGAAGCCAGACGGTCCCAAATGTTTGAGGGGCGTTATCATCGCCAGAAGGTGTGTAGTCAGTATGTTGGCCAAGATTTTTGTTTCCACATTAAGTAATGATATGGGCCAGTTGGGGGGTGGCTTAACCGAGCTGCGAAATGGCCGCTTGGTAAGCGAGCTCCGCCAGCCGTGCAATGATCCTCATTTAATCCTTAAACCTGAAGAGTCATTGCAGGAAGAACAGAACCTCTGGGGGAATAAAACGGTGCGGAGACGCAATTCTCCTGAGCTCCAGTGTCACAACAGTAGAGGGGGACAAATTTGCGGTGCCCTGGCTGGGGGGGGGGCGGACGGAGAGCAGCGCTGTGGGCCCGCTGTTTGGCGAACGGAACGTTCCACGACTGCTGGTGACATTCAGACCGGGGATGACCCTGAGAATTGCTGGGCGGGAGCAGTAACGAGAAGGACCAAACAGGAGTAGTGACCATCGCAGTGAACAAGCAGCCTCCGGGGAACAGGAGCCGTTCTCTCCGACGCTGCGGAGACCGAGCTGTCATCTTGAGATCAAACGCGCTCGGTTCTGGACGCGGGCGATCCACGGAAGTGTACCCGAGCCCTGAGGTAGTTTCCAGGTGAGGGGTTGCATATGGCAGCTGAGCACCCCAGTATTCCCAGACACAGCGCAGAAGGTGGGGCGGTCCTGGGGCATTAAGTTGAGCAGTCCTATTAGGATCAGGCAAGACCGGCTTTGGTCGCGAGGGGAGCGCAGTGGCAACCTGGACCCTGGCGGAGATCTCCTGCGGTGCTGCGTGCCCACTTGCAGATGCAGCAGTTGAACAGGCCCCGTGGAGGCTAGAATGCAGATCCTGGAGTGTGGGGCGGGGAGGCCCTGGTGAGGTGTGCAGGAGTTCGGGGGCCCCCTGCCAGTCGTGGTAACCCTCCAGAAGAGGACGGTTTCAGAGGCCTGGGGTGACACCGCTGACGAAGACGCCGGCGAGGGGGGAGACATGACCCTGTATTGTGCGACCCCGAAGCTGTTGGACAGCCGGTGCCTCATAACTAAGCCGGATACAAGAGTTGGGCCTGGAATCTGCTTAACAACCATGTGGCGCTTAGGCATATTGGGTCCGCTAAGCCGAGAGCAGAACTGATTGCTTTACCTCGGACACAGGAGAACCAAAAGGCTTACACCTTGGGCGTACAATATTTTATCACCGCAACACACAGAGCCACCACAAGTGGTGCTGCTATACATTCTCTATGAACAACCACTGGGTCTGGGCTCCCAACAGTACAGCCAAGCCACTGACCAATAATTAACAAAAGAATGCCAATACTGATTTGATCCTAGCCATAAAACTGGTTAATCAATTGTATAATTGTTGACAACTGTATGAAAAATTGTCTATGGCTTACTGTGAATAGTGGTATTCCAGTGTAAATATTAAGTGATGTGTATGTGTGTGAGTGAATGTTTGGATAGTGAATATAAATGCTTTGTGGATAATGTTTTATGAACTTTTTGTGTAAAGTTGCAATGTTTTGTATAGATGGTGTCCGAAAAACAAAATATTGGTGAAATTACAACCAAAATAATGAAGTAAAACTGTTTACAAATAAATGTGATTTATTCAAGTGAAAAATCCAGAGATGCATATTGTTTAATTTGTATGCTTAATACAAAATCAAACAAGGAAAGTAATACACAGTATTGGCATTCTTTTGTTAATTATTGCTATACATTCTCTGGCGCCATGGTTAAAACAGATGCAAAGCAACCCAAACTCAACTTCGAAAATAAAAGACATATGAGACTGACGGAAACTGAGGGGGCGGTAGACGCCGATCGTCAGTCTGTGTCGCAGTCAGAGGAACATGGGGAAGATTTGCGCTCGCTACTCCTGGAAATGAGATCTAGTCTCAAAACAATAGACACTCAGTTGGATGACCTCACCTCCCAGGCACACATGAGACCAGGCTGGATGTCCTCGAGAACCGGCACTCTGAAAATCATGAGTTTCTTTTTTTTTTTTGTTTTAAGCGTTTTTATTGTTTGCAAGTAGTGACAAAGTTCATATTAGATCAGTTCCATAGTTAACATACAATTATAAATTCATTCAAAACATAGAGGAATAAAAACATAAAACAGTATTTCTTGAATCAAAACTTCACATTACTTCTAAAGAAAGAAAGAAGAAAAGCGGAAAGGAAAAAAATATCAGTATTGGCCTAATCATGGCTTTTAACCCTCGAAAAATCCCTTCCATATCTTTTCTTTTTTCAAGAGAGCTTTAGGGCCTCTAAGTTTTGCTAGGGAGAGCTCCATTGTTCTAATTTCATATACCAATGCTAACCAGTCAGCAACCATGGGGGGTTCTTTAGAGATCCAAACCCTGGCTATGATTAATCTAGCACATGCTATCAAAATCGTTAAAAGATCTTTGTTGGGACAATTCATATCTTGAATATCTAACAGAACCCATTGTGCCGTGAAATCCATTGAACTAATTTGGTAAGATTGAAGATAGTAGGATATACGATTCCAAAAATTTGAGAGTGCCGGACAATAAAAGAACATATGTTCAATCCCAGCCGCAGCAGTATCACATTTAACACACTTGGATTTATCTGTCAAGGAGTTACCTTGTGACCAACTAGATATCCTTTGTGGCGTATAGTATAGCTCCGTAACAGTCCTATAGAGTTGCATTTTCAAATTGGAGGAATGAACTATATCATTTAAATGAGATAGGGCATTACCAATGTGAACTGAATTAATGTTTTGGTTTAGTCTACGAGACCATTTAGCTGCAATTTGGGTTGTGTTTTCCTCCTTCACCTTAATGAGCCACTGATATCCCCATTTAATCAATGATTTAGTTTTTCCTGAATAAATACCTTCAAGAATTTCAGATTGGCCAACTTCCATTATCTTCAATTTGTTCCAAAAAAAATCTCTAATCTGTCTATATTTAAAAAACATATCGTCAGTGAGCCCATATGTAGTTTTTAAGTTATCGAAATCCATCAAGCCATTAATATCGTACAAGTCTCCTAGCGTACTTATACCTAATCTCATCCAACGATTTCCCACACCATCCGAGAAGATACCAGGCAGGCCCGGATTGTTCCATAGTCTAAGCTCAGCGTTGTAAAATGTGGAATTGCTAATGTGCAAGATTTTATCCCAAATTCTGATAGCATGCTTAGCCGTCTTAAACTTTACTCTTTTGAAGTAATTAGGGTCGTGAACCCGTAGTAAAAATTGGTTGGCATCTGTTCCCAACATATATTGATGAAAAAATAAAGGAGGGGAATTCTTTAATAGACTCCTAATGCGCAAAAAGAAAGAAGCCAAAAAATAAAAATTAAAATCCGGAAAAGTAAGTCCCCCTTTAGAGATAGGTAATGTCAGATATTTAATGGCCCTCCGTGCCTTTTTGTACCCCCAAATAAAACTGCTACAGATCCCATCTAATTTCTTAAAAAACAGTTTATTTGGCAGTAGCGGTATAGCTCTACACAAGTAGAGTAACTTAGGTAAAATTTTCATTTTAATCAGGTTTACTCTCCCTAGTAGACTCAGAGGTATCTTGTGCCATTTTTTAAAACTTGCAGCTGTCTCTTTGAGAAATGCCCCATAATTCATTTCAACAATTTTCTCCACTTTAGCCATAAGCTTTATACCTAAATATACTGCTTCTTTACTGGTCTTATAAATACATGCAGCCGGGGTATAATTAAGTATGATTTGGGTTTTGTTGACATTTAACTTATATCCTGAGATTTCCCCGAACTTGTGTGCTTCCTCTATAATTGCTGGCATAGCTTTACACACATCCGGTGTATATATTGCGATGTCATCCGCAAAAGCTGTTAATTTAAGGGTTGTGTCCCCATGTTGAGCAGGTACTATATTTGTTTGGGTATTTAAAGCATTTAAAAAAGGTTCTAAAGATAAAGCAAATAATAATGGTGAAAGGGGGCATCCCTGCCTAGTACCTCTAGAAATCTTAAAGTTATTGGAATCCATGCCTCCGTAACTAATCACCGCCCGTGGTTCATCATAGATTGACATAACCCAGTCTAAGTATGGACCTTTTATACCCATTTTTCTTAATACTGTCCATAAATAATCCCACCCCACTCGGTCAAATGCCTTTTCCGCATCTAACATTATCATACCGAGTGGGGTGTTAGTAGTTTCAGCTACATCCAAGACTGTTATAGAAGTGTTAACATGCATGGTGGTGTCTCTACCTATCACAAAGCCATGCTGTTGAGGGTTAACAATATCTGGCATATGGGGCGCTAGTCGATTAGCTAAGATTTTAGCAAAGATTTTCACATCCGAATTTAATAGAGAAATGGGCCGATACGATCCACACTCTTTTTCTGGCTTCCCCTTTTTCAAAAAGAATATGATTTTTGCAAGTTTCCATGAAGAAGGAGCTTGTTTAGAAACAATAATAGAATTAATAACTGTTTGTAATAAAGGAGCCAACTCTTGATAACAAAGCTTATACATCTCCCCTGGTATGCAATCTTCCCCAACTGCCTTACCTAAGGGTAAGTGATCAATAGCTATTTTAATCTCCTCCATAGAGATATTTGAGTTTAGATGTTGGATTGTTTCTTGTTTAAGTTCTTGCGTTGAGTTCAAATGTTGATCAAGATATTTTTCGATATTTATTTGGCTCGGTAGCTCCTCCGGGGTATATAGGTATTGGTAGAATTTAACAAATTGAGTTAAAATTTGATCCTCCTGCCCGTATAGCACAAGATCTGACCCCATTATTTCCTTTATTCTAGTTTTCGCTTTCCTGTCCGCTGTTTTATAGGCTAATATTTTTCCGATACGGTCGCCCCCTTCATATTGATCTAATTTATATTTATGTAGTCTAACCGCATATCTTTCCCTTAGCTTTTTCCTGAGTCCAGCTTGTATCCCTGCTAGTTGTGTTCTAATCTGATCAATATTGTTTTTTGATTGCAGTGTTGCATCCGCCAGTTGTGATTCCAAATCTAATAATTTAGAAGTCATATCCTTATTCTGATTGCGATTTTCTGTATTGAGCCTATATACATACTGTTGGACACAGCCTCTGATACTACACTTGCAAGTGTCCCATACAGTATTAATACTCGCTGTATTAATATTTAGCGTAATAAACTCTTGTATATGATTTTTGATTGATGTGATGAATGTTGGGTCACTCAATAAGTGTCTAGGAAAGGTAAATTTTCTTGCTTTTACGTTCTGATTGTCAATGTTAATTTCCATAAGGAGAGGATTGTGATCCGATGTTACTTTGGGACAGATTTCAATCGTGCATTTTTCTAAAATATTTTCTGAAGCCCAAATCATGTCGATCCTAGAGCATGATCTGTGCGGGGCAGAATAATAGGTATAACCTGGCGTCTTTGGGTGTTTAGACCGCCATATGTCTCTAATGTTGTTTAGTCTAGCCAATTCTAGAATCGCCATTCTAACTTTGTGCATTCTCTCGAACTCCTGTGGTTGAGCAGGGGACACAGGGAGTATTTGGATAATCCTTTTACTGTGGAGGATGTTGCACAGGTCATCAGAGGACTACCCTCTGACAAGGCTCTGGGATTGGATGGTCTGACCACAATATTTTATAAAACTTACGTCGAGGAGTTAGCTCAGCACATCATTGCAGTCTTTGAAATAGCGCAAGCCACCAGGGTCTACCGCCCTCAATGCGGCAAGCTATTATCATCATATTGCTCAAGCCTGGGAAGCCTAACGATGTAGTAGACTCTTATAGACCACTATCCCTAATAAACGTGGACGCTAACATTTTTGCGAAATTACTTGCAAACAGGCTACAACCGTTGCTCCCACTAATTGCACGCTCCGATCAGTCTGGATTTATACTGGATAGATCGATGGCACATAATCTTTGCACCTTCTTTATTGTCCTACACTATCTCGACCCCAATGTGAAAGCAGCTGTCGTGTTCTTAGCTGCGACTAAAGCGTTTGATTGACTCGAGTGGGGGTATCTATTTGGTATATTTGCGAGGATGGGGTTTAGTCCTTTATTCATGGGACTAATACGGTTATTATATACGGTACCTACCGCTAGGATCCGGCTTACCGACATGCTATCGAGCTGTATCCATATTTTTTTTAACAGAGTTTTATATAGCGCGAACTTGAACCGAAGGTATCGGGTATCAGAGCGCTTTACATAGCAACAGTTGTGTTACAAGAGTACACATTCATTTTTTGTTTAGGCACGGGGAGATTAAATGATTTGCCCAGAATCCCAGGATGTTCAGCTTCATTGCCGAAACTCGAACCTGGTTCCCCAGATTCGAGGCCGACCGCCCTAGCTGTTAGGCCAACTATTACTCATGGTACAAGGCATGGCTGCCTTCTCTCCCCTCTTGTTCGCTATAGCCATGGAGCCTTTAGCAGCGCGCATCAGACACCACGCAGCGAGAGGTCTGGGATTTAGTACAAGGGAGTTACTAATATTGCTATACGCAGACGATATTACTCTCTACATAAATAACCCAGAGAAGAACATTCCCCCCCTAATTTTTTGTTTGCATTTCTGTATTATTTTTTACAAATTTCCATGAATTACAGCAGTTACAGACAACTGAGATTGCATAAATGTCTGCTTTACGATAGCCACTGGACATAAATGCTGGACCTTTGTACTGCAAATCGCGTATCTAGTGCCAAAAACAAATAGGGCATAGCACTTGTAATAATAAAATAATGTTTCGTCAACAAAAACTTAACTAAAATATACACAGCATTGCTTGTAATAACATGTTAGAGCTTAAGGGGGAGAACAATGGGATGAGGGGGTAAGGGGTGGGGGAATTGCATCTCACTGAATTGTTATATTAAGCGCAGATGGTGTTGCTACTACTGTGTATGGCATGTCACTCCCCCTTCCCGTCACCAACCTTTCGTTTACTTATGTCCCAGTGTTAGTGTCCGTTATCCTGGAAACTTACAGGAGTTACCGCATATGTGTGATCTATGCTCCACTTCTGGATTGGTGCTCATTGGGGGACGGGGGGCTCAATTCACTGCTGCGCTCCCTCTGTGCCTTCTTGTGTCCCGTTAGTCGTTTGGGATTACCCCTGTGTCTCAATTTGCTCCTGCCACATGCCTCGGAGGTCTGTGAGTACTGTGTCCCAGGCTACAGCTAGGGGTGTCTAACGTAGGTCAATGGCATATTCTCGCTAGAGCTTCACACTTTCTGCCTGCGCCCAGCATATCATGGAGTGGTACTATGCCTTCACTGACGGATGGTCAGGGGACTTCCAGTGTTTAGTGATGAGGTGCTTCGCCACTATAAGTCCCGGGTCCATAAAGTGGGTTGTCACCTTATGTTTCTTATGCCGCCAGTACAGCCCCAGTAGGCACACCTTCCCATTCCATTCCATTCCAGTGTGCGCCAAGTGTATTCTCATGATTTCCCAGTAGGTAGCCAGTTTGGTGCATGCCCATAACATATGTATGGGGTCTCCTCCCACCAGTTCGCAGCGAGAGCACCGCGCATCAACACGGTTCAATATTCTATTAATTGTGGCCGGTGTCATGTAAGCTTGTTGTGTTATGCAATATTGTATGAGCCTAAACCGGGCATTTCTCTGTATGTAGATGGGGCTTTCTAGTATTTTCACCCATTTCGGGTCTGTGCTTTGTCTCTGTAGATCTGCATCCCAGTGTCTTTTCAGTTTTCCCAGTGGGGCTGCTACATGTGACTGTAGTGACTCTGCTAACCACCTAACGAGATGCTGGCCCACGAACATTATATGCAGATACTGGAGTGTTAAGTATGTTTTTGGTTCTACTGCCATGTCACCACAGATCATCCTCAAAGTTCTAATGAGCGCTGTGTATAGTAAAAACTGGCCCTGCGGTAGGTCATATTTGTTCACAAACGAGTCAAATAGAAGCAGCTGCCCGTCTTGATATAAGTCCTCCACCGTTTGGAGTGCTGTGTCATCCCACATGGCAAGCTCCGCCGTTGTAGTTAATTGCTGTAGCCTCGGCATGTCCAGTATCGGAATAGAGGGTGCATATGTGGCAACCAATAGTGAGTCGCAGCACTTGCCGGAAGCAAGGGTATGCTACTTTCACCAGCTGCTGAGTAGGACCTGGCCCCCTCCTACCCGGATGGAACAAGGAAACTACCTGTACTTGGGTATAGCCCGGTTGCTGCTTAGCAGAGTCAGAAAGCTGCCGCCCACTGAGCCAGCGGGCCACCCACTGCAGCTGTACAGTCAGATAATAGTGCTCCATAATTGGGACTGCACTCAACCACCATCTACAGGCAGGTACATCTTAGCTAAGGCCACTCTATTGCGGCTGCCGTGCCATATAAATTGCCTCATGTCTCCTTCAAACGAGCGGAACACCGCAGGCTTAATGTATATCAGCAGATTAGAGAAGTGATATAATAGCCGGGGAAGTGCCAGCATTTTCAATAGTACCACTCTGCCCATAGTGGCAATAGGCAATGTGCACCAAAACATCATCTGCGAAATGAGTGCTGTTATTGCTCTGGTATAATTACCCTCAAAAAAATCCAGCGGTTCGCGATATATCCGGATCCCCAGATACCTAAATGCAGCCTGCAGTTGACGAGCAGCCCGGATAGGGCACCAAAATCTGAGAGCACCTTTGCAATTGCGTCGCACAGGTGCAGAAGATCGAGCAAATATATCAAAAGATCATCAGAGTACAGGGATACCGCTTGCACCACGTCCCCTAAAGCGATTCCCCAGTCCGCCATTGTACTACATAGGGCCACCACCAGTGGTTCGAAGGCCAGTGCAAACAATACTGGGGAAAGAGGGCAGCCTTGCAGCGTACCCCGACCAATTGGGATAGGTTTGGAGACATACGGGCCTGTCCTGACCTTTGCCGTAGGGTACGTGTAGAGCAATTTGACTTGCCCTATGAAATTGTCGCCTAGGTTGTATTTGGCTAAGGTGGCAAATAAAAAGTCTCATTCAAGTGTGTCAGATGCTTTTTCGAGGTCCAACACTAGGTCATCCTTGAAGTCCTTCATAAAGGAAGTTAAAACATGGCTTTTCTCTGCACAGCTCTAGTCAACATCTTCAAGAGCCAGTGGTACGTCTCAGCGCCAAGACGCCCTCGGGCATTCGCGCGCTATATAAATGGAAAAATCAAATCAATCATAGGCACCTAAAGTATGGCCATCGCTCTCTAGAGTAGTGGGCAATTCTAAACAAGCATTGGCATAGCTAATAGGTCTCGCTTTTGGTATCTTGTAAGTGGGTAGTTAGCTAGCATAGTTTTTAATAGAAAACTATCTTATACAAGGGTCAAATGTTACTAAAAATGCAATGATGTGTTGCTGCTCAGTAGATGTCCCTTTACAAAGGTTTACTTGTCACTAACAAAGTGAAACCTTTTTCCACACAGTGTTAACGTGCAAAAAATGATAAAGTAATTCTGTCCCACATTGCACTGCAACATTTAGTCAACCCTGTTGCATAATCGGACTCTCCCATGTTGCATAATTCCAGAGGCCCTGGTTATAGTGCTGCTGCTCTTCGGTCCTAAACTGATAAGAGAGAAGGATGATATAAAGAAAGAAGAAAGTGAGGTGGGAGGAAGTAGAGGGGGAATTGAGCGGGACAACAAGGTGAAGTGGAGAGAAAGAATGGTGAAGTCGGAAGACAGGAGGGTGGCACCAGCAGAAAGTAGGGTGAGGTATAGAACAGATCAAACCTATACGTTAAAACCTCTAGAAATGCACAGGTAAAATTAGTAGTCAGGTCCTGGCAATAGGTATGGTATGCAATGGTTGTCTTGGCGTGCACGTGAGGGTGAAAGTTTGGTCCAGAACCGATTAATAAGTCAAGCAGAGCTGCTCTCACGGGCTGCTGGCATTAGCTTGAGAAAATAGCCAGTGCACCCACTCCGAAAGACCTAGTGAACTGCGCCACACACACAGAGCACTCCCAAGTGCAGTATGGCACTGGAAACAGATTAATGTTTACAGTCTACTACACCATGAGCAGACACAGCTGCAGCCCAACACTCGTGTTATCCACAGGAATGGGCCGAAGCCAAGCACTCCCTTTCCCCAAACAGCTCTGAAACCTAAACGGTAATACACCAAACTACGGTGAAGATGAAAAACAGATGCAGAGTGCAGTCTGTGGCCTTCATAGTTAGACACCGCATTCAAATACCTGCCACCGAAACACGAACAGAAGTTCAAAAACGTTTAAAAATGAATGCAATGACAGGGTTTCCACGGTAAACATACTAAGGTTCCCCCGTGGTCAAATCGTACTTTCTTATGTGGCAAGGCTCATCAGATTAATCAGTTAACCTTCTTAGTAACACAGGTACAACAAATTAAGTACTTTCACTTTACATATTTCATTTATTTTTTCTTTTTCTGTAGTATATCAAAAATATTTTTTTTTTAGAATATTTCTTGTGTATACATCAAGTTCATTAATTATGATTCAATCAATTAAAAATACAATGAGAAATACCATGATCTTTACAATGTATTAAAAATAATTGTTTTTTTAAAATCTGGGACGAGTGTTTTAAGTAGGATGCGAGAGGCTCCAGCCGGGAAGCATCTGCCGTCAAGCCTCAAAAGTGGGCAGATGCTCACCAGATATGTGCAGTGAGGGGAGCATACCAGGAAGCAGCTGGAAGTAGAGAGCAGAGCCACCTGCCTCTGCAACCCTGTGGCAGAGTACCAGTGCAGTATAAGCTGGGGTGGGGGGAGTTTGAAGGCAGACGGGTGTGCACTCACCAGAGATCCCACAGGCCCGATGCCAGTGTAACTAGAAGCAGCAGCTGAGTGAGGTATACCTCACTCCAGCCACTGACTTTGCCAACACAGGCCGCCAAACGATTCACACTCTCAGGCTCCGCATCAGCTGCACACTGGCTGTTGAGCGGCTGCCGTGGTCAGTGAGGTTGGGGTCCTGTCGTGGGGATTGCTCTCTTTCTTTTAGGCACATTTTACTGCAGTGCAAGCATCGCTGGTAGCCACGGCCGGCAGCCTCCCTCAATTTACATTTGGTTTTAAATTGAAAGCGGTCTTTAAAATCACAGCATCTCTTTCGACAGCACTTCTTTGAAAAGTAGGTCCTACTACAGTTTCAAGAAGCTCACATCTAAGATGTTTGAGCAACAGAAGACCTTTCTGACCTGGAACCCGCCATTGTTTAATTGAAAGCACAGGATGCGGCGGCACTTTCAAAACAAGCACGTTCCTCGCGCTAAAAGGAGGCAGCAGGGGGAGGGGCGAGAGGAGGGGGCGAGTAAAAGCGGGTCACTTGCGAGAGCGAGCAGCGCCAGGAGCGATAATTGCTACCATATGGCGCTGTGCGCTCCCGCAAGTGAATCGCCACACGTGCACACGTTTCCATTGAAGGCAATGGAACGCGTGCACGTTTTTGGATGAAAAGCCAAAGCGATTGCAAAAGGTCTTTTTGTCTATGCAGCGCATGTGCGCTGCGTAGGCAAGACTTAAAAACCACTGCAGGTTAAGTGACATGCTGGGCGCTGGGACGAACCCACTCTGGGCCAATAATTTGGCAAGTATTTTATAATCTGAATTTAACAAGGCCAACGGGATGTATGAGCCCTGGAGCTCCATATCTCTGTCCGGTTTGGGCAGTGAAAGATGAAGGGACTCACACAGCGACCTAGGTAGGACGGCTACCTCTTGTGCACTGATATATAATGCAAGCAGTTTCGAGGCAAGTGTGACTTGATACGCCTTATAAAATTCCGCCTGCAGCCCATCCTGGCTCCTTGCCGGTGGCCCATGACCGAATCGCAAGTTGCACCCCTAACAACGTTATGGGCTCATTTAACTCCGCTCGCTGAACGTCATCCACTGCCAGCAGTGGTAGCTGGGAAAATACGCTTCCAGTGCCTCCGGGGTTTCCTGCACCACTGGTTTATCTATGTATGACGCATTGTAGCATTAGCAGTTAACCCGTTCCGGATCTTAAGCACAGCGTTGGTTGTTGCGTGTGTTCTTGCTGGATTAGACATGCCAATAATCTCCCTGATCTATCAGCGAAGGCGTGAGTGCGGGCCGAGTGTGCTGCCTAATTCAGACAGTGCAGCCTCTCCATTACCTCAACATGTTTTTACCGTTGATCGTCAAGCGCCTTCTGTCTGTCAGCGCCCCCAGCTGAGTCAGTCTTGAGATTGATAAGAGTGTCCTCAAAGTGCTTAGCTTCTCGGTCCAAATGTCGACGGATACTCAAGTCAGACTCAGGCATTGTCACTGCACCACCGCTATGTAAGCGTCCCATAGTATTCCCGTGGTCTGTCTCGTGTCAAAGTACGTTACTATGGCCAGACCCACCAAGTCTCTGAAGAGGGGGTCCTCTAGTGCTGTTGTCTGTAGTCTCCATAGTTTAGTGGCTTCCGTTTAGTCGACTCCACATAGATGTAGCGTATGCGGCTTATGATCTGAATGTGTGCGTCCCAGATAGTCAGCATTTATGCAGGCTGCTATCAGTGCCATGCTTCCTATGAATTGGTCTAGCCGCACGTGAAGACCATGGGGGTGTGAGTAGTGTGAGTAGAGACGTGTGTGTGGATGTAACATCCTCCATAAATCTACTAGCCCCTAACGACAGAGCCACTCATTCAAACCTTTAGCATTAGATGCAGCAGTGGTTTGCTGCAGCAGCAGGATCGATCCAACATTGTTTTATAGACCCCCTAACAAACAAAGGGATGTCACACCACTGGGATAGCTTTGCTGATAAAGTACTCCAGAATGGGGCTTGGTCAGTGTTTGGGGCATATATTGATCCTAGCACTATCTGTCTACCATCAAGTCTGCCTTTTGTAAACGCAAATTGGCCATGTATATCTATTTCCGTTGCTTCCGATACATAGTGTGTGCCTAGTCTGACCCATACTAACGCATCCCACGCGTACGATGAGTAGCCTGTGGCAAATATCTGCCTTTTCCATTTACGCTGTAGTCTGTATCTCGGGCTGTGATATATGCGTTTCCTGAAAAAAGGCAATGTGCGCTGCATGTCTCTTTAAATATGCATACTTTCTTTTACTTGCGTGTTGGCGTGTGCATACCCCTGACATTCCAGGATATTATTGTTGTCGGTGGCATCCCTTCTTTATATAATTGACGTGTATGACCCATCGGCTTGCTACATTATAAAGGGGGTCGGGTGGTGCACACACATAGCCTAGGCCTACTCCACCATCTCGCCGCAAGCAGTACCCAATGGCATGGTAGTGAGCTGCAATGTGAGGGATTAGACATTATAACTGGGACAGGGCAGAGGGACAACTTGTGTCTGCCCAAACCTTAAACTGCGCCTCTCAGCAACTGCCGGCCTTCCGTTCTGTGCTACTTTGTGTATGGAGCCCTAACTGAGTGTGTAATGAACCTATTGAAGCTCTGGCCCATGACACCAATTTGCTATGGTCCCGGTGTCACTTCTTGCTGATGTGTCAGTACCTTTTTTTTTTTTCCCAACCGATTTTATTTATTGATTAGGCAAAGCATAAATACAGTTCTCCACAGTCAGGAGGGTACTGTCAAATGGTGTACACACAAACCTAATCACTTGAAAGAAACCGCCCTCCCGCCCCTCCCCCACTACCCCAGCTACCCAACACCCCAACTACCCACCCCTTATCCCACCCTAACCCGATGCACGTGATCACAATAAGCCTCAGCATTTGAATACATTACAACGGTCGTCGAGTGCCTCCCTAGGCCTGAAGGTCCTCCATCGTGGGTAACCCATCATCTGGGTCTGCTGGAGGCTCTGTAATCCGCCCACCGTTTCCAGATCTTATAATGTTTCCGGGAGCATCCCCTGGCCTCAAACACAGGTCGCTCCAATCCCATGAAGTAGTCGAGGCCCGCTTTCCAGGCACCTAGTGGAGGAGCACGCTCACCCTTCCATGCCCTTGCCAGATCCCGCTTAGCGACCACCAGACCCAACAGCATAAGATGACGCTTGTAGATGTTCCCACCCACATTCTCCAAGACATGTAGAAGTCCCAGCCGGGGAGTGCGGGGAAGATCCCATCCCAGTACCTCCGGCAAACCCCTCCAAACACCGTTCCAGAACCGAGTCAGACCAACACAAGACCACACCGTATGCAGCAGCGTACCTCTCTCAGTCCCACAGCGCAGGCACTCCGGGGACGCAATCAGGCCCGCCTTCCACAATCTCTCCCGGGTATAATAGGCCCTGTGCAGATATTTAAATTGTATTAAGCGGAGTCGCACTGCAATAGCAGCCCCACGCGGGGACTCCAAACCCTCCCTCCAGTCATCCTCGTCCAAGGGGCCAACGTCCTTTTCCCAGGTTTCTTTCAACAGAAGCAGAGAAGAGGAGCAATGAGTGACTAGCGTTTGGTAGATTCGAGACACCTTTTTATCCCCGAGGTCCCCCATGAAGATTTTGGCTTCTACTGGACTAAACTCTGGTAGTTGTTCCAAGCCAACCAAGCTAGGTGCAAGCGCGTGGCGAAATTGTAAATACTTGAAGAATTGGGTCTGGGCATATGGAATTCAGTGCGAAGTTCTTGGAAGGACTTGAGAGTGACCCCGGTCAGAACATGTCCAAGTGAGGAAATTCCAATCGAATCCCAGCCACCAAACCCTGTCAGCGAGGCTAGTGCGGGGAGCAGTCCGTTCCTCCACAGTGGGGTCTCCGCTGTCAGTCTACCCCACCAGCCCATACGACGCAGCACTTGTCGCCAAAATCACGAAGACCACCTGAGTGGCGCGTGGCAGCTCCCTCCGTTGCCTAGCCGAATACAGTAGCGTGTGCAGCGTGGTGCCTCCCATCAACGAGCGTTCGAGGGCGTATGCAGGGTCTCCTCTATCGCCATACCACCATTCATTGAGAACCAAGAGGTGGGAGGCCTGATAGTAGGACAGAAGATCCGATGTGGCCAGACCCCCACAATACGTGGACAGTGTCAGTACCTTTTGACCCATGGTGTGAGAGAAGGCAAAGATAGGGAAGACAGACAGTCAACCCCTACAATAGTTCCCATGTTATGAAGTCGAAACTCCACCCCCCAATGCCACATGCATCTCTTTAGGACAACTGCCCACTCTGGTCATTGTATAATAAGTACTAAAACACCCCATGTTTACACTACATAATGTCATCTGCTGTTTGGGGCATCACTTCGGGTAGTGGCTGCGAGTCTTCACCCATCTGCCATCTTGCTGGCGTGCTGTCTGCACTGATGGAGTGCTCTGATGAGGCATCTGTGTCTCTGTGATCTGGGCTCCTTCTCATTGTAGCCGCTGTCTGCAAAACAACACAGCGTTCCCGTAGGCATTGCTGTAAGTCAGGGACAGCCTTAAGCTGCTTAGGGCGTTTCCTGGTTCATCTGCTGGGCCTTTGCCAGTTCCTGGCAAAGGCCCCGCAGAGCAGAGGTGATGGCAACAAAAAGCAGTTTTGAGCGTCAGCAACCCCAGGAGAAAATTTTGAAGAAGCTCAAAAGGAGCACACATAAGAAAGGTGAGAACCGGATTTAAGTCCCGCTGGGGCATTACAAAAAGGGATGGAGGAAATACATGAGTAAGACTCTTACAGAATCTGTTAACGATAGAAGATTTAAATAAACAAGGCTGATCTGGCAGCAGAAGAAAAGCAGAGGTGGCTACAAGATATCCTTTAAGAGTGCCCAAGGCAGATCCCTGCTGAGCCAAAGAAAGTATACAGAAGACAACCTCTTAAAGAGGAGTAGAAAGGGAATTAATAGCCTTTGCTGTGCACAATGCATCAAATTTATTGCATCTACAGGCATATACAGTTTTAGTGGGGGACACCTGGCTGCCAAGATAACATTACAGACTTTGGGCAGAATGTCAAAAGCTGTGAACTGGTGCCGCTCAATCCACACGCAAGGAGGTGGAGCCTGGACAGGTTCTGTTGAAGACCACATGGCGGTAGTGTTGTCAGTGAAAACCTGCACCACTTTCCCCCTCAGAGAGGGAAGGAAAACTTTCAGTGCCAGTTTGATCGCCCGGAGCTCCAAAAGGTTGATATGGAGGCTGGACTCTGCCAGAGCTCTGATGCCTCTGATCTACACCTCTCCTTGGTGGCTGCCCCATCCCAGAAGGGACACATCCATCACCACTGTTAGATCTGGTTGGAGAAGGGAGAGGGATCTACCTCAGACTCAATCTTGATTTGTTAGCCACCACTGCAGTTGGAGCGCAGTTCCCTCTGAGATCTGGACCTAGTCAGAAAGATTCCCCTGAAGCTGTATCCACTGGAACTTCAGGTCCCACGGAAGAGCCTGCATAAGACATCTGGCATGATCCACCAGCAGGATGCAGGATGCAGGATGCCATGAGGCCCAGCAGCCTCAGAGTCATTCTCACCGAAATCCAGGATAGAGGCTGAAACATTGGTATTATAGCCCAAAAATCCCGGACCCGCTGCTCAGGAGGATAGGCCCGAAACTGCACTGTGTCAGAACCGCCCCAATGAAAGGGAGTGTCTGAGAAGGAGTCAGGTGTGACTTCGGCAAGTTGATAGTTAACTACTGTAAATGCAGGAGGTCTGCTGTAGGTTGGAGGTGGGAGGAGACTGACTAGGGCGAGCCTACCTTTAACAGCCAGTCGTCGAGATAGGCGAAGACTGGAACCCCTGATTTGCGCAGATGAGCTGCGACCACTGTCATCACCTTTGTGACCCCCCCAGGGTCACTGGTAAGGCCAACGGAGAGCAGGGTGAACTGAAAGTGTTCGTGGCCCACCGTGAACCGTTGATAATGTCTTTGGGCCGGCAGGACGGAGATTTGAAAATAAGTGTCCTGCAAGTCCAACACCACCTGCCAGTCTCCTGGGTCGGATGCAGACAGAACTTGGGCTAGGGTGAGCATTTTGAATTTCGCCTTCCGGAGGAAGAAGTTGAGGGTCCGAAGGTCTAAGATAGAACACAGGCCTTTGTCCCTTATTGGGTACCAGAAAGTAGATGGACTAACAACCACGACCTACTTTTGACAACAGGACCTTCTCTATAGCTCCTCTGGCCAAGAGAGCTGATACTCCCTGCCGGAGAAGAACCAAATGATCCTCAGTCAGCCATCGTAAGAAGGTGGCATGGATGGAGGGGTAGTTTTGAAGGGGAGGACCTAGCCCCTTTGGCCTATTTGCAGAACCCACCTATCCGAAATGATGGATTGCCAGTAGAGGAGGTGATGTCAGATCCTGCATCCCGACTGGCTGTTGATGGGTCTGAAATGTCAGACTAGGAAGGTTTGGAGGCAGTGGCAAGCGGGGGAACGCTGGACTGGCCTGCCCACTGGCTTACTGACCCACGTGGATGCTGGGTCCCACGTCCGTGGCCACACAGAGGCTGGACAGTTTGCATGACTCTGTGGCTGGGCTGCACAGGACGTAACTGGGTGTCCCTCCCATAGCCACGAAAGACAGACTGAGGTGGAAGTGAGGTAGCTGCGAGACCCAAGGATCTGGCTGTAGCTCGAGAATCCTTGAAGCGTTCAAGTACCGAGTCTGCCTTGTCACCAAAAAGTGAAATGCAATCAAAGGGCATGTCCATCAAGGAAGAATGGACATCCCCTGAGAAGCCAGATGTCCTCAACCAGGTGTAGCGTCTAACAGCTAATGACGTGGCAATCGTTCTGCCCAGTGAGTCGGTAGTTTGGCTGCATCTCTCCCATCTTAACTGCTTGAGAAAGAATGGCCTGGGCCGCAGCACCTGCGTGACCGTGTCCCAGATAGTATGGGACTATCGGCCCAAGAGGCATGCAGTATTCACTGACTACAATGCCAAGCTGGAGGAAGAGAACCTCTTCTTCTCAAGCTGATCCAGCTTCCTGGATTCCCTATCTGGGGAGCAGAAGGGAATGTGCCTTTTGATGAAGAGGCTTGGACTAACAAGCTCTCCGGGGAGGGGTGTTGGGTCAGGAACGCTTGGTCGCCCAGAGCGGGTGGTGGCAGCGGATAATCTTACTATCTACAGGAGCACCTCTGCTGGGCTTGGACCAAGTCCCCAGAAGGACGTTGGTGAGGGCTTCATTGAATGGCAAAAGGGTTCAGAAGAGGAAGTGTCAGGCTGAAGCACTTCTGCCAGGAGGCTAGTCCTGACTGCCACTATAGAGAGCTCGAGGCCAAGACCTCGGCTCCCCTCCTCCCTACCACAGCCTAGGAAGCTCCCTTCTCCATAGTTACAGTAGGGGAGATAGCAGGCCGTGTCAGGGGAAGTGTCAAGATCACTGGAATCACCTATGTCCATTCTCCTGTCTGGTTCCTCAAGCTGGTTAGTTAAAGGGTCCAGCGGCCCCCTCCCAGTCTTCTTCCTCAACTTCTGGCCCAAAAGGAACACCAGGAATGAATACAGGGACAAAAGTCCATTTCGGTGTCGGAATCAACAGATACAGCTACATGTCTACTTAGGGGTTGAGGATGGGCACGACGCCAACTGGGGGCAGGGTCAACGGCAGGAGTATTGTTGTAGGTATCAACGTCAGGGAGGGTTGAGTGAGATCGACAGGCGTGGATCCGGATCCAGGCCTGGATCCTCGGGGACCCTCCAGAACCACCAGCGTTGAAGTCCCAGGGCCCCCGACATAATCCGCAGGGACAGGCTGCACAAATATGAGGGATAAGGCCTCATAAAACTTATGGACTTGGGAAGGAGACGCTCTGGCTCAAAGAACAGAAGGGAGGCCTGGAGCTGTCTCAGACATGTGCTCCAGAGACGGAGCCTTTGAGAGACGACCCTCGGGATCCTTCGCTGGGACATCCTCGAGGCACCAGGAGTCTACAACTCGAAAAATACATTGAAAAAAGTTGAAAGAAATTAGACAAAAAGTGCCTAGGGGTAGCTATCTAAGGATCTGCATCATCACGCATGGGCGGCGTCTATGCAGGTCCTGCGATGTCATCCCGGCACCCACAGCGCCCAAGCCGACCAACGCCACCTGACGACGTGCAGGGTTAATGATGAAGAAAAAATACCCGGATCCAGACTGATGCCTGGGGAAATTATAACATAAGGAATCTATAACTAACAGTCTCTATAACTAACAGTCTCTATCAGATAAAATGTCTGAGAAAAACAGAAGCAAATCTGGAAACAAGAAGAAAACCAAGTATCGGGTACAAAATAGAAATCACAGCATAGCTGATTGTCATTGGTAAAAAGGAAATTGAGGCTGCTGGGGCTGACTTGGATCTTTCTGCGCCAAAGTGAAAAATTGGTAGATGTAACTGGAAGAAAAAATAATTACCTCAGTCATGTAAATGGTATGTTACTGTTTATGTCCCTCACTCCTGCACAATGGCATGTCCCGGAATTCACCCGGCCTGCATATCTAAAACGATCAACAACAGAATATCCAATGCTAATAGTTGTCTGAAAGCAAAGAAAAGCTTATATTAGGGGGGCGTGGCCAGGCGCCAATGAAGATGGCCGCCTAGTTGCTGAGCTCCGCCGGGACAGACCCTGCACTGGTACCACCCCCACATTATCCGATCTGAGGCACTGTTACCTCGGTGCCCCGGAACCCTGAAGAGAAGCGCTGCAGTTCTAGGTGCTCCGCGAACTCTGAAGTGGCTCAGATCGGCTTTTCCGGCCGCCCGACACCCGCGGCTGAGATACATTGCTGGAGGCGAAGCTCCGCGGCCGGAGAACAAAGCACCTGAGGCCCCGGATTGAGGCCTAAAGGGAAGGCAGGGGCAACGGAAACGTGGCCAGTCCGCGGGAGAACGTCTCCGGAGAGTTAAAGAGACGGCCCGCCCGCCGTAACGTCTGGCATCAGAGGGGGCGGATCGACATCATTAAGGAGCGCCCGGTGGCCCGGGGGACCGAGGCGCGAAAACCATTGGCTGAAGCGCCAGCTGGAAGCCACAGCCCTGGGGCCCACTGAGACGGTCCAAGGGCTGACAGCACCGATTGCTGCTTGCCCCGGAGGCCTATTAGGGACCGGACAATGTGCAGGGCCGAATGCTGAGGGCCACGTTGCTTAATAGCGGACGAACAGTGCGCTGGAGTTCAGGGGCGGCAGTGCCTCTGGCGGTACCCCGGGGGAGCCCTGCCCGGGATCAACATACTGCCTAAAGGGGGGCCCGGACACTACAACAACAGTGGAGGCACGGTAAGGAGGCGCTGGAGGATCCCGGGAATGTAAAGGGGCCCACACTGCGTGCACTATTACGGCTGTTGACCGCTGGAAGGCGAGACTCGTGAACTTGAGACAGGACATTGCATAGTTATATGGGCACGTCCGCAGTATCCTAGGCCCTATACCAGGGGCCTACTATCAAAGAGGGTCGATACAGCCTGGTCCCCGCTGGGAGTTCCTGGACCCGGTTGTGTGGGGCCGGAGGACGTATCGGCGACAGACGGTCTGCCCAGACGCGGCAACTGGCGCCTCTGGGATACTAGAGTCAGTGGTTAGCGTGTGTGGGGAACCCGCACACAGAGTAATACCTGCGGCAGAGCGCAACCCTTCGGGTAGCTGGATACGCAGTTCGTGGCCCCTGGCATCATGAGGCCGAAAGGAGGTACTACCACACAAACTAATAAGCTGGACAAATATGCGGTATCACTGGGACAGGGACAGACAGGTGCTGCTGGAGACGACCAAGCGGCCCAGAAGGAGCCATCCCTAACATCCATAATGGCGGGGATCCAGGCGATGGGAGCTAATCTTGAAACCAAAATGAACAAAATCTCAATTGAAATGAACCTGCTCCGAACAGACCTGGGCAAAACCACAGACAGGTCCAAAGCCAACGAATCGGAAATCACTGCACTCCACGCATCCTCAAAAAAGTTAGAAGGCCGCATTAATGAGCTTGCACATTAACACCGCCAGATGGCCCTCAGGCTCGAAGATCAGGAAGGGAGGGCCCGGAGAAGCAATATACGAGTGGTGGGAGTGCCGGAGGGAACAGAGGGGCCCAGCGTGGAACTTTTCCTTGAAAACCTTATACTAAGCCACCTCCAGCCCAAGCGCCTGTCTAAGATCTTCACGGTTGAACGAGCACACCGAGCCCCAGTCCCAAGGCCGAAGCCCGGAGCCCCACCCAGGACCATCATTGCGAAAATCCTAAATTACAGAGATCGCGATGCCATTCTTCAGGCGGCAAGGCAGAAGGGTGACCTACAGTACGAGGGGGCATCGATCCGGTTCTTTCCTGACTTCACGCTTCACGTCCAACAGGAGCAGCGGTCATTTACTGGAGTGATGGCGGCTCTCCGAGAGAAGGGCATAAAGTACATGATGTTCTTTCCAGCAAAACTGAAAGTTATAGCGGGAGGCAAATCCTTGTTCTTCACGACGCCCATGAAAGTCCAGAATTGGCTTGACAGAGAGGGCCCGCCCGAGCACCCGCGACAAGACCGTGGCACATGGAGGGAGAGTGGCAACGCATCGCCTGGCTCCGCGACAGACAGACTGGAGGTGGACGAGCAAGAGCCAGCGCTCATGGCGCTCCAGGTCGGCCAGCCCCCGGTGGGGGTCACCTCGGGACAATACAGCGCGATGAATGGGGCAAGCACGAGATCGGACCCTGCCTTAACTGTAATGTATACTTACCGCTGGGAGTGGGCGAATGCGACTCCCGCTGGGAGCTATCACTGTGTCTACTGTCTGTTTGTGTAGACGTTTACAAGGGCCTTGACTGCTCCACTTCAGGGACATTTAGACTTAGGGGGGCGGAGTCGGTGCGGTGGCTGGAGTTGGGGCCGGCGCCCACTTCCCCGGCAAGAGTTTTTACGGGAGGGGGCGGGTTCTACCCACTCCCGGTGGGTTCGGGCGAAAGTCGCTCTGCTAATTGGGATAGTGGGTAGTTTTAAACCGACGGAGCAGGGAGCAGGGAGGGTGGGGAACGGTTGGGAGAGAGAGGAGAGTCCAGTTGGACTGGGGCTAGATACAAGGGATCCGTTGCTTTTGGGGGGGGCAGGGGGGAGGCGGGGGTGTGGTGGGTCATGGTGGAAGGAGACATGGGGGAACATTTGGAAGAGTTTAAACTGAAATGTGTTAACATTTATCCTTGCACAGGTTTGGGAGTGCGGGGGGAGGGCCTGGGAGGGGGGGGCGTTTTTTCCCCCAATCACACCAGGACAACTTACAACGGGTCGAGAGATGAACCAGAATACACAAATATTCCATCCCACACAGGAGCGGATATGGCTAGGAGATAGGATAAGAGCCTTAAGGTCCTTAGTTGGAATGTAAACGGGCTGGGAGATAGGCTCAAAAGAACCATTGACTTGCAGTTTATTAAACGCTACCTCCCCGACGCAGTACTACTGCAAGAAACTCATCTGATGGGTAATACGTGTCATGCCCATAATAGATGGGGATATACTCTAGCGGTCCACTCCGGCTTAACCTCAGGCTCCAGGGGCGTAGGAATCCTTCTACGCCGTTCCCTTCCCCTCCTTGTAGACCACACAGAGACAGACCCACAGGGCCGGTTTGCGGCACTGTCGGGGAGGTGGGAGGGTTGCAGGTTAAATCTGCTTTCCCATATATCCCGCCTGGTCGCCAAACTCAATCTTATCTAGACCTGGGCAAATTCATACTCTCCCTCCCGGACGGTCAGCTGATAATAGGAGGGGATTTCAACGCAGTGGTCTCAGGGACCTTCGACCGGCACCCACCCAGGGACATACCCCAAGGGCAAAAATGGCTGGCTGACTTCCTGGAGGCCTTTGGGTTGACGGACATATGGAGAATGGAGCATCCTGTAGACAAACAGTACACGTTCTTCTCAGGCCCACACCACTCCTTCTCCCGCCTGGACTACATCCTCACTCCAGTGCATCACAATACGGTTATTCAAACCACCACGCACCTGCTAGGGGTATCTCAGACCACTCACCAGTTTGGGCCCATATCACAGTCAGGACTAGACGGGAGGGCTGCGTAACATCCATTAATGCTTGGTATCTCCGAAGCGAGGAGCTCAGAAACACGCAACCCTCTCTATTAACCGGTACTTCGAGAATAACGATGGGTGGGTGAGCTCTTCTGTAACACTATGGGAGGCTTTTAAAACTGTGCTTAGAGGAGAGGCCCTGTCGGCTATTGCCGGTCCTCGCAGTAAGAGGGCGGCACAGATCGCCTCTGTCGAAACAGACCTAGGGGCGCTGCAGGAGGCTGCGTGCTCCGACAGTGAACCAAGGATGCACCACAGGCTGCGCCTCAAAACTGCGGAGTATAGGGCGCTGGCGACGGACGCGGCTAAGACCGTTGGTAGAGATAGGGAAGGCAGAATCTATGATCAAGGAGATAAAGCTGGCAAGCTCATCGCATGGCTTGATAAAAAACAACAGGCTAATAAGGTGGTACCCGAGCTCCAGACAGCTTCAGGAGCTGTGGTGACTGAACCCCGTGAGATTGCCGCGGAGTTTGCACGGCACTTCAAACAAGTGTATAGCAGGGGGTCAGACCGCCAGGAGGAAGACTCTATGGCCTTGCTAGCAGACATCCAGATGCCATGCCTTTCCGCAGTTGAACGGGACGCCCTAGAGGTCCCGCTCTGCACAGCCGAGTTGGAACGGGCCATTAAAGACCTCCGCCCAGTTAAAGCTCTTGGACCCAACGGTCTCCCAATAGAGCTTTACAAACTTAAGCCTGATACCCTCAGTCCCTACCTCAAACAAATGTTTGACGAAAGCAAAATGGAGGGTTTCTTGCCAAGGGATGAGCGCCTGGCCACAATTGTGGCCATACCGAAAGAAGGGAAACTGAAAGAGTCCTGCTCACCGTACAGACCTATCTCACTGTTAAACGCAGAGCCGAAAATATTGGCCAAAACCCTCGCATATAGGCTCCAGCCGGTCTTGCCCACTTTGGTCCACCCGGACCAATCGGGCTTCATGCCCCACCGAAACACGGCGCTCAACCTTCGTCGCCTTAATGGAGTTATGGGGAGGTGCCACAGTCTACAAGAAGATGCGGTGATGGTATCACTTGATGCCACCATGGCATTCGATACCCTAGAATGGCCATACATGATGGCGGTATTAAGTAA
This sequence comes from Lissotriton vulgaris, assembly GCF_964263255.1. NCBI lineage: Eukaryota > Metazoa > Chordata > Amphibia > Caudata > Salamandridae > Lissotriton > Lissotriton vulgaris. Next base: position 475,516,068 of record NC_141700.1, on the reverse strand, counting down.
ATTGGGCTTCGGCCCGAACTTCATTGCATGGGTCCGTCTCTTATACACTGAGCCATTGGCCCAAGTAGTGGTTAACAATAAAGTCTCTGAGGTCTTTGTCCTGGAAAGGGGGACCCGACAGGGTTGCCCGCTCTCCCCCTTCCTGTTTGCCCTTTCCCTGGAGCCACTGGCCGCGTCGATCAGGCAGGACGTATTTCTTAAAGGGCTGCGGTGGGCGGACAGCTGGGAGGATAGGATCTCATTATATGCTGATGACATCCTCCTCTACCAATCGCGACCCCGGAGGTCAATCACCGCGGCCCTGGATATCTTAACAAACTTTGGGAAGAACTCCGGGTTCCTGATCAACTGGAGCAAATCACTCCTTTACGTCCTCCACAGTAGCACCCCGGGGCTTCCCAGCAACTGCCCGATCACTGTAGCTGAGGACCTGGGGGTCTTTGTCTCCAAGGATAAGGCTAAGATGTACGAACAAAATCTACTTCCACCCCTTCAGAGGCTCAAGCTTGACGCCACTACCTGGCAAAAACTCCCGCTGTCCCTGCTGGGCCGTGCGGCCCTTTTTAAAATGATGGCCTTACCAAGGTTCATCTACGCCCTTCAAAACTATCCTGACCGTGTACCACACTCTTATTTTACAGCCATAGAAGCCGCACAACGGGACTTGCTTTGGTCCGGCATGCCTAGAATAGCATTGCAAAAATTAACACTGGGGTGGTACGATGGAGGGATAGCGTTCCCGGATATTCGTAAATACTACTGGGCTGCACACCTCTCTGTTATTAACCAGGGAATATACTGCGACGGTAATGGCCCAGGGTATGGAATGGACTGATGGCTACTCCCCGGCGGGAATTATGAAGCAGCACTCTATTCCAGACCCGGTAAATACATGCTCACAGGGCAGACGAAACACTCGGTGTAACTATGGCACGTAGCCCAGCGGAAGATGGGTTGGTTCAACACTCTCACCATGGCCACTCCACAATGGGCATCAGAAAAGTTAGGCAACCTGGGACGAACCAAGGGGTTCCAGAAATGGGACCTTATCGGTAGCTCTCAAATTAAAGATCTTTGGGGTCCTGACGGGGTCAGATCCTTCGCCTACCTACAGGACACCTATGATCTTGCACAAACGGAGTTTTTCCGGTATATGCAAGTAAGACACTCCCTCCAGACGAACATCCCGCCAGGGACCACACCCCCACAAGCCTCTCCACTTGAGGACACACTGCTGGACGGCCACATGCCAGAACATGCCATCTCCCTCAAATATAAAAAGTTGATAAATAATTCCCCTGACCTACTTGTGGGCCTCAAGGGTAGGTGGGAGGCAGACGGGCTGGAGATAGACGAGGAGGTGTGGAGGAGTGCACTGGCCTCCCCCAAGGAGGTGGCGATTTCATCCAGGCTAAGGCTCATTCAACTCAAAATACTACACAGGGTCTATATCTCCTGCAATAGGCTACAGCTGATGGGAAGAAGAGATGATGGGCTTTGAAGGAGGGGTTGAGGCGGAACATGCGCCTTCTTTCACATACTATGGAAGTGCCCAGTGTTGCAGGTATACTGGAGACATGTGGTACATTGCATGCAGGAATTATGGGGGGAGGAACTGCGACCGGAGGCAAAGAGATGCCTCCTGAATATCTGGGAGCCAACAGACCTACCAGCGAAAGGAAGGCTCTGGGTTCTCATTGGAGAAGTGTGGCTCACTGGTTAGAGGAGGCAGACCTGGAAGCAGAGGTCAGCCCGGGACTAGGGTTCAATTCCCGGCTCGGCAGGGTCTTGAGTCCTAAAATGTCCATGGACTCGACAATTCTCGCTCCGGCACCTCCTCGATTCACGGGTTCACACTCTGCGACTCTGGGCAATAACTTGCTTAATCTCCACAACGGCCCCTCGCGGCGGGATGCCTGGCTTTCACCTTGCGGATACCCTGCCAGGGCTATCTCACAGGGGAATACCAGGACGGGTTCCCTAAGCAAGCGCTTAGAGACCGGTTGGTGATTTGCGCTATATAAATTCCTGTACATTTACATTTACATTAACATTATGCTGGGGCAAGCAGTAGCCAAACGAAACATCGCAAGGCTATGGGGAGCACCCACACCACCGAAGCTAAGCGAGTGGAAAAAAGACATGGACTGGTGTATGCTGCAAGAAAAGACTGTGTACACGGCGCGAGGGTGCCCTAAAAAATGGGGTGCGGTGTGGTCAAACTGGAATGACTTCAGGGGTAACATCTGTGAGCCCCCCCAGCCTCGACGCTCCAACGCTGAGGCCGTAGTATAGGGCTTTCACTCTCCATAAGTTTCGACTGTCCTGCTACTGTGAACTCTACCAATACTGTATTTTTCTGGTGCACTTAAATGACAAAGATGTACAACTGTGGTGACCGGCACTGTTTTAACATAAGCTGTTAATAAAAAGAGTTTAAAAAAAAAATAAAGAAAAGCTTATATTTACAAAGAAAAGCGAGCCTATCTTAACTTGGAGTTGCAGCTGTACACATCTATATTAAAGTTTGAAACAAAACAAAATCTGACGGAATATGTTGTCAAGCATGTTTCCTGAAGCCTTCCTCAGCCCTAGTTCAACCAAAATACCTTGGGAAAATTATTGCGTGGATTTAGGAAGTACACATTAATCATCAGTACGTCATAATAGAAACTGTCTTACCTTAGATGATCTAGTAATGGAAGCAATTTCCGAATAAAGATCTGTGGTATCTGGGAAGTTATCCACAACGATAGTACACATGTGAAGCAGAAGAGACTGCCTGTGGATCGTGTCTTTCACCTCAGATACCTTCTCAAGGTAATTTAGCTCAAACCCGTTTGCCTAGAATGGAAGCAGGGAAAGTGTTTGTATTTGAACACCAATGTTTCCATACTTTGAATGACACTACAGTTTTCTTCACAAACTGACAACATGATAAAGATATGCTGGCTATATAAAGGATCATGCTAGAAAAGTGCATGTTGCCTTCATGCATTCAATATGCTTTTCTATGGGTCTACCTTTTACATTGCCCAAGTACTTCAATCCCTGATTCCCTGCTACAAAAAATCAATGGCAAACTGACAGTCTGTTCCAACTCTGTCTTAAAAACTTCAAAGCCTTCTCAACTTCCTTAAATTGAGAAAAAGGTTAAGAAGAGCAGAGCACATAGAGGCCAAATTAAGAGAAAGAATCATACATTAAGAAGAGACAAACAAGAGTCCATACGTTTGCATGAAACTTACTCAGCATAAACATTTTAACACTAAAACAATCACCTTTACGACCCCCCTAAGTATAGCTTCAATAGAAGCTTCATCAGGTGATAATTCAGAAACTAGCCTGCATACAAAAGCAGCAGCAGCTTCTTATTTTTTTAAATCAAGCTCCACTGCCTGTGAACATGACAATTGTCAGCAAAGAAAATACGATAAAAAAATAAGACAATAAGAGTAGAACACTTAATTCAAATCAAACTAATGGCTCCTCACAAACTCCAAGTCTTCGGAGCATGCTTTCGCCATTACAGCGTCCCCACTCTACCATGCTTAGTCACTCCGCCAGTCATACGTCTCCCTCAGCCCTAGCTCCCCTATCTCCCAACCCCCGTCCTCCTCCCATCTCTCCCAACCTTCCAGAACTCAGCCCCCCTCTCATCCCCAAATGACTCCCAACCCCCCATTCCCTAGCTCCCGAAGCACTCTTAGTTCTCGGTCTACCGCACTTAGAGATCCCAGACCCCCAATCAACTCCAACTCTCATCCCCCGCTAACCCCCACTCCACTAGTTCACATTGTCCCCCTCAGTGAAGAAAACTTTCACCTCCAAAAGGGACCGCAACCCCCCTCCCTCTCTAGCCTTCCCACATTCGAACTCTAAACCGGATAACACCGATTCACAGCCCCCCATCCCGCTAACCCCCACTTCACTAGTTCACATCGTCCCCCTCAGTGAAGAAAACTTTCACCTCCAAAGGGAACGCAACCCTCTCCCTCTCTAGCCTTCCCACAACCGAACTCTAAACCTGATCCAGCTTCCCCCCCCTGTTTACCCCCCCAGTAGCAACTCGCCTCAAAGCCCCTCACGCTCAGGGCTCAGCTCCGCCCCTCCTCTCCCCCTCACTCAAGCCGACGCAACGCCTCGACCTCTTAGAAGCGCAGATCGCTACCCTGATTCATGGCCTGAAGGAAACCTTATCCTGCCTGATAATCTCCAGCTGCCCTCCCCTCACTCCGCAACACCCCACATCCCTCCGCCGCTCTTTAGGAATGACTCGCCGCCCCCTAACCGGTCCCTGCCCCCCCAGGTTCCCGGCCTCCACTCACTAAACTCAAGACTGAGTCACGAACAGACAGTCCCAGAAGAACTATACCCACCCTCTCCCCCCAGGAAGTGTACGCACTCGTCTCACCTTACGAACTCCCCTCGAACCAGCTAGCCCAGGCCCCTCTCCTAAACTCTACTCTCATCTCCTCGATCTAAGTCATCACTGGAGTAAGTAGGGACCCCCCCCCCCCCCCCGCCCCCCCCGAAGAGCCACTAGACCCCCAACCAACGTATCTATCCTCCATACCCGGAGTTAAGCCTGACAATTTAAAATCAAAAAAAGACCCTCCCATTAACTGTATGCTAATCAACAGCCGGTCCGCAGTTAAACATGCAACGGAAACAGCTCAATAGCTCAGCCTCTCTCATGACCTGGATGTAGCTTTCATCACGGAAACGTGGCTAAACACCCTATCCCTCCCCATTCTGGACATGCTGGTGCTGCCCGGTTTCTCAATTATCCGCAAAGACAGGCCGGAACACAAAGGTGGCGGCATAGCAATTATCCACAAAAGTGACCTCTCCATCTCCGAAACTCCCGCCTGCCTGTACAACTCCTTTGAATGCCTATCGGTCAACTTCAAATCTCCCACTCATAGTTCACTTCAATGCCATCTCCAATACCATCCTCCAGGCAACTCCAACAAATTTGGAGCTCAGCTGTCGGATTTGATCACCCAATCCGCATTCAACAGCGATCACAGAATAATTCTGGGTGACCTCAACCTAAGATGGAACAAAACTAAGAACCCGCTCATTCAATCTCTGAACACCCTTCTGCAAGACACGATATGATCCAACACTGTTCAGAGGAAACTCACCATAGAGGATGGATCTTGGACGCAATCATTGCGGACAAAAATGCAATCATGATTGATCACATCATCCCGGTGGACTGGTCAGACCACCAAATCATTCTCTTTCACATCAACCATTCAGCCCTATCCCTCCCACCCACTCAAGCCTCCCCTAAGTGGGGCAGGAACACTTCCAGAGTCCCCCTAGACAAGCTAGAAGAAGGACTAAGCTCACTCCTCCCGAACACGACTGAGCTCCTTTCAACCACAGAACTCACCTCGCTCTACCATTCCAGCTTGGAGCTCACCCTGAATCAGCTGGCACCTCAAACAAAAAAAACAGAAGCATCCCCTCTAGGTCTTAGTTCTACACTGACATTAATGAGGAAAGAAGACACCTCAGATCTGTGGAAAGAACTTGGAGGAACAACCCCACCTCCCTCCACTGGGATCAACTCAAGGCAGCACGCAAAAACTACTATAATCATATCAAGAGCAAAAAGTCATCCTTCTGTTCTGCCTTAGACAATGCTAAAAACCGCCCAAAGAACTCTTCAACATCATCAGGAACCAAAACTCCAATCCAGTGACAGCCAACTTGGCGGCGAACAAAACCCATTGTGACAACTGTGCAAGCTTTTTCAATGAAAAAATCGCAAAAATTGATCGATCATTCAGCTCTAAGCCCTCCTCCCGCACAGAATCACGGACTCCTGCAACTAACCACAACACCCCAGCAACTTCGTCTATCCACTGGTAATCCTTCCGGCCTGTCCAGGACGAAGTGATAAGCAATCTTATCGCCTCCGCTAAACCTTTGTCACACTCCCTCGATCAGCTACCCTCGAGACTGACCAAAGAGCTGAAGCTTACTCTAGCCCCAATCTGGGGCAAGATCATCAACAGCTCTTTGAGCGAGGGTTCCATTCCTGACTGCCTCAAATTAGGGCAAGTCACGTCACTTCTAAAAAAACCTGGCCTTGACCCCAAGGACATGAACAACTTCAGACCGGTTTCAAACCTTCCGCTCTTATCCAAAATTCTTGAAAGATGTGTGCTATCACAGTTAACCCAACACCTAGAGAACACCAATCTACTTGACCCATGCCAATCAGGGTTCAGAAAGGGCTGCAGCACTGAAACCGCAATACTAAATGTCCTAGATGATCTGCACATGTCACTTGACTCAAACCAATGTAGCCTTCTCATCTTCCTAGACCTCTAGGCTGCATTCGATACAGTTGATCATACCCTGCTACTCAATGTCCTCCAGGAGAGAGCGGGCATTGAAATGACGGTTCTAAAATGGTTCTTCTCTTTTCTCAACAACCACACTCAAAGAATAAAAATCAACAGCTTCGAATCGGACCCCCTCCCCATTAGTAGAGGAGTTCCACAAGGGTCAGTACTCTCCCTGAAAATGTTTATTTCTTTTTAAAACCAGGTTCTTCACAGCCGACGCGCGTTTTGCCCATATGGGCTTTCTCAAGGCCGAAAAACGATTTGCACAGCACTCTGTCTATCAAAGCTGTTTTCAATCCCAATTCCTTCGCAAATATTCTATGCAATAAAGTTCCAAGTGTTATTATACAATAGTACAGATGAACAGTCGTTCTTCTGCGTTGAAGTTATGGAGCCATGATAAGTTCCAGCATCAAGCCGTAATCATTCCTCTGACCGACAAGTACGCGTGACCATGTGCAAATTGTTTTTCGGCCTTGAGAAAGCCCATATGGGGCGAAACGCGCGTCGTCTGTGAAGAACCTGGTTTTAAAAAGAAATAAAAATTGATTTGGGTCTACACTACGTGATTCCTTTGGATTAATAAATCGAATTTTGGAGTGTCAATTGCACATGGATAAAAGAAACTATTGATGACGTGCACTGATGTGATTCCTTGTTTCATGGGTGGGACATTCTGTAACACCTTTGGTGGGCAGATTGTCCTTGGTTAATGCTTGAGGAGGATAAGCATTTTTCATATCATAGTTGCACTCTAAAACTGATATATGTTTGTAAATACTGTTCTTGGATAACAAGGAGACAAATGCTGATGTGCAGATCGAATATAGCAAATCCTTCCCTCTTTTTGTAAAACATTAGCAATGAGGACCTTCTTGTGAAACAGTATTCTTAAGACCAGGACATATCGCCCCTCTGTGTCGCTTATCACCTGTAAAGTATTCCACAGAATGCCTCTTTTTATTAACGTGGCTACCCCACGTGAATTTGTGGAGTAACAGGAGGTGAACACCTCGCTCCATTTGTGTGTACGAAGCCTAGCGCAAGTCCTGTCCAGTAGATGTGTCTCTTGGAGGAGACAGATCGCTGCTGAGTGCCTCGTCAGGTGGGAATGGACCAGGCGCATCTTTCTGTGGTCATTTAGGCCACATACATTCCAGGTGAGACATGTTAAACTAGACATCGAAAGGAAAAATGACGCTTGTCTCCCAACGCATGCTGTGTTAACTGATGGTAATTTCCCGGTAATACAGTATGTGTTATCTCCCCACGCGAAGCGAAGTCTGTTGAGCAAGGTGTGGTGTATCTACTGCCAGTGAGGTACGTTACAAAAGCAGAATCACATTGCAATGAACAGCCAACAATTAAAAACAAACCCCTGCCCCCCCCCCACTCCAACCCCAAAACAGGTTGAGTTTCAGAACTAGCCTCCCCATAATACTAATGATCAAAAGTTGAAAGAGTAAGAGAATCATCCCATAGGGGCGTGAGGTCACTGGCATACTGCCCTGTCACAAACGTAACAGGATGGCCGAGCATTTAAACCACCCATCACATACAAATGTCTTCACAACTTGTGACACGTAATATATGCCAATGTCCCATATCGCCCAACTGCGGTGTGTAATAATACATTGCTTATCATAGTTTCACAACAGGGGCAATACGTTAGTCATTGTCACAGCGATCGATCATCTCTGTCCCGCTCCTTTTCACTATGATGTTGTGCTTGGCAAATTTCATAGCGGCATTGGCTTCTGTGAAAAAGGAGGGTTTGCCATTGACCAAGACGCAAAGTTTGGAGGGGTATTGCATGGCATACTTAATTCCTGCTTTCTGTAGGAATTTCTTTGCCGGTATGAACTCTTGTCTTGCCACCTGGACTGCCTGCATAAAATCAAGATAGATTGAAATAGCGTTATTCTGGTAGACTAGCTCACCCCGCTCTCTGGCCATGCAAAGGATAGTGTCTCTATCCCTGTAGTTAAGTAATCGGGCCAGTATAGGTCTCGGGGGAGCGCCTGGTGGCGGCCGAGTACGGTGGGCCCGCTCAACCAAAAACATAGCTGAGAGATCAGTTCCAAACAGTTCTTGAAGGAGACCCTCCACATATTTCTCCATGTTGGGTATGTTGGTGGATCCCGGCATTCCCGTCAGGCGAACGTTATTCCGTCTTGAGCGGGCCTCGAGATCCTCATTCCACGCCTTGATGACCTCCAGTACCTTGTCCATGCATAGGAGCTTTCCATGTGTCTCCACTTGGTGATCGTCGGCATCAGACACTCTCGTTTCGAGCTCATTTAGCCTTGATTCATGCTAGTCTACTCTGTGTGAGACTTGGTCCATACAGACCACCAGCGAGTCTATTTTGGCATCTATATCTTTGAGGCAGCCCTTCACCTCACGTAGCAGTGTTTTTATGTCCTCATCTTGCTCCGGTTCCAGTTGCGTTTCGGGCAACAACGTTTGCGAAACTGCTCCTCCATCTTCTTGTCCCGTGGCGCGCTTGTCAAATGAGATCTTGGTTTGTTTATTGTCGCTCTTCCCCATATTGACTCTTCGTTGTGGCAACACCATCTGTGGCGAGACTAACAATACACGTTAGGCAGACAGGCACTGCGATGAGCGCGGGCGCCTCGTGTATGTCACAACACAATTAAAAGTCAGAGCGTGAATTCTGAAGGAGGGTGCCAGCCAGCCACTGCCCGCAATGTGTAGCCCAGTGGTGGCCCACTTCGCAGAGCTGCCCCAGAGGTCTGCTCCGCCCCGGCCACGTGCACACAATACTGTAGGTCTTTTCAGGGGCAGACACTCACGTTATGGCAGGTACAGTCTGTGGGAATTAGCCTTGGAAGGCGCTATGTACTCTGCCCCGTATGCCTCCAGGTAGCTGCATCAACAATCGTGGGGGTGGGGAGGCACACCTTGTACTCCAATCTCTGTCAATGTAATCCAAGTACTCCTTAATGCGTGCTTAGTGATGTAGTGGCATACCCAAATACCACTGAAGTGAACAGTAGCTGCAAGCAGCAGTAAGTTGTTTTGGGTCATTAGGGGCCTCCCAGACAGGCTATTTAACGGTGGGCGCCAGCTCCCAACTCAGACCCCTTCACTGCAGCTTTAACAATTTAAGAAGGTGAAACGTCTCCCGAGGCAAGGTTGACTTGTGCAGCGAGGTGTTATGGTCTGTGCTTTACATGCAGCAATCTATTGCGGTCCGACGCACGCAGGATGGCTTGGGCGGCGACCGGAGCGTCTTAGAAGCGTTTCCCCCTTACAGTATACCGCGGGCCGGGCCTCCTCCCGCGCCCGCTCTGTGCAGCGTTACTTCAGAGGCGCGCCCGGGCCTACCTGCGGTGTCTCGCGCCGCGGGCTCTCCCAGCACCCGTCGGGCCTACAGCGCGGCCGCAGTCTTCAGTCCGAGTCCGGATCCGGGTCTCTCCATGGCTGGTGGCTGGCGCTGGGCTGCCTGCGCACACTCCAAATTGGGCGCAGCAGACCCGCAGCAGATGTACCACGGGTGCAGCAACAACGTGAGTGCGGATGCGGCTGCTCGTCACTTCTCCCTACGCCGCCCGCGTCCACGGCCGCACAGGTACCTCTGCACTGATTTCCGCACCGCAAAACACACCGCCGTGTGCCCCGCTGCTTCCCGGACAGGGAGATAGTTCTCGTGGGTCAGGATGGGTGATTATAGTGCCGGATATCTGTCAGATGATATGCTTGGCCGGCAGAGCCCCTCTAATAAGTGGCCATTTTGCAGCTCGGCTTGGCCACACCCCCACAACCTATACTACTTTAACGCACTACCACTCTGGATCCCAGGGACATTTTTCAGGGACTTTATGTCCCAAATCTGAACATTCATATGGGGCAATGCCACGCTGTTTAAGAGACCTGTAGCAGAGGGAGGCCTAGCCGCCCGAAGTTTCTGACATACTATATAACAGCTCAGCTACAGTGGCTGGTGCGCAGCATAGCCTCAGAAGGACGGCAGCAAGAGGACCCCGGGCACCCTGGAATGCTACTAAATCATCTGCTGGGAGTATTTCTCAGAGTACACAAACCCTCCGGAGCTTAGAGTACAACCAAATGCTGGGTCGGGGCCTGCAGAAGATAGGAGTATGGATCCCATACTCACCTGACATACCACTAGCTATGCTGAGAGCCCTTCCACATGGCGGGAACTGGCGAGACCTAGATATTTGGATGTAAATGTGGGCGACAAAAGTAAGCGATCTCTACAGGTACTACGAGAAGCTGCCATTCGAGATGTTTCGTGCAGAATATGGACTGTCACAGGGACACTTCTTGCTGCAACGCGCATTAATGACATCCGGTCACAAACACTGGCGGACAGTTAGACAGAATCCCCGACTCAGCGAACCCCCTATCATATGACTATCAGCGGGTACTATCAAAGCAGTATCCTGCCTATACAGAGCACTGAGCGCAGAAGGACTACGACCATTGGAGAAGCTTCGACCCCAGTGGGAGGGGGACTTAGGCTTACCCATACCGACCAAAGAGTGGGGTAACATACTAGCTGGGACACCGAAAAGGTTCAGAAGCGCATGCTTCAAACTGATAAACTGACCCTCTAACAAGTGAGCAGATTCTTCAAGGTGGCAGATACGGCCTGACCAAGATGTGACGCGCCACAAGCCCATATAATGCATATGTTCTGGGAATGCCCCCAGTTAAAGTAATTCTGTACACAAGTGGTACAAACAGTGAGCGAGGTCATCGACACAGAGCTAACAGGAACTACAGCACGCTGCCTTCTGGGTTGGTTTCCCCATTCGTCAAAAGTAAAGGACACAAGCAGATTCCAAGAACTCACATACACCTTGGCTAGGAGGGAGATAACCAAGAATTGGAAGGCAAGAGGGGGTCCTAGGATCACAACCTGGCGTGGGGAGTTCCTGAGGTGAGCGGAATGTGAGGGTTAAGTAATGGTGCGAGAGACTAAAAGAGGACTAAGAAATATAGAGATAGCGATGGCCTAGGAGGCATTGGTACACAACCAAGAATATCCAGAACCAGAGTCCCCAGACGATGAGGCAGAGGCTGTATAAGGTGGAATCCCCTGATATGGACAGGCCAACCGAAATTAGCATGCATATAAATACCAGCTATCACGCAAATGTTGACAAGCCTACTACGTTGGAATCACCCCACCCTGCACACACATGACTAGAGAACTGCTAACACTTAACCCATCTCCACACAAGAAGAGCCAATAATAGGTGACTCAGGGGAGGGAGAAGGGTACTGGGTTTGTTAGTTTTTTGTTACCATTGTACTATTACTTGAAAATACAAATGACTTGTTTGCATAGCAAAAGAACAAAACAAAATGTAAGAAAACTAATGTTAAATCAAACAATGTGTGTTATGATTATGTAATACACTGATGCAAAGAGGAATACAACCAATAAAATCTGTTTATAAAAGAGAGGTGCAGAAAGAGGCAAGAGAAGTGTAGAAAGAGGCAAGAGAAGTGTAGAAAGAGGGAAGAGAGGTGCAGGAAAAGGCAGGAGAGGTGCAAAAAGAAGCAAGAGAAGTCCAGAAAGAGGAAGAAAGGCGCAGAAAGAGGCAAGAGAAGTGTAGAAAGAGGCAAGAGAAGTACAGAAAGAAGCAAGAGAAGTGCCGAAAGGAGCAAGTGGGATGCAGAAAGAAGCACAATAAGTGATGAAAGAGGCAAGCAGGGTGCAGAAAGAAGCAAGAGAGGTACAGAAAGAAGCAAGAGAGGTGCAAAAAGAGGAAGAAAGGTGCAGAAAGAAGCAATAGAAGTGATAAAAGAGGCAAGAGAGGTGCAGAAAGAGGAAAGAGGTACAGAAAGACAAGAGAAATGCAGAAAGAGGCATGAGATATGCAGAAGAGGCAAGAGAAATACAGAAGTGGGTGTAGAAAGATACAAGAGAGATGCACATAGAAGCAAGAAAAACTCAGAAACAGGAAGAAATGTGCAGAGAGGCCAAAGAAGTGCAGAAAGAAGAGACTAAAGTGCAGAAAGAAGAAAGTGAGGTGCAGAAAGAAGAGAGGCAGAAAGAAGAGAGATGCAGAAAGAAGCAAGGGGTGCAGAAAGAGGCAAGAGAGGTGCAGAAATGAGCAAGTGAGGTGCAGACAGATGAAAGAGAGGTGCACGGGCAAGAGATGTACAGAAAGAGGTAAGAAAGGTGCAGAAAGAGACAAGAGAAGTGCAGAAAGAAGCAAGAGAAGTGCAGAAAGAGGAAGACCGTTGTAGAAACAGGAAGAAAGGTGCAGAAAAAGCAAGAAAAGTGCAGAAAGAAGCAAGAGAGGAGATGAACGGAGGAAGTGAGATGCAGAAATGAGCAAGTGAGGTGCATTAAGAGGCAATTGAAGTGCAGAAAGGAAGCAAGAGAAGTGCAAAAAGAGGCATGAGAGGTGCAGAAAGAGGCAAGAGAGGTGCAGAAAGAGGCAAGAGCTACACAAAGAAGGGAGACGTGCAGAAAGAAGCAAGAGAGTTGCATAAAGAAGTAAGAGAGTTGCAGAAAGAAGCAAGAGAGGTGCAGAAAGAAGAGAGTGAAGTGCAGAAAGAATCAAGTAAGGTAAATGAAGAAGCAAGTGAGGTGCAGAAAGAAGAGAGGAGCAGAAAGAATGTTTTCTTTTTTCAAGGGAAGTATCACTTACAAACTAAGGGAGTTGCAATGGGTGCCAGCTTTTCCCCAGACCTGGCAATCTGTACATGGATAACTTTGAATATGAGTTCATTTACAGTGAACACAATCCATTCAGTAATCAGGTGACACACAGGAAAGGTACATAGATGATGTGCTGCTTATCTGGATGGGCAGCCTAAAGGAACTCCGAACATTCTTTGACTGGATCAATGGGAGATCGAACTATATCAAATTCACTATCCATTGGGATAGACACACAATCAACTTACTTGATATATCCATAAATATCGACAACCAACATCTTTATACCACACTGTACAGGAAGCCAACTGAGAGAAAACATTATTGAGGGATGGCAGTCACCATCTGAGGGGCCTAAGTGATAACCTACCCTTCGGTCAGTTTCTGAGGATAAGAAGGAACTGCTCACATAAGGAGGATTTCTTTGATGAATCCGACTACCTCATTAACCGACTGGTGCAACATGGCTACCCCAGAAGGATTGTGAAACAGGAAAGGAAAAGAGCATGGTTCAACCCAAGGGACGCACTACTCACACCCAAACAACACCCTACGGACAACCTGGACAGGATGATCTGAGTAACATCCTTTAACACGAGGAGCAACGAGATAAAACAAATTGTCAACAGACACTGGAACCTTGTTGCCGACGATCTTGAGATACCTAATCCTCCCATGCACTCTTTCAAGGAAGGCAAGAATATAATAGACTATGTGGGAAGGTCATTCCTTGAAACACCGCCCCAAACCATGTGGCAGGTTCCGGAGATTGCCGGTCATTATAAATGTGGCAAATGCAAAGCCTGCAAGCTTACTATTGAAACTAAACTGCTCTATGTTTAACAGCACAAGATTGACTTGAAAGTACATATGAACTGCAACACGTCAGATGTAATCTACGCAATCCTCTGCCCTTGCGAGAAGATCTACATTGGCCAAATGAGACAGAAGGTTAAGGCACGAATACTGCAACATTGCAGTAGGATCAAATGTGGCACGGCAGGCGCACCGCTGGTGGATCACTTTCAAACTTTGGGCCATCAGCCGGAATCTATCAGTTGGGTGGTCATTGAAAAGATCGCATTGGGCATCCATGGTGGTGACCTTAACTCTATCCTAAACATATGGGAATGTAGAAGGATGGACTCTCTTGACACGGTCCAAAATGGCCTGAAAGAACTTGACGCCACATATGCAAAACTTTCATGTTTGAGTAGGGACTGTTGATCATACTTCTTTCCCACTGATCTCTACACTGGCATTTACTATACATTTTTGCGCATCTAATGTCATCTGCATAAAATTTTGCGATATTATATACGTATGCATCCCATGTTGCTCTTATACATCACAGTAACATTCCTGCCTATTTCATCTAATTTGGGGCTCCTTAGTGTCTTTTTGGATACATATCTTTTTGTATACTATCTGCCCCCGTTCAAGACATGGTCCTGACATGTTGTGATTTATGATTGTGTCTCCCACAACATACTTGTGCTTTATGTCAACTGTGTAAATGGCCATCCTCATGCTGCTTGACAATGCCTCAATGTACCTATTATTGATATGCAAGGGTTTTATAACAATGTACCTTGCTTCACTGATTTGTGGAGATTGTGCGCCTGCATGCACCGACTGATGGACAGCCACTTTGCAATATTTACTGTATTTCTAACCATCTGATGGGTTAAGCACAAAGTGATCCCACCTACGGCAATAATGCCATAAAATTGTTACATAAACTGCCAGTATTCAGCGTCTGTCCCGCTAACGTGCCCACATTCACGTCTGTAGACGCGATTACAAGAGGATCGTTGTACAGAGGCAGGCAGGCAGTCAGTCAAAGTCGATCAGTGCTACTGCCAGGTATGTGAGAAGTGTTCCTTTCCCGTATCTCCTCTCTCCCCGATCAGGCTCAGTTGGGAGTACCCTCCAACCCTTGCCCCTAATCATTCTGGGTTTCATGAAAGAAGCAAGAAAAGTGCAGAACGAAGCCAGATAGCTGCAGAAAAATGCAAGAGAGGTGCAGAAAGAGGCAAGAGATGTGCTGAAGAAGCAAGAGAGGTGCGGAAAGAAGCAAGAGAGGCTGCGGAAAGAAGCAAGAGAGGCTGCGGAAAGAAGCAAGAGAGGTGCTGTAGTGTAGTTCCAATATTCCCAATAGGTTCTGCGCATTGTAATAACATAAACAATAGTGTAGACGTAGGACTGAGGTCGACTAGGTCTCTATTGAAAATGTTAGACTTAATTGTGTGTGCCAGCTAGCTCAGAGGTCACTAGAAACTTTCTCGAATACACAAGAAGGGATTAGCTTCTGACAACCATATAACATGACAACTTTGTTCCCCCTGGAATAAGGAATATCTCCAGAGTCGCAGAAACAATAGATGGCTATTTCACTCAGTCAATCGTGCATGCTTCGTTTCACCAGAAGTGCAGAGAAATAGAGAGACGGGCGTTTTCAATAAAAGGGTTATTTATTGAGCAGTCTTCTTTCTCATGCAAGAGAAGTGAATTGCCACAATTGCAATACTTGTCATAAAGTAAAGTGCGTACAGTAAAAAATAATACTGTAAAAGCATTTATATGGTTTCTAAGCCATAAGATACTTAAAATGGATAAAATACATACAATGATGAAATAATGACTAAACGTACTCAACTGTTGTTTCTAAGATACGCCTACCCCGGTGTACCTAACCTAAGCCTAGTACGTGGGAATGAGTAGATGAGTTATAGTTTTTGCCAAGAATCTGAATCAAGAATTCTCTAAGGGTTTAATCAGCTCCGTACCTTGGGTATAGAATGAAGGAGGTCTTGTATCTCGATCTCCCAGCAACCCGGGAGGGTGACAGGGAAACACTGGAGCTGGATTTCTCGGCAGGAGACAAGACAGCGTCTCTCTCAGTGCGTCAGCATGGAGGGTCTGCTTCCTTCGGCACTCGCATCAGCAGGGGGTCGGGCAAGTAGATAGCCGATCTGCTCCAAACCACCTTGTGTTGCTAAGGCAGATGTTGGTATATTTATACCTGGAAGGTGCCGAGTTTGTTTGTAAGGTTGGACATAAGACGTCACTAAGAACTCGCAGTTCTTTCAGGACTCCAGAAGTTCTAGGACAAAGCAATAATGAAGCAGGGGAAATTCCCGGGCTGCTGGAGGCTTGGTTTGTTTAGGAACGAGTTGTGCTTTCTAGGAGTCTATGGGAGTAGCCTTGCCGTATTTGGACTGCATTGGCTATGACTTAATATGGATATGATTCTTATGCCTTTATAAGGATATGATTTGATATAACCACATAAGGGCATAAATCGGGAATGTTTTAAATAAGGTCCTAGATACATTGACAACACCCACTCCACGTATAATGTCCATCATTACTAAATACTAAGCAATACTAAACATATAACGATGCATGTGTTTTACAGGCCACCCCAAAATGCATATTAAGCATTTGAAATGGTGTATACACGAAAAATGAGTATAATACTGTACGTTTTTTGTAAGCAGTGGTGTCATTCAGTTAATGCATATTTTGTACATTTAAAATGTTGACTGAATGAATCACAAAATTTACATTTAGGAAATGGCTCTTCATACAGAAGAGAAGGTCAAGACCATTTCATCACATATTTATACAAGACTGTACATGTGCTAGAGGCGAAGTCAAAATATTGAATCTAGATATTTTAAAAATAGAAAATCTTGTTCTCTAAGAATAGTTCTACTTTAAGCAGAGTATCATGTGCCAAAAAAGGTAAATATTTTGGGAACTGGAGAAAAAATAATTTCGCTTTCGGGAAAAAAATAGTTCCAATGTTTTTTAGAAGTCCTGTTTATCAAAACTGAAGGCCGAATTCAGAGTTCAGGGAGCTGTGTGCTCGCTTTGTCCAAATGTTATTCTTGTTGTTAGGAGAGAACATTAACTCAGATAGGCTGGTAAAAAATTCGTCTATAACAGTAGGTGAAAGTTGGACCAGGTCCGAAAAAGTAGAAATAGTGCATATGTGCGAAGCCTTGCCATCATCGATGTCTAGATCAGCAATGATCACGGAAGGTTGTACCGGTGTGCCGCTTTCATCTCGTACCTCACCGCCACCTAATCGTAATGGTGAGGTCTCAACGAATGCAGTCATCAGAATGGGTAGCCGCTGGGGACAACACGTTGCATTAGCCGTTACCGAACGAAGCAAAGTATCGACATCCATAGGTACTGCTGATGGCAGTGTGAGACAGACGTCTAACACGCATTCTTCTGCGCAAAGCAGGCATCGTAGAATGCAATCTTGCCAGATTGGTCTGAATGAAAGAAACCAGGTAGTATTCAGATCTCTTAACCGAGCCAAGCCGAGGACCTTAGTAATCCGCTCTCGGTATTGCATTGCTAGAATCGTGTCTTCCATTGTAGCCTGAGTTTTGTCTGTGACTTGACTTGCCATATCGGAGCAGAAGGAACAAAAATAGGATTCCTGCTACGAGTCCCAAGATGAGAGGCAGGCCGCCGAACACAGAGTGCACGAAATTCGAGGAAGATGCCCAGGACTGCTTCAAAGGGTGCTAACCGTCCCGAAAAAATTGTCTTAAATACATGTGCGATGCCACTGGTATCTGACATGTTTAAGATTTGATTTAACATTCCTACAAAATGCACGGGGCAATTTGTTGATAATAATGCATGTATCTCTGCTGCTGTCCTTGCAACTTGCAGATCATATGTTTCTCTAGACAAGGTTAAAGGCACAGTTGTTTGTAAAAGAATAGACTTCATTATGCTTAAAGTATCAATTTGAATAGAAGAGATATTCAAAGAAGGCCATATTGCAGCCTCCATGTCTGGTTTGCTGTTTGGATACAATACTTGCATACAGCAAGTGACCCTGGAAGTAACGCTCACGAGATAGGCCGTTCCTGACACCATGCCACAACAGCTGTGGTCACTTATTATAACATAGCTGCCGTTGAAAAGCTGTCTGAAAAAAGGCTCTATCTGTGTAGCAGAGGTGCCATGCAGGTGACATGAAAGGTCATTTGATGAACCTTCGCAGGCTCCATGCAAGTTAATTCCTTGACACAGAAGTGTACCGCTTAGTGAATTTGTACAGTTACCACTAAGAAATACCTCTTTCTTGCCCCCACTCCAACATCTATGTGTGTAAGGCAAATTCCAGGTTGACTTGATGTACCCTTTAGCCAACCTTTCATACAGTCCTGCTGGTATATACTTTTGGCAGTATTGAAACTGAAAAGTCGTTATAGGAATTGTAATGGTGCCATGTATTATCCATTCAATGACAGGTTTTTCGGAGACTGTCAATGGCAATCTTTCTAGTTTTTCAATGCTCAGCACCGTATAGTCTGCCCCTCTTTGTGCCAAAGAGATTTGTTTATCAGTAAGGTTAAAGATAGAAAATAATGACGTTGTGTTGATTAGACGCCATGGCACGTAGCCTGAACGCAGATTTTGTAACGTCTAGCCTAACTGTACAATAGAACGTAATTGGGACTGGCCATGTTGTAACATTAGCATATCCTGTTCTATTATATCAATAGCAGATGATACAATGCTGTCCAGTGAATGAATTCTGGAGGACAGAGTCGTTAACCCATTGTCCACTACAGACAGTGATTTTTCCAAATTAATACGATCAATTTCTCGTATTTTTTCAGCAGTTTCAATTTGTTACTTTCCAAGCTTCGTTGTAAGCTGCGTATATACCGGCGTATATGAAACATTTTTGACGCTGTTTGCGAGGTCCCAGTAAGAAATCTCGCAAGTCAGCACCTTCTTTAAGTAAAGTCAAGTGTTGTTTAATTTCGGGTAGTGTGGAGTTCTGTAGCCATTCGAGGCTTAGTTTTCTTACACTGTATGTTGTTATTATCCCTGGATGTTGTCTCTGGGAATATCTTGGGTCTGACCTGTTCTGTTTGAACCCCTGTCTTTTGTTCATGAATCTACCTTGACAGTTATTTGTGTCTGTGGGCCAGATCAACCATTTTTTCCAATCAGGATTATCAGCGATAGGCTTTGGTATAGACTGGTTGTTTAACTCTTATCTTGGCTAGGCCAAGACAGGTTGTTTGTTGAATGGTGTCATTCAGGAACATTATTTGTTCTGGGATCATGCAGGCTCTGAATAATGATTCTAAACCTTGTACCTGCCATTCTTTTGTACCCCAGACAGTTTTTGTCTCAATGTTGTTTTTCCAAAATTCAAAACCAAATGTAGACATTTTTTCATAAAACTTTTCAGAATAAATCAGTTTAGTATTTGTCAACATGTTTTTCATTCCTGTCTTTTTCATAATTTTAAAATAAAATGTTTCTGGATCAGTGATATTAAACCCTGAGAAGTATGGGAATTTCTCAAAAAATGTTTTAGAGCTGCCTTTTGGCGGAGTTGGTTAATGTTCCCATTGATTATAACTGAAAACATTTCTAGGATTAGCAGATTTATGCAAATAATGATGCCCAAAATGATGAAAGCAATACATTTCTTCATAATTGGATGAACCTTGTAAATAATCATGTTCTGGTGTCAGCGTTAAGGGGGATTCCACGCCGGCCGAGCTCACCCAGCTCCGCTGAGGCGTTAAAACAGCTTCCTGCTCCTGTGTGGCGGCCGGGCTTTGCTCCGCCGAGCGACCTGATTCTACTGCCTCCTGACTGGCCGGGCTTGGCTTGGCTGGTCAGGACTACATCACCCAGCAGCCTCGAACTCAGGACGCCGCCCCGCTCATCATCCAGCTCCAGGAGGCGCATAAAGCACCGTTTGCTGCCGAGGACCCTGTGTCACGTTAAGGGGGATTCCACGCCGGCCGAGCTCACCCAGCTCCGCTGAGGCGTTAAAACAGCTTCCTGCTCCTGTGTGGCGGCCGGGCTTTGCTCCCCGAGCGACCTGCTTCTACTGCCTTCTGACTGGCCGGGCTTGGCTCCGCCAGTCAGGACTACATCACCCAGCAGCCTCGAACTCAGGACGCCGCCCCCCTCATCATCCAGTGCCAGGAGGCGCATAAAGCACCGTTTGTTACCTCGTACCGCGAGGACGCGCGCGGGACGCGCCGGGCGAAGCTCTGGCAAAGGGCGGGCCGTCTGTGGCCGTCCGGGGCAGGAGGAGGCTGGGCTGGGCCACCTCTTTTGGCTCCATCAATTGGGACGTTCTGCATCAGGTAAACTGTGCCGGAAAATATACCAACTGTACCTAGTTGACAGCACTATACGTATATCAATGGCAACAAAGTCTAAAATGGGCTTAAACACCCCTATGTCAACACGCTCAACGTCGAGGAAAAAAGAACTAGCTATCACTCCACTACCAAGCCTGACGGCGATAGATAGAATGCTGCAAAAAACTATTGGGGTCGTTGTTACAGCAATAGAAAATACTGAGAGACGAATGTCACTACCGCCAAGTTTGTGTCTATCAAATCTACTCACCCAAAATAGTAATATTCATGTAAATACATCTGCAACTACAGTGTATTCTCAGGACTCCATTCTTATGGAATCATATGCAGATTTTCCAGGGAAAGATCACAACTGTGTTAGTATACCGCAACAATCACCCCCCATTGACTTTCCACGTCGAGAAAGCAGATTGTCAGTAACTCCCAATATGCGAACAGATGAGGAGTCCCCTATTTTAATTAATGTATCTGATGATCTGGAGAGGTTGAATGAATGCAGCAATGTCAACACTAAGTCAACAGATAAGATAGATAATGTGAATATCCCTCAAAATGTAGGTGGCAGTAGTTCTAAAGGTAAACCATCACCCAGTAGAAAATTGCTGATCGCACATAAATTTCGGGGAAAACCAAAGGGTAGACAGAAGAAAATAGTACCCCTTTTTCTGAAACAACAGGGTGATAGGAGACAAAATAGTTCTGACTTGCAGCCCAATGAAGATAGGTGTAACACCCAACAGGAAACACCATCCCTAATTGTAGCAGACCTTATGACCCAAATGCACAAGTTACTACTTGTGTAACGATATATCTGTAAGAGACATTAGTTAGTGATAGATTCCTTACCTTAGAATATCCCCAGGCGTCAGACTGGATCCGGAAATTTTTTGCGAAGCAATACCCCTGCGCGTCGGTATGCGTCGTCTTCGGCTCCGCGTCCGTCGTCGGCGTCGTTAGCGCCGAATGACGTCGTCGGAATACTTAGACGCTGCCTATGCGCACTGACGTCAGTTCTGATACACAGCTTTTCCGTGCCAGATACGCAGAGCCATGATAGAACCAACACTGGTGCCAAGAAACTAGGGCCCTGAAAGGGGATGACCTTAACCCTAGATATCGGTTCGCAGAACGGGGAGGATGGGTGGGTCGGTAAGGAATCTATCACTAACTAATGTCTCTTACAGATATATCGTAACACAAGTAGTAACTTGTGCATCTGAAAGAGACACGTTAGTGATAGATTCCTTACCTTAGAATAGATACCCCAGCAATACCAACCCCGGTGTTGGGTCTGCGAACCAATATCACACCAGAAAGTCCTGGAGGACGGAACGGCCAAAGAAGCCATCCCTCCGGACTTGACTGTCCAGGCAGTAGTGTCTTGCGAACGTGTGCAGCGAGGCCCACGTCGCTGCCTGGCAAATGTCCTGTAAGGGGACTCCTCGGCCCAGGGCAGTTGTTGTTGCCATGGCACGAGTGGAATGAGCCCGCAATCCAGCAGGGGGCTCCTTTTTCGCCATGGAGTAACATGCCTGAATACACAAGATGATCCACCGCGAAATGGTCCTCTTGTGTACTGCCTTTCCCTTCTTCGCGCCCACGTAACCAACAAAGAGTTGGTCATCCACCCGGAATTGGCGTGTGCGATCTAGGTAATAGGAGAGCGCACGTTTTGGATCCAGCCGGTGGAGCCTCTCTTCCTCTTTCGAGGGATGCGGAGGCGGAAAGAAGGTGGGCAAAGTAATGGACTGCCCGATGTGGAAGGCCGAGACAACCTTGGGCAGAAAGGAAGGTCGTGTACGCAACACTACCTTGTCTGGATGAACAGATAGGAAAGGTGGAGTAGAAGAAAGAGCCTGGAGCTCACTCACCCTCCTGGAAGAGGTGATGGCGACCAGGAAAGCAGTCTTCAAAGTGAGAAGACGGAGAGGACAGTTATGGAGCGGCTCAAAGGGAGCACACATCAGATAAGTGAGAACAAGATTCAAGTCCCACTGGGGCATCACAAAGGGAACAGGAGGGAACATGTGTGTGATGCCCTTCAGAAATCTATTTACAATGGGGGACTTGAATAAAGAAGGCTGATCAGGTAGCCTTAAGAAGGCGGAAAGAGCAGAAAGGTACCCTTTAAGAGTGCCCAGAGCAGAGCCCTGCTGGGCAAGGGAAAGAAGAAAGAGCAGCACTTCCGAAAGGGGTGCAGAGAGAGGATCCACAGCCTTTGCTGTGCACCATGCCACAAATCTGTTCCACCTGCAGGCGTATACCGACTTAGTGGAGGGACGCCTGGCTGCCAGAATGATATCACAGACTTCAGGAGGCAAGTCAAATGGCCTCAACTATCGCCGCTCAATCTCCAAGCTTGTCGGTGGAGAATGGACAGGTTTGGGTGCAGCACTGTCCCCTGCTGCTGTGACAGAAGGTCCTCCCGAAGAGGCAGACGAATCGGGGGATCGACTGACATGCTGAGTAGCTCGGGATACCAGTATCTTCGTGCCCAGTCCGGAGCCACAAGGATAACCTGGGCCCGGTCGCGCCTGATCTTCTTCAGCACTCTGGGCAGAAGTGGTATAGGCGGAAAGGCGTACAATAGACCGCAACTCCACTCGAGACGAAAAGCGTCTCCGAGCGAGTGCCGCCTTGGAAATTCCAACGCGCAGAACTGATGACATTGCGCGTTCTCTTCTGTGGCGAATAGATCTAACCAAGGCTCTCCCCATTGCTGAAAGAGACCTTGTGCCACGTCCGAGTTCAGACGCCATTCGTGATGCATCATGCACCGACGGCTGAGTTCGTCTGCCCTGGCATTCAGAGAGCCTGCCAGGTGTTGAACCACCAGGGTCACGCCCTGATGTTCCAGCCATTGCCATAGGCGCAGAGCCTCCTGGCATAGGGTCCACAACCTCACTCCGCCTGTTTGTTGCAGTACCACATGGCGGTGGTGTTGTCGGTGAACACTTGCACTACACTCCCCAGAACAGAGGGGAGGAATGCTTTCAGTGCTAGACGAATCGCCCGCAGCTCCAACATGTTGATATGGAGCCAGGCTCCGCCGGAGACCAGAGGCCTCTGATCTCCGCCTCTCCCATATGGCCTCCCCAGCCCAAGAGGGACGCGTCCGTCACAACTACGTGCTCCGGGTGGGGTAGGGAGAGGGATCTGCCACTGACCCAGTCGCGGTCCGTGAGCCACCACTGCAGCTGTTTCGCAGTGCCCTTCGGGATCAAGACATGATCGGACAGGTTGCCCTGATGCTGGGCCCACTGAAACTTCAGGTCCCACTGCAGAGCCCGCATCCGCCACCTGGCGTGATGCACCAGAAGGATGCAGGAGGCCATCAGCCCCAGAAGCCGCAGCGTCAACCTGACCGAGACTCGGGATAACGGCTGGAAGATGGGAATCAGAGCCTGAATATCCCGAACCCGCTGTTCGGGTGGGTAAACCCAAAACTGCGCCGAGTCGAGAACCGCTCCGATGAAGAGGAGCTTCTGAGAGGGACACAGGTGTGACTTTGGCACATTGATGGAGAACCCCAGTAAGTGCAGGAGGTCGGCTGTAGTCTGCAGGTGGGTGACGACTACCTGGGGCGAGCCCGCCTTCAACAACCAGTCGTCGAGGTAGGGGAAGACTGATACCCCCTGCCTGCGCAGATGAGCTGCGACCACCGCCATCACCTTTGTGAACACCCGTGGGTCGCTGGTAAGGCCGAAGGGGAGCACGGTAAACTGAAAGTGCTCGTGGCCTACCGTGAACCGCAGGTAACGCCGGTGGGCCGGCAGGACGGGGATGTGGAAATAAGCGTCCTGCAGGTCCAACGCTACCATCCAGTCTCCCGGGTCCAGGGCAGCCAGGACCTGAGCCAAAGTCAGCATCTTGAACTTCTCCTTCCGGAGGAAGCCGTTGACGTTCCGCAGATCCTAGATAGGGCGTAGGCCCCCTTTGCCCTTCTTGGGTACCAGAAAGTAGTGGGAGTAACATCCACACCCTACTTGTGGCCCAGGAACGCGCTCGATGGCCTCTTGGCCAAGAGGGCCGTGACTTCCTCTTGCAGAAGTTGCAAGTGATCCTCCGACACGCGGTGGCATTGCGGTGGCATGGATGGAGGGGATGCCTCGAAGGGGAGGGAGTAGCCCCTTCGGACAATCTGCAGCACCCACCTGTCCGAAGTGACTGTGCGCCAGTGGGAGAGGTGATGGCGAACCCTGCCACCCACAGGCGTCACATGGGCCTGAAAACTCGGACTAGGAAGGTTTTGAGGCAGGTGCTGCTGAGGGAGGTGTGGACTGGCCTCGCCGTGGTCCCCGACCGCCGCCACGGCGGTTTCCACGTCCGCCACCGCGCTGTTGGACATTCTGCGGCGCGTGGCTGGCAGTACGTGGGGGGTGCCCCTTCCGTGGCCATGAAAGGAGCGAAAGGCACCCGGATTGCTGGCGTGGGGGCGTGAGGCCCAAGGACTTGGCCGTAGCCCTGGAGTTCTTGAAGCGTTCCAGCGCATGGTCTGCCTTGTCGCCGAAGAGGCGACGGCCATCCAACAACATGTCCAGGAGTGTGGCCTGGACATCGGCCGAGAAGTTGGCGGACCTCAACCAGGCGTGGCATCGAACCGCCACTGTCGTTGCCATCCCCCTGCCCAGTGAGTCAATTGTTTCCAGCCCACACCGGATAGAAAAACGTGCTGCATCTCGGCCTTCCGCAAGGGCTTGTGGCAGCACCTCCGCAACCGTGTCCCACAGCGTGTGGGTGTAGCGGCCCAAGAGACAGGCGGTATTCACAGACCGCAGCCCTAAGCTAACAGACGAGAAAACCTTCTTCCCGAACTGTTCGTATCTCTTGGATTCCCTGTCGGGCGGGGCCGACGGGAATGCGGTCTGGGAGTTTGAGGCCTAGATGACCAGACTCTCGGGGGTGGGGTGGATGGACAAAAAGCATGGGTCGCCCGGGGCCGGGCGGTAGCGTCTGGCCACGTTCCTATCCACAGGCGGACCTGTGGCGGGCTTGGACCAAGTGCCCACAAGAACGTCACACAAGGCCTCATTGAACGGCAGCAGGGGCTCACTGGAGCTTGACTGCGGTTTGAGGACCTCTGTGAGGAGGTTAGTCCTCACGGCCGCGACGGGGAGCTTAAGGTTTAAGGCCTTAGCTGCCTTCGTCAACACTACACTATAGGTAGAGCCCGCCTCAGAAGCCACAGTCGGAGGTGAGCTAAATCCAGTGTCTGGCGAAGTGTCAAGACCACTGGCCTCCCCAAGCTCAAATGTCCAGTCCTGTTGAGACTGGCAATCTAGTGCCAGAGGGTCCTCGGACCCCTCACAATCTTCCTCGTCACCCGTGTCCTGTAAACCAGGATTAGTAGACAGGGCCTCCTCGTGGAGATAAAAATCCTTAAAGGCCGACGGAATCGGCACCCAGCGGCGCACTTCCGGCGCCTGAGTCGGACCGCAGGAAACATTGGGGGCGGCAACCACAGTGGGCGCCGGGGGCGACACCCGTGGGGACGGCGCCGGTGAGGTCGTAAGGTTGACCGGCGACGTCCGGGATCCGGAGCCGAATCCAGCGAGGTCCTGCGGCGCCGAGACCGAAGTCGCCGGCGGCGCCGGGGCCTGGGCACCCGACGGCGTCAGGCCAAAGCACCCGACCCGTTAGGACCACTAGACGGAACCGTTGGGCCCGAAGGCGCCACGGGAACCGACTGAGGAGGGAGGGCCCTCATGGCCATGAGGTACCTCTTGACCTCCCTCCGGCGTCGCGCCGTGCCCAGGGACCCGAAGGTGTGGGGCAGGCGGCGACGCAAGCGACTCCTGCGGAGCCGCGCGGGCGGTGTCGCCCGAGCCCCCGGCCGCATCGTGCGAGCGTCGGGGTGGGTCAGAGGATCGATGAAGTATCTCCGACCTCTCATGCCTCTTACCTGAGGACTTGGAACCTGACGACCGGTGTCCACTCCCGGAGCTTCGATGACTCCGACCTCGCGACCTGTCCCTCGACCTCCCGTGGGACCGGGACCGGGACCTGGAGCGGCACGGGCCGACTGCCTCAGCTCAAGTCGCTTGCGGGACCGCTCCCGCCTAGCCTTCGACGTCAGGGCCCGGCAGTCGGAGCAGGTTCGATCGTCATGGTCGAGGCCTAAGCACTTCAGGCACCGGCGATGGGGGTCCGTGACCGACATCAGTCGATCGCACTTCGAGCAGGGCTTGAACCCGGGCATCCCTACCGGCACCGATAGAGTCGAAGACTCGACAAAAAAGAGTGATCAAAAGATCAAAAAGTTCAGTCAAAAATTGACTGGGGGTAGAGCTTCTTCTGGATCTGCGCTAGCTGGCATTGAAAAAAGAAGAACTGACGTCAGCGCGCATAGGCGGCGTCTAAGTACTCCGACCACGTCATTCCGGCGCTAACGACGCCGACGACGGACGCGGAGCCGCAGACGACGCCTACCGACGCGCAGGGGTATTGCTACGCAAAAAAATTCCGGATCCAGTCTGACGCCTGGGGATATTCTAAGGTAAGGAATCTATCACTAATGTGTCTCTTTCAGATTGAGCAGTTAGTACAGTCACTTACTTTACCGATAGTGGAAAGATTAAAGGTTCTAGTAGACAAGGTAGGAAATCTAGAACGGCTAGGCATAGCCCACTCAGACATGCTTGAAAACATAAAAATACCTGTTAAGCCAGCTCAGGAAATTGTCCCTCAAGAAAAACCCCTGAATAAAAACTGGCTAATGGTGAACCAAGAGTAAATAATTGTACCACACCAACTGGTCCAGTTAATACCCTGGAAAATGCTGCACCTAATGGCCGTACTGTAAATACAGGGCAAATAGTCACTGCAGAAAAGCCCAAGAAAGTTAGCCCGGAACTTACTAATTTAAGTAAGGCAGTTCCTATGCAAAAAACCTATAACCTAATTCCCGCGGTTATAAATCTACCCCCTGAAAGCAGTGCATACGTAGCGATTCTTGCTAATGTTCCAAAATGAAAGCCCACCCAATTTGAAAATCAAGCAACGCTCAAAAACAAGACATTACACTGGCTCTCTAGAAATTGTGGTTTCCCTATGCACGGGGCGAATCAGATAATAAAGGTTCAGAGAGTGGGCTGGTTGGGTCCCAGCAAAAAGGAAATTGACGGCGATTGTATCGTTATCAATTTCAGAACACCAGAATGGGCCAGGGACTCAATTTTGAATGCGCCATTACCCTCTAACTGGGAATATAATACTACTCTACTCCCCCTAGATTATTTTTACATGGGCCAGTCAGGAAAGCAACACAAAGCACGAATGATTGATCATCCCAGAGTTAACTATCATAACATAGCCCATAACTTTACTACCACACCTAAGTTCAGAGACAACTTTCTAATTCCCACCTATAACAGATTTCAGGTATTCGACCCGATAGACGAGATAGATTGACTTAGCGATCAACCTGAATTCCTGCATATAGATATCGAAAACAATTGATGGTATGGGAAAGGCCCTTCAGGTACACATAGCCCCCTCCAAGGAGACTCTGTTTAGATCTGAAACTGACCTTGATGTGGCCGGATTAAATAAAGAGGACGTGGATATTGATGAAGGAGTAGTGAGAGGTGGCATGCATACATCTGCAATGATAGTCCAACGTGACATAACTCCAGCTACAGATGTCAGTTTAATAGATAGCCTAGCAATAGTCCAACCCCACATTATTCCATATAATGCTAACAACGAAGGTCTTAACATCACCACATGGAATATTGCGGGAATTACTGGAAAACTTACTACCCCGTTCTGGAAGAGCTTCATTAATCAAGGGTACGATATAATTTGTCTCCAGGAGACATGGACTAGAGAACAAATTCATGTGGAGGGGTATACATCATATCATGTAGCTGCAGTAACACCCGTAGCTGGTAGGGCAAAGGGTGGGCTTTTAACCCTGGTATCAACCAACCTCACTGAGTTTAAACTTGGGAGTTGCTCCGAGGTTGTCCCGTACGCACAGATATTGCGTCTAGAACATGGAAAAGGTAGGGACCTGGTTATAACACATTTTTATAATAACATTTTGGGAGTTAACCAGGAACCGATAATACAAGACATAGGGAGGGAAATAGAAAGAACCGAATCACAATCCAGAGACCCACCAGTTATCGTTTGGGCAGGTGATTTTAACTTACAAGCCTGTAAACATGCACAAAAGGGGATTTGCGGTCATCTAGGCGAGCAGGATAGTAGAGACGGCACTCCTTATAATCATTTTCCGCATACCGTTTTTGGAAATACAATAAACAATCTAGTTGCGAAAATGGACTTGGAGTTGCTGGATTGCACAAAAAATAGCAATAACAGTGAATGTCCATCATTTAAAGGAAGGGATGCCCATTCTAACATTGATCATGTCCTCGTGTCCTGTGGCTCGGTCTACTCTAATTTATGGGTGATTGAGCAGACTGTGAGTGACCATAACAGCATCTCACTGACACTACACGGTTGGGGGCGTAAAACCCATACCGATGGGAGACATTCAAGGGATCTCAGCCGAAAGACCGAATGGCATGAGAATTAAATGGGCCAACACTAACCCCGACCAACTTATGATGGATGTTCATTATAAATGTGCTGCAGAAATGAGCTACTGTTTAGGCATTGAGGTGATTCCGGCTAGTCTCCTTGCTAACTTTGTAAAAATAAATGTGGTAATCGAGGGCCTATTGACCGCTAGGAGCCGGAGGCCAAGAAAAACCAAGGAGGTCTGGTTTGACAAAAACTGCGCCTTGGCATTAACTAAACTAAAAACCGCCCTAGATGTCAAGCCCAGAGATATAGAAAAAATTAGGGAAGAGCGCCAAAACTACAAGACCTCGTTAGCCAGGCGGAAAAAGAGCTACAAGACGAGGCATGGTCCAATCTGAATATGGCGGCATCTACTAAAAATCACAAGTTATTTTGGGAAACAATCAATTGTCCTTTTTAAAAAAATGAAAATATTCCTGAAATAACTTTCCATGTAAGTTGTAGTGCCTGGGTAGCTCATTTTTCTAGGATTTTTAATTCAGATGGGTTAATTTTAGATACAACCAAAGAAAATAAATCGAATTGGCAGAAAATTCAGTTAAATATTAGCTTGAATGAGGTACACGAGGGACTAAGAAAAAGCAAGGGCAGTAAAGCCCCGGGCCCCGATGGGGTACCAGTGGACCTCTATAAGCATGAAATGGACCTATGGGCACCCATACTGACACGTTTGTTCAATGCTGCTGCTGAAAACGGGTTACCACAGACATGGGGTCAGTCGATCATTGTTCGCCTATTTAAGAAAGGCTCAAGGTCAGAGGCATGCAATTACTGTCCCATCTCCCTTCTGGACTCGTCAATTAAGGTTCTCAGTAGAGTTCACTTAGAGAGATTAGAAACTTGGGTTGAAGAAAACGCTATCTTATCCCCAGTGCAGTACGGATTCAGAAGGGGGTTGGGAACGATGGAGCAGTGAGTAAACCTCGAGCTTATTGTTAGCAAATATGCTAAAGAAGGGAACCTATTTTTATGTTTTGCAGATTTGAGTTCTGCTTTTGATTTAGTTGAACATTCTTTTTTATGGCCAGTTTTATTAGATATGGGGGCACCATCCGAGATCCTCCACTTCTTGGCGAGACTCAACGAAAATTTGTCTAGTAAAGTCAGATTTGGTCCAGCTGGTGAATGTACCCCACTTTTTAAGATTAATAGAGGCATTCGGCAAGGATGTGTTTTGGCACCCCTTTTATTTTCTTTATTTATAAACCAAATTGACCAAACCCTCAGATTAATTCCAGCCGATGTCCCTACTATTAATGGTAACCCCATCCCAATATTGCTGTACGCGGATGACGCAGTCCTCCTGTCCCGTACCCAAAATGGCCTGCAATGTCTTATCAATAAATTTCAGACCTTCATAAATAGCAGGACATTGATAATAAATAAAAGTAAAACATTTGTAATGTCATGTGGGAAGAAAACGAGGAAAAACAGGACTTTTTATTTAGATGGGGATAAGTTAGAAACTGTTAAAAAGTTCTGTTACCTCAGCATTACATTTTCCGGGGATGGAAGGTGGACCTGCGAACAAGAAAGCGTACGTTTTAAAATGGTTAGTAATACCAGTAGTGTTTTTAGATTTGCTGCTAAATTAGGGGGCCGGAGAATAAAGGAGATGGTGTTGATCTATAATTCAAGGTGTCTGTCATCAGCCTTATATGGGGCTGGAGTCTGGGGCTATAATACTCAAAGTGGCAAGCTAATTCAGAATGAGGAGAACTCATTTCTGAAACTCTTGCTATGTGCCCCGGCCTCGGCATCTACTGTGATAATCCATAAGGAAGTAGGCTTAAGACATGTCAAGGATTTAACAGCTTTGCGCCCATTGGCCCTATGGCGATCAATTTGGTCAAAGACCGAAACCAAATTTACCCAGGACGTGATAACTGACTGTTTAAGGTTCGATCACTGCTCACGCATACCATGGCTTGGCCATATTAAATACTGGTATAAAACATTGTATGAAATCGATGCCTTTAATGAACCTGAGTTGGTGGCCTGTGTATCTAAAAAAGAGCTTGCAGTATCCTTTTTAAAACATATGGAAAATATTAGATCTATCGAATGCGTGAAACAAAAAACTTTTATCCTTTACCAGGAGTATAGCGCTAGCGAAGGCTTTCAACTATACTTAACATCAGTTACAAAAAGCTCACACCATTTTGTATTAACTCGCTTTCGCCCGGGCATTGTACATCATTTAGTGGCATTCCCCCTGATTAACCAGCACAGCACCTCTCCCTGCCCTTGTGACGGGGTATCTATACAGAGTAGCTGTCATTTTATGCTGTTTTGCTAATTTTATACTTCCATGAGGAAATATTATTTAAAACCCATCTTTTTATCCAATAAATTACGATGCACTAAGACAGCTATGCAGGTATTGTTTAATCTGCAGAGTCCAGATATATGTTTCTGCACAGCAACATATATTTTAAAATGTATATCTGTACGGAAATTGATGATTTTATGAATAAACTGAACTAAATGTCTTATATTATCATAACAGTGAAGGACAATCCCCTTTCCTGCCACACTATGTGGCTAGTGCATTAGCGATACCATGAATTTTAGATCTGTGTTTTAAGTTTACTTATTCTGGGCGTATTACTGTAATAGTGACTCTGTATTTTAATCTTTTTAACCTGTGTTTCAATCCCTATGGATTTGATCATTGCTAGTTTTTTGCACATAAACTAAAAGATGGCTATTGCACTTTCCGAATGCTAACTTTGCACATATTTTTATTTATCGTTAGCATGCGCCACTTTGTTGCAAATTTTGCACATGAATTATAAAAACTGCACTTTATTATGTACTTGCACTAGTGACACTATAAATCTTAGATTTGTGCTTTAAGTTTATTTTCATTCTGGGCGCATTATTGCAACAGTGATTTTGCATCTTAATCTTTTTAACCTGTGTTTCAATTCCTATGTATTTTATCATTGCTAGTTTTTGCATATATACTAAAAGATGACTATTGCACTTTCCGAATGCTAATTTTGTACATATTCTATTAATTGTTAGCATGTGTCACATTATTGCAAATTTTGCACATGCTTTATAAAGATAAAATTGCATTTTATCATGTATTTGCATTCAAAGATTTAGGAATTGCTGTTTATATTCATATTCATGGGACGAATATATTTCGTATATGTACTATTTTATGTTTTGATGTTTTTGTTGCTATATGGTCATATACTTATATATACCGAATAAAGCATTTTAAAAAAAAAATCATGTTCTGTAAATTTTGCTGACATTTCTAAATCGGACATCATATTATTAATATTTTCAAAGTCCCAATCATCAGAGAAAGTACTAGGTGATACATAGTCACTTAAAGAAATCTTGAACTGATGTGGATATTTCAAGAGTTCAACCGGGCCATAGATTTCGTAATCAGTATTGTCCCATGCTACACCACCAGGTATAGGAATGGCTGTGATGTTCACTGATGATAGTTCTCTTTTTTCCGATGTGAGAGGATCTGTGAGGTTTTAGAACCAAGTTGATGTTCTGACTTGCTGTGTCCATTGTACTGTATTTTCCATCAATCATTCTTCCCAAGCTAAAAAACAAAATTAGCCAGAGCAGGAGGAAAAGAAGAAAAGTACACCTAACACAATCCACACTTCAATCCATGGTGAAATCAGATATGTTTCTCCAAGTTGATGAAAGAGTTGTGTAATTTTGTCTTTGAAAGTTTTTGTTTGCTGGCTTGTCTTCATGTTCACTTGGATCATCAGTTGATAAAGTAGCCAGATGCAGTTCTATCAATTGTTGGAATTGCTTCAGGATTTTCATTAATCTTTGTATTTGCTTCTTCCTTTATCATATTAGTATAGTCTGAGGCTACATTATTGTAGACAGGTGTTTCTTGACGAACTGTTGCAATTTGGGTTTCAAGAGGCACACGTTCCATGGCTCTGTTGCATAGTCCTTTTTTATTCACTGCAGGTTTATCAAATGTGATTAGTCTTTCAGTTTTCAGTTGGATTGTAGCAAGGTTTGGTCTTCTGCTACATCTTGGGAGTCCACTGGGCCTACTACTTATTATTGGCCATATGGTTGTGGTTTTACCAGGTCGATTGATACAACTCGGTTCTCCTTTTTACCAGCAAGGGGCGGTAGTACTACTGATCTTGTTCCACTGATAGCTAAGACAGGTACTGCTTTTCTGTAAGAAAGCCCAAATTCCTTCTTCACCGCAATCTTTTCTCTGACCAGATCCCCAATCTTTGGAATCCAGAAAGGTCTTGCTGGGACATATGGTTTTTCTTCAGTGGCCATTGGCTCTAGCTTTGTGTTACTTAGACTTTTTCTTGTTTCATTCAAGTCCTGTAAAACAGCCAAACGATCTTTGATATCAAAAGCTTTTTGTTCCACCACTGAAGTCTGACAATCGAGATCTTCAATTATCATTCTTGTACCAAACAAAAGTTCATGCGGAGTGATTCCACCCAGAGAATGTCTTGGCAGATTATTAAGACTACGTTGGACACTTATTACATGTTTGACCCACCCATCACCCAAACCTAATACCCTTGCTGTTATAGATTGCTTTATGTCACGTTTTTTTCTCTCCACTACTGCATTCCCCTCAGGATGGAATAGACTAGAGTAGCGCAATGCAATGCCCAAGCTGGCCATAGCCTCCTTGTAAGCTCGAGAGCTAAACGCAGGACCCTGGTCAGAATGTAGCATGCCAATTGCGTATGTGCCGATAAAGACTCACAAATCTTTTATTACAGTTCTGGCGTCAGCCGAGGGCTGGGGCCACATCCAAATGAATCTCGTCTTAATATTTATGGGATCGCATTTGTCTGGTCGGACGCCTGCGTGTAGATAGTCTAATGCTGTCTAATAGAGGTGTCTGGGCTGGTCTTATTGTGCTAGAGTCAGATATCTGGTCCTGTTCAGAACTTCGATCTCTATTGCAGTCTTGAATATCCATTGCAAAGTTATAAACTTGCACGTTCATTCCCGGCCGCCAGTATTTTGATTGCAATTCTATTAGAGATTTCAGGATCTCTTGGTGCCTCAGACCCATTCCCATGTGTGCTTCTTGTATCAAGTAAGCCCTCCAGTTCGTGTTTGGAATTACTCTATCCCCCACTCCAGGGATTTGAGCAAATGGAACGGAGATCGCATCAATTATGTATGTATTTCCGAGAGGATAGTTTAGAGGTAACGCCGCATAATTGCCTTCCATTGAGGCTCTTACTGCTAGTAGCCATTCTCCATCTATTTGTTTTTTAGAACGCTTTTTTTTAGCTACAGAAGCTGGTTGACCAGCTGCCGCTGTGGCTCTGTTAGCCAATTAATTCCCTGCAACGTGAACGCCATCACGTTGAAGACTCTGCGTATGTATCACGTGAGTCTTTCGTAGTCCTTTCTCTAAAAGAACTACCTATTCCCATAGTTTTTTATGTTTTATTGTGCCACCTGTCTCATCTTTGTAACCGTTTTCCATCCAGGTCTGCATGGAAATATTGTAAGATTCGACACAGTAATGTGAATCGCACACTATTAGTGTGGGGAATTCGCGCTCTGTATTTTCAAGCGCCATCTTCAAAGTTCGTAGTTTAGCTCGCTGAGCTGTACAGTTTGAGTGATTCAGTTTTAGTGACCATTGGTCTGAATATACTTAAGCGCCAGCGACCTTTAACAATCGCGCATGCTGCATTGTAAACTTTTTTATCCACAACGTAGTGTTGTGCAAATCTGTCTGTGTAGATTACACAGCTGTAGTGTTCCAGAGGTAGAATTTCGATCGACAGAGGACATTCTTTTTCGTATTCTACATGTTCTAGCTTTTTCATTTTGGGATCAAATGCGTGTATCACGTCAGTTGCAGCAAGAGAATTAACCCATTGTATCCATTTTGGATCTAATGCCATAGCATTTGGAATGCTCGGTCTTGTTACTGCCTCCAGGGCTGATACTGCTGTTAAAACAGATATGCTCTTCCCTTGAGCTAGGGCTTTTTCTTTTGCTATAGCTGTTTGAACCGCAGTCAGAATTTTTTCAGTAGAACTGAATTTCATTTCAGCTTGTCTGTAAAAGTGTGATTTGTAAGCTATTGGTACCGTTTCTCCCTCATTAGAGGTCAGGTATGTAAATCTGCATCTTCCTGTGATGACTCAGATTACAAGGTTGCGTTTGTTTGCGCGTGTTTGCAGTTTTGTTTTAGTTAACATGTCTGTTTGTAATGATCTTAACATTTCTGTGTGTTTCTGAGTTCAATCAATTGGTTTGAAATCAGGTTTTATTAATTCGTAGAGTGGTTTAACCCTCTCTGCATAATTTAGAATGTAAGTTCTTCCGAAGTTCAGGAAACCTAGAATTGATTGCAAGTTTTTCAGCAGTTTTGGAGCTTGGAGTACTGCACACTTCTCTAAGAAGTTGTCTGTTAGGCTTTTGCCTTCACTTGATAATTCATATCCTAAAAATAGGACAGTCTGGTGGGCAATTCGTGACTTTTTAAAGTTAACTTTGTACCCTTCAGATGCGAACTCAAGTATGATGGTGTTCACTCTTTTCAAGTGTGTCTCCAGGTCATTGTCTGTAAGATAGATGTCATCGACATAAGATAATGCCTCATCATCATACATTTGTAGTAACTCTGTTACTCTGGCTGAAAATAATCCTGGTCTATTCGTGAATCCCTGTGGGAGACGACAAAATTGCTTTTGAGCCCCCATGCTGGAGAAAGCGGTTAAATACCTACTTTCTGGTGCAATGTTTTGACAGAAGAAACCATTTGAAATATCTAATGTTGTTTTATATTTTTGAGCACAAATTTATTCATTAGTGCTGCACTATGAGAGTTTTGTACTGCAAATGTTTTGCAACAAGAGTTTAGGTGTCTGTAGTCCAAAACTAGACGATATGAATTGTCTGGTTTGGAGACAGGAAACAAAGGATTGTTCATTTGTGAGGTGCATGTTTCAATCACCCCCTGATATTCAAGTTGATCTAAGATCTCTCTGACTTGTTTTTTAGCTTCTTGCTTAACAGGATACTGCATCTGTGCAGTAAGTTGATTTTTTAACTGGATTTTATGGTGAGGAGAATCCTCATTCCATCCTACATGATTTTTATATAATGCAGGGGCTTGGGCCACTGCCCATTTTCTTGCATATGTGTATTTTTTATGAATTGGAATGTGATTTGAGAAGGCAGGTATAATCATTTCTTCGCCATGTGGGCACTCCCTAACAAACTTTGGTGGCCAATCTTTCTCTGCTAGAAGGATATCATAGCCTTTAGATAGATTCTCCCAAAAGAGACCTTTTATTTTCATAGTTTTGTCCCCCTCTATACATAATGTTATTTCATATAGTTTATAGGGCACGATAACTCTGGTGTCTGCAGTTTCCACCTGAATGTATTCATTCGTGTCCACTGTCTCCAGAAGATTCATCAGGATCTTGCGAGGTATGGTCACTTCTGCTGCGCTGTCTAGCATTGTTTGGGCCCACTCATCGTTCTTGAGTTGTGTCCTCAGGATCCTCAGCATGTTTTACTTTAATGCTTGCTACCTTCTTTTTGGGAAATTGTAATTTTTTACTTTGATGAGCAGGTTCTTTGTCTTTGGACTTGACACGCTCTTCTTTATGTTCTGACCGTCCTCTTCTTTCCGATTTCTGTGAGGAAGTCTGAAAAGATCGAGAGGGACGTGTATCAACCTCTTGATAACTGTCAGGTTTTCTCAAATTGTCCCTATTTCTAAGGTTATATCTTTTTTCAGAGGGCTCCCGTTGTGGAGACTTGCCCCCCGTTCTGGAGATCTATCTGTTCGTTTGGGAGACCTTCCTCTGGTCTGAAAATGTTTTTCTCTGGGAGTGGTTTGCTTATTACCCTCCCACTTCTTCTTTTGAGAATTGAGATTATTTTTAATAAATGTTTTTTCAGGATTTTCAGTCAGTTGGGGTTTTAGTGGTTTCCCACCCAAACTATCTCTTCCTAATTTTTCATAGGATTTTTCAATTATTCTGGCAAGTTCAAAAGGTTGGTCTGCTATATCTGTTTTTTAATTCTTGGCGCCAGGTTGTACCGGCAATTGAATTGTCTATATGCTTTTGTTAATTCTTTTAGCTGGACTAAAAGTTCTCCGCTTGACATTTTTTCAATGTCAGGATGTGGTTTACAGCTGGCTAGAACCGGCCATGTGGCTCCTGGTCTACCTAGTGGACTGAGCCTGGTAATGTGATTTTGATGTTTTAGGGCGCCATTAAACCAGAGCTCATGCTCTTGGTAAGTTAGTGGAATTTCAACTTCCTGGAAAGGGGAGTATTCCTCTGGAGATTCCTCTATTTTGTAGTAGTGGAACTCGCGTGTCACAGCGTTTATTGCTGGAAAAGTTATCCATGAATAGAATACCTCTGTCTGCCGATATTCATGTGCTTCGACAACAAATATGACTGTACCACCTCTTGATGATACTCCATTTTCTATAAGTTTTATAGTTAAGGTATTCCTTACATTTACCGGGATGAGTATCGCATCCGGTTCATTTTCTTGGTGACTTGTGTCTTCCGCCAAAAGTTTCAAGGAAACAAAGATTAGATGCACAATATTTTGGAACACTGTATCCTTCAACGTTGACTAAACCAAAAACTAATACATAGGAATCTCTTCCTACTACGTTTTGGCGGATATTAACCTTTTACCCACTCCAGACGTCTATTGGAGTTTTTACGGGAAAAGGGGTCTGTGTGAAAAGCAGGACTGAGTTACTCCAGTATCTAGCGTTAAATTATCGCCTTACCAAACGTTGGACGCCATGTAGTGTAGTTTCTATATTCACAATAGGCTCTGCGCGTTGCAATAACAAACTATAATGTAGACGTAGGACTGAGGTCGACTAGGTCTCTATTGAATATGTTAGACTTAATTGTGTGTTCCAGCTAGCTCAGAGGTCACTAGAAACTTTCTCGAATACACAAGAAGGGATTAGCTGCTGACAACCATATAACATGACAACTTTGTTCCCCCTGAAATAAGGAATATCTCCAGAGTCGCGGAAACAATAGATGGAGTAGAGTAGAGTAGAAAAAGCTTTATTCGAGTTATACACTCATAAAAGCACACACATGTAAATACATACATTTCTTAAAACTTCAAACATTCTATAACAGTAAATTTATAATTAAAAATACATACTACATAGCATAAAAATTGTTATCAATTAGAATTAAAATAGCTTTTTCATGATATGCGGAAACTAAATGCATGTTACAATATAGAAACCTCCGCGTTACGGACCATTCCCGAGTTTATACAATAAAAACTGATACCATACATATTAGCCGCATTTTAAAATTAAAATTCATATATATCTCCCAGTTGTTGTCTGCAAGGATAAATCATACATAGGGAAATGTAAAATTCAGAACACATTAGAGGATAAAGCCCTCCTTCTTATGGACCAAGCCCACCCCAAATATTTAGCAGTTCCAACTACGATTGACATTTCAGTGGAGGAACAAATAATTCTCAACCCCTCAACACCACTTTGGACACCGAGGTTCCTACAAACTGGAGCCAACCAAGATTTTCTTGGATTTGCATAAGCATCGCATAAAAAAAGAAAGTGTGCGATGCTTTCCTTAGGGGCCCCATATGACGGACAACACGAGCCACTGTTAGATCTCCATCTGGACGTCACACACCTCAAGGGGAGAGAACCTGCCCTTAACTGGAAAAATAATTTCCTGTCTAATGGAACAGTTATACTGTCCCAATACTTTTCTAGGGAAGGTCTTTGTTTAATTTCCATGAATCTACCCCCCATGAATTTCCATGAATCTACCCCCCATGATTTCCATGAATCTACCCCCCAATAGATGGCTATTTCACTCAGTCAATCGCGCATGCTTCGTTTCACCAGAAGTGCAGAGAAATAGAGAGACAGGCTTTTTCAATAAAAGGGTTATTTATTGAGCAGTCTTCTTTCTCATGCAAGAGAAGTATATTGCCACAATTGCAATACTTGTCATAAAGTAAAGTGCGTACAGTAAAATGAGTATTATGAAATAATACTGTAAAAGCATTTATATGGTTTCTAAGCCATAAGATACTTAAAATGGATAAAATACATACAATGATAAAATAATGACTAAACGTACACCACTGGTGTTTCTAAGATACGCCTACCCCGGTGTACCTAACCTAAGCCTAGTACGCGGGAAGGAGTAGATGAGTTATAGTTTTTGCCAAGAATCTGAATCAAGAATTCTCTAAGGGTCTAATCAGCTCCGTACCTTGGGTATAGAATGAAGGAGGTCTTGTATCTCTCTCTCCGGACTCGATCTCC
The DNA here is from genome assembly GCF_964263255.1 of Lissotriton vulgaris. NCBI lineage: Eukaryota > Metazoa > Chordata > Amphibia > Caudata > Salamandridae > Lissotriton > Lissotriton vulgaris. Next base: position 475,476,972 of record NC_141700.1, on the reverse strand, counting down.
CAGCAACCCGCGAGGGTGACAGGGAAACACTGGAGCTGGATTTCTCGGCAGGAGAAAAGACAGCGTCTCTCTCAATGCGTCAGCAGGGAGGGTCGGCTTCCTTCGGCACTAGCATCAGCAGGGCGTCGGGCAAGTAGATAGCCAATCTGCTCCAAACCACTGTGTGTTGCTTAAGGCAGATGTTGGTATATTTATACCTGGAAGGTGCCGAGTTTGACGTAAGGTTGGGCATAAGACGTCACTAAGAACTCGCAGTTCTTTCAGGACTCCAGGAGTTCTAGGACAAAGCAATACCGAAGCAGGGGGAATTCCCGGGCTGCTGGAGGCTTGGTTTGTTTAAGAACGCGTTGTACTTTCTAGGAGTCTATGGGAGTAGCCTTGCCGTATTTGGACTGCATTGGCTATGACTTAATATGGATATGATTCTTATGCCTTTATAAGGATATGATTTGATATAACCACATAAGGGCATAAATCGGGAATGTTTTAAATAGGGTCCTAGATATGTTCACAACAGTGCAGAAAGTCGAAATAATGTACATAGAGGCAAGAGAGGTGCAGAAAGAGGCAAGAAAAAAGTGAATTAGGAAGCAAGAGAAGTAATGAAAGAGGCAAGAGACATATGGAAAGAAGCAAGAGAGGTGCAGAATGAAGCAAGAGAGGTGCAGAAAGGGGTTAGAGAAATGCAGAAAGAAGAAAGGTGCCAAAAGAGGAAGTAAGGGCCAGAAAGAAGCAAGAGAGGTGCAGAAAGAAAAGAGTGAGGTACAGAAAGAAGAGTGAGGTACAGAAAGAAGAGAGTGAGCTGCAGAAAGAGGCAAGTGAGGTGCACATAGAAGCAAAAGAGGTACAGAAAGAAGCAAGAGAGGTGCAGAAAGAGGCAAGAGAGGTGGAGAAAGAAGCAAGCAAAGTGCAGAAAGGGCAGGAGAAGTGCAAAAAGGGGCGGAAGAAGTGCAGAAAGAGGCAAGAGGAGTGCAAAAAGGGGCAGGAGAAGTGCAGAAAGAGGACAGAGAAGTGCAGAAAGAAGCAAAGCAAGGGAGGTGCAGAAAGAACTAACAGAGGTGCAGTAAGAAGCAAAAGGTGAAGAAAAACGTAAGAGGTGAGGAAAGGAAGAATGGTACAGAAAGAGGAACAAGAAGGGCAGAAAGAGGCAAGAGATTTGCAGAAAGAAACAAGAGAGGTACATAAAAAGAAGGGAGGTGCAGAAAGAGGAAAAGGTGCAGAAAGAGGCAAGAGACCTGCAGAGGTACAGAAAGAATCAGGAGAAGTGATGAGAGGCAAGAGAGGTGCAGAAAGAGGAAAGAGAGGGACAGGAAGCATGAGAGGTGCAGAAAGAAGCAAGAAAAGTACAGAAAGAAGCAAGAGAGGTACAGAAAGAAAAAGGTAAGGGAAGTAGAGACAGAAGCAAGAGAGGTGCAGAAAGAGGCATGGGAAGTAGAGAGAGAAGCACAACTGCAGAAAGACGTTACGTTCTTGATGGCAGTTTGTTTAGCAAGGTACTGGTTTAGAGGATTAAAATATATATATCTTATTAGCATACCTCTTAGACATTTTAGTTTTATACAGAGATGATCATATATGCATAGCTCCATTGTGATAAACTACTGTGCGTTCTACGTGACAATTGAACGCAACCATACTTGGTGCGATTGTATTATCTCACAGACGCTATCATCTGTAAACAAAGGAAAGAAGTGACAAAGAACAAGAAGATGTAGTGTACAACTTTTCACTTTAATATTACGAATGTAGAGGCGTACACATACATGTTCTGTAAATGTACTTATGATATGAACCTCAGCTGCATGTACTCTTTCATGATGCTTGTCCGTATATGTAATGTATAGTTTTGAATGACCTCAGAATGTTAAAAACTTCAAAAATTGCAATAAAAATATTTCAAAGAAAAAGAGAACTGCAGAAAGAGAAAGAAAGGTGCAGAAAGAGGAGGAAAAGCACACTGAGAGGAAGAAAGGTGCAGAAGGAGGAAGAACCGTGCAGAAGGAGGAAGAAAGGTGCAGAAGGAGGAAGAAAGGCTCAGAAAGCAGCAAGGGGTGCAGAAAGAAGCAAGAGAGGTGAAGAAAGACGCAAGAGATGCAGAAAGAGGAGGAATGGTACATAATGAGGCAAGATAAGTACAGAAAGAGGCCAGATAGCTGCAGAAAGAAGCCAGAGGTGCAGAAATAAGCTAAGAGAAGTTCAAAGGAGGCAAGAGAGGTGCTAAAAAAAGCAAGAAAAGTGCAGAAAGAAGAAGGGAGGTGCAGAACGAAAAAAGGGAGGTACAGAAATACGCAAGAGAGATGCAGAAAGAGGCAAGTGAGGTGCTAAAAGAAGTAAGAGATGCACAGAAAGAAGCAAGAGAGGATGAGAAAGAAGCAAGAGATGCAGAAAGGAGCAAGTGATGCAGAAAGAAGTGCAAAAAGAAGCAATTGGGGTACAAAAAGAAGCAAGTGAGGTGAAGTAAGAAGCAAGATAAGTGATGAAAGAGGCAAGAGAGGGACAGAAGGAGGCAAGAGAGGTGCACAAAAAAGCAAGAAAAGTGAGGAAAGAATCATGGGAAGTACAGAAAGAGGCAAGGGAGGCGGAGTGAAAAGCAAGAGTACTGCAGAAAGGGGAAGAAAGGTGCAGAAAGAGGAAGAAAGGCCTAGAAAAAAACAAGAGAGGTGCAGAAAGAAGCATGGGGGGTACAGAAAGTAGAGAAGAGCAGAAAGAGGCAAGAAAAGTGCAAAAAGAGGCAAGAGGTGCAGAAAGAGGCAAGAGGGGTGCAGAAAGAGGCAAGAGAGGTGCTGCAGAAAGAGGCAAGAGAGGTACAGAAAAAAGAAGAGAGGTGCAGAAAGAAAAAGGAAGGTACAGAAAAAAGCAAGAGAGATGCAAAAAGAGACAAGTGAGGTGGTGAAAGAAGCAAGTGAGGTGCAGAAAGAAGCATGTGAGATGCAGAAAGAAGTGCAGAAAGAAGCAAGTGGGCTGCAGAAAGAAGTAATTGAGGTGCAGTAAGAAACAAGAGAAGTGATGAGAGGCTAGAGAGGTGTAGCAAGATGCAAGAGAGGAGCAGACAGGCAAGAAGTGCAGAAAGAAGCAAGAGAAGTACAGAAAGAAGCAAGAGAAGAGCAGAAAGAAGCAAGTGAGGTGCACAATGAAGCAAGAAAATCAAGGAAAGAAGAATGGGAGGTACAGAAAGAGGCAAGGGAAATGGAGTGAAAAGCAAGAGAACTGCAGAAAGAGGAAGAAAGGTGCAGAAAGAGGAAGTAAATCAGAGAAAGGAAAAAAGACACAAAAAAGCAAGGGAAGTGCAGAACGAAGCATGGGAGGTGCAGAACAAAGCATGGGAGGTGTAGATAGAAGCAAGAGAAGTGTAGAAAGAAGCAAGCGAAGTGCAGAAAGAAGCAAGTGGGGTGCAGAGAAAAGCAAGGGAGGTGCAGAAAAAAGCAAGAGAGACGCAGAAAGAGGAAGAAGGGTACAGAATGAGGCGAGAGTAGTACATAAAGAGGCCAGAGAGGTGCAGAAAGAAGCTAGAGGTGCAGAAAGAAGCTAAGAGAAGTTCAAAGGAGGCAAGAGAGGTGCAAAAAGAGGCAAGAGAGGTGCAAAAAGAGGCAAGAGATGTGCTGAAAAAAGCACAAGAAGTGCAGAAAGAAGACGGGAGATGCAGAAAGAGGCAAGTGAGGTGCTGAAAGAGGCAAGTGAGGTGATGAAAGGCAAGTGAGGTGCTGAAAGAGGCAAGTGAGGTGCTGAAAGAAGCAAGAGATGTGCAGAAAGAAGCAAGAGAGGATGAAAAAGAAGCAGCAGAAAGGAGCAAGTGATGCAGAAAGAAGAAAGAAGTGCAAAAATAAGCAAGAGGGGTACAGAAAGAAGCAAGTGAGGTGCAGTAAGAAGCAAGAGAAGTGATGAAAGAGGCAAGAGGTGCAGAAAGAGGCAAGAGAGGTACAGAAGGAGGCAAGAGAGGTGCACAAAGAAGCAAGAAAAGTGAGGAAAGAAGCATGGGAAGTACAGAAAGAGGCAAGGGAAGTGAAGAGAGAAGCAAGAGAACTGCAGAAAGAGGAACAAAGGCGCTGAAAAAGGAAGAAAGGCATAGAAAAAAGCAAGAGAAGTGCAGAAAGAAGCATGGGAGGTGCAGAAAGAGGAGCAGAAAGAGGCAAGAGAGGTGCAAAAAGATGTAAGAGCTGCAGAAAGTGGCAAGAGAGGTGCAGAAAGAGGCAAGAGGTACAGAAAAAAGAAGAGAGGTGCAGAAAGAAAAAGGGAGGTACAGAAAAAAGCAAGAGATGCAAAAAGAGGCAAGTGAGGTGGTGAAAGAAGCAAGTGAGGTGCAGAAAGAAGCAAGTGAGGTGCACCAAGAAGAAAGAAGCAAGTGAGCTACAGAAAGAAGAAAGAGAAGTGCAGAAAGAAACAAGTGGGATGCAGAAAGAAACAAGTGGGATACAGAAAGAAACAAGTGAGGTGCAGTAAGAAGCAAGAGAAGTGATGAGAGGCTAGATATGTGCAGAAAGAGGCAAAAGAGGAGCAGACAGGCAAGCGGTACAGAAAGAAGCAAGAGAAGTACAGAAAGAAGCAAGAGAAGTGCAGAAAGAAGCAAATGAGGTGCACAAAGAAGAAAGAAAAGTAAGGAAAGAAGAATGGGAGGTACTGTCAGGATCCTCCCTAACACAAGATCAGCAGGTGTGCTAAGGTCAAGAAAACAGAATTGGAACCCAATCACTTCCTGGTCTAAAGCATGGAATTCATGGAACTCCAAGATGGCGAACGGCATCGGGAAGTTAGCAGTCTAGTGTTCCAGGACATTCTAGAGCGGAGTCCAGGTGAGGCGCGCGTTCTCTCAGAGCTGCGCACTTCACCGCGAATCTTGCCCGAGTCAATTGAGGAATCTTAGTGAGCCCCAGAAAACGTCGAAGAACGTTTAGTTAAGAGTGGTTTTTAGTTTCGTGAGGTTATCAGAGAATAGGAGATTCATATGCTATTCCCCTATAGTGACAAACGTTGTTTTGGATGAAGAAAGTCCTGACTGGAAAAACCTGTCAGAGAGATTCAGTCATCGTATCCGACAAGGTAGCACCGTCAGCAGCGTGACCGAAGAACTTCGTGGAGCGAGCCGGCTTGCCGCAAAGACTACTAGAAGGCATGCGAGTCAGAGAGAAGCAGAACTTGAGAGCTAAGTGATATTAATCGTAGAACTGTACAGTACAAGTGTTATAAGCAATAAGTAGACTGGGTCAAAGCTCAGACAGAGAATTCTCTATTGGTTATTGTCTACAAGAACTTTTCAAGTCTACTAGAGAAAGTTTGTCGTTGATAAGTTATACCGAGAAGCAAGAAATCAGAAAATATAGACTCATACCTGAAAGTAGTGAGAAGAATCACTTCAACAGAAAAGACTGCATTTCTGAAGGAACTCATAGGTTTTTGAATTGAATTCCATTCTGAACAGAGACAGTAATATATCTGAGGAGGTTATACCGACACGTCATAACAAGAGAAACATTTAAAGATATGGAGTTGCAAATAGTGGTAGGCTAAAAATACCTCATTCCATACTTGAGCCAAGAAAGAGGAAGAGTAGAGCAGGTTACTAATAAAGGTATTGATTTCGTTACAGTGAGATTAAGACACTATAGGCGATCCAGAAAGAGAACCTCCCAGAGTAATAAGAAGAGAAGCAGGTCAACACAGTCCCATGGGTATGTTAAAAAGACATTGGAAGAAAAGGTAGCCCAGGAAGGAAATATAAAAACTTATAGTATTTTGTATGTGCTTAGTATTCACAGGAATCTTGGTAGGCTGGCTAGAAGCCTGAGGAAGATTCGCTGGAGTATCGAGGGACCAGGACCAGTCTCTTCTGTGCCTTATTTTCTTATGGTTATTTTCTCCACTTTTCCCCTTCCCTTTTTCTGATTGCTTGGAGTTACGATTACATTCTGACTCCGACCGATTGGAGAGAGGGAGTCGGAAAGTTAGCATCATCTGTTCCTGTGCAAGTCGACAAGAGAGACCCTAGAGTTGGAATTCGTGGACTCTGACAGGTACAGAAAGAGGCTAGTAAAGTGCAGTGAGAAGCAAGAGAACTTCAGAAAGAGGAAGAAAGGTGCAGAAAGAGGAAGGAAACCACAAGGAAAAAAGGCACACAAAAAGCAAGAGAAGTGCAGAACGAAGCATGGGAGGTGCAGAAAGAGCAAGAGAGGTGCAGAAAGAGGCAAGAGAGGAGCAGAAAGAGGCAAGATAGGTACAGAAAGAAGCAAGAGAAGTACAGAAAGAAGCAAGTGAAGTGTAGAGAAAAGCAAAGGAGGTGCAGAAAAAAGAAAGAGAAGCAGAAAGAAGGAAGGGACATGCAGAAAGAAGCACGTGAGGTACAGAAAGAAGAAAAGATGCAGAAAGAAGCAAGTGAGGTACAGAAAGAGACAATTGAGGTGCTAACAGAAGCAAGAGATGTTCAGAAAGAAGCAAGAGGGGATCAGAAAGAAGCGAGAGAGATGTAGAAAGGAGCAAGTGAGGTGCAGAAAGAGGTAAGTGGAGAAGTGTGGCTCAATGGTTAGAGCGGCAGACCCTGATGCAGAGATCTGGCCCGGGACCAGGGTTCAATTCCCGCCTCAGCGGGTCTTGGGCTCAGTTTCCTCGGACCTGATAATTCTCGCCTCGGTGCCTAATTTAATCATGGGTCCCACGCTGCAACTCTGGGCAATAGCTTGCTTAATCTCCACAACGGCCCCAACAGCACTAGCATGCCTGGCTTTCACCCTGGGGGTGCCCAGGAGTGGGCAATTCACAGGGAGAGGCCAGGAAGGGTTCCTCAGCGGTATGCTTACAGCGCCTTGATGCCACGTCTGGGGTGATACGTTCGCTATACAAGCAACACTACATTTACATTTACATTAAAGTGAGATGCAGAAAGAAGCAAGAGACGTGCTGAAGAAGAAAGAGAATGCAGGAAGGAAGCAAGAAGTGCAGAAAGGAAACAAGAGAGGTGCAGAAAGAAGTAAGAGAGGTGCAGAAAGAAGCATGATAGGTGCAAAAATATGGTGAGACTTACAACAGTGGCATGGGCAGGGTTGCTGTTTCATATTTGGCGTGGCCTAACATTTTGAGCAGTCGGTGAATAGTGAAGCTGCCAGAGAAGAAAACAAGTTACTTACCTGTAACTTTGGTTCCCCAGTATTGGTAACTTTCATAGATTCCCATGCTTTTGTATCATTCCCCGTTGTCGGAATAGGAGTCTCGGTAACAAAAATAACATAGCAGTAGGTACAAAAGAGAAAGAAAAAGGCCTAGGCCTCATTCCCTTTTGTACCATATCCGCCTCTTTGTGTAAAAGAGACCAAATCAGGCATCAGCCAATCAGAAGAGCCTCACCCCATAGAACCCTTCTGAAGGAACCTCAGAGCCTCAGTTTTTCGTAGCCGTTGTGTAACAGTCACCATATCTGCTAAAGGCTGAGTTTTCCTTGAGGGGGTGGGTGAGCCTCACCCCATAGAACCCTTCTGAAGGAACCTCAGAGCCTCAGTTTTTCGTAGCCGTTGTGTAACAGTCACCATATCTGCTAAAGGCTGAGTTTTCCTTGAGGGGGTGGGTGAGCGCATGGGAATCTATGAAAGTTACCAATACTGGGGAACCAAAGTAACAGGTAAGTAACTTATTTTCTTGCCCCAGTATTGGAACTTTCATTGATTCCCATGCTTTTGTATCAGAGTAGCAAGCAGTCAGTAATAACAAAAACATTTTGTGGCATAAATATACATTACAATAGCCATCATTACAAGAAGACCCAAAATGTTTAGAATAACGGAAGGTGGGATAGAAAGGAAAGCTCACCAATTAGTGGAAGAGGTTCCTCAGGACCGCCTGGCCCACGGCCGTATCTTCCTGTTGCAAGGATTCCAAGCAGTAATGCTCAGTAAAGGTGTGGAAGCTGCTCCAAGTCGCAGCTCTGCAAATGTCTTTGATCTGCACTCCCGCGAAGAGGGCTGTTGAAGAAGCCACTGATCTCGTGGAATGCACTCGAACTTTGCCGGTCAGTGGTTTACCCGCTGCAGTATGGCAATGTAGAATGGCACTGGTAATCCATCTCACAATCCCCTGTTTTGATATAGGGAGACCCTTGCCAGGACCACCAAAAGCAATGAACAATTGGGAGGATTTCCGAAATCCTTTGGTGCGATCCAAGTAAAATTTTAAGCACCTTTGCACATCCAGAGAATGTAGTGACCTCTCCGCTGGTGTATAGGGTGAGGAAAGAAAACTTTAAGAATAACCGGTTCATTTAAGTACAAGTCCGAGGGCACCTTGGGTATGAACCTTGGGTTTGTTCTCAAGATCACAGTGTTCCTTTTGAATTGAAGAAACAGCTCTTGGATTGTGAGAGCCTGTAACTCCCCAATACGTCTTGCTGATGTGAGGGCAAGAAGGAGAGCCAATTTCCAAGTAAGAAATGTCATGTCTGATCGATGTATCGGTTCAAATGGACCCTTCATAAGTTGAGTGAGGACCAGATTCAGATGCCAAGTAGGAGGTGGAGGCCTCACCGGGGGGTACGCCAAGAACAATCCTTTGATAAATTGCTTTACTATCCTGGATGACCAAAGAGAAGGTCCAGACCCAGAACGTCTGTACCTCGAAATCGCTGCCAAATGAACTTTTATAGATGAATGGGCCAGTCCCGTCTTAGCCAAGGACAACAGATAGGGCAGCAGCTGGTGAGGTTCTGAATAAAAAGGGTCCACACCCTCTTTTCTGCACCAAATGCAGAATCTCTTCCATTTGAGACAGTAAGTTTTATTCGTGGAAGGAGCTCTAGCTTGGGAGAGAACATCTTTTATCTCATTCGAGATGGGAAGATTCATAAATTCTCACTGTTCAGGAGCCATGCTATCAGGTGCAATGACTCGGATGCCAAACCTGCACTTCTGACATTGTGAGAAGGTCCGGGATGGTTCTCAAAGGGAAGAGGAGGAACCAGCGACAACAGATTGAGTTCCGTGTACCAGAACTGTCTCGGCCAAGCAGGGACTATCAAGATCATCTTGCATGGTTCTATCTTGATCTTCCTGATGAGCTTCAGGATCAGTGGAATGGGGGAAAGGCGTAGCCAAATGTCCTTGACCAGGCTATCGAAAGTGCATTCCCCAATGATCCTCGGTGGTGTAGCCTGCTTGCATAAGACCGGCATTTCTTGTTGGTCGGTGTGGCAAATAGATCTATTGCAGGTTGCCCTACTGATGGAAGACCTCGTCCAGTACCCGCTGGTTCAGCTCCCACTCGTATCTGACCGTGGATAACCTGCTTAGTCTGTCGGCATTCTCTTTCAAAACCCCCGGCAGGTGTTCTGCCTGCAGCGACATTCCATGAAGGATCGCCCATGCCCTAATCTCTTGAGCTTCCTGAGACAACGGGAGAGACCTGGTTCCTCCTTCCTTGTTCACGTAATGCATGGCTGTGGTGTTGTCCGTCCAGATGAGAACTTTTGCACCTCTTAGGCGAGGAAGAAAAGCTTGAAAAGCCAGTTTGATTGCTCTTAGCTCCAAGAGATTGATATGGAGTCGACGGTCCTGAGGAGACCAATGTCCACTGGCATGCAGGTCTTGCATTACCACTCCCCAACCTTCCAATGACGCATCCGTTGTCACCACCTGAGGAGACGGAATGCTTACGAAGGATAGACCTTGGGACAAGTTCTCTTGCTTTGTCCACCACAAGGCCGCTCTTTTCATCGTCGGGGTGATGGCCATCTTGTCGTCGAATGATCCAAGGATTTGCTTCCATTGGATGTCCAGTTGTTCCTGAAGAGGACGCATCCTCAATCTGCAGTGTGGAATTAGAGGAATGCATGACGAAATTACCCCTAGAAGAGATTTGTAGCGGCGTACTGAAAGACACCTTTTTCGTAAGTCTAGCGCCATGGTCTGCAATTTCTCCTGCCTCTCCAAGGTTGGGAAAGCTTTTGAGAGATTCGAGTTCAGGATGGCTCCCAGGAAGCGTGCTGTCCTGGACGGGATCAGAGAGGACTTCTCTTTGTTTAAAGTGAGTCCTAGATTTTGAAACAGGTTTGTACATGCTCGGACAGCTTCCCTCGCTGCCTCCCTGGACGGAGCCTTTATCAACCAGTCTTCCAGGTAAGGGAAGACTTGAAAGTGATTTCTTCGAAGAAACGCCGTAACAGGCGCCAGCACCTTTGTGAAGATCCTGGGGGCTGAGCGAAGACCAAAAGGTAAAACCTTGAATTGAAAGTGGCTCTTGGCTACTGTAAACCGTAGATACCTTCTGTGGGCTGGGTGAATTGGTACATGAAAATATGCATCTTCGAGATAGAGTGCGGCCATGAAATCTCCCGGATTGACAAGCCGTAGAATGTCTTGAAGAGAGACCATCCGGAAAGATAGGGAGATGAGATAGGTGTTGTGCTCCCTGGGATCTAAAATGGGGCGCCATTTCTCTAGCGCCTTCCTTACCAGGAAGAACCTGGAATAGAATCCCTCCCCTTTTTGGTCGGGGTGAACCAGCTCTATAGCACCTTTCAGGAGCATTTGATGGACTTCGAGCCGCAGAAGACACAGATGTTTTGACGGAATGGCAGCAGGGGGCTTGGATGGTGGGATTTGGGTGAATTCCAAAGTATGGCCTTTTGGAATGATGTTCAGCACCAAACGGTCCGATGTTATCTTGGACCAATTCCGAAGGTATTGTGACACCCTGCCTCCTACTGATGGACTGTTATATAGTACAAGGGATACCCAAAGGAGCAATAAGTGAGGGACCTTGGGTGCATATATTATTTCAAGGAACAGTGGTCCCTAACAAGCACAAAATAATAAAGAATTCATATAGATCAAAATTGAAATCCATATAGTCTGTCCAGCCGGACAGGGTTTAATAACATGAATGTAGGTATAATCAATCAATCCAGTACAATATCAAAGTGGGACACAGCCTGTGTCCTACTACTGTACAGTGACATACAAAGACAGGTGAGGCAAGCATAGGCAGTCTGCATATATTCCAAGTTTTGCAGACAGATATTTACAGAGAATACGCTGTTGTGATTTAGCAAATAATAAAATCAAATCATCCAGTGTAAGGTGTCGACGGCGTTTCGATCCCCTTAAAGTATAGCGGGATCATCATCAGGACATTAACCATTCATGCCTTTAAATTACTGAAACCACAGTCAAGCCCGAACATACATGTGAACCATACAAACAATAATTCATGTTATTAAACCCTGTCCGGCTGGACAGACTATATGGATTTCAATTTTGATCTATATGAATTCTTTATTATTTTGCGCTTGTTAGGGACCACTGTTCCTTGAAATAGTCCTACTGATGGACTTGCGGAGGTGGGCACAATAGGAAGATCCAGGAGGACGCTATTGTCTCCTGGACATATTCCGTCCTTGGCGAGCCTGTTTCCCTCTGTTATTAGGTCTCGAGTAATTCGAGGGCTGGCCTTGACGTTGGTGATCAGGTTGGTGATATTGCTGCGAACCTGAGCCATAGGACGAATACCCTTGTTGTTGATAAGATCCTCTGTAGATGGTGCTTTTGCCTCTGGATCGTCTAAAAGGAACTTTACGGTACTGAAGCATACCCAACAACTTAGCGGTCTGAGTATCTTTTTTACAGGCTGACGGTAATCCTGAATTTAGGTAATACACGGGGAGTCGCAAGTGCAATAATTTGACACCGTGTGAAATGTACCCGCGCCGTCATAACCCAGGAAGAGGGCATTTCTCCTTTGATCTGAAACTTTGGCTACTGTGAATCACAGTGTGCCGGCACGGGCAATATCCGTGACCATGGGCAATTTCAAAAGTGCTTTTGATGGTTTTTACAATTCTTAGAGTTTAGAATACCTAGAATGGTGTGCATTTTGTCACTGGCCTAGACCTATGGGGTCTTCCTAGGGTCTGATGGCATTGTTTGCATTTAGAGAGTTAGATATAAGGATGCTATAGCTAGAAAGCTTGAGGCATTTAAACTTTAGTATTCATGCCCTTCTCTTTTATGCACCTTAGAGCGGGGCCTCATATTCCCGAGCGGATGTCGGGTGAGGTGAGGTCATTTCCCACGCAGAGCGCGGTGAGTAGTCACAGTTTAAGTTACTCCCTTTCTCTGTGAATAAGTGAGTCCACTTTTTGAATAAACAGAGTACAATTGACTTCTGTTTTATATGTTGTCTGTACAGGTTCTTGTGAATATTTGGTTATACATGCGAAAATTAATTTTTCATGTGCTTTTTCTTTTTAGGATTAAAGTAGAATGCACTTCTTCCTTGTGAACATTGGGGCTCCAAGTTCCGGGTAGATATAAGTATTCCCTTACATATTTTGGCACTTAATTTCTTTACACTTAAGCACCTTCACTATTATCTTGCTGCAGTAGCTCATTTACTAGGTCCTGACGAAAGCCGGATAATTACCTCCAATTTGGCTGAAACATGTTGACCGTCCTGCACAGCGCCACAGTGTAGTTATATATTCAGACTGCCTGGCGTGATTTTAACCTTGACACTCAGACAAAATCCTATGAAATTTTTTTTTCATGTCTGAGTCGTTAATTTTAAGTTTTCACCACAGCACTGCACTGCACACCTTGAGCACTACCCTTTGAGTAACAGTTTTGCTAGAGTTTCTATTCCATATCCATATTCGCACCATCATCTGATGGTTTGGGTGGCTGATTGGATAAAATACAAACATCCCACATGATGAGACTCCGCCAAAGGGTGGGCTGATGGGATTATCTCAGCCAGCTGTAACTCTTTATTATTTTGCATGATTCCTTTGTTTCTCAGGTTCTAGTACAGCAACATATACGAGACCGGTCTTTTCCTTTTTGTGTACAATATCTGTGAGTAACATCACTATTCATTTTCTCTTTTTCACACTAAGTGCCTCACGGGAGGGTGCACCTTAGAGCGTGCATACCAGCGGAGTGCAATTTGTTAATGGTCCTGACGAATGCTGTGCGAACCTGCATTTTTTGACAGCAGAAACATGTTGACCTACTATTTTATCTAAGGACACAGGTTTCCTAATTCAGAACCTAGTTTTGTCCGCTCATACACCTTTTTAATCCCAATACAGGTTGGCCCACATTAAAAATGTTGTTTGGGTTTCAATCCTGTATTTTTTAATACTGTACTCACATTTGAAAATCACATTTTGAGTTAAATCACTGTTACACTCATCACCAACCCGCTCTGCTGTAAATCAGGCGTTGTAGCACCCTGGGGGGCACTCGGCCACCCCAGCGGGGACCCAATGATGAAGCATGTCACCAACTAGTGGTGACTGAGGGTCCTTTTTACAAAGAGGTAAACTTGCCCCTTCTGATGTTTGTAAATACATCAGGAGGGGAACGAGTAGGTAACACGGTGCGGTTTCGCCGACAAGGAACAATGTTTCCATGAGGTGATCCTGCCCCCACCAGAGACCATGAAGTGCTATTAAGCACCACTAAATAAACAACGAAAAAGTACAATCGTATGTATAAACACGCATGTTTTAATAAGATAACCGCGTTAAATATATTTTGATAACTTTACACATCCTATTTAGGAAGTTATAGGAGTGGAAAATACGGGGCTGGTCCCTGTAAGGTCCTGACGAAAAGCCTGGGGAGCTTGAAACATGTTGACCACACACTGATTTAGCCCTGACTAAAGGCTAAATAGCAGTGTCATCCCCATTTTAATATACCCATCTAGGAGTTAAATAAAATTTGTTGAGGCCCACTAGCACGGTATTTTTAAGTTCACTTATACCCACTCCACCACTATCTCACATTACACCACACATAGTCTTTCACAACAAAAGTGCTCCTGCGTAGTTCGCTAGTCGCAGCACGCCCCTTTTCGTAGAGAACTGGGATGGCCCCAATGATGAAGCATGTCACCGCGGGGAAACCCCGGTGAGTGAGGGGTCTCTAGAAAGAAATGTTTCTTTCCCTTTTGGTCTGTACTGACAAATTCTGAGCAGTGACCATGACACACAAACTAGGTCTCTGAATCCAGTACTTTGGATTCCTACTTTTTTTTTTGTGTAAATACATCAGTACATAAGGTTGCTGCCTCCTGGTTGCCATTATTGGAGTTTTCCAGTTTTGGAGTTACCTTAACCTGGTAGGGGTCTAGTAAAGTCTAACACATATATACTTTGTTGCATGTTTTTTGCTTCCTATTTTTCACTGAGTCACTCCTCAGTTGTTTGAAGATATCTTTTTTAATATCCTGGAGAGTGTCGTCTATCACCTTTCAAAATAATTCCTCTCCATCAAAAGGAAGATCCAAGATTTTATTTTGGATCTTGGGCCTAAACCAGGTCGCTTTAAGCCATCCCTGGCGACGAAGAACTGCGGCCCCAGCCAAAGAACGAAAAGCCGTCGTAGCAATATCGATGGCACAGTCGATGATCTCCATTGATGCTGCCTCACCTTCTTACAGAACCTTTCTAGCTTCCGTCTTCGACTCAGGAGTAAGCTGATCCACGTACGGTGACACATCACACCAAAGTTGGCGCTCATATCAGCCTATAATTGCTAGGGCATTCGCAGCCTGCATTAGTAGACTCGCCATTGAGGAGAACCTCTTCCCGGCGTTGTCCAATCTCCTTCCCTCTTTATCCGGAGGAGTTGTTAAAGGAGCAGATGGGTTGCAGGACTTTCTCTGTGCCGCTTGAGAAATGACTGAATCCGGTCTTGGGTGTCCTGTCAAAGAAGCCGGACCATCCTCAGGCGCCTTGTATTTCTTGTCTAGACGCGGTAGTAGAGGGACCACCGTCGCTGGATTTTACATTGCCTTAAGACCTTCATCCCACAGATGCTGGACAATAGGTATGGATCTTGTTGCCTTTTTATAAGGTTCCTTAAAGTCATATAAGAAACATTCGGTGGCAACAGAAGGCATTGCTAATTTGAATCTGCCAGCCGCTCTCTCCATCAGTTGATGAAACCCCCCTATATCCGCTGGCGGGGAGTCCACCGGATCCGGGCATGGAGATGCCAGGTCTGGGATGACATACTCATCCCATTCTGAAGCTTGATCAGGTACATCATCCACATTTTGATCCTCATCCGAGGAGTCATCATGGGTGTCCATTGGTCTAGACGGCTCCTGTGGAACTGATGTCTGTGGCTGAGGTGATACCTGGGCCAGCAACTCAGGAACAATCATAGAGGAAGCCGCAGGGACAGGCATGGTTTGCGCAACCGAAGCTGGAGCAGGATGTTCACTTCTAGCTTTATAATCCTGTAGCATGTTATGAAGGTCCTGTAAAAAAGATGATGGTACAGAAACCATGTCTTGTCTGGAGAACTGCTGTGGCTGGGCAGAATGATGAGGAGGATAGCCACATTCCTGGGGCGTACTCTCCATCAGAATCCGTTTCCTGGCACTTAACCAGAAGTTGAGATGGACTATTTGCATAGCCAAATGAGTCCTGATCATTATCCTCTGATTCATCCTCATTAAAAAGGAGAGCTGGTGGTAAGGGGGTAACCCTTCTAGGAGATGTCATCTCCACTGTATGATTCTGGTCATCAAGATTGTAATTCTCTTTTCAGACGACAAAATCGTTGACAGTCCCGTCGACGATGGTATGGATAATGCTGCCGCCGTCGGGTTCGTCGACGGAATATTAGTCGTCGATGAAAGGACACTAGACGAGATGGGCGTCGTCGATGCAGTCGACGATGAGACTGATGACACTCCAGCCGTCGTCGTCGTCAATGTTGTTGTCGTCGGGGCCCTCCTCGACGACACTGTCGTCGTCGCCACTGTCGACAAACACTTTGTCGTCGCTGTCGTCGTCGACACCACTTGCGTCGACATCCTCGTTGACGCCGCTGTAACTGCCGCCGACGACTCCATCCTCGTCGACGATCCCGTCGACACCGACTGACGCCTTCACTTTCTTCGTCGACGAAGCCTCCGTCGACGATGCCTTCATCGTCGACGACTTGGAACTTCGGTCAGATTTACCAGAAGATTGAGAAGAGGGTTTGTTGACGGCTGAATTAGTCTTCACACCCACAGAAGGCGTAGATGGTCCCACCCTCTCCTTTTCACCGTGGTGAGGAGATTCGCCTGGACCTTGGCTCTTAGACTCTCTGGGGGACTTTTTTGAGGCCTTAGAAGGATGCTCCACAGAAGGAGAAGGGGAACCTCTACCCCTCTTGACTAACCTTTTCGTCGATGACGCTGACGCAGAGTCCTCACTGTCACTGGAGACAGTGTCCTTCCTGGACTTCAACTTCTGGAGCCATGTAAGAAGTCTACCCTCATGGTCCCGGAGGGTCTTGGTTGAAAAAGTGCGGCAGATCTTGAAGTCCGCAGCCTTGTGATCAGGATAGAGGCAGTAGATGCAGTCTTTATGCTTATCCTCAACAAATAACTTTTTCTTGCCACAGGTGGAACATGGCTTGAAAAGGGCCTTCTTTTCCTTTTCAGACATCCTGGCAGGAACAGCTAACAATTTGAAGAGAAACCTGAACAAAAAACTTCTGAAGAACAGAGATACAGCAGCAGAGCTCAAAGGAGACTCCCTAAGCACAACATGCGGTAGAAAATCTGAGGTTCCTTCAGGAGGGTTCTATGGGGTGAGGCTCTTCTGATTGGCTGATTCCTGATTTGGTCTCTTTTACACAAAGAGGCGGATATGCTACAAAAGGGAATGAGGCCAAGGCCTTTTTCTTTCTCTTTTGTACCTACTGCTATATTATTTTTGTTACGGAGACTCCCATTCCGACGACGGGGAATGATACAAAAGCATGGGAATCCATGAAAGTTCCAATACTGGGGCAAAAGTAAGTGCAAGGATAGTGTTTGAATAATTGGATGGGTGCAAGGGGTTGTGGCTCAGTGACTGCATGAGTGCAAAGGTAGTGCCTGGATGATTGAATGAGTGCATGGGTTGTACTTGAGTGAATGGATGAGTGCAAAGGTATGTCCTGGGTCATTGCAAAAGTGCATGGGTAGTTCCACAGACTCATATGGTAGCCTAATCCCTAATCCCTCTGCAAACATGTCTTAAACCTTACTTTTCTCTGCCAGCTTCGCTGTTCACCGTCTGCTCAGAATGTTGGGCCTAGCCAAATATAAAACAGCAACCTTTTCCAGTTCACTGTTGTAAGTCTCACCATGTTTCCGAAGATGCATCCACTCACACCACGGTAAAATCTTTTATACACCTACTGCCACTCCTACACAACCATTCACTATCCCATTCACAAAGCCATACCAGTACTTACACACACACACACTGATTCATTGATGAATACACACATCCACTCACTCATCCATACTGCCACTCATAGACCCACTCACTAATACAGCCATTGACATATCCACTCATACAGGCATACAAGCGCTGACTCACTGAGTGAGTCACCCATACAACTAGTCACACACCTAGATACTCACCCATACAGTCAATCATACAACCACTTACTTACTCATAGAAATAGGAACACATACTCACTCTGTTATATCGTCACTAACAAAAGAATGCACTCATCTATATAGCCACTCTCACATTCACTCACTCATGCATACAGTCACTTACAACCCCGTCATTCATGTGCCTTTCACATACTCAGTCATACTAACACACACTCAATCAGCGACACAGCCATACATACACTCACTCATACAACTTTACACACACACCCACAACAGTAGCCCATACAGCCCCTGACTCACAAACTCACTGATCCATACAAACAGTCACACACCTCCTCACCCACATACTTGGACAACTATAGATGTCATCAGACAACCAATCAATCAATCACCCGTACAGCCACTCACACACCCGGATAGCCACTTAGACATCAACTGACAGACTGATACAAAGATTCGCACGACCAGTCACTCACCCATACATTCCCCGAGACCCTAATCACTCACTTATACAGTCAGTCACCTACCTACTGATTCATCCATACACGCACTCACACACCTACTGATTCACCAACACACCTTGATATATATATTTAACACTCAATTTTTTTTTAACACTCAGTAACTAGATGATGTCATCAGTGATGTTATTTGAGATGTCATCAGTGATGTCACTGACTGTCATGAGTGATTTAATATGTGAGCTCATAAGCAGCTCAGCCAACTATAACTGCTACATTTCACTGGTTTTGTACGAGTAGAACCTAAGACTAACTATAACGTCCCTATAACCTTTGTTTTTTTCAATGAATTTCTAAGATTTTTTTAAATTCCATTTCCCAACTATAACGTCACTGTAACCTTTGTTTTTAGTGACTATATATATATATATATATATATATATATATATATATATATATATATATATATATATATATATATATATATATATATATACACACACACACACAATTATATAAACACATACAAAGTAATTTAAACATTTTAAGCAGACTATATTTTATTACTAAAGTCTGGGAAAGTGGTAGTGTTCTATGAAGTGTCTCAATCACACAGTCACACCACTTTCTTATGCAGTTTCTAGGTTAGACACTTATGTACTTCTTGCATGTCTCACTCCTCATTGCTTTCCTCTTCAGCACTCTTTTTACTCTTCCCTTCATTCACTCCCTTACAACGGATTCCCCTCACCCCCCACACACAACGCACCCACTCACCTGCAAGCACTACCTTTTTCTTAATTTTTGCCATGTCCATATTTTGACAGCTCTGTACTTCCTTCACACACTTTCTCATAGAATCACACAATTAGCATACCTGAACATTGCGCTCTGAAGAGAAATCAAAGAGTGGATCAGCTCCCCACTGCCTTCAGCCTGGGAGCCACAACTCTCCATTGCTAATACTGCCTTGCAAGGCAATTTGTGTTAATGTAGCTATTTTAATTCTGGTCAAAGAATATTATCAAAAAACGCGTGTGTGTGTGTCTGTGTGTGTACCCCCCTTTTAGCATCTGAACTATGAGAACCACAAATGACAGGGGAGCGAGTCAAAATCATTGCAGCAGGTGAAAACAGCCCTGACTCCTAAAACGAGTGCTGTTCCAACTGGAGAGAGGTGGTATCTCTGACTTGCAGTCTCTCCTAAGACGCATCCTCACCACCCCCATACTACTACAAAAACTCCTGGTCACCGTAGCGCGCAACAGACGCGCATTGTTAGCAGCAAAGGCTCAGACACCACGCTGACTCTCCCGAGCCTCTCTCACCCGCCCACCACAGGATATCCTGTTTGTGTGGAGGGAGGTACTTCCGGTTAAAAGGAGGTCAGAGCTCTAGACACCACCCCCACACTACTACAAAAACTCATGGTCACCGGAGCGCCAGCCGACAGACGCTGGCCAATAACGCCCATATCTCACTGCACACCCCAAACTCTCGTATTCCAGGTCAGAGCTTACCCTTATTGGAGAACGCTACCACCTCTCTCCTCAACACCATCCTCACCTCCAAGACCTCGAAGGATTCTTCTCGCGCCCACACTTTAGATACCAGAGCTCGGATTATACCCCCATACAGAAAGAAGCTTATTACCTCAGATTCCCACCCAAAGCTGAACCCAAAGGGAATAACACGAGAAATGCCGACTCAGAATCCCCTCTAAAACTTACACTGAAAGGCTTCCTAAGAAACGTTAGATCCTTACCAAAACACGCAACCGAGATGTGGGACCTTCTAGACATCGACTCCCCGGATGTGGGTTTCATTACCGAGACCTGGCTCAACCCCACCAACACCCCAGCTATCACCACTGCCCTCCCAGAAAGGTATAAAATTCTCAGACTCGACAGACAGGGCAAAAGCGGAGGAGGGATCGCAATTATTCACAATCACAGGGTAAAACCCCCTCTCCTGGAACATCGTTGAAATGGACAAATAGAGATCATGATCTTCAGGCTCGATCTCTCCCCCCAATCCAACTTGAAAGGGGCTTTGGTTTACCGCCCCCCAGGACCCCTAGCCGACTTCTCTCTCGTCCTCATGGAACTTATAGCTCCTCACGTTATTTCTTCCAACAACTTCATGCTCCTGGGAGACTTCAACATCCACAGTGAGAACCTTGATAAGACCGACACTGACCGACACTTCCTCTCAGACCTTGCCACGCTAAGCCTCACTAAAATTAGCAATGGTCCGACTCACTTAGCAGGTCACAATTTAGATGTAGTATTCACTAATTTCACCCTCCTTACTTGCGAAGCCCCGAAGACAGTCATCCGGACAGACCATGCTATCATCAACCTCCAACTGGGGGACCCCAAGGTACACCAGCGGCCAATCCCACGCAAACAATCGCAGTTCAGACAATGGCACAAAGTCAACCCAGCCTCTCTCGCTTCCACCTATGCGATCCCCAAAAGCTGGCCATGTAATAACACTGAAGACAGCCTCTCCCTTTTTAATGAATCTATCCTAACTGCCATTGACCTGATCGCACCGGCAAAAACGAGACATCCCAAAGCCAAAGCCTTACAGGCAGCGTGGTTCTCCATAGAACTCCAGAAAGAAAAAACTGGATGTAAAAATCTTGAAAGGAAATGGCGCTGCACCAACCTCACAGCCAATAGGGAGAAATTCAAAGCCGCCCTTACCCTGTACCACAAAAACATTAAGCTCGCAAGTAAAGCACAAAAAGTCCTCCAATTCAGCCAGGCGGACAACACCCCCAAAGCTATGTACCAAATTCTGAAAACCTTTACCAACCCCCAAAGCCTGCGAATCAGAAGAAACTCCCTCTCAAATGCTATGTGACAACATCAGCAATCAGAACAGCAATGCTCTCGCAACCACAATTATAGTGTAACTACAAAATTTCAAGTATAGTACGATAAATGTCTTTGTAACAAATAAACAGATGCAGATCCTTGTGTTTTTTCTTGTAGATAGGTTGTTTAATAAGTCCACAACCGTGGCAATGGTCCACAATCAGCCGACACGTGTTTCGTCGTGTTTAAGTTGAGTCAACACGACTCTTCAGGGCTTGTGGTACGACCCATATGTCGGTAGGTCGAAATGATAAATAGTTGCATTACGGGTGGAAAGTTCAGTGTTTAGAAGTTATCGACATCAAATCAGGAGTCATATTTTTGGCTCTGAGTCTAGAGCAAAGAGGTTCATCTGTGTGTTTTCAAACCGCCAGGTATAGCGGATGTGGTTGCGAGAGCATTGCTGTTCTATATGTTGTGAAAGTCTTCTGATTTTCTGTATGAACGGTTAAGGGCTTCTCCGTTCGCTCTTTACGCACCACTCCCCTACTCATTCTTCAGTGACTTTTTAAGGTTGAATATAGGTAGAGCGCCCTCACCATCTGAAATCTCTAAAAAAAACCTTTACAGCTATATTTAACATTAGCAATCACTTTATACAAAAAATTGAAAACATCTACAATAATATTGTTACAACCAAACTTCACCCTCCCCCAGGCTCCACTTCGGATACCCCTGCTAGACCCATCCCAAACCCTAATTCCCTTCTAAATTTCCCCCCTCTAACTCACAAAGAAACCAAAATTGCTCTGAATGCCATAAAGTCAGGTTCCCTACTTGATACCATACCTGACAAAATAATGGCTTCCCTAACCGAACATCTATATGAACCCATCTACTCTATACTAAACCAGTCCCTGGAAGAGGGCCACCTACCCTCCTCATGGAAGGCTGCCCAAATCATCCCCATCCGAAAAAAACCAAACTCCCCACAGAAAATCTCTCGAACCTCTGCCCCATCTCCCTCCTCCCTTATTTGAGCAAACACGTCAATCATCATCTCTCCAACCACATCAAAAGGACTGGCTATCTGGACCCCACCCAATCAGGTTTTCGTCCTAAATACAGTACAGAGATGGCCCTAGTGGCAGTCACCGACACATCAGACTCTCCTTAGACCAGAACCAGCCTACCCGTTTTGTGTTATTAGACTTATCCGCCGTCTTTAATACGGTGGACCACCAGACTTTGCCCGCAAGAATTAGGGAAGCAGGAGTCGGAGGGACAGCCCTGAAATGGATAATCAGCTTTCTTTCGAAACGCTCCCAAACCATCAACCTAGGCCCCTTCCGATCCACTCCCCAGGTACTCACCAAGGGGGTGCCACAAGGCTTATGTCTGAGCCCTTCTATGTTCAACATATACATAGTCCCTTGGCCATCCCTCTTGAGAATCCACGGGTTCGTTCCGATATCCTATGCGGACGACACCCAGCTCACCTTCGCTTACAATAAAACCTCTCAATCCGCCCAATCTACCTTCTCCTCAGGCATGCTGGCAATTTCACGCTGGATGGAATGCAACTTCCTCCAACTGAATGCCGGAAAGACGGAGGTTCTGCTCTTCGGAGATGCCCCTCACCTTCCTGGTGGCCCCCAGAACTAGGCAAACCCCCAAACCCGGCTACCACTGTTAAAAACCTCTGTGTTCATTTTGAACAGTCCCTAAACATGAAGAAGCATGTTACACACACAGTCGGTTCCTGCTTTCACACCCGTGGCTTACAAAGGAAAGCTTTTTCTTATCTCCCGACGCAATCAGAAAGACCCTAACACAGGCCTTGGTACTAAGCAAATTGGATTATTGCATCGCCCTTCTGATCGCAGCAAATGAATACTCCTTAAACCGACTGCAAATGATACAGAACACTGCCGCCCGTACGGTTCTGAATGCCCCTCCAGATCAGCCTCCGCTACCCTCCGTCACCAACTACATTGGCTGCCCATACGACAACGTGTGAAATTCAAGATCTGCTGCCTCACACACAAAGCAGTCTGGGGCAACGGCCCACCCTATCTAACTGAGAGACTCCACCACTATAACCCGTCCCGGACGCTGCGCTCCAGCTCCCAATCTCTCCTCAAAATCCTAGAAATATAAGAGGCTAGATCCGGAGGCAGGTCCTTCTTGTACCAAGCCCCCCTCATCTGGAATCAACTCCCTCTCGCCCTAGAGAAAGTGTGATCAGTCCCCTCAGGTATCAGAAGATTGTGCTATCCACTTGTCAACTCAGAGTTCCCCTGACTAGGGATTTTAATAAGTGACAACTAACGTTGTGGCACATGTTTCAATAGAGAAATTAGGTTTCATAAATATTCAAGAGTAATGGTCCTTAATACCACATTTGAAATTGATGTACACAACTGTAGCATCAATAGATCATTCAAAGAAGGTAGTTATATCCACTCAACATTATATTTGGAATTTTTAATATAAATATTTTCTTTAAACTGATGCATAGAATCTTAGAGGCAAATATATAAAGACTAAACTCTGTGATAATCTAGATGAGAGTAGGAGAAATGGGAATGGTGATGGTATGATAAATAGGGAGGGTGGGTGATACAGCTCATGAAAAGATCTCATATTATCAGAATGTATAGATGGAGAGAGTGTAGGGTGACAAGAGGTAAATTACTTCTCTATGTACATTACCATATCTGTTTATTGAAACCCATCCCTATGTGAACATCAAATGCCACTAAAGGTGTTCCCATACCTACGACTACGCTCAGCAGTCAAAGAATTGTACACGTCATTTTCGGAAGAACCCACACCATTAAACGCACTACAGATCCTCTTGACAGCGCCCACACGCCAACACATAGTAACACGACTATATAATGCTTCCCAGAACGAACAGAATTTAGGGCCCAATAGGTCGCTCCAGAGATAGGAAAAAACAACTGGTGAAAAAATATCCGAGGAGGACTGGAGCTATAGTTGTGGTCAACAACACTTACTTACATCAAATTGCAAACTATGTATAATTAATTTTAAGTTTATCCATCAGACATATTACACACAGGTTAAATTACATAAATACGGCCTTAAGCAGACGACAAATGTGTGCGATGTACCGCACCCAAGGCTGATTTTTGTAATACACAGATGCATTATCGAATATGCTAGCTGAGCAAATCCCAAACACACCATTAGTGTGTCTGCTAGGAATCCGCCAACTTAAACTAGCCAAAAGACGTAAATTCTTGGCTGTAACACTCCTACTCGCAAAAAGACGAATAGTTATGAAGTGGGGTAGCAAAAGACTACCCAGATTCAAAGACTGAATAACCGACATGACATACTGTAAAGAAACGCTAGGGGCATATGCAGAGAACTTAACTCAGGCCTCCAGGCCCAGGGACTTCTGGCAACCACTAATGGATTATCTGGAGGTGACGCAAGAAGACTCTTGACTGCAGGAAAAATTTGTCAATATGGGCACGGGGAATACCCGACAAATTGGCTATGAATGGGCAAACTTAGCTCTCATGTAAACAACATGTCAGGAGATTTTGACGGGTGATCCTTTGATTGTAGCCTTCTGATACAATTACTGTATAATATGCCGCTGATTGTATTATTTTTTCCTTTCTTCGTGAATTATTGTAAGTGCATGGCAAATGTGACATATGCAAAAAAAGATAATACACGTATGATGTGCATTGATGCTGCTTGCTGGAATTTTTTTTTTTTAACCATATCTGTTTAACGAATAGTATGTGTTAATTAACTGAACAAAGTTAAATGACCCAACAAAAGTACTACAAAATTCTTGGAATTCCTTAGCGTGAACTTGCTAGATAAATAGTGCAAAAACGGATACTTACATTAGAGCCATTTAAAACGTTGCCAATCGCAAGAAGGGATGAGAGGATACATTTAAAAGTTTTATTCTTCGACAGCTGTGCCATTCCTTCCTTGAGTTCAAACAAAGGTTCTGCAATTTCCTAGAATGATCAAAAATCGTTTTTCTTATTTGTGAAATGTAACTATGATATTAACATACTAAGAACATTGCATGCATTTTAATTTATGACACGTTCAATGTCAAAACGTTATTTATGGTCAATTTCCCTTTTGAACATGTACTTTTAAACATGTTTAAATGTGCACTTTTGCAATATCAGGGATTTTCTCTGCGAAAACCGCAAACCTCTGGATGAGTATACCAAAAGGATTGCCATCTTATACGAGATACTGAAACATGACTACAGTACCTGTCTTTCTTTGAATAACACAACTCTTCTGATTGGATTAGAAACAAGCTATGTAACGTCGGCTGAAAATACTAACTAAAGTATCCGGGACTAACAAACACAACAGACTTGGCTTTTCTGAAAAATGCAAAGGCAGGCACACAACTGTACAAACATGCATTGTTACACAGAAAACCAGACATAAAAGTGGATTTATGACGTATTCACGCATGCGTTTAAGATGTATGCCTTTACAACGCGGGCAATACAACAAACGCGTCATTATCACGTGTTCCATTACAACACAAGTCGTTACAACGACTTGCTGTAGGGAAGCGCTGGAATTTGAAACAGTATATTTTACAATTCCCACTCCAGTCTGTGCAACAGTACGGAAGGTGTTGGATTTAAAATCAAACAATGATTTCCATGAAGCAACTCATTGTAATGACTTGCCTTGTAATGGAACGCTGGTAACGATGTGTTTGTTGTAGTGCCTGCGTTCTGATAGCACTTGGTTGTTTTGTCTGCGTTGTAAACTCTGTTTCCCCATAAAAGCAGACAAAGACAACATGCATAAAGGCATGCAACCTTGCACAGACTACACACAAATACACAGAAAAAATAAGTTAAATGGAAAGAGTCAAGGGGGTTTAAAATTCCTCTAAATGCATTGGATCCCACCTTAAAAGGAAAATTAAGTCCATCTTGTTATTCATGCCACACACAGACTTTACAAATAGAAAGGGAAATACAAAAAGAAGAAATAAAACAAACATACATTTAAACAACTTAATATATATACAAATTTGGAAAGAACATTTGATAAAGACATGCTACTCAGGTGGTAGGTAACCGCTTCAGCACCCCACAGAGAGGTAGTGAGTGCTATATAAATGCTGCAATACAATACAATGCAAAAGACTAACAATACTGATGTCAACTTAGGAGGATCACAGCTTTAAGGGATAAAATAAAATTAAAAGTGCCAACACAACAAATCGGGCACTGTACCCATAATGTAACACACTATATTTAGCTAAGTAATTGATTTTGACGTATTAAACGAAACGTAAAAAGCATGAAGGCGTTCAAACCCTTTACAATGAAAAATTCAAAGGTAACAAGAAACAATATGCATAAAAAGAAGCTAAAAGAAATTGTTGTATGTACAAAAAATTGATAATAAGCATTGGCAAAGCCAATAGGTCTCTGCAATCGAGAGCTATTGGTGTGGTCAATGTTTTCTAGCCATGTTAAACAGCAGCCCGTCTGCTGTTCATCATAGATGAAAGTGGAGTTAAAAAGCAAGAGGCCTGAGCCTGTAGACATGTTGAATGGCTGTAGGTGTGTGGCACAAGTTACTACTTGTGTAACGATATATCTGTAAGAGACATTAGATAGTGATAGATTCCTTACCTTAGAATATCCCAAGGCGTCAGACTGGATCCGGAAATTTTTTGCGTAGCAATACCCCTGCGCATCGGTAGGCGTCGTCTGCGGCTCCGCGTCCGTCGTCGGCGTCGTGAGCGCCGGAATGACGTTGTCGGAGTACTTAGACGCCGCCCATGTGCGCTGACGTCAGTTCTGATACACAGCTTTTCCGCGCCAGATACGCAGAGCCATGATAGAACCAACACTGGTGCCATGAAACTAGGGCCCTGAAAGGGGATGACCTTAACCCTAGATATCGGTTCGCAGAACAGGGAGGAAGGGTGGGTCGGTAAGGAATCTATCACTAACTAATGTCTCTTACAGATTAGTAACTTGTGCATCTGAAAGAGACGCGTTAGTGATAGATTCCTTACCTTAGAATAGATACCCCAGCAATACCAACCCCGGTGGTGGGTCTGCGAACCAATATCACATCAGAAAGTCCTGGAGGACGGAACGGCCAAAGAAGCCATCCCTCCGGACTTGACTGTCCAGGCAGTAGTGTCTTGCGAACGTGTGCAGCGAGGCCCACGTCGCTGCCTGGCAAATGTCCTGTAAGGGGACTCCTCGGCCCAGGGCAGTTGTTGTTGCCGTGGCACGAGTGGAATGAGCCCGCAATACAGCAGGGGGCTCCTTTTTCGCCATGGAGTAACATGCCTGAATACACAAGATGATCCACCGCGAAATGGTCCTCTTGTGTACCGCCTTTCCCTTCTTCAGCCCACGTAACCAACAAAGAGTTGGTCATCCACCCGGAATTGGCGTGTGCGATCTAGGTAATAGGAGAGCGCACGTTTTGGATCCAGACGGTGGAGAGACTCTTCCTCTTTCGAGGGATGTGGAGGCGGAAAGAAGGTGGGCAAAGTAATGGACTGCCCGATGTGGAAGGCCGTGACAACCTTGGGCAGAAAGGAAGGTCGTGTACGCAACACCACCTTGTCAGGATGAACAGATAGGAAAGGCGGAGTAGAAGAAAGAGCCTGGAGCTCACTCACCCTCCTGGCAGAGGGGATGGCGACCAGGAAAGCAGTCTTCAAAGTGAGAAGACGGAGAGGACAGTTATGGAGCGGCTCAAAGGGAGCACACATCAGATAAGTGAGAACAAGATTAAAGTCCCACTGGGGCATCACAAAGGGAACAGGAGGGAACATGTGTGTGATGCCCTTCAGAAATCTATTTACAATGGGGGACTTGAATAAAGAAGGCTGATCAGGGAGCCTAAAGAAGGCGGAAAGAGCGGAAAGGTACCCTTTAAGAGTGCCCAGAGCAGAGCCCTGCTGGGCAAGGGAAAGAAGAAAGAGCAGCACTTCCGAAAGGGGTGCAGAGAGAGGATCCACAGCCTTTGCTGTGTACCATGCCACAAATCTGTTCCACCTGCAGGCGTATACCGACTTTGTGGAGGGACGCCTGGCTGCCAGAATGATATCACAGACTTCAGGAGGCAAGTCAAATGGCCTCAACTGTCGCCGCTCAATCTCCAAGCTTGTAGGTGGAGACTGGACAGGTTCGGGTGCAGCACCGTCCCCTGCTGCTGCGACAGAAGGTCCTCCCGAAGAGGCAGACAAATCGGGGGATCGACTGACATGCTGATTAGCTCGGGATACCAGTATCTTCGTGCCCAGTCCGGGGCCACAAGGATAACTTGGGCCCGGTCGCGCCTGATCTTCTTCAGCACTCTGGGCAGAAGTGGTATAGGCGGAAAGGCGTACAACAGACCGCAACTCCACTCGCGGCGAAAAGCGTCTCCGAGCGAGTGCCGCCTTGGAAATTCCAACGCGCCGAACTGATGACATTGCGAGTTCTCTTCTGTGGCGAATAGATCTAACCAAGGCTCTCCCCATTGCTGAAAGAGACCTTGCGCCACGTCCGAGTTCAGACGCCATTCGTGATCCATCATGCACCGACGGCTGAGTTAGTCTGCCCTGGCATTCAGAGAGCCTGCCAGGTGTTGAACCACCAGGGTCACGCCCTGACGTTCCAGCCATTGCCATAGGCGCAGAGCCTCCTGGCATAGGGTCCACGACCCCACTCCGCCTTGTTTGTTGCAGTACCACATGGCGGTGGTGTTGTCGGTGAACACTTGCACTACACTCCCCCGAACAGAGGGGAGGAATGCCTTCAGTGCAAGACGAATCGCCCGCAGCTCCAACATGTTGATATGGAGCAGGGACTCCGCCCGAGACCAGAGGCCTCTGATCTCCGCCTCTCCCATATGGCCCCCCCAGCCCTGGAGGGACGCTTCCGTCACAACTACGTGCTCCGGGTGGGGTAGGGAGAGGGATCTGCCACTGACCCAGTCACGGTCCGTGAGCCACCACTGCAGTTGTTTCGCAGTGCCCTCCGAGATCAAGACATGATCGGACAGGTTGCCCTGATGCTGGGCCCACTGAAACTTCAGGTCCCACTGCAGAGCCCGCATCCGCCACCTGGCGTGATGCACCAGAAGGATGCAGGAGGCCATCAGCCCCAGAAGCCGCAGCGTCAACCTGACCGAGACTCGGGATAACGGCTGGAAGATGGGAATCAGAGCCTGAATATCCCGAACCCGCTGTTCGGGTGGGTAAACCCGAAACTGCGCCGAGTCGAGAACCGCTCCGATGAAGAGGAGCTTCTGAGAGGGGCACAGGTGTGACTTCGGCACATTGATGGAGAACCCCAGCAAGTGCAGGAGGTCGGCCGTAGTCTGGAGGTGGGTGACGACTACCTGGGTCGAGCCCGCCTTCAACAACCAGTCGTCGAGGTAGGGGAAGACTGACACCCCCTGCCTGCGCAGATGAGCTGCGACCACCGCCATCATCTTCGTGAACACCTGTGGGGCGCTGGTAAGGCCGAAGGGGAGCACAGTAAACTGAAAGTGCTCTTGGCCTACCGTGAACCGCAGGTAACGTCGGTGGGCCGGCTGGACGGGGATGTGGAAATAAGCGTCCTGCAGGTCCAACGCTACCATCCAGTCTTCCGGGTCCAGGGCAGCCAGGACCTGAGCCAAAGTCAGGATCTTGAACTTCTCCTTCCGGAGGAAGCCGTTGACGTTCCGCAGGTCCAAGATCGGGCGTAGGCCCCCTTTGCCCTTCTTGGGCACCAGAAAGTAGTGGGAGTAACATCCACACCCTACTTCTGGCCCAGGAACGCGCTCGATGGCCCTCTTGGCCAAGAGGGCCGTGACCTCCTCTTGCAGAAGTTGCAAGTGATCCCCCGACAGGCGGTGGCATGGATGGAGGGGATGCCTCGAAGGGGAGGGAGTAGCCCCTTCGGACAATCTGCAGCACCCACCTGTCCGAAGTGACTGTGCGCCAGTGGGAGAGGTGATGGCGAACCCTGCATCCCACAGGCGTCACATGGGCCTGAAAACTCGGACTAGGAAGGTTTGGAGGCAGATGCCGCTGAGGGAGGTGTGGACTGGCCTCGCCGTGGTCCCCGACCGCCGCCACGGCGGTTTCCACGTCCGCCACAGCGCTGTTGGACATTCTGCGGTGCGTGGCCGGCAGTACGTGTGGGGGCACCCCTTCCGTGGCCACGAAAGGAGCGAAAGGCACCCGATTGCTGGCGTGGGGCCGTGAGGCCCAAGGACTTGGCTGTAGCCCTGGAGTCCTTGAAGCGTTCCAGAGCATGGTCTGCCTTGTCGCCGAAGAGGCGACGGCCATCAAACGGCATGTCCAGGAGTGTGGCCTGGACATCGGCCGAGAAGTTGGCGGACCTCAACCAGGCGTGGCGTCGAACCACCACTGTCGTTGCCATCGCCCTGCCCAGTCAGTCCGTGGTATCCAGCCCACACCGGATAGAAAAGTGTGCTGCATCTCGGCCTTCCGCAAGGGCTTGGCCGAGTTTAGCCTGGACCTCCTCCGGGCATTGTGGCAGCACCTCCGCAACCGTGTCCCACAGAGTGTGGGTGTAGCGGCCCAAGAGACAGGCGGTATTCACAGACCGCAGCCCTAGGCTAACAGACGAGAAAACCTTCTTCCCAAACTGTTCGTATCTCTTGGATTCCCTGTCGGGCGGGGCCGACGGGAATGCGGTCTGGGAGTTTGAGGCCTGGATGACCAGACTCTCGGGGGTGGGGTGGGTGGACAAAATGCATGGGTCGCCCGGGGCCGGGCGGTAGAGTCTGGCCACGTTCCTATCCACAGGCGGACCTGTGGCGGGCTTGGACCAAGTGCCCACGAGAACGTCACACAAGGCCTCATTGAACGGCAGCAGGGGCTCACTGGAGCTTGACTGCGGTTTGAGGACCTCTGTGAGGAGGTTAGTCCTCACAGCCGCGACGGGGAGCTTAAGGCCTTAGCTGCCTTCGTCAACACTACACTATATGTAGAGCCCGCCTCCGAAGCCACAGTCGGAGGTGAGCTAAATCCAGTGTCTGGCGAAGTGTCAAGACCACTGGCCTCCCCAAGCTCATATGTCCAGTCCTGTTGAGACTGGCAATCTAGTGCCAGAGGGTCCTCGGACCCCTCCCATTCTTCCTCGTCACCTGTGTCCTGTAAACCAGGATTAGCAGACAGGGCCTCCTCGTGGAGATAAAAATCCCCAAAGGCCGACGGAATCGGCGCCTGAGTCGGACCATAGGAAACATTGGGGGCGGCAACCACAGTGGGCGCCGGGGGTGACACCCGTGGGGACGGCGCCGGTGAGGTCGTAAGGTCGACCGGCGACGTCCCGGATCCGGAGCCGGATCCGGCGAGGTCCTGCGGCGCCGAGACCGAAGTCGCCGGCGGCGCCAGGGCCGAAGCACCCGACGGCGTCGGGGCCGAAGCGCCCGACCCGTTAGAACCTCCAGACGGAACCGTTGGGCCCGAAGGCGCCACGAGAACCGACTGAGGAGGGAGGGCCCTCATGGCCATGAGGTACCTCTCGACCCCCTCCGGCGTCGCGCCGTGCCCAGGGACCCGAAGGTGTGGGGCAGGCGGCGACGCTAGCGACTCCTGCGGAGCCGCGTGGGCGGTGTCGCCCGAGCCCCCGGCCGCATCGTGCGCGCGTCGGGGTGGGTCAGAGGATCGATGACGTCGCTCCGACCTCTCATGCCTCTTACCTGAGGACTTGGAACCAGACGATCGGTGTCCACTCCCGGAGCTTCTATGACTCCGACCTCGTGACCTGTCCCTCGACCTCCCGTGGGACCGGGAGCGGCGCGGGGCCGACTGCCTCAGCTTGAGTCGCTTGCGGGACCGCTCCCGCCTAGCCTTCGACATCAGGGCCCGGCAGCCGGAGCAGGTTCGATCATCATGGTCGAGGCCTAAGCACTTCAGGAACCGGCGATGGGGGTCCGTGACCGACATGAGTCGGTCGCACTTCGAGCAAGGCTTGAACCCGGGCATCCCTGGCACCGATAGAATCGAAGACTCGACAAAAAAGAAAGATAAAAAAGACCAAAAAGTTCAGTCAAAAATTGACTGGGGGTAGAGCTTCTTCCGGATCTGCGCTAGCTGGCGCGGAAAAAAGAAGAACTGACGTCAGCGTGCATGGGCGGCGTCTGAGTACTCCGACGACGTCATTCCGGCGCTCACGACGCCGACGACGGACGCGGAGCCGCAGACGACGCCTACCGACGCGCAGGGGTATTGCTACGCAAAAAAATTCCGGATCCAGTCTGACGCCTGGGGATATTCTAAGGTAAGGAATCTATCACTAACGTGTCTCTTTCAGATTGTGAATTTACTGGGTGCATAATAATTTTTTATTTGCAAAATCGTTACAACAAATTTTGTTTTTTGCACTTTTACATAGACCAAACTCAACCTGAAGGTATTGGAGCGCAGTCCATGAGCACCAGTTGCATTCATTCATTTTTAGGAATGGAGATAGTGACCAGCCCAGAAATCACGGGATGTTGATCTGACGCCGGGACTCGAACCCTGTCTCACAGCTTCAAAGTCAGCTATTCAAGTATTTGTGACACATCCTTTCCCTGTGTTTATAAAAGAAAGCATGGGGGGACAGTAAAGAGGAAAGATTTTAGCAAAATAGGAGGCAAGTTTTCATTGCACATGTACCAGGCATGTGCTTTCTAGCCGTGACCTAAAAATCTGAGAGCCCCAGAGTCTGAAGGGAGAACGAATTGGTATATTAAAGGGGCATTAAGGAGGTCAAGAGAAGATATCTAAGGGAAGATGAAGAAGAGGAGGAGAGCATGGTGGAGGGAGTGGGTGGTCGTGTACCCACAGTCAGTAGATTTCACATGCAGAGTGGATAACGCTTTTGGGAATAGAAGCAATTTCAGGGCAATTAAGTTGCCTATCCAGGCAGTGGTGCGAAGGCTACGAGAGAGAGGTTTCCACCTTATGATTGCACTGCTGGAAAAGGCCTGTGCGATCATATGTTTCTTCATGAAGGCTTGGATTCAAGGAGCAGAGTTCCGACTTTAGTTGAAAGGCAACATATCAGGGAGGAGGTGGTGTGTAGGTCTTGGAGAGTAACACAGTCATGTAGAGAGCTCTATTTTTCGAAGGAAGCCAATTAAGTGATAAAGAAAAGATACTTACCTTTGGCAATGCTCTATCTAGTGGATACTTTATCTTACTACAGATACCTCCAGGTGCCAGACTGGAGTTTTTGTTAGCAATGTTCTCATGCACCGACAGGTGGCGTTCTACAGCTCTACGAAGGGTTCGACCCCTCCCACAAGTGACACTGGGGCCGCATGCAACCAACACCTCTGCACATCTAGACACAGAGATCTCAGTAATGATATTTGAAAATTTCAAAAATCCATTCCACAGAATTGGAGGAAGGGCCAGTGAGGAATCTGTGGTTAGATCAAGTAGCCACCATAAAAAGTGTTACCAAAAGCTAAGTAACTTGTTCTTCCGATGGATGCTTTTAGCTGAAGATTCCTTACCTTGTGAATAGATACCAAAGCAGTACCTCCCCAGAAGGTGGGTCTGTGGAATGGCTCAGACTAGTAAGTCCTGCAGGACCAAACAGGCAAAGAAGCTCTCCCGCCAAACCTGGCTGTCCAGGCAGTAGTACACTTTATAAACATGTGAACTGATGCCCACGTTGCAGCCTGAAAGATGTTCAAGAGAGACACTATGTGCACCAGTATGGTAGTAGCAGCCTTGGCTCTGGCAAAATGAGCTTGGAGGTAGCTTCTTGGCCAATCCATAGCAGATATTATTAAAAAGCATAATCCATCTGGAGATGGTCCATTGTTTAACTGTTTCCCCCAACTGTGTCCATGAGAACCCCTCAAAAAGCTGATCATCCACCTGATGCTCCTTGGTGTGATCAATTTAGAAGCTCAGAGTTCACTTGGAGTGTAAGCAATTGAGTCTTTCTTCCTCTTTAGATGGATGAGGTGATGCAACGAATGCTGGCAGGATGATAGACTGTCCTATGTGAAAAGGCAGCCCAACTTTAGGGAGGAATGCTGCTTTAGTACTAACTTTTCTGGAAAGAAGGTAGTATACGGTTGCTGGACAGAGAGTGCATTAGGTCCACTCATGTGACAAGCTGACGTGATCGATATGGGGAAAGTTGCCTTCAGGGTTAGTAACCTGCGAGGACGGCTGTGCATACGCTCAAATGGGGTGCACAACAGAAATGTGATCCCACTGAGGCATCACAAAAGGTTTTGGTGAAAACATGTTGGTCAGCTCTTTCATAACACACAAAACAACAGGTCAGATAATCAAATAAAAGCTGATAAGGCTAACAAGTGACCTTTAACAGCAGCCACATCAAGGTCTTGCTGGGCTAAAGATAGGAAGAACAGGAGAACATCATTTAACTGGGCTTGTAATAGGACATTTCAAAATCACCAAAGAGCAAACTTCTCCCAGCATCTCACATTATCAGTTTTGGTAGAGGTCCGCCAGTATGGCATTAACTGCTTTTAACTCAAAGTAGATAACTGTTGCCGCTAAATCTGCCAGAACGGAGGTTAAAATTGAGCAGACTTGGGTGCAGAACCATGCCCTAGTGCTGCGACAGAAGGTCCTCTTGAAAATACAGCCAGATTAGAGGATAGATGCTCAACGCAAGAAGCTCTGGAGTTCTTGGTAACACATTCTCCTGGCTCAATCAAGAGCCACCCAGATGGCTTAGGCCTGGCCATTCCTGAACTTCTTGAGAACTTTGGGAAGGAACGGTAGAGACAGGAAGGTGTGCAGCAGTACCGAGCTGCATACCAAATTAAAAGCATCTCAGAGACAGAAATACCTTGAGAACTCCAACATGCAAAAGTGTGGACACAGCATGCTCTCAATGGTGGCAAAAAGATGGAGGTTGGGTTCGCCCCATTGTTGGATGATATCCTGCACCACCTCTGAGTGTTGCTGTCATTCGGGATCTTCTAGGCAACACCGCTGAGTTTGTCTGCCATGAAGTTTAATGATCCTGCCGCATGTTATATGATAAGGGTGTCACGCTCACATTGATGGGATTACTGCCGCTGCGGGGACCATTTGGACTCAACTCATCTCTGCTCACCTTTGCAAGCCCCTGCCCTGCAAGTCCTCCCACCGCCGCATCTAACAACATCGCGGCCGCCGTGAGGGGGACTGCAACTCCCAGGGGGGTTAGCGGCTCTAGCCGCGCACGCAATTTCCCGCGCCTGGAGGCGATTTAAATTGGACTCACTGTCGGTGGAGCGGGTGTCACGCTCACATTGACGGGATTACTGCCGCTGCGAGGACCATTTGGACTCTGTTCATCTCTGCTCACCTTTGCAAGCCCCTGCCCTGCAAGTCCTCCCGCCGCCGCATTTAACAACATCGCGGCCGTCGTGAGGGGGACTGCAACTCCCAGGGGGGTTAGCGGCTCTAGCCGCGCACGCAATTTCCCGCGCCTGGAGGCGATTTAAATTGGACTCACTGTCGGTGGAGCGGGTGTCACGCTCACATTGACGGAATTACTGCCGCTGCCGGGACCATTTGGACTCTGCTCACCTCTGCAAGCCCCTGCCCAGCAGTCCTCCCGCCGCCGCATCTAACAACATCGCGGCTGCCGTGAGCGGGACTTCAACTTCAAGGGGGGTTAGCGGCTCTAGCCGCGCACGCAATTTCCCGCGCCTGGAGGAGCTTTAAATTGGACTCACTGTTGGTGGAGCGGGTGTCACGCTCACATTGACGGGATTACTGCCGCTGCGGGGACCATTTGGATTCTGCTCACCTCTGCTCACCTTTGCAAGCCCCTGCCCTGCAGTCCTCCCCCGCCGCATCTAACAACATCGCAGCCGCAGTGAGGGGTACTGCAACTCCCAGGGGGGTTAGCGGCTCTAGCCGCGCACGCAATTTCCCGCGCCTGGAGGTGATTTAAATTGGACTCACTGTCGGTGGAGCGGGTGTCACGCTCACATTGACGGGATTACTGCCGCTGCGGGGACCATTTGGACTCTGCTCACCTCTGCTCACCTTTGCAAGCACCTGCCCTGCAGTCCTCCCGCCGCCGCATCTAACAACATCGCGGCCGCCGTGAGGGGACTGCAACTCCCAGGGGGGTTAGCGGCTCTAGCCGCGCACGCAATTTCCCGCGCCTGGAGGCGATTTAAATTGGACTCTCTGTCGGTGGAGCGGGTGTCACGCTCACATTGGCGGGATTACTGCCGCTGTGGGGACCATTTGGACTCTGCTCACCTCTGCTCACCTTTGCAAGCCCCTGCCCTGCAGTCCTCCCGCCGCCGCATCTAACAACATCGCGGCCGCCGTGAGGGGGACTGCAACTCCCAGGGGGGTTAGCGGCTCTAGCCGCGCACGCAATTTCCGGCGCCTGGAGGCGATTTAAATTGGACTCACTGTCGGTGGAGCGGGTGTCACGCTCACATTGACGGGATTACTGCCGCTGCGGGTACCATTTGGACTCTGCTCACCTTTGCAAGCCCCTGCCCTGCAGTCCTCCCGCCGCCGCATCTAACAACATCGTGGCTGCCGTGAGGGGGACTGCAACTCCCAGGGGGGTTAGCGGCTCTAGCCGCGCACGCAATTTCCCGTGCCTGGAGCGATTTAAATTGGACTCACGGTCGGTGGAGCGGGTGTCACGCTCACATTGACGGGATTACTGCCGCTGCGGGGACCATTTGGACTCTGCTCACCTCTGCAAGCCCCTGCCCTGCAGTCCTCCCGCCGCCGCATCTAACAACATCGTGGCTGCCGTGAGGGGGACTGCAACTCCCAGGGGGGTTAGCGGCTCTAGCCGCGCACGCAATTTCCCGCGCCTGGAGGCGATTTAAATTGGACTCACTGTCCGCGTCGCGGGACGCCGGGCGAAGCCCGGGCCCTTTAAGGCCCTCAGAGGCCTGAAGAGACTGGACTGGGCCATCCCTCTTAATTTTTCATACCTGATTTCTACTCATCTCGGAGTTAAGTGGTTTGCTTGTTGTCAGAGAAGTGACCGCTGGTTCATACATCATTAATAACTGTTATTTACTAGCATTATCATTATCTTGTTAGTCAAAGACCATGGCCTCTGTAAGAAGTAAATGTACCAAAGCTAGTAATAAGGGCGGTGGAGGGGGGATAATTGGACCTATTGATGCCTATATCACACTGGCAGCTTCTGCTCTAGAAAAAGAGATCAACTTAACAATTTGTCGGTTGTCACAAGATCCTGTGTTACAAAAAAGGTCCTCACTTGGCAAAATTGCCTTAGGAAAGTCCCCCATCCCTGTCCTGACTCAGGGCCAAACCCAAACTCAGATTCAGACCACAAAGGAGGATACAACCACTTTGGACATCAGTTGAATAGACACTAGTCTAGCCTCCTTTATGGCTTATCCAAATCTAGAAAAGGGGGGTAGAAAGAGTACTGAATCGAATAAACCTCCACAATTGGCACACAAATCACTAGAAAGTACGCCGATCTCCGCCGTTAAACGCAAACGTGGTGGAGCTCGACAAAAAGGGGGTCGCACAAAGATACCTAGAATATCCTCTCTGACCCATAAGGTCAGGTCAAGCACTGGTAATGGTAAGGATATTATTAACATCACGACACAAGGGGGGCCACTTGTTCACATTGAAGACACCGCACACCCCGAAACAATAGTGGACCATGACAATACTGACAATAATGATGGGGGAGACACAGAACGATATTTGGTTAATATACAACATCTAATTAGGTCTCTAATTCTTCCCCTAATGGAGCGCCTGAAAAGGATAGGCTGTCAGTTAGATTCCCTCTATGACCTTACTAAGGCAAATACTGCTGACCTTAAGAAACTGACAGCTGGAAAACATTCTCCCTCGGTCATGGACACTACAAAAGTATCTGCGAGGAAATATCCCAAAACTGTGTCTAAAGCAAAACCAAATGAGACGGTGAAAAATAAAGATCATGCCCCTGCTAAGAAAAATGAGATCACCAATACTCCCCAACAAGGGAAAAAATCTATCAAGGGTAGTGTAGCTGTTACGAATAGTTCCACTAAAGATCTGAAGATCAATGATCAGGCAAAAGTGACACAACCCACTGTGCCGAGGCACAAACATAGAGTTGAACTTCCCCGCGAATCCCACCCATTCGTGATTGTTTTGGCCGGGGTACCAGAGTGGCAACATGATAGAGCGGAAACTTTTTATGACCTCAAAAATAAAGTAATGTTTTGGTTATCGAAAAACCGGTCCCTTAGACCAGATCTAGATGGAAAGATCATTAGTGTCAGGAGAGCTAGTTGGATAGGTCCCAACCATAAGAAAATAGACGGACACTGCATTATAGTAAACTTTAGAAACCCTCAAGTAGTGCAGTTTAACAGCAGCTTCCCGAATCAGAACATTGAAGGAGGGATAGTTTCCTTGGAGCTTGGTTATTTTTATCCTCAATTGCCAAAAATGGGGGGCCCTTTTCTTCAACATCAGGGGAGGAATTGATCAAATAGTGAGTATCGGGCCGGGGGTTATCCACAACATACTCCCTTTCGTATCCAACCATTGGGAAACTTTTATAATGTCCCAACGTTTAATCGTTTTGAAGTGATGTCAGATCTAGGGTAGGTTGACTGACAAAAGGGTAACAATGTATTAGGAACAGGATGCGAAAACATTAATTTAGAATATTGCATGACAACCAGGAAAGCATGAATTTGGAAACTAGGTCTGGGGAGACTGCATTGATTAATGGGGTCACAGGGAATGAGGATCTAATTCTAACCAGTACTAATAATCAGTTAAATAAGCAAGATACCCCATTCAGAAATTCAATCCTAAAATTTATGTCATGGAACATTGCGGGCTTAAGAAACAAAGTAGATGACCCAATCTGGAGAGAATCCCTAATGACCTTTGATATCATCGGGTTACAAGAAACTTGGGATACTATGAATACCCTAACTATAGATGGCTACTCCTCCTATTACCTACTAGCTATTTCATCTGCCATGGGGAGAGCAAAGGGGGGTCACCCTAATTTCGGCATCTATTCCGGGGGTTCATACGCAAATAGAAACAGGTTCTCCCTACTGTCTAGCAATTCACATTGTTTGTAACAGGGAATGCAATATCTTAATTGTCAATTTCTATAACTCTTATGATAGAGTAACCCCCACTGAACATTTGTCAATTCTGGAACTCTTTCTATCTAGGCAAACTGAGGTTTTAAATAATCACTGTTTTGTAATAATATTACAAAAGGTTGCAGGCAAAGTAGTACTAGGTAGGATCTTGCAATGGGCCGAAGAAAACCAGGTTCTGTCAGATTTCCAGGCAGGATTTAGAACAGGGACAGGCACCATCGAGCAGACATTTCGCCTTCTAATGCTGTATTGGAAAGTGGTCGTACTGGGTAGGGGCAGTTTGTATTTAGTCTTTATAGACTTGCGAACTGCCTTCGACCTGGTCCCACGAGCCCAATTGTGGAATGTCCTAGACGGGTTGGGTATCCCCCCTTATTTGTTGGTTTTGCTTATTAAGTTCCATGAAAGCAACTTTGCCCAGATTAGATGGGGTGACCAGGGGGAAAAAACATCTCGCATCCCTGTAGATAGGGGCGTCCGCCAGGGTTGTGTGCTTGCCCCCACTCTGTTCTCACTTTATGTTAACGGAGTGGTGGAGCATCTCCTTCAACAACCATCAGACGCACCTTCCCTGGCTGGCAGAAAAATACTGACGCTCCTATTTGCGGACGACACCCTTCTAATCTCAAAATCACCAGCAGGCATTCAAAAGTTGCTTTCTAGCTTCAAGGCCTTCTGTGACAACAAGGGCCTGTCTATAAATATATGCAAAACCAAATTCCTTGTTCATAACCCCCCCAGGAAATCTGTTATCCCTCCCACTCTAGACTCTGTCCCACTTGAAAGAGTCAAAGAGTTTGACTATCTGGGCATTCGACTCTGTGACACCATGAGTTGGAAGGCACATCACCAAAAGGTCTTTCTGACCCATAAGAGGGTCACAGGGCCCCTGCTTAAAGAACAACGTGCCTCATCTCTTAAACCCATCGGGCACTATTAGACATCTACAGGGCAAGGGTGGTGAGCGCAGCACTGTATGGTGCAGAACTGTGGGGCGTACAGAGAGTCGACACCTTAACCCACCTCGAAAATAACTTCCATAAAGATCTCATGAAGTTACCCCACAGTACCCCTACACTCCCCCTCTTACTTGATGCAGGTACACGCCCAATATGTGAGCAAGCTAGGCTACGCCCCCTCTTACTATGGGCCAGGATATGGAATGTTCCAGAACTGTGCAGCTATGCCGATGCCCTAAGAGAACTCCTATCCCTACCGGGCTGGCATAAGGTCAGCTGGCTCAGGGAGGTCAAGCGGCTTCTCCATGAATTGGGTCTAGGAGACGCTTGGGTCAACAGAACAGCACCTTCTAAACAGATGCTCAAGAAGTCTTACTGGTTATGGGTGGCTAACGAGAGAATGTGCAATTCTAAGCAATGTAAATCTGTTGTTGAGTTTCTTTTAATTAAGGAGCTCCCCTATAGAGAACCTTACCTGGACTTAATTCATAACCCGGGCGACAGATCATTGTACTTCAAATTTAGGGTAGGAGTACTTCCCTTAGGGCTGTTAACTTCTACTTGGAAACCACCATTACAAACCATTCCATATTGCCCCTTCTGTGATTTAAGGGTTGAGTCCATTGCCCATCTGTTGTTTGAGTGTTGTGCATATGCAGCGCCCAGGTCGAGATGGCTGAAGCCATTATGTAGGAGCTTGGGCACTATATCACACCTGGAAGCCTTACGCATATTACGTTCAGATGCTCGTCCCTTCTTTGCCTGTTGTATGGCAAAATTTTTGGGCTGGGCTTGGCGGATAAGATCTGCAAAGAAACTGCTGCTCCAGTAATGTATTTTTTGCTTGAACCTGTCCTTATGACTGGGCTAATAATCCACTCCCTTGATATCCCTGTTGATTTTGTAGGCTTTTTATATTGTGTATTGTCAAACTGTTTTTATCCACTGCTGTAATGTAAAGCTTTTATGATATGCTTTTATATCGAAATAAAGCTATTCAAACAAACTAATCATTACTGCAAGTCTTTCAGTGGGCGCAACCAAACTTGCCCTTAACTGCACCGGTACTGAACACTTTAAAATCACTCATCCGCACCTCGTGCTCTTCCTAAGTCTCCAGCAATGCAATGACCTCCACACAATGATTCTAGATTCCTTTTCAGGCCCACAATGTTCTATGAAACTGAATTTACCCCTATATCATAAGGATCTGAAAAATAGGGGTCTAAAAAACATTTTTTTTCATTTATGCCCCCGTAACCGATTCAAAAGCATTATCGTCTTATTTTACATTTTTTTCTCAGTTTGAAAAAAATTGCCTTCCCTTTTCAGATTTCATTATGTGAATATTTTCATACGGGCTTTCAGGCCCCGGACCACTCATTAAGGAGACATACTTATGTTGATACAATACAGGCCCAGTGGCTTGCTAATACAGGCCCTCCACCCGCCCACCTGGATCTTCTCCTGAGTCGCTAACACTGCAGAGGGGGCAGGCCTATCAATAAATTGAATCATATACATCAAAGCCAGACCTTTGGAGTTCATCCGCTGAGTCCATGATTTCATTCACCATGATTCTGGAATAAAATAAACCCAGGCACATGGCCATGATGATGCCACCTCACTTGCCTTGGGGAGAACCACCAAAGAAAAATGATCATTGTGGAATTAATCTCAAAAGAGATAAGATGTATGATCTATTAAAAACACATTCCATGTCTGAGAAGATGAATTTTTGATTGCACAACCCACTCTACTTCTTCATGGGGTCTAACTGCTGAGCCCTCACCCCATCTTTGTTCTTCTTCTGGGATGTCTGGTCACCATAACTAGGGGCCGGGGACCAAGGACCGGGGGCCAGGAGTAGCGAGATGCTGGGAGACGAGGTTCATGTGGAGTCTCACCGGCGAATAAGCGTGTGACGTCAGTGCGTCCGCGCCAACCCATGTACGCCAATGCTCCAATCCAATGCAGCCCTGAATGTGTGCACCAACAGCTCGAGGACGTTCCTGCTACTCTTCTTCTTAAAGTAAATGAACTGTAGTAGAGGAAGGAGCGTAGGTAACAAGGAATGCTACAGTCTGGAAGTGCCTCAGAGATTGACTTGAAATCCCTGTAACGCCGTGCCACTATTTTGCGGTCAACGACAGGCGAGTACCATCTCATGGGACATAGACAGACTGAGAGTCTTAAATAAAATAATATAAGCTCAGGGACCGGGCGACGGGGACATTGAATCAGCGCAGCATAAAAATTGGTCAAGAAGACACAGGAATGAGTAAAAAAAGAAGTCTGTGCTAGATTGGGCACAAACGGTGTTTTGCAATATACAATACAATGCTAAAAGTCAAGGCATTG
Organism: Lissotriton vulgaris; assembly: GCF_964263255.1. Taxonomy (NCBI): domain Eukaryota; kingdom Metazoa; phylum Chordata; class Amphibia; order Caudata; family Salamandridae; genus Lissotriton; species Lissotriton vulgaris. The sequence continues at coordinate 475,434,858 of NC_141700.1, read as the reverse complement.
ACAGAAGTAATGCTTTACAAATGCTAATTAACATTTAGAAAATCTTTTTTTTCTGAATTTTCCCTTCATTTAAAATTTGTATATCTGTCAACTTTCCCACCATTCGTTCCTCTGATGTTACAGAGGTTATCTTTTTAACTGTTATTTACTATAAGTTTGTGTGAAATTAATACATTTTGATCTATTAATTACTGCAGTGTTCTCCACTTCTCTTATGTGAAAATGATAGACAATATTGTTTTTTGTTGTATTTCAGAATAGTGCTTAACATTTTTTTTAGTACCCTAGCAAAATATTATCTTTGCTATAGAGATTTCATATATATTCATATTTCGTAAACTTTACTTGTCTTGCTTTTGCATTGCTATACAAAATAAAATTAAAATAAAAAAATAAATAAATAATATTAGGAGATTTTAATATTCATGGGTGTCCAGATAAGTGCCTCTTATTTGATAAATTAGGCCCTAAAAATCAAGGTGAGATACATTTCGAACATACTGCACAGGGAGCGACTCTTGAGAATATCTTGGCGAGTAATGGGTTGATGCTACCACAAAGGGAGGAAGTGGAGATTCCAACCTTTGAGAACAATAGTAGATGCTCAACCATTGATTACATTTTTTTTAAGTCTTACTCTGGGGAATTGTATTTGTGAATACTCTGTATCCAGGACACATTTTAGTGACCATAACCCAGTGACCCTGATTATCACGAACCTGTTTAAAACATCTGAGAATCAAAATAAAAGGGTGGATAAGCATGATATCCGACCGACAGATCAGGGACGTAGAATCAGAAGGGAAAGGGTTGTCCAGCAGGACTTCATAGATAATCTTTTTAAAAACAGAAGTATAGATATGGAAAAATGTATGGACCACGAAGCGGGGGATAAAGAGGTCCTTGATGCCTTTTTAAAAATCTGTACCCAAATAGCATCGGACCTCAAGTTATCAGGCAGGGTGAAGGAGCACGGGGTTTGCAACCCAATAGACAGGTCACTTGTAGCTTCCCTAAGGCGAGCATATAAAAGAGTAGTGGAAGCCAGGAAACGCGAAATTAGAGAGGTGGCCTGGGATGAGTTAACCTCAATAAATGTCTTAAAAAATAGCGCCAAATTCTGGGAAATCATTAACAAGCCATATTTTAACGACCCCGCTTGATTGTGGCATCCAAGAACAACAATGGTTTACCCATTTTAAAACAGTGTATGAAGGGGGGGTTGCAGGCTGTGAGGTCGAGTGCACCCCTGTCCCACACTCATATAGTCTGTCGGTCACAGAAACAGAGGTAGCTGAAGCCATCAGGAAAATGACCAGCAATAAAGCCCCGGGCCCCGATGGCGTTCCGGCTGACCTCTTTAAGTCAGACATCAAGACATGGTCATATATCTTAGTAAATGTTTTTAATCGTATTAGTAAGGCTGGTATCCCTCCTACATGGTCGGAATCAGTCATTGTTCCCATCTTTAAAAAAGGAAATAGGGGAGATCCGGTTAACTATCGAACGATCTCTCTAATTGACTCCACGGTAAAAGTCCTTGGCCGTGTTATTCTGAGTAGAATAACAGAGAAATTGGAAGATACAAACACCCTTTCACCCCTTCAATTTGGATTTAGAAAAGGGAGGGGTACTATAGATCAAAGTCTTAACCTCCAATTAATAATTGGAAAATATACTATTGCTAAAAACGGTATTCTATACCTAGCTTTTATGGACCTGTCCTCGGCCTTTGACCGTGTGAACAGGTCCAAATTGTGGGGTCTGTTATTGAAGCTTGGTATAGATGAAAATATTATGTACTTCCTAGCTGACCTTCACAGGGATCTCACGGCCACAGTTAGATAGGATTATAAGGCAACTGTACCGGAAAGATTAGGATTGTGAACGAGGTCAGGCAAGGCTGTATTTTAGCCCCCTTGCTTTTTACTTTATATATTAATGATTTGGGGACAGTTTTGGGGGCGGCTAGCAAGGATATACCAAGGGCGGGTAAATTTATGATTCCCGCCCTGCTTTATGCAGATGACGCTGCTCTCTTAGCACGTACAACAGTAGGCCTCCAAAGTCTTTTAAATAATTTTATAATTTTATGAATGCACTAGACCTGAGCGTCAATTATTCTAAGTCTCATGTAATGGCGGTTGGGAGTAAAGGTAAAAAAATGAAAACTTTGTATTGTGAGGGCAATAGGTTATCCAGAGTTACAAATTTTCCATACTTGGGGGTCATCGTCGATGATCGTTCCACTTGGTTGCCCCAAATGGCCGCTTAACGAAATGTTTTCGTACGATCAATTGCGGCCGTTTTAGATTTTACTCGTAAATTAGGGGTGAAACCTGTGGAAGCGGTCTTGAAAGTTTACAATGCAAAATGTGTCTCCATAGCCATGTATGGAGCAGATCTATGGGGATTTAAAAATGTAAAACAATTTCAGATCGCTGAGGATAAGTTTTGAAAAATATCCTATCAGTGCCCCAATCAACCCCTGGTTATATTGTCCATCAGGAACTTGGGGTTGGGTATTTGGAAGATCGTATAACTGTGGCACCTCTTTTAAAATGGATAACAACATGGATAAATCCGGAATTGGTTTTAAATCATGAAATTTTGAATGACTGTTTGACTCTTGACCACAGTTTATCCATCCCATGGTTGAAATATGTTAAGGCATTAGCTGATTCATTAGGTTGCCCAGAACTGTTCACACAGCCTCAAAACCTGGTCAAGGGAGATGTAAAATGGACCAAAGATACTTTTATGCTGAACAAGAGTTTTGTAAGGGAGGAAATGGAACTGAATAAAGTGACCGTGAGGGCTCATCAGCTCTTAATCAATTCCCACGATACTGAATTATATTTGAAAATAGTCAATAACTCTAATCATCGTTTTCTCCTAACAAGGTTTAGGTTGAATAAAATTCATCTGCTCCTTACTACACGACCAAGCTGGACTAAAACAAAAGATCTAGACATTTGTCCGTGTGATGGCTTCTCTATAATGGACACTGCACATTTTATTTTGTTTGGTAATACTTTATGGAGCTACGGAAAAAGTCCATTATACCATTGATCAAATACAAAGGGTTTAGACAAGTTAAACCAGCCCTTATGTACCTCCAGTTACTGTCGAATACTTGGGAAATTTCTAACGTGGCATGCCTTTTAACCATAGCTATGAGACTTGGGGAAAAAAATGAATTGGCCTAGTTGTAAATAGCAAATTGTTTAGGGTTATTTTAACAAATTATATTTATTATGTTCAGGTCTGATTTTATCAATGTAATATGATCTTGATTTCTGATGTGTGTATACTTTTATGGTTTTTGATATGAACTGAATAAAGTACTTTTGACTGACTGACTGATTAGGGAAATGCCCTACCTACTCAACCAGTTCTAGAGACATACAGCCTCCTGGCACAAGACCCAGGACTCCACTCCGCTTTGCATGCTGAAGTACCACATGACAATGGTGTTGTGAGGACCTGAACCCGTTCCGCCTTGATTGGTGGAAAACTTTAAATGCCAAGCAAAAAGCCTGCAACTCCAACAGATTAATATGTAGTCAGGTTTCTGCTGAAGATCAGAGTCATCTCATCTCCACCTCGACCAGATGACTTCAACCCAGCAGAGATGAATCGGTCATGACCATTAACTCTGTGTGGGTAGGGAGTGGGGTCTGCCATTGATCCAATGGTGGTCCAGCAGCCACCATTGCATGTCTTTACCATCCTCCTCCAACACCTGGATGGAACTGGAAAGGTTACCCTAAGTCCTGAGCCCACTGAGACTTAAGGTTCCACTGATCTCATGTGCCATCCAACATGGCCTACCAGGAGGATACAGGTGGCCAAGAAGCGAAGACGTCTCAGAGCCACTTTGAGACCCAGGTCAAAGGTTGAAACATGGGCATAATAGTCTGAATGTCATATACTAGTTGGGGTGGAGGGAGGAAAAACTCAGCACACCACTGTGTCATGGGTGGCACCAATGAAAATGAATGGAAGTCTTTGCTAAGGAGTCAAGTGTGACTTCGGCACATTGATGGAGAAACGCAGAGATACCAATAGGTTGACTGTCACATGGAGGTGGTCATGACTGCTTGAGGCAAGTCCATCTTCAGCAACCAGTCATCAAGGTATGGAAAAACTGGCATCCCTAACCATAGAAAATGTGCCCTGACCACCACCGTCTACTTTGTGAACACTGGAAGGGCACTGGTGAGGCCAAGGGGAGAACAGAGAACTGTAAGTGCGTGTGGACTAATTGAATCCACAGGTAACGTCTGTGGAGCTGCAGGGCGGGAATGTGGAAATAAGCGTCACCTGGATCCAGGGCAGTTAGAACTTGGGCCAAAGTGAGCTTTTGGACTTGTATTTTTTGTGAATGTAGTTTAGAGAGTAAAGTTCTAAAATTAGACAAAGTCCTATTTTCGGCACCTGAAAGCAACGGGAGTAGGAGCCATTTCCAATTTCATATGCTTGCACCTTCTCTATAGTTAACTTGTCGAAAAAAGCCTGTAATTTCTTCTGTAGAAAGGACAAATGGTGCTTTGGAAGTTATTGTGGTGTAGCTAGCATGTTTGAAGGGCTGAATAGGAAAGGTAGGGCATAACCGTCCTGGATGATTTGGAGCACCCATCTGTCCAGTGTGATCCTCTGCCCCCAAGGAGATAACCTTGCCTCCAACTGGGTGACAATGCGCTGAAGAGGACAAACGACAGGGGGTCTGCAGTGGTTGGGGAACAGGAGATTGATTAGTGTTGTTGCCTCTGAAGGCTGGACCTGCGACTTGAAACTGCTGGGAGGCATTTTGTTGTGGTGGCTAGTTTTAGTGTTGCCTCTGTATGATGCCCCCTTCTGAATTCTTGAAAAGAGCGGTACAATTGGGAAAACTGCCATAAGGGCACTGAAAGGCAGAGGGAGCATTCTGATACCTTACTCTTTTTAAAGCGCACTAGGGTCAAGTATGTCTAGTCTCTGAAAAGATGGGTGCCATCGATTGGCATGTTCATGACTGATGCTTGGAGATAGCTGTAGAAGACTATGGATTGGATCCATGATAGTGCCAGCTGCCACACACAGTTGGTAGTATCCAGGCCCAACCTAATCACATACTTCACAGAGTCTTGGCCATTTTGTATAATCTGTTGCAGATTGGATAGAATGTCATCAGGAACTACAGGCAGGATGTGGCTCACCTGGTCCCACACCATGTGCAAGTAATGCCTCAAGAGGCAACCTGGGTTGACGCATCTGAGGGCGAATCTCCATGGAGGAGGCTTCCAAGCATTTGAACTCCATGCCTAGAGGTGTAAATCTGGAAGGAATCTCTGTACAACCTGCTAGTTGAAGCTTCTACTATAAAACTTTCTGTTGTGGGATGCTGGTAAAGGAAAGATGAAGGTAGCTGGAGGTCCAACAATTCTGCCAACCTCCTGATTACCACTTTGAGGAAGGCAAATTCCTCTTTGGAGGTACCAGGTGAAAAGCTGAGGCCAGAGTCATGGGATGTGACCAGCCCACTGGCGTCTTGTAGGTCCCAAACTAAGTTTTCCTCATCATTTAGGGGCGATTCAAGTGGTTGGGATCCAGCTGGCCACAACCTTGATCAAGATTGCAGATGATTCGCTTCAGAGTCTAATAGATCTCTAGGCTTTGGTGGTGTCAGTGCTGGCGTCAACACACAGTGACTGGTGCAGGTCTTAATGCTAAATGATGAGACGGAGTTTGCATTGTGACCAGAGTCAGGCAAGCCCTGGAACTCGGTCAAGTGGCACAGTCCGTGTCAGGGATGGATCCGCAGGCAGTAACCCAACTGGCGGCCTCCTAGGAGCTGTGGGGTCCAAAGACATACCAGAGTGATCCATAAGGGTATCAAACTTCCACAACATGGCTTCTTTGAAGGCTTGGATTTGTTGCGGAGTCACCTGTGGCCTTGGGAACTCTGACTGAATCAGGACAAGTTGAGGGTCAATGAAGCCATAAACCTCTTTATGGTTCCAAGAACGTGTATGCTCCCCAGGGGCCTATCTGACCACTCCCTTCTGGAGGTGCCGAGCACATGAATTGTAAACAAGTGGTGGTTCATGGATGAAGAAGTAAAAGACTATACCTAAACTGATTAAAACTTTTTCACATTAGCACAGAGTTGGTCACGTTCACTTGAGGCCTATGGGAGGCCTTATAGGCATATATGAGAGGTAAACTAATTTCCCATCTGTGACAGACATGAAGAGATTGTATCCCTGGAAACACATATAATGTGACTTGAAGAACAGTTTATAGCTACAGGGGACCCCCGTTAGCTCAGGCAATTAGAAATAGACAGTCACGCTCAAAAAACAAACAGACACAGCTAACCTAATATGGCTGGCCTATCAAAGACAAATGTGTAAATCGGCAATGAAGCAGGCATGCATGAAACGATCCTTTCATGCATGAGAGCGCTCCACAGTGTGTGCTCGGCCCAAGGGCTGGATCAAAGCCCGAATTTCAATTTAGAACACAAGGAGGGCGGCACAACCGGATACTTTTATAAGAAGCCTTTATTAGCACTTCACAACACTCCACCGACGCGTTTCAGCCTCACGGCTTTTCTCACGGTCAGCAAGTCCTTTTTTGCTTTTCAGTTATATACTGCCCCATTTTAGCCTCAATGTGGCATTATGGGATAAGTAGTTTATGAAGCAAACATTAAAAGAAACAATTATAACAGACAAAGGACTGGTGTGTTCTACTCGTTCAAGTATAGTACTATGCGTCCAAAGTTAGTTTCACTTAGGGCATATGTTATCAAGTATTATCTACTGATGAGTCATTATTACCAAGTATTGGGTATAGCACCCTTTAAGTTAGTTGGTGTTTAGCTGAGTTCATATTTACTCCAGATGTATGTGGAGATCTTCTCCAAAGTTCATGCCTCTGGGATGTTTTGTTCGGAATCGAACAATGAAACGTGATTCCATTTGTCGAAGAAGACGGACAGTGTCCCCTCCTCTTTCCAGTTTGGTCAGCATTTTCAGTCCATAAAAGTTCATAGCTCGCCAATCCCCATTTTGACAGGTGCTTAGGTGTTTCGCTGTAGCATACAACATATTTGCATTCTTTACAGCCCGGATGCGCTCCAGTATTCTTTTCTTCAGCATGCACGTAGTGGATCCTATGTACTTCATTCCACATTTGCATTCAATGACATACACCACGTTTTTAGATGTGCATGTGATGTATTGCTTTATTGGCATGCATTTTCCATCTGGTTCTGTTACTCTTTTCATTCTTCTACCTATTTTGCATGAGGTGCCGCCCTCCTTGTGTTCTAAATATATATATATATATATATATATATATATATATATATATATATATATATATATATATATATATATATATATATATATATATATATATATATATATATACTAAAGATTGTTTTTTGAGGCCCAACCCCACTCCATCAATATAAAATTAATTGTCTCTAATAAAAGACCTCATTGTCTCAAAGGTCAACTCGGAGGGACAAGAACTCTTAAATCCATGAATAACAGTTGTTACTGCCTGTATGCAAACAGGGAAAACCTTGGAAACAAATAGTATCCCCCATCAAATGTCATCAACACGTCACTATATAACAACAAGAAACTGCCAATACTGATGTTTGGTTTCAACAAAATGAATTCCACATGTAAAAACAACAGTTCAATACACGTGTGTGCTACTAAATAGCCATTTATTTTGAAAATGTTTCATTTGAACACACTTTTAAATTAATCATGGGGTTCAAAAAGACAACACAATATATAAAGGGGAACAATCAAAAGAAGGACACTGAAGTGGAATAAAACACCTCATACGAACCATCATTCATAATGTTCAAGCATCTCACAGTCATACCACTCGCATTCAATCAATCAAACAATGTACCCAACACCCACCGGGAGAGAAGTATAACTCAGTGGAGTGAGTAATGGGTCTGCTGTATTTATAAATCACTATTCATATGATATGCACCAGTACACTTCAATCCAATGTATTTAGTATTTACAATTCTCATTTCAATCAATATAGTTCAAGTGTACAAAAAAGGGAAAAAAAAAAGTCAAGATGCACTAATTCCATTTATCACCAAGACCTAGACAGCAGACCAAAGAAGGCCTACGCGTTTCAAATCCTCACTTTTGACAGGATTCTCATCAGGGCCAAAAAGCTCGAATGGTCCTTCAGTCAAAAGTGGAGAAATTTCAATGAATGAAGTTTAATCACCTAAACGACCAATGGGTCAATGATTAATAAAGTTGTTGTCAGTTTCAATAATGGAACAAGCAGTCACGTCCTGGGACCGGAGTGGTTCTCCTATCCGAGAGACTGCCGGAGTCTGCAGTGTTGAAATTAGAAAGGCGCCATCAAAATGGATCGATAATTTTCCGATAATGAAAAAAGCGTCCGGCGGCAGAGATGAATCCTCTCTTCTGACAAGGAAGCGTCCGGCTGCAGGAGTGAATCCTCGTCTCTGGTACGACGGCCCCAATTGTTATCAGCATCAACACGTCACTACATTATTATGCCCTCACCTTTTAAATATACAGTTTGAAGCGATGTAGGAGGGATCCATCTCAGTAGACTTGTAAAAGGCCACCATCATGGTCATATATAAACCTGGGTGACTCTGGACCTCTTCTCCTCAGATCAACTCATCTTACTTTGACCATGATCTTTGCTAAGATACTAAAAACCAGACAGGTCAAATTCTTAACTTTCCTTTTACACCTTGACAGAATTGGTTAATGCCCAGAAGAGGTACAAGACATTGCATTACAAAGGTCCAATTGGTAATTTGGAAGGATAATGAACTTAGAGGACATGGCACCTAGGTGTTGCTGTACATGACAAAGCCTTTCACTCACTTAGTTGGAGATTCCTTTTTCGAGGTTCTCCTTTGAAAGGATGCCAGCTGTAGGTGGTCGGATTGTGGGGGATACAAGGGTGCTTACTGGCATCCACCCGGCCCTAACCTAGATTGGCTGAGTTGACCAGGGTTGCGCCCTTTGGGCTACTGCAATGAAAGTGGGTCCATGCATTGCAGTAAATGATAATTATTTTGGTTAGCCCTTCTATGGGTTGAAATAGCCTGCCTGAGTGAGCGACCTGGTCTGAATGCGCCGTACACACTCTGCTCTGGCTCCTGTGCTCTGTTAACTTTTATAGGGAGAGTGAACTACAGTGCCAAGCAGCACTTAACCCACAGCTCCTACAGGCCTGCCAACGGATCCTAAAAATTTCTCATGACCACCAAGGTTTCCTGCTCTCTCAGATATATCCTAGGGTAAAGCGGGTGTCCCACTAAGTCTCTACATGTGGCAAATGTTCGTGCCGATGTGGGGTGATGCACAGATCCCTCTCGCCGGTGCTAGGTGGTCTGCCTCCATCGCATATTTGGCAAATACTTTATTGCAGTCTTACTTTGAACCTCCCAACCTTCCAATTGGTAAAGTAAAGCCTACTAAGACTATGTCACACCCTTGATCCAGTATGCCTAAAGCTGTGACCAATTACAACCCTGCCCCCAACTCTACAATCCTCTGGTGCTCCACAAATAGCAAGTGGAATAGCACCTTTAAAGCTAGACCAGGCACTGGATGCAATAGGGGAATCTCAAACGGCTTTGGAAGCAAAGGTTCACATGCTGGCAACGGATCTAAACATTCTATAGGTCGATCAAAAGAAATTAAGCAGCCGTGTGAAGGGAAATGAAGAAACATTAATTGAGCGGCTACCACAAGCCAATGACATGTCAGAAGTAATCAAGGATTTCACAGAGTATGAAATTCTTTGAGGGCTAAGCTGAGGACGCGGAGGGACGAGACAGGTGAGAAAACTTACGAAAATGCCAGAAAATTATGAAGTACCCAACACCACATCTATTCATTAAAACCTGGCTTCAAAAAGAAGTGCTTTTGCAAGGCTTGTCACCAATGTTTACAGTGGAACACGTGCATTGTGCCTCGGTCAGAAGCCTCTTCCGGGAGCACCACCCAGACCAATCGTTATGAAGATCCTGACAAATCGAGGTAAATATGTCATCCTCCAGAAGACTTGCACAGGCGGCCCCATTAATGATAGGCAACTTTAAGATAATAATCTTCCCTAACTTTGCTCTGAAAGTCCAATCCCGCTGACAGGTGCAAGAGGACAACAAGGTGTCTATTGCTTCTGGGCTGCCATCCAGCATCAACACTTATTCCATCTAGTGACAAGATCTCACTACAGCACTTTCCCATTAGTCACACTGCAAACCGCAGATGAACTTATTCAAAACATTGGTCTTAAGATGAGTTGACGGGTCCTGCCTCTATTTCCCTACAAGTTATAGAGGGCAACCTGACACTACATATTTCACATACATCAACCAGCAAGTCAAGAAATATGCAAGAATGAAAACAGATTTAATAATGAGTGTACTAGTATTTGAGTAATTAACCCAAGCAGTAGACCATTTCCGACCTGTAAAGTATATGTACACCATTACTGCTACTTTAACACATTCAATATCATCCTGACTATTGAAACATTGAGTGTTTACAAATGTGCTCCACAATACAACCTCATTTCCTCTTGATTCAATCCTTGAGCTGGGCCCTGCAGCAGGTGAGGCTTTGGACAGGATAATAAGCCTACACTCTCCCTACAAGCCCTTTGCCCTCCCTTTGCTAAACCTAAATCACATTCCCTGCATAGCTGGTTTGGTATTGATCTAGTTATGGGGTTAAATGGTTTTCGGTTGAAGTGCAGTGCTGCACCTGCCCTGGATTTGATAAAAGGGTTTCATTTATTTAGGCGGGTCCTTCCACAATTGCTGAAGAAATGTGATCTATTATATAAAAAGTTACTTGTTACACTATACAAGAGGGTATTTTTACCACACTAGAAACCCCATCACACTGCACTGTATTATGAGCATAAAAGGTAAATGCCTACTCACCACATGGAATACAAGTGGGTTGGGCTCTGTACAGAAAAGATATAAGGTATACCCCCAACTATGCCAACGAGGTACACAGTGTTCCTACAAGAGTCGCACCTGATGGAAGAAGAGGGCACTAAATTAAAGAACAAATGGAAAGGACAATTATTTACACCACTTACCCAGCAAACACCTGCTTTCCCTTGCTTTTCCCTCATTTCTACTGTTTTCCCCTTGCTTTCCCCAGCTTAGAGTGCCTTCTCCTTGCTTTTCTCTTGCTCTCACTGTTTTCTCCTTCCTTTTCCCTTGTTTGAGTGATTCCTCCTCATTCTCACTGCTTTATCCTTGCTTTTCCCCCACTTTTGAGTGTCTTGTCCTTGCCTTTTCCTCATTTTCACAGTTTTCTCCCGGCCTTCCCCAGTTTTTGAGTGCTTTCTTCTTGCTTTCCCCACATTTTGATTGATTAAACAGATCACCATGAAGCAGTTAGCAACTCCAGTACCTTGAGACTCTCACAGGTGATTTGACACACTATAAATCCTTGATTCACTGATTGATCGGCAGATGGGAGGGTCAGTAACAAATCTGCAGCTAGATATTTTCTCCATTACATAAGGTGTTACTGAATGTAAGTACCATGTTCATCTGATAGAGACTTCTAGCTGTAGATTCCTAACCTTAGAATTGATACCCAAGAAATAACTCTTTATAGGTGGGTCTGCAAACAGATTTAGACCAGGAAGTCCTGGTAGACCAAACGAGCAAAGTGCCCGTCATGACGGATCTGACTGTCATGGCAGTAGTGCTAGGTGTACATATGCAGAGGCCCATGTCGCAGCCTGACTAATGCTTAGGACAGGAAATCCGTGAGATAATGTGGTTACTGTGAGAAGTTGGCCTGGCATATGATGTCCACTATTCTATTGGGCACCTTGCACCAGTCCAAACGTCCCTTATGATGGTAGGTTTAAAGACAACCTTATAGAAAGCTATCCTAGTGGTAGCTGTGGAGAGCAGCCTTCAGGCTAAGTCTTGAAGGAATGTAAAGCAGCTTGTTATCCAGTCTATAATCTTGTGAATAACCAAATGAAAAGAGAAATACACCAGGTATATAGTTATAAAATATATGTATTTATTCTAAACGCACCCCTCGAGTCTCTTTATGAGGCTAGAAGCAAAATTACAAAACAAGAACTTAAATAGCACACAGTAAATTGCACAGTATATGTTTTCCCTAGGGGTCTCACAAACCATATCCTAAGAAAGTTGTGTAAGTACCGCTGGGAACATAGAGACAAGACCTAGGGCCTGTAGAACTGCTGGGGCAACCAGGAACCACCCAAGGTAGGGACGCAGGAGACCCACGGGGACGCGTGCAGTGTCTAAACACAGTCGCGAATCACCATTGACTTCTATGATGAAAGTTAAAGTTACAGTTTTAAAGAATAAGGACACCTAGGAGAGGACTACGGAAAAACCCTTTCAGTACTGGACACTTCGAGAATCAAGGCCCACAGGAGCACCGAAGTACTCGTGTTACATCACCCAGGGAAGCAGAGTGCATAGGTGTCTTTTCGTGTCAGGTTTCGTAGTCGTGTCCTATGGAGAGCTGCAAAGAAGTGCTGCAGGCGACCAGATGAAGAGTGTCCGGTTGGATCCAAGGGTGTATCGGAGATCTGAAGAACCTGAAAGCAGAGCGGACAAAGTCTGGGTGACTTGCCAGTGACCAGGGAGGCAACCAGAAGATGCCAGCCGATGTTGGGTGATTTTAGGTGATGTAGGGAAGCTTGACTCTTCAGTCATGAGGACCCGGAGGTGTCGACAACAACCAGGAGCTGGATTTGAGCTGTCCCACGGATGTCGAGTGCTGCGGTGTCGGTATCAGGATTGGACCCAACAAGCCTTGGCAACAGCAACCCACGCAGAATGCAAAGATTAGCTTTGGTGCAGACGAGCAAGGTCTGAGGGACTCACCCTTTGGAGGCGAGTCAGGGCACATCTGGAGCAACCAGGTAAGCTCAAGAAACAAAGGATGTACCTTCGTGGGGACCCACAAGTCAACGGACCAGGGATCGCGAAGGAGCCTTGAGCAGGAATGCTAAAAGCGGGCCCACGGAACACTCGTGGAGTGTAGGCCCACAATCTTTGGTGCAAAAGGTGCTCAGGGCTTGGAATACAAGTAGCCCAATGCACAACTTCGGGAAAGCTCGGGAAGCAAATTTGCTGGATGTCCAGGAGTTCCGGTCCCACGTCTCTCGTGATGGCTACAGGTCTCAGTTTTGCTGGGGACTCGTGTCTGCCTCAGAGATGTCTGGAAGTCCGTGTCCTGTGTCGCAGATTCTTCGGGATCCGGCTGGAGCCTCGAAAATGCAGACCGGCAAGAAGCTTCTTTGGTGCCTGTGTGAACAGGAGGGTCACTCCTTGACCCCAATGGAGATTTCTTCCGTCTTCCAGTCGAAATGGAATGTCGAAGGTCCAAGATTTATGTTTTAAAGTTTCGTCCAGGGTAATCTAAAGTCCTAGTGACTGGGTTCCTATACTTATACCAAGTTTAGAGTTTGGATTAACTCTAGGGTTCCACCTATGGGAGGACCAGGGGAGGGGGTGGTTACACCCCTTTCCTTTTGTCCAGTTTCACGCCAGAGCAGGGGCTGCGTGCCCCTGCAACCAGTTTGAACTGGGGTATGCACAGGGACACCTTGTGTGCCCCAGGCACTGTCTGAAAAGCATTCACTGAATGCACCCACCCTGCCCCAATACACTAAAGCCTGTCTGGGGAGGTGGTTTCACCGGCCAGGCCTCCCCTGCCGGAGTTTCGTCCACCAGCAGGAGGTCAGACTCGTGTCTGTGGCAGCAGCATCCATTTTGTGATGCTGGGGCTCTTTTAAGCTTCTACCGGTCAGACCAGTGTGTACATGTCTTCTCCCTCTAGAAGGATGGAATTTTACCACCGGCGCCAGAACTGGCGGGGGGGGGGTACTATTCCAAAGTGTTTGACACCAAACACAACATGTTTTGATGTAGCCATTCCAAAGTTGGCATTGACCGCGAGGATATAATGCACTAAGAGTATATGGTATGGCTGTATCACCGAACAGCTATAAGTGAGGGATTCCGAAAGCTGCAGATGGGCTCCGCTCATGCTTGGGCCCCCTCTCACACAAAACCAAACACTCTGCCTTCAGGATTGTCTAGGCCTGCCATAGGAGTGACTTTAGGTTTATATGTGTCTGTTTTAAAAGGTAGATATAGGTTTACTATATCTTAGTAAGGGGTGCTTACACCACCTTACCCAGGCTGCAAGAGCAGACCTGTGGTGCCATTTTGGAAGGGATGGCATAATACATGCTTCAGCTCCTAGTTGGCCCCTGGGGTACCTATACCCTTGGTACCTAGGGTACCATATACTAGGGACTCATAATGGTAACCCAGCAACCAATCTGGAGTGTACCTAAAGTACATGCAATGAATTTAGAGAGGACAGCAGATAGGCTGGGGCCTAGAATAGCATGATCCCAGTCAAACGAAGTAAAAAATATCACAATACCAGGCAAAAAATGGGGATAAATATGCAGTCGGATTCCACCTTCCTACAGTTGCAGCCATGAATCTGGTGAAATGAGGACGCAGGCCCTCAAAATGGTGCTTCTTGGCCAATGAGTGGCAGATTTTAATGCAGAGTATGATCCATCTTTATATGGTTCTTTTCTTCACGGCCTGTCCTTTCTTAGCTCCGGCAAACCCAATAAAGAATTGATCAACCACCCTGTGTTCCGTAGTACAATCAATTTAGAACAGTAATGCTCTTTTTGGGATCCAGTCTATAGAGTCACTCCTCCACTTTAAAAGGGTGAGATGAAGCAAAGAAGGTCGGCAGTGTGATGGTCTGGGTGACATGGAAAGCTGTCACAACTTTCGGCAGGAAAGAAGCACATATTCTCATAACCAAATTGCATGGAAAGAATGAGGAGTATGGAGGGTGCACAGTTAGTGCCTGTAGTTCGCTAAACCCCCTCGCTGATGTGATGGACACAAGAAGGAGTATGTTACTTACCCTGTAAGCATCTATTCATAGCGTGTAGTGCTGCAAATTCACATGCTATGCCTACTCCTGCCATCTAGTGTTGGGCACTGACTCTACAAGTTATTCCTCGAGGAAGTTTTATTATCAGCGCTGGGCGTTGCTTCTCCTCCTCGAGGTAATGCGCTTATACAACAGCTCCTTTGTTAGATGTTTTTTCCCCTTGCAATATACGGAGTGAGGCTATAGTCTGGTAAGTTAGCATTAGCTGTTAAACATACTGTATTTCTGAGTATTCATTTCACCATCTAATACTTGCAGGGGAGGCAGGAGGTTGTATGTGATTCTGCAGCACTACACACTATGAATAGATGTGTACAGGGTAAGTAACATACTCTATTCATAGCATGTGTTGGAAGCAGATACACATGCTATGGATAGTCTGTAAAGCAGTATCCCTCTCGCGGTGGCTTTAGGCATGAGATGTTGCATTTGTTTGAAACAATGTTTGAAGGAATGTTTGTCTAACTAGAGCTTGCTGTCTTGCTTGAAAGTCGACATAATGTTTTGTAAATGTATGTGGGTTCATCCATGTTGCTGCTTTGCAAATGGCACTAAGAGGGTTATTTCCCAAGAAAGCCACTGTTGCTGTTTTTTCCCTTGTCGAATGAGCCCTTGGCAAAGTTGTTAATGTTAATTTTGCTTTAGCAAAACAAATTTAGATACATTTGACAATCTATTTTGCTAGTCCTGCTTTTTAAATAGCATTTCCTTTATATGAATTTGAAAATGAAACAAATAGTTGTTGTATTTTCCTGAAGGGTTTTGTATGTTACAAGTAGAACAGAAGTGCCTGTTTAACATAAAGTGTATGTAGGGGCGTGGCCTGGAGCCGTTAATGGTGGACGTGTAGTTTGCCAGCTCCGTCCTAAGCCCTAAACACAAGCTAATTATCCTGCACTCCCCTGCCTGCAGCCCACCTGATTCCAGCACAGGTTGTCTCCGGAGGCAAGCGGCGTGCGGCGGTGCAGCATAGCCCCTCTAAGACGACTCCGTTGTAGAGCTCCGACGACGGAGCCTGTTGCGGCCTGCAGGCCAAGGCGAAGCCCCGGCCTAGAGTGATCGGCCTGGCCGGCCTACCCCCAGCCTCCTTCGCGGTCCAGTCGGGACCCGGGATTGGATTTCCCCCGATCTGCTGGCCGGAACCACGGGTTGCGGTACGGTGCCCCTCCCTCGCTGAGGCTCCGCTATCCCCTCCCCGCTTGGCCGCTTCAACACGGACCGGCCACACTGCTGAACGGCCCCTCCGGGGCACGGGAGCACCTCCGGACCATCCCACCGCCCGCCCACGAGATCAGCGGGACTCCGGCATCCCGCCACAGGGACGGGGACCAAAGTGCGGGTGGCTCGCACCCTTTACCGCCAACGCCGCGAGACCGGCTTCGCCCTTCACAGGCTGCCTGCATCACAACACGGATCGGCCAGACATTGGTAACTTCCTGGCGCCATCTTGCCATCGCGTAGGGGCTTGGCAGAGACCCTCGGACCCTGGCAAACTCGCTTTGCATGCCCCAGAGCCACCAGACAGAGGACGGGGGCGATCACGCGACACGGAGTGGCACATATTGCAGGCACGCTGACCACAGGTACAGGGATCTGAAGAGGGGTAGTGCGCCACGCGCTTTGACCCCTTATCACGGCGCTGCAGCCCCGACCTTTGCCGCGCCCCCGAAAGCCACGACAAGCTCACTCTGCAGTGGCCTGGACCCCACCACCTTTTCTCCCTCACCACCTCTACGGACCTGGGGTTATACCTGCAAGTGGAGTCGCCGGTGGCGCACCGTCCCACCCCATGCTGACGCCTCGCCGAGATAGCCTACACTGCCCCCGCTGGCCATGAGGCCCTCGCTACATCCGCCTCTACCTAGTACATAGTGGTCCTCACATAACCACTACCGGACACTCAGTGGGACCGCGGCGGTCTGCTGCATTCACTACAGCGCCACCCTGCTAACGAGATCAATGGGCAGAAACAGGGGCAAACCTCAGGACCAGGGCGCCCGAACGGACGTGCAGTCCACGGGCTCCGAAGACCCGCTGGCCTCCTCCGCCATGGATATCATCCCGCCGACCGGTAAGGGATCGCAAGACGCCCAGCTAGATCTGATCTTGAATGAAATACGCGCGACGCGCGAAGCGCTAGAATCGCGCATAGACAATATGGCGACTGGCCTATCCCTACTTAATGCTGACCATAACAAGTTGGCGGATCGAGTGGCAGAGCAGAAAATAGCGCTGGATGACCTTATCCCGCAGCAGACGAAACACTCCACGAAATTAGAGAACGTAGAGAAGCAATTGAAGTAACTGTGGGGTAGAGTGGACGATGCAGAAGGACGAGCCCGCCGCAACAACGTCCGCATCCTGGGCATTCCGGAGAGGAGCGAGGGGAGAGACTTCACGCAATTTGTGGAAGACTGGCTGAGGAAACTGGTGGGCCAGAGAGACCTCACCGCCCTCTACAGTGTGGAAAGGGCCCACAGGATGCCATTGCGGCCCCCACAACCAGGGGCACCCCCTCGCCCCCTGATCGCTCGTCTCCTCCACTTCATAGACCGCGACACCGTCCTGCGGGCGGCCAGGGAGGAAGCGCCAATACGCTTCGAGGACAGGAATATATCGGTCTACCCTGATTTCACGCCCACTGTGCAGCGGGCCAGGTCCAACTTCATGGGGGTGAAACGCAAGTTGCGGGACAGGAACATGAAATATGCACTTTTGTTCCCTGCTCGGCTCAAAATCCTACATAACAACAAGTCCCATTTTTTCGACTCGCCTGAGGAAGCGGCAGAGTGGATGGAGGTCACCCTGACCCCTCCGGCATCACAGGACCCATTCACCGACCACCACAGTGACACCCACGGGGGCTCGCCAGGCCGGCGGAACGACACTCACAGCCCCAGGCATCATTCACCCCACGGAGCATTGGCGACGACGCATCCTCCCGGTCGCCAGACGGCAGGCCACTCGTCATCATCCCCGCATCAACGTCTAACAGAGGAGGCACTGGCCGCCCACGACGCGGGAGCAACCGGAGACAGACTCACTGTCACCACCGACACCCACACCGAGGTGTCTGGTTCAGTTGACAGCTTGCAGCTCTTCCCGAAGATCACGGCCCAGATGGCAGAAGAGTTCTGAACCACGACGCGATTGATCCTCTCCAGGTGGTAACGTATGACTAATCCCCTCCTTCCTTGTATGTGTAGGGGCCCATTGTATTGTGGGCTATCATGCCCACGCAGACAGTTCAGTGCCAATCGACGGAGGCCTACCACCCCCGGTATGCACACAAACTTGACTGACTTGTGCCCACGTTGGGCGCCATGGTTTGGCTCCTGGGTACGTTGGCTCAGGGACCTTTTTGTTCAGGGGTTACTTGTTTGCGAGACACTCTCACTTTATAACACAGCAGGACATATGGGATCGCCCAGTTGTTTCATATTGCCGCACCACACAGATGGGAATGGGACCTCTTAACAATTACCAATTGTGCACCTGGAACGTGCGTGGCATGGGATCAGTGCATAAACGACACAGAATCCTGGCACAACTCAACCGAAGGGGGACACAGATTGCATGCTTGCAAGAGACACATTTGAACGCTGCTAAAGCGGTGAAATTGCGCAAGAAATGGAGAGGGCAGCTCTTTGCTACCTCATATTCTGCATTCTCGAGGGGGGCGGCGATTTGGCTACGTGGCTCTCTTCCCTTCCAGCTGCTTGAGCAACGGATTGATCAGGAGGGCCGCTATGTATTTGTGCGGGGACTGTTGGATGGGGAGGCGGTTGTCATTGGATGTGTGTACTCACCTAACACGAATCAGTCGGAATTCCTGTTCACTGTCAACGGGGTGCTTGCAGATTGGGCTGACCATAGCTGGATCATCAGGGGTGATTTCAATGCTGTACTTGATGTTATGCTAGATAGATCGCATCCCCCCTTACAGGCTACCGAGAGCAGGAAACAGGCTGATGCGCTTGCGGGTTGGGCTGAGGGCTGGGATTTGGCGGATGTGTGGCGCAGCATACACCCTATGGAAAGGGAATACACCTTTTTCTCCCCTCCCCACCAACTTCACACCAGAATTGATCATGTCTTCTGCTCCCGTTCCCTTACAGCACTGATTGTCCAGGCCCAGCACATGGGGAAAACACTATCAGATCATAACCCCGTGGAAATTACTTGGCAGTGGGGTAGGAGGCTGGCTCCCATTCCAACTTGGCGACTGTCTCCGGATCTCCTCGTGGACTCGGTCTTCCCTGTCCGACACTATAGATACCTACTTCTCCACGAATGCGAACACGGCCAGCTCCCGGCAGATAGAATGGGACACTTTCAAAGTCTGTCTTAGGGGGGCTGCTATGACTGTTAAGGTGGGGAGGAAGCGGGAGGTGATCAGCCAGCTGAAGGAGGTGGAAGGCTCACTTGCGTCCCTGGAGAATGAGGCAGCGGGCACCAAAGTTCCCTTTACACCACTGCAAGAGGCACATATTAGGCATGCGGAGCTACTGGAAGAACTGCGGCTTATAAACTATAGGGAATACACAAACAGACAGCATACGCAAGCCGACCGAGCCGGTCCCCTACTAGCCCGCCTCCTACGGGACTCCCCGATCAGCCACCCCATTCTGAGGGTCTTGGACCAATCTGGCCACCCGGCTACCACCCAAATAGGGATTAATACGGCGTTTAAGGACTATTACACCACACTGTACGGTCCCCCACAGCCCTTATCAGAACCCGCACTTGCGGCCTTCATGGAGGGTCTGGATCTCCCACAACTTACTGCCAATCAGAACAAAAACTTGAAGCGTACTATTTTGGTGGCAGAAATCAGACAGGCGATAAGAGCCCTTCCGAAGGGTAAGGCCCCTGGTACGGATGGCCTGCCAGCAGAATTCTACGCCACATATATAGACCTCCTGACCCCACGGTTACACACTGTGTATCTGGAAGCCCTGCGTCCAACCTCTCTACCGCAATCATCCATGCAGGCACTGATCACGTCCCTCTTGAAACCGGCCAAAGATGGTCTGCAGATGGCCGATTACAGACCCCTGTCCCTTCTCAATACCGATTCTAAAATATTGAGCAAAGTGCTAGCGACGAGGCTCGTGCAGTATGTGCCTCAACTGGTCCACCCGGATCAATGCGGGTTTGTAACGGGCCGTAATACGGCCATGAACCTTAGGCGCTTGGCCCAGCTCATGCTCGGAGACAATATGGACGCGGGCTCCGAAGGATGCATTTCTCTAGACTTGAAACAAGCTTTCGATTCCTTAAGGTGGGACTATATGTTCGCCACCCTGTCAAACTTCGGGATACCGCCCGAATTTCTCGCTTGGGTCAGATTGCTATACACCATCCCCACGGCCAGGGTGCGCACCTCCAATCAAATCTCAGGTCCCATGGCCATTGCCAGAGGCACCAGGCAGGGCTGCCCGCTCTCCCCTCTCCTCTTCGTCCTTGCCCTCGAACCATTGCTCTGTAGACTCAGGTTGATGGCCCCCCGTTATGGCATACAACGGCATGGTACGGACCACATTGTATCTGCGTACGCGGATGATATCATATTATATCTCCGTGACCTGAGGGGTGACCTGAACCCAGTTTCCCAGGTTTTTGAGGATTTTCGTGAGATCTCTGGCCTCACCATCAGCGAGTCCAAGTCCTACGGGTTCACCTTTGCAGCCGCAGACGGGTCGGCCCCCCTACCTTTTGCCCCTCATATATTCCAGATGGCGGAAACCACCTTCCGATACCTTGGGATACAGATATACAGGGAGGCGGGCATGATGATAGACGGCAACCTGGGGAAGGCCATTAGATCGCTGAAGTCACAAATTCAGTTTTGGCTAACATTGCCGCTCTCGATACCCGGTAGAGTGGCAATATCCAAGATGGTGATGCTCCCCTGTCTTATCTACTACTTCACCAAACTGCCATTCCAGATCCCAGCGGCGACATTTAAGACCCTCGACTCCCTACTCACCGAACTTGTGTGGGGGCATGGCCGCAGGCGCATAGGTCTGGCCAAATTGCAACTCCCCTCCAACTCCGGAGGCATGGGCTTACCGGACTTCAGGGTTTATAATTACGCATGTCAACTACAATGGCTAGCCTACTGGGTAGCGGGCCGCAATCTGCATGAGATTAATATATCAAGGGACGACCATGCTAGGGGGAGAGTACACATCTTGCTCCTACCTGGCTCGGATCTACCTAGAAACGCCCCACCTCTTCTCAAGCTGGCGGTCACATACTGGCGGAAGGCGTTGAAGTACACGTCCCCCAGGACACCTTATGCCCCCACGGTTCCACTATTGGGCATACCACTAGGCTCAGGCACACTCACGGCGAACCTGCTGGAGCCCTGGCATGACGCAGGTGTGACACACGTGGGTGACCTGTTTGCGGAGGGGCACCTATTATCTTTCGAAGACTTCAGAACCACACAGGGCGTCCCCAGAGGCTCCTTCCTTCTACACGCCGGACTCCGCCACTATATCTCACGCACATGGTCGCCTGACGGGCAGGAACCTGTTACGAACCCTCTCATCACAATGCTCTACCTCATGGGAACGGGCATCCATCTGACCAGGTGGCTCACAACTAGCATCAAATCGGGGAGGGCACTTACACTGTCATCACTACGGGCGAAGTGGGAGGTAAATATTGGAAGGCCACTGCGAGACAAGGAGTGGGAGCACATACTTCAGTTCCCCAGGAAAGTAGCTAGGAACCCCAAATACAAGTTCATCCAACTGATGTTACTACATAGAGCTTACTTGACTCCGCACCGTCTGCATGTGATGTTCCCTGCAACCAAGAGTAACTGCCCCCGATGCGATGCAGACGACGCATCACTAGTACATATGCTATGGCAATGCCCTAAATTGGGGTATTTCTGGACCACTGTCCATGCCTCACTCGAGACGGCTGGTACCCTGCCCCGATCACCTACACTGGAACATACACTTCTAGGGCTAGGACCACCGACACGCACCAGAACCGTGGCGACGCGCTTCTCAGATCTGGCCCTGTTGCTGGCGAAGCGTGCCATCACAATGAGATGGAAATTAGCTAAACCGCCCAACCCTGACCTGTGGCGGGCGGAGGTAGTGCGATGGGGTAAGGCTGAGGGCGAAGCACTACAAAGAGAGGAGAGTAAGGACCTCCGGAAAACTCCGATCTCACTGGAATGGTTTGACACTTTGGGGGTCTTTGAGGCTGGCAATGACGGAGATGAAGAAGATGCTAGTGAATAGCCACTTGGGGTATTACTATGCCCCGACTCACTCTCCCATACACGGCCACTGCCTACGGTGCACGGCGATGGGGTGCGGGTGACCCCGACCCATCGATCACATTACCCCACCCTACCTGTGTGTTAAACTTGAACTTACACTATGTATCAAAGCATTGCGGGTGACCCACATGTCGATATCACAATTATGTGCCTGCCGAGAGAGTGATGGGTGGGATTTCGTTGGGGTGGAGGGTGGGATCGGGGATGAACGGGGTTTGTTAGTTTGTTCTGGTTCATCGACATAATGGAAAAAAAATCGAATTCACTATGTTTCTATATGTGCTCTGAGCAAACGCATGCATGTACCACCGTGATTAATACTGAGCTTGTATATATGTAAATGTATGCTGTTACTGCTCTCAAAACTATGCTATTAAACAGATTTTTAAAAAAAATAACATAAAGTGTATGTAAGGCATGCTCCGTGTCTGGTTTTGGAAAGAAAACCGGTAACTCTAGAGTTCGATTTAAATGGAAAGGAGATATAGCTTTAGAGAAGAAAGTTAGCTTGGTGCGTAAATGCACCTTGTCTGGGAGCACCCTGAAAGTATGGGTCTTCAGCAGTGTAAGTAAGTAAGTAATATGTTTATTGTACAGTTAATTAAAACCATTACAAAAGTTGGCCATCTCTTATAAACAATAAAACATCAATTTTAAAAGGCTAATAGCTACAATTAAAACCACGCATTAAGTTTTACGGAAAAGATCCACTCCCCCGGCCTTGGTGACCCATAGTCCTGTTTCTTCATCTTTTTTTGCAGAGGCTGGCAGCAGTTCTTGAGATCGAATTACCCCCCTTGTCAGAGTCTTGGCTACAAAGTGCGTGCAGGCAAATAGGTACAAGTTTAAAGTGGATAGTGCCGCATCAACATCCATTGATTTGTGCAAAAATAACCTATGATTAGCCTATTGATGCTTTTCCTTGGGGATTACATGTGCAAAGATGCTTAAAGTTATGTGCTTAAAACGCTATTACGGGTGTTGCGCAAAGGATTAGCAGGACATCTCCAGCTCGATTCTAGTGCAAGTTCTTTAATGATCCGGCGGCATCTGTTTTAGTCGAAGGTCAGCAGCAGTTACATTTTTTACCAGGCAGCAGCTTAGTTTAGGCTCTTTGCCAGAGAAGCTTACAAGCACCGCTTGTCGGCACAACCGTATTTGATTTTTGTTAAAGATGAGTCTGAGTAGTAACCAGCGCTCTTGCATCAGCTCGCAGCAAATGGTTATGATGTGAACTATGTCCTCCTCTCCTTCCCCGCAAAGGCGGCACATTGCTGGCTTCGGAGGGCACAACCAGGGGTCAGATGGTATGCAGATGGTAATAAACCTAACAGAAATTTCAGAAACTTCTCTTTGGTGGTTTTGGAGAAGTTAGAAGTAGGATTGTATAGTGAGCCAGCCAGGTGAGCGTTCTGTCAAGGACGCTTTGTCTTGTAAGGTAGATTCTTTTTTGACAGTATTATTTACAATTTTTTTTTAAGCTTGCCATGTTCCCTGACGTTGCCCAGAGTTGCCGTAACCCCATCTGGTCCAGTGCAGTGTCCAAGTAGTGTCTAGCTGGGCAGATTTCTGAAGTTTCTACTTCTCTCCCGAGGAGTTCAACGTTTCTTCCTGCCCTCTTTTGATCTTGAACCGGGTTTTAACAAAAGCTCCTTTTCGGGCCAGCTCTTGTCTTTGTCTTTGTATTTATTTATTTATTTATTTTATGTTCTTGTATAGCGCAAGAATCGACCCCTACGAGGTATCTCCGCGCTTTGCTCGCAAGATGGAGTAGTTGCTATAGAACAGAGAATGAGGATGAACACTGATGTTTAGGAGTATTTAGTCTTCCTGGAATAATACAGTTTTTAGTTTCTTCCTGAAAGAGAAGTGATTGTCGGTTTGTCTGAGGTCAGCTGGGAGGTTGTTCCAGAGCTTGGGCCCTACCCAAGAGAATGCTCTGCCCCCTTGTCTGGTTTTTTTAACAAGAGGGGTTTTGAGTAGCAGTTGATTGCTTGACCGCAAGACTCTGTCAGGTTTATAGACAGGTAGCTTTTGGACCAAGTAGTCAGGACCTTTCCCGAACAAGCACTTGTGGACAAGGCAGCAGATCTTGAATTTGGTGCGTTGTTTTATTGGCAGCCAGTGCAGTTCACGCAGCAGGGGTTTAGAGGGAGTTCTGGGAGGGGCATTCAGAACCAGTCTTGCTGCAGTGTTTTGGACTACTTGGAGGCGATTTATGGCACTCTCATTTGCTTGAATAAGGAGTCCATTACAGTAATCAATTTTACTGATCACCATAGTCTGCACTAGGGTCTTTCTGTAGCTGTCAGAAAGGTAGGGGAAGACTCTTCTTAATAGGCCGATGGTGTGAAAGCAAGACCCAGCAACTGCATTCACGTGTTCCTTCATGGTAAGGTCCCGATCCAGTTTCACCCCTAGATTTTTTACTGTAAGTTTAGGGGTGGGTACTGGTCCCAAGTCAAGGGGCCACCAGTCGGGGGACCACAGTAAGGATGCTTTCCCAAAAAGCATTAGCTCCGTTTTTCCAACGTTGCATTGGAGGCGGTTGACAGCCATCCAATTAGAGATGGCCCTCATTCCTTCTGCAAAGTTGTCCCTGACGTTGGAGTTGAAGGAATGGAAAGGATAGAGGAGCTGGGTGTCGTCAGCGTAAGACACCGGGGTGAATCCATATTTTCTCACAATCTCAGCGAGGGGGGCCACGTACACATTGAACAATGTGGGGCTTAGGCATGACCCCTGTGGCACCCCCTTCGTGAGCACCCTGGAAGCAGAGCGGTATGGTCCCAGGCTGACGGATTGTGAGCGCCCGGACAGAAAACTCTCCAGCCAAGAGAGGGCTTGACCTCCTATGCCCACACCCTGTAAACGGCTCGTGAGGATCTTATGGGACACCGTATCAAATGCGGCCGACAGGTCTAACAGCACCAGAATCATTGAGCCTCCTCTATCCTGTGACATCTTGATGTTATCGGTCACAGTGAGGAGAGCAGATTCGGTGCTGTAGTTGGGCCTGAACCCAGATTGGGAGTGGTCCAGGCCCCCTGTCACCTCAATGAACCTGGACAAGTGGATGTTAACATGTTTTTCGGCCAATTTACTCAGGAGGGGCAACAAGGAGATGGGACGGAGGTTGGAGAGTTCTGTCCATGGGGAGGTGGTATTTTTACGAATAGGATTCACCACTGCCTCTTTCCATTGTTGGGGAAGTTTGCCTTCTGTATAGGAGAGGTTCAGGACTCTCTGAATAGAGGGACTGAGGTAGGTGGAGAGCATGTTCATCACTCTGGGGGGAAGAAGGTCAAGAGGGGACCCTGTTTTCGTGGTGTTTAATAAGGATTTTATCTCATCCTTAGAGATTTCCGGAATCTTAATGAAAGTTTCAGTATTGATTTGTGGACAGGGAGCGTGAAGCGTTTCTGTGTTGTTGGGGTGTTTGGCCAGTATTTTTTATAAATGATATAAATTTTTTCCTCGAAAAATAGGGATATTTTGTTGCACAGATCCTGCGAAAAAGTGTCAAGACTTTCGCAGGCTGTGGGGTTGGTGAAACTTCTTAGGATTTTATAAAGTTCTCTGGTAGAGTTGTCTGCTCCGTCGAACTCAAGCCTCTTTTGCGCCGGAGATGTATATCCAGGCAGCCCGTATATTATTCTCAATGCTCTAGAGATGGTGCTGTTCAATATTTCCCCTCATGGCTTCACTTCCATAGGTGATTGATGGAATTAGTTTAGCCTGTATCACCTTGGTCAGGGGAGAAAGCTTGGCCTAGAGGTCATATTTTTCAGGTTTCTTAACGCTACCGCTGTTGTTAATCCCCTCTTTTTTATTGCCTCGCATTGTGCTTTATAATTGCCTTTGTTGTCAAGACCCCCAGATATTTGTAGTCTTGTACGACTTCAAGCTTGACTTTTGCCAGGTGCCAGTTGTATTTTATTTTTATTTTCCGGTGACTTACACACATGACTTTTGTTTTTATCTTGATTAATGCTTAGTTTGTTGGTTTCTGAGTATTGAGATGTAATGTCCAACAAGCATTGTAATGCTATGGGTATCCGACTGATGAATACTAAGTCGTCTGCATATGGAAGGCTGGATAGCTGATATCCTCCTGGCTTCGGGGCATGCGCATTGCTTCCGTTAAGTTGGACTGAAAGCTCGGCCATAAATAGATTGAAACGTGTCGGGGCAAGTACACACCCTTGTTTTAATCCGGACGTTGTATTCATCTTTTTCGTTAGATGGTCTCCTGTCCCCAGCTTTACTTGTACCCGGGTGTTACTATGCAGAAGAATCAGTTGTTTTAGGAGCAATGATGGGGTACCTAACATTTTTACTTTTTGCCACAGAATATTTCTGTTTATGTGATCAAATGCTGAACTGTAATCAATGAAGAAGATATACAGGGGCTGTTTAATTGCAAGTGCAGCGTCTATCATTAGTGAGAGGGCGGAGATGTTAGTGGCAGTGCCCATGTCTTTACAGAAACCGGTTTGATTGTAGGGTATTGCTTTAATTCCAGTTGCCCATGTTGTTAGTTTCTGGAGGAGAACCCCAGCATAATATTTGGCTTCATTGTCCAGAAGAGCTACCAACCGATAGCTCTTTGGGTCACTTCTGTTGCTTTTTTTGTAAATGGTAAAGATTATTGAGCCCCTCCACGATGATGGTACTATATTATTGAGCCCCTCCACGATGATGGTACTATTGATGTCTGCAGGAATCTATCAAAGATAGGTTTTAGAACTGTATCCCAATATTCAGGGTCTTGTTTGAATAATATGGGCGGAATCCAGTTTGGGCCCGAAGCTCCCTCGCGTCTGCCTTTCCAGATTCTTTTGCGAACTTGGGTGCTTGCGATTGTGAAGCTCTGTCCATGTTCTGCATTAGAGTTTGGTTGGAATGCTTGAATTTCCATACTAGTTGCAGGATTATTTAAACCAATTTGGGGACTCTGTTCTTTATTAAAGTGTGGTTCGAGGTAAGTTATCCATGCATCTTCTGTGACGTTGGAGCCGATACACTGACCTTGCGGGTTAGATAGGGCATTAATCTTTTTCCAAAATTGTGCGCTATTGTTGTTTTTGATGTCGTGCAGGAGTCTGGCCCAAAGAGATTCTTCGGCTTCCTTTTTGTTTTGCCAAATAAGTTTTTTTTGTGGGTAGCTTTTAACGGCCTCAGTTCTTGTAATGCCAAGGGATCTTTCTTCAACCTCCGTAGTGTAAAGTTTATCCGTGCTTTTAGCGGTTTTAATTTGGAGTTATTCCATGGGTTGGAGCCTGGCCGTAGGTTTTGATGGCACTTAATTCTCCTGTTTCGAGAGTCTCCCTTTACATCTCCGTAGCTGTTTCGTAGGGCTTTTGTGAACGCCTCCCAGCCTTCAATTATGTCGGGGTTGGCTGCTTCCCCATCTTGCCAGAGTTGTTTCACAAAAGAGAGGAGGCCTTCGGGGTCATTAATGCTACATTTTTACTCTTCTCACGTTGCTGGTATATTCTGAGCAGAGTGTAGTTGCTGGGGGCAATTTGTGTATTGATGCCTCTTCTACTGTGATTTCCTGGGGTAAGTGATCGCTGAAATGTATGCTCCCAATGCAATAGTTTTTTACTTTTGTGAACATGCAGGGAGAGCAGAATGTATAGTCAATGGTGGACCTTATTAGATAACAGAACGACATGCGTCACCACCTACAGTCCTGTTACAAATATGGTGAAAAAGATAATTAACAGAAATTGGAAAACAATTACATCGAACAATCTTGACTGGCCAAAACCTCGTTGCAAACAAAAGAAGCAGGAATTTAAAAGATCTACTAGTACATACTAGACCACCACCGAAAAAGAAAATAGAACAACCAGGCTTATGGAACACCACCCCCATAACAGGACACTATCCATGTGGCACCTGCCTAGCCTGTGAAACGACTAAACCTACAAAAGACTTACAGTTGCTACCAGACCTACTTTGGAAACTTAAAAGACACACCAACTGTAACACGAGTCATGTGATATACATGATAACATGTCCGTGCCAGATGAAGTACATAGGTATGACCTGCCGAAAGGCCAAACAACGGATGTATGAACATCGCAGTAATGTGAACTGCAAGAGGACAACTACAAAAATGTCAACACATTTTAAAGAATTGGGACACACAGTCAAAGATCTGCAGTGGGTCATCCTGGAAACTCTTGACACCATAGACAGAAATGCCTCCAAAATATTGTTCGAAAAAGAACAACGCTGGGTGCACAGACTCAGTACTGACACCCAAGGACTGAATGATTCCATCCCCTGGCTCGCTCTTAACTAAATATGTTCATCCCTTTATCTATTTACCTATTTGCTCTCAGTGTCACTAATGCTCACTCAACAAGGGTAACAAACCCTGTTTCATAACCCGGTCTATTAATTAGCCACAACTCAGACCACACTACATGGCGTAATCTGAATATACAAACGAGTCCAAGCACCCAAATGACGACTTGCCAGAACATTCACTAAATTCCCCATAGTTCAATAAAATAAATATCCTCCTTTTCTTTGAGAATAATTTACAAGATAAAAAACCACCTTAAAAAATAACTTGGAAAATAGAAGCATTATCGTAATACCAAGTCTTTTTTCCATCTCCATCCCACTACCCTTAAAAACATCCGCCTCGCCGACCGCCACCATTTCCGGGTGGACGGAGGCAGAGACAGCACATGCTGCGAGCGAGCACGCGATTGCCCAAGGTAAAAGACGGAAGCTTTGACTCCCCGCCATACGCGAAGCGCAAGTATTACCTTTTAATACTAATAACTATCTTCCTCCTCCTAGCGCTACCGTCCTGTTCACAACCTCCACCTCCTGATGAAGCTAATAGCTTAAAACGAAGAGGTAGGCTCAATACTAATTTCAGAATAGCCATCCACACTCAACCCAGACAAACTAGAATATCCTGCCTAAGCGTCACGTGAAACAAACGTCACTAAAGGCACCATGAAACTTCTAAAAATTACCAGCATCCCAATTTGGAACTTCGAGCATGCCACATCTCCGCATGAGAGAAAATTTTGACACACCAACGACCGGCTACATCTAAGGGCACCACAACATAGCACAACCCAGCCACTTCACGCCGAACACCACGCCAATACCGCATGAAAAAGCTGTCGCAATTAAAACGACACAAAACAAATTTTGATGAATGGCACACCAGCAGTACTTATATTCTGAGTCACAAGCATGCCACATCACCGTATAGGAGCAATTGTATTACACCAGTGACCGACTAGATCTAAGAGCACCACAATACAGTATAGCACAGCCACCTAACGCCGTTTTTTGATATGAGAATGGGTGGGTTGACGCCTGACATGAGAATGAATCTGTGCGAAGTATTGCCATTTTACAGTTACTTAATTGAATATGTACAAAATTGTACTTTATTCACTTCCCCTCTTCCCAAAAACCTCCCTTCCTTGTCTCCCCTTTGTCCTTTTTGTTGTGTGTTTTCTTTTGCAGGTACAATGAGACCTCTCTTCACCTCAAGAATCAGGTTATAATCTACCTATTCTAACACTTAAATCACAATTCTCACCCCCTGGTCCTGAAGAAAGCTATTTGACCAATAAGTCGATCACAGCTGAAACATGTCGACCATTTTAAATGACCATTGAGTGCGCTTGAATCCATAAACAAATTCAGTAGCAGCACAATTTTTCTTTTAACTAAAGCTGGAATCCAGACTTAATAAATTTCCTGTTCTGAGAGTCCAGCCTTTTTTACAATCACCTATCACCACCCTGATCACCCCATTTCCACGATCACTACTGCCTTAAAACTAAGGTAAAACCTCCTGGTGGAGGGTGCACACGAATGAACTGACCCCATGATTACGCACGCACGTGTGATCTAAGCGGGGACACCTCATATACCGCTACCGCAAACGATCTAAAAACACACGTGTATGAGGGTCATTTTATTGGGAGACACCCAGTTACCAACCTGCAGACCTAAGTTTTTCGCAGGACAAGTGATTCTTTCCCCATTGATAAAAAGCAATTTAATAGGAGTTTGAAAGGATCCTATCTCTTACTCCCCACCCCAACTGATTACCTGCTTCCCCATCTTGCCAGAGTTGTTTCACAAAAGAGAGGAGGCCTTCGGGGTCATTAATGCTACATTTTACTCTTCTCACGTTGCTGGTATATTCTGAGCAGAGTGTAGTTGCTGGGGGCAATTTGTGTATTGATGCCTCTTCTACTGTGATTTCCTGGGGTAAGTGATCGCTGAAATCTATGCTCCCAATGCAATAGTTTTTTACTTTTGTGAACATGCAGGGAGAGCAGAATGTATAGTCAATGGTGGACCTTATTACTGCATTGTTGAATGTTGCTGTTTGTGGGCGATCTCCAGGCAATCTGCCGTTTAATGCACGTGAGCCCAGTTGCTCTAAGAACAATAGTAGATTTTTCCAGATGTTTTGAGTCTTCCGTTTGTGTTGATGTCTTGAGGAACTTCCTCCCAAGCAAATGGATCCTCCTCTGAGTGAATGTCATAAGCTCTTTTCCTGAGAATGTTTAGGTTGAAGTCCCCTGTAATTATCCAGTTATTTGTATTCTCTTATGTTATTATTTTCACCAGTTCCTCCTTTAGTTGTTGACTCCCTTTGTTTTTATCACGTGGGTGCAGATAGAGATTTACAAGTATTATATGTTCTTTATTTGTCTTCCCCTGTAGGGTAATTCGGGTTACTTGCATTTCATTTGATGGTGCTAGGCTGTGTGGTAAAAGTTCTGCTGCGTAAATGCTGCTTATGGAACTGTATGTAACTAGGCCTCTCATATTGTGGCCGAATTTGGCGCTTCTTGTTGCCGGTAGATAGAGCATGTTAAAGCCGTGCAGTGCCGTTGGTACCTCACTCCATGTTTCTTGGAGCGAGATTATATCACGTTTCTGCAGATAAGATAGCAGATCCGGGTCCGAGGTCTTGTCTCCCAACCCATTGATGTTCCATTCGCAGATTTTCAGAGAGTTCTTATAAGGGGGTGCGTCATTCTTAGAGTGTCACGGTCTTTCAATTTTGATGTTTATTTTCCTGGATACCCTGCTCTACTCCGGTGTGGATTTGCTTCTGTCCGAGTGTACCCTTAGCGCATTTTGATCTCCATTTCCCATATACTCTGTGCTGTTGCTGCGTGCCCCTCGCAGTACTGAGAATAGTCGTGGGCTCGGTTGTCCAGGGCTAGGATTTTCTTCTTGGCGCTTTGGTTCAGCCAGTAAGGGATCAGGGTACCTAGGTTTTGCACATGGCCGAAGTTTAATGTCCCATTCCTTGAATCTAGATGGTTCCTTTAGGACTCTCTCGGCTAGGTCTGGTGTAGCCCAGACTGTTTTTGTTAACTCTGTTTCTGGTCGATCAGGTGATTCTTTAAACTCAATTGACTCCAGGTCGGTGGTTTTTATGTTCTTTAAGGTGTTGATGGACCTTAGTAAACGCAAGATGTTGCCCCTGTTTAGTATGTCGACCCGTCCCTTTGATATATATACTCTGGGTAAAACATGATTGTTGTTGTTGCGCCCGAGTGCCCTATTTGTTGGTCCAGGGTGTTCTTTGTCACTATTGAGACCTCGGTTAACGGTGATGGCCCCCGTGATGGTATAGTCAGGCCCAGTAGCTGGCTGTTGCTTGCTGAAACTTTCTCCGTACTTAACGCGGACATTATAATTATCTCCCCCTCCGAGCAGGTGCTACTCTGTTGGGCTGTTTTTTTTCCTGCTGGCTCCGTCGGCCCTTTTGTTGATGATGCTGCTAAGCCTTGTGTTCCCTCATTGAGTGCCCAGTCTTTATTGTTGTTCTTAGTGGTTTCCCTGTCGAGCTCCTACTTTTGTTCCCCGATTTCTGCTCCAGTCCTTCAATTGTTAATTCATTGGCAGTTGTTTGCTCAGTATTTTCTGGTGCTTTCTCCTGGATTGGGCTCTTTTTCTCTTCCTGGCCCAGGACTGTGTCTTCTTCCTCCCTGCTAGAAGAGACTTGTTGGTCTTCTATTGGTGCATCCTGGGGACTATGAGTTCCACTCAGGCTATGCGACAATGCCTGTATGAGTTTTTGGTTTCGCCCCTTCCTCCTTTGTTTTCTCCTCTGTTTGGAGGATAATTGTGCACCTTCCGCCGGTACCTGTTTTTCCAGGGATTTGCTGGATTGCGAGGTAGTGCTTGTCAGGGGTGCTGTTGTTCCTTGGGTTAGTGCGCTGTCGTTTAGCCCTGATATGGGTACGTTCCCACCATCGCCAAGCAGCCTGCCATCTGATATCTGGGCCACACTTGCACTTTGCTTAGCCTGTACCTTGTGTCTTTGGACTTTACTTAAGTTTATTGTAGATTGCCCGCTGATGCTTGTATGGACCAAGCCCGGCGCTGGTTGGGCTGGCACTGCTTTCCTTATGTCAGCAAGGAGGTTATCCAGTGCTGATGGTAATGTTGCTAGCTTGACAACAATTGTTATGCAGGTACAGCTAGCCAAGGCAAATTGTGTCTCTGACTGTGCCCTCTTGATCAGATTGTTGAGGTCTGCCAGTTTATCGTCTATGCTAGAAACAAAAATGGAGAGTGAGTTGAGGACTGACAACTGTAGGTCTATCTTGTCTGATTAATAAGGCAATGCATTCACAGACATTTGCATTGTGTGCAGCAGAGTGGACCAGATATTATCTTTGTCTTGTAATTTATCCTTTTCGATGTTGAGTTTCGGGGAGCTGTTATTTCTTCTTTCTGTCTCACCTCCAGTGGCAGTGGAATATGACGCGACTAATTCCTCCAATTCCTCAGGTGTAAGATATGATGACTCTGGTTCAATTTCTTGAGACATCAGAAATCGTGTAGGCGCCCGTTGTGTATTACAGTTGGATTGAGCTGCGACAATGCAGAGGCCATATTAAGCTTTAGGTTTTCCCCAGGTTCTCCTCTTCTGCTGATGGTGCTTTTCCGGCTACGATGTTTTTTGTTATATTATAGGAGTCTTCGCTATCTACTTTGCTCATATTAACCGTGCTCATGTTAGCCGTGCACGCCTTCTTGTGCTCACGTGTCCCAAGACTCTCCGGTGAGTCCTATCCAAGAGTGCCCGAGGAGAAAGGGTTATCATTAGGTCTATCTTCCGTTTTGGCCTTTGGCGGCATATCTGATTGCTGTGAGGGTCCATGAAGAACTGTGCTGAGCTTTTGTTCTTCTGAAGCTTCCACCTCTCCTCCTAATTGTTGTGGTAGCATTTTCTCCAAGGATCCATCCTTGACGTGCTTGTTGGGGGTGCAGTTATTGGTGCTTTCCCCTTTTTTCCTTCATACCTTCTGTTCCTCCCTCTGCGGTTTTTGCGGTTATTGCTCTACGGGTCACCGCCTGTCCAGGCTGTTGTACCTGCGCTCATTATCTATTGCGCTGTTTATAGGAAGGACTATTTCTAATTGATTCAAGTCGTCGCATCCTAGGTGATCGTTTACTGCGATTCCTTGGGACTTCGCCTCCTTGATTATGGCTGGTGCGTCTGTTTCCTCTTTAGGGCTTGCATCGCCACCTCCATGGCTTATTCCGGCGACTGATAAGCCTCTACAGTCTAGCCCCTGATGCTGCCATTGCAGCCGTTGTACCAACTGGTGTTCCATTTGGTGTTCCTTGAAGGGTTGGAGTGGGTCGGGGAGGTTGGTTACTTTACCGCTGTTTAAACACAGTACCAGCCCGGCATCCTTTATAAATGAAAATTTTGTGTCAATTTTAGGTTGGTAACTTGGCTTAGGCAAGTTATGGTCACTGCTTGAACTACTTGCCATCCCACTTGTTGAGGGTTCAGAGCTGGTAAGAAGCGGAGAGATCAGATTGAACGCTTCATCTTTTGTCCCCGCGTGTGCTTCGGCACTTCCCTTGTTTAGTGTCTTCTTGGTTGCCCTCCTCGTTCTTTTTGCAGGGTTTACTGGTGCCTGCTGCCTTGTCTTCCCGGACCGCATTATTGCGTGCAAGATGCTATGGGCTGGTTTGATTGAAATAGCTGACTTGACTGACTGCTGTGGCCGCTGCATTTCCTGATATTGCGTTTTGCCAAGGTTAATATCTAGCTCCCCGCTCTCTGTGAGCCTCTCTGGGCGCTCCTCTGAAAGCCATAAGCAGTATTTAGACCAATGTGCCTCTCTGGTCGTAAAGCTTGTGGTTCGGGGCTCTGCACCTGCCTTAACACTGCCCCAACACTGCAAGCTAGCAGCTGATCCTGGACCTCCTCTGACTCCACAAACCAGAGTCCTCTCCCCAGGCCCCTAAGCGCCGCAATAGACTGTAAAAAAAAATGCGGGCAAGGAGACTGAGAGAGGGGGAAACTGGGAGGGGGAGAGAGCAAGCAAGCAGGGAGCAAACAAGCAGCGAGTTGGCAGTCAGTGAGCAGTGGAGCAGTGGGTGAGCAAAGCGGGCAGGTAGACAGGCAGGCAATTTAGGAATGAGGAAATGCCACTGTGTCCCGCAGTCAGCCACCACACTCCAACGGCAACGCTAGCTGCACCAAACCAGCCTCACCATACTACAAGTGCACTCCCTCAACCCCCCGCCACAGCCCACGGCCGTGTGCCTCAAGCCACAAGCCGAGCTGCAACCGGCAGCCGGCCGGCCTCCCGCAGAACGCTGTGTGCGGTCATACCATGGCAGGGCGGAGGGAGGGTTGTATAGGGAGCGCCGGTTTGGAAACAATGGTGACGGCGGCGGAGGTGAAGCTTGGAGGGTTTTGGAGGTTTTTGGAGACTTGCAGGCCAAGTGCAGAAACTCTGGCTGCGGGCTCCGGCTTCAGCTTCGGCACCCCTATGGAGCAGCACTCTAATCCCAGGGGTTGTTTGAGCTCCGGCACTCGAAGCAGTTGCCGGTGGCGAAAAGTGGCTGATTTGCAATTTCCAGCGGGGTCAAGATTTGGTTTTCCTTTTCTACGAGGGGAATCCATCCCAAGCCTCCCCCCCCCCCCCCCCCCCCCCCCCAGTAGTGGTAGGGAGCAACGGATTGGCAGGTCAATGGAGAGCGGAGCACCGTAGCGCCGCAGCAGACTTTCCTTGCGGCCTGGAGCTGTGCGTCCTCATTCTACTGTGCGGTGCAACTGCCAAAACCCGAACTGGAATCCCAAAGACGTACAATGGTACACAGAAAAAGTGTAAAGAGCAGTTGCAGGTCTTCAGCAGTGAGCGCATGTATTTCGCTAATCCTTCGTAGAGATGTTACTGCCACAAGAAAAGTCCCGTTCCATGTTAAAAATTGTATTTGACAGTTATGAAGTGGTTCAAAAGGTGGCACCATAAGGCATGTTAGAACAATGTTTAGGTCCCACGCAGGTACTGGAGGTGTACATGGTGGAATGACTCTTTTTAATCCTTCCATGAAGGCTTTATGCCGGGAATAAGGAAGCGATTGGAGTTTCCTGTTTTGTAGGTATGCACCAATTGCTAAATTCAAGCGCATTGAGGTTTATGCCAAATTTTACTTTTGAAGTGTAAAAAGTAACACTAGTTGTTTTTCTGTTGGTGAAGAAGGGTTGATGTTTAAAGATGCAGAGTAGTAAGCAAAATGTTTCCATTTTGCTGCGTAGCATGCCCTTTTGGTTGGTCTTCTGGCCTCCTTTAGAATAGACATGCATTCTGGAGGGAGATTTAAGTATCCAAACTCTAAGACCTCAGTAGCTAGATCGCAAGATTGAGCTGCTGTGCAATGGGATGTCTCAACCTGCCCCTGCTGTGTGCGAGAAGCTTTGGATAGTTGGGTAGTTTCTCGTGAGGTACTAGGAATAACTTGAGTAGTGCTGTGTACCATGGCTGTCGAGTCCATATGGGAGAAATTAGTATTAGAGTCTTGGTTACCTGATTACGTATTGATTGAGAGGGAGAGGATGAAAAGAGTAAGCAAATAAACCTGACTAGTTCATCCATAGAGTATTCCCTTTGATTAGTGGGTGTGGGTATCTGGAGTCAAAGCTTTAGCTTTTTGAGTTTTCAGCATTGGTGAACAAATCAATTACAGTGGTTCCCCACCGGTGGAAGTATTGTTGCAGTAATGGTGTGTGTATTTCCCACTCATGAACTTGTTGTTGTGTCCTGCTGAGCAGGTTCGGACTGGAGTTTTCCTGCCCTGGTATGTATTGAACTAGGAGGGGAATTTTGTGTTTGTCTGCACATTTTCATAAAGTTTGCACTAGTTATGACAGTTGAATGAAGGTCACCCCTTGTTTCTGGATGTAATACATTGCAGTCATATTGTCTATTCGGATAAGGACAATTTTACCTTAAATGTTTGTTAGGAATGCTTTGAGAGCCATATAGCGGACTAGAAGCTCTAGCATGTTTATGTGCAGTGCCTGTTGTTGTAAAGTCCAGTTTCCCTGAAACGCAATGTCCTTCATATGAGCACCACACCCTATGAGTGATGCATTGGTTGTGACTGTCTTTGAAGGCTTTTCCCTTCAGTATGTTTGAAGTGCTCCACCACTGTGGTGCCTGACGGACCATGGGTGAAACCAACACTAGATCTTCCATGTTCAGTCCACTTGTGACCATTGCGATGCTAAACACTCCTAGCGAGCTCTCCACAGCTATGCATAATGCCATCATGCCCAATGGCGCATCACTGTTTAGACTGGTAGGTGATGATGTGGCTGAAAAAGACCCAGTTGGTCTGGAGAATGAGAACCCTGTGTGGATTGGGGAAAGCTGTTCCTGATACTTAATTGAGTATCGCTCCTTGATATGATTGTACCTAGAGTGGTTTGAGATGTGATTTTGTTAGTAAACCGAATTGGTGAAGTAGGTCTATTATGTTTTGGGTGTCTTTTAGACATTTGGTTGTGGTTGGATTTTTGATCAGCCAATCTTCGAGATATGGAAGGACATGCATGTTTTCTGCTTGGGACTGTTGTCATCCCAAAAGGTAGCACCTTGAACTGATGATGACGTCCACTTACCACAAACCGTAGGTATTTGCAGAGCGCGGGGGTGGATTGGAATGTGGAAGTAAGCTTCCTTCAAGTCTAATGCAGTCACTAAGTCGCTCTCTTGTACTAGTGGTACAAAAGGGGGTGGTGATGGAAGGAGCATCTGAATCAAACACTCACACCCAGTCAAAAGATCTGGGTTTAATCCATCACTGTTCTTTAGCCCACTCCGCCACCCCAGTTCAGACATGGCTATAGGCAAATCAGTCTGACCCTGTGCCTCATGGTAACAGTCCAGCCCGAACTGCCAAGCCATGTCCTCCCTGGTCCTCGGAAGCTTGTTTCCGGTCCAGGGAAGACATGACTTGGCAGTATGGGCTGGACTGTTCCCATGAAGCACAGGGTCAGACTGATTTGCATATGGCCATGTCTGAACTGGGGTGGTGTGGAGTGCAAAAAAACGATGGATTTAGGCCCATATCTCTGTACTAGGGTGAATGTATGACATTGTCCTGCATTCTGTCCATCAACTGTGGTTTTTGCATTTGTCACCGCGAGTGGGATGGGTATGCTCAGATGTGAGTCCCATGCTCTCCAGACCACTGGATTCAAGCAAGCCGGGCTGAAGATGGCTGGAATGCCAGAAATCGGTCCTCGGAAGCTTGTTTCCGGTCCAGGGAAGGCATGGCTTGGCAGTTCGGGCTGGACTGTTCCCATGAGGCACAGGGTCAGACTGATTTGCACATGGCCATGTCTGAACTGGGGTGGTGTGGAGTGCAAGAAAACGATGGATTTAGGCCCAGATCTCTGTACTGGGGTGAATGTATGACATTGTTCTGCATTCTGTCCATCAACTGTGGTTTTTGCATTTGTCACCCGAGTGGGATGGGTATGCTCAGACGTGAGTCCCATGCTCTCCACACCACTGGATTCAAGCAAGCCGGGCTGAAGACGGCTGGAATGCCAGAAACCGGTCCTCGGAAGCTTGTTTCCGGTCCAGGGAAGGCATTGCTTGGCAGTTCGGGCTGGACTGTTCCCATGAGGCACAGGGTCAGACTGATTTGCATATGGCCATGTCTGAACTGGGGTGGTGTGGAATGCAAAAAAACGATGGATTTAGGCCCAGATCTCTGTACTGGGGTGAATGTATGACTTGTTCTGCATTCTGTCCATCAACTGTGGTTTTTGCTCTTGTAGTAGCGGCATTACATCTTGCAATGTGACCACGTGGAAGTGTTTGGATACTATGTAGCGATTTAGTGGTTGCAGGTCCAGAATGGGCCTTAGTGATCTGTCTTTCTTTGTTATGAGGAAATAAAGAGTGTAGACTCTTCTTTCAATGTTTTAGTGGGACTAGTTTGATGGCCACTTTTTGTAGTAACACCTTTACTTCTTCTTTTAGCAGATTTAGATATTGTGGATTTAAAGTCTGTCATTTTGGTGGTATATTTGGTGGTTGTTGAGTTAACTCTAGGTAATATCCCTGCTTCATTATTTGTATTTCCCATTGATGTGATGTGAGGTTTGGCCACAACTAATGGAATTGGTGTAGCCTTTCCCGAAAGGTATGTTGCAGTCAGGAGGAAGTGTAGGCAAGTCATTTAGGTGGTGGTGTAGAGGAGCGCCCCATATTTGGGGGTGCCTCAACCTTTGTTTATATATCCTCCACGATAATATCCACGCCATTTCTGGTGATACTGCTGTTGCTGGTGCTGATATTTGGTGTTTTCTGAGGTAGAGGCATTTGCTGCTCCTGGTAAAGGCTGACAAGGATGTTGTTTTTGAGGTGCTATTAGTAAGGCACCCATGGATTTGGCATTATCTGTCTTTTTATCCTCTCCAATTGTGTTTTTACAGCTAGGCCAAAGAGGTTTGACCCTTCGAATGGTACATTAGGAATATGCTGCTGTACCTCAGGTTTAAACCTGGATATGTGTAGCCACGCATGTCTATGGAACATGATTGATGTATTTATGCCCCATGCCCAGTGTCAGCTCCATGTAAAGCACATTTGATTGTTGCATTTAAATTGGTTTTCCCTCATTTACTAAGTCTTCTTGTTTTTAGGTCGAGCCTAGGCAGCGCTTGCATCGGTCTGCAAAGCATACTGTATCCAGAATATGGGCTTAAAGCACAGTCATCGATTATCATGGGTTCTTTGTTGTGCCATTTAGAAATCCTGCCTTTTGTTTGGTGCATTGCTTGTCATTGGCCCACCTTTAGGTGCTTAGCTCCAGCCCCGGTGACATTACTAATTAATTATTGTGTTTGGCCATCTAGCGCGTTCATGCTTCCTCCTGGTCGTCTATCCCAATGTGATTCATACAGCTTGTTTGTGCATTGTCCCTCGTTTATTATTGCTTCCCTGGTCACTTCAGCCTGTGGCGTGGAAGCACTTGTGTTCACACGCTCGAAAGCTCGTGTTAGCACCACTATACCAATGCACTTCCATTCTATTGTGCATATTTCTTTTCTATAGGGATTTTTTGTTTTTTAAATTTTGCCATTTGGAAGCGCACCTAGCCATGAATAAATCAGCACTTTAAATGCACAACGTAAAACATTTCTCGAAGCAAATGTGCGCTTCATTTTTCAGCATATCGCATGTAGGAAGCTGGCTCTGTATATACTATATCAAACAGAAGTACAGTGTGCAAGGAATCCAGTGAGTTCCCAAAGATATGGCAGAGGGTACAGTTAGATAATACATAATACATTACTCTCAATTTAGTGGGGGCTGGGCTGAGGAGGGAGAGTTATCAGAGGGTAGTATCAATTAATTTGGGGTACATACTCATACAAGGCAGGAACACACACTCAAAGACTGACTCCAGGCCAATGTTTATAATAAACATATGACTTTAGTTACTTTTATTTCAAGAAACCAGGTTGAACTCAGTTACAGGTAAGTAGACTAATGCAATACTTTCAAATTACTGGCAATAGGGTTGTATATTATCAAACAATACTTTACATGTGCATGAAATGCTTTTCAATAACATAAGAAATACTCTGTTTTCAGGATCACACTTTGTCCAATACAGAGATAAACCAATGCAATCATATGGAAAAAAAGTGGTAAATAACTTGCAGGTAAACCAACAGTTTTCAAGTTCAGTCTCTGGGGGTTTGAGTCAACACTGGGCAAGGGTCAGACCAAGGTAGGTACTGCACCACCAGCAGAACTGGGACGGCCAGGTGCAGAGCCCAATGTTAACCTATGGCGGCTTGGGGCACCTCGAAGAAGCACCAGTTGCACAAGTTACTTACCTTCGGTAACGATATATCTGTAAGAAACAGTAGTTAGTGTTAGATTCCTTACCTTTGAATATCCCCAGGCGTCCGACTGGATCCGGAAAGTTTGCGTAGCAGTACCCCTGCGCGTCAGTAGGCGTCGTCTGCGACTCCGCCTCAGTCGTCGTTGGCGCCGGGATGACATCGTCGGAGTACTTAGACGCCGCCCTCGTGCGCTGCCGTCAGTTCTTAAACACAGCTTTTCCGCGCCAGAAACGCAGAGCCATGATGAAAACTGACACTGGTGCCATGAAACTAGGGCCCTCAAAGGGAAGAACCTTAACCCTAGATATCGGTTCGCAGAATGGGGAAGATGGGTGGGGCGGTAAGGAATCTAATACTAACTACTGTTACTTACAGATATATCGTTACCGAAGGTAAGTAACTTGTGCATCTGAAAGAAACAGGTTACTGTTAGATTCCTTACCTTAGAATAGATAACCCAGCAATACCAACCCCGGTGGTGGGTCTGCGAACCAATGATCACAGCAGAAAGTCCTGGAGAACAGAACGGACGAAAAAGCCATCTGTCCGGACTTGGCTGTCCAGGCAGTAGTGTCTGCGAAAGTGTGCAGCGAGGCCCACGTAGCTGCCTGACAGATGTCCTGCAAGGGGACTTTCCCGACCCAGGGCAGTAGTAGCCGCCATGGCCCAAGTGGAATGGGCACGCAGCCACACAGGAGGCTCCTTTTTAGCCAGTGAATAACAAGCCTTAATGCACAAAACGACCCATCGAGAAATGGTTTGTTTGTGCACCGCCCGACCCTTCTTAGCGTCCACGTAGCCAACGAAGAGCTGATCGTCCACCCGGAACTGGCATGTGCGGTCCAGATAGAATGAGAGCGCACGTTTTGGGTCCAGACGGTGGAGCCTCTCTTCCTCTTTCGAGGGATGCGGAGGCGGAAAGAAGG
This sequence comes from Lissotriton vulgaris, assembly GCF_964263255.1. Taxonomy (NCBI): domain Eukaryota; kingdom Metazoa; phylum Chordata; class Amphibia; order Caudata; family Salamandridae; genus Lissotriton; species Lissotriton vulgaris. The sequence goes on along the minus strand of NC_141700.1, from coordinate 475,393,371 downwards.
AGGGCAAGGTGATGTACTGCCCGATGTGGAAGGCTGTGACTACTTTGGGCAGGAAAGAGGGACGCGTTCTCAAGACAACTTTGTCCGGATGGACAGAAAGGAAAGGAGGTTGAGAAGATAGAGCCTGGAGCTCACTCACTCTCCTGGCAGAGGTAATGGCAATCAGGAATGCAGTCTTAAGAGTTAGAAGATGAAGAGGGCAATTGTGAAGTGGCTCGAAAGGAGCGCACATCAAATAAATCAGAACAAGGTTCAAGTCCCACTGAGGCATCGGAGGAAACATGTGAGTGATGCCCTTCAAGAATCTATTTACAACAGGGGACTTGAAAAGAGAAGGTTGATCAGGAAGCCTCAAGAAGGCTGAAATGGCAGAGAGGTAGCATTTGATAGTGCCCAGAGCAGAGCCCTGCTGGGCAAGAGAAAGAAGAAAGAGGAGAACCTCTGAAAGGGGGCAGAAAGGGGATCCACAGCCTTTGCGGTGCGCTGTGCACCATGCCACACATTTGTTCCACCTGCAGGCATATACCGATTTTGTGGAGGGACGACTGGCTTCCAGAATCACATCACAGATTTAAGGAGGCAAGTCAAATGGCCTCAACTGTCGCCGCTCAATCTCCACGCATGGAGGTGGAGACTGGACATGTTCGGGTGGAGGACCTTCCCCTGCTGCTGCGACAGAATGTCCTCCTGAAGAGGCAGACGAATCGGGGGATAGACTGACATGCCGAGTAGCTCGGGATGCCAGTATCTTCGTGCCCAGTCCGGAGCCACAAGGATGACTTGGGACCAGTCGTGCCTGATCTTCTTCAGCACTCTGGGCAGAAGTGGTATAGGCAGAAAGGGTATCGTGTTTTCGAACCCGTGTTACTGTGCCGGGAGACCTCTAATCCATATTGGGGAATATATCATGGCCAGTGGGCCGCTGTCTTGACTTCTGACGCGGCCGGAAAGCATACTTCGCATTAATCATATAAGAGCACTACACAAGTGACTGTGCGACTTTCGGTATAGGAACCACCATTAGCTGTATTACAGTAAGAAGATTTCTGTACCTAGCAATCTGAATCATCTCCTACGGCGACAGGCCATGTGTTACTTTTTCTGGAATCAGGCATACTGAGCAGCTCCACCTAGTATATTGTTGGACTTGGCCCTTAGGGCTGGTTCCCCCCTAATCTTTTTGCTTTTATTTGTGACCCTGTGTTAGTGATTTTTGGGTCTCTGCGCACTTTTCCCTGGGTCCCAGAGTGAAAGTGCGTGCGTGTAGTATGGCTGGCCTGCCCTCCCATAGGAATGCATGGAGAATGTGTGTGTCCCTGGTAGTTCCTGATGCGTGGGGAGTGCAGGCTCAAATTTAGTATGTGTAAACTCGTGAGAGTGAATGCTGCGAGATGGTGTATGCGGCATGTATGTGTCTAGAAGGGAAGTGCTACTTCTGGACATTGAGATATGTGTGCAGTGAGGGTGCTAGAGCGTCATTGGCTGGAGCTGGCTGGCATGCCAGGCTCCAGGAAGTCGGGATGGGTCTGCCCGGTGGTGAGTGGGAGATTAGCATGAGTGATGTGTGGGAGGAGTGTACCTGTGTCCTGGATGGGCTGGGTTTTCCCCACACAATGCTGGCTCCGCCCCCCTGTGGTGTGTCTAACGACCCTAGCCTCCCCAGTGAATGAAATGGGTGGTTGGGCCATCAAGAGTGCTCCAGAACCAGCTGCGACTGGTTTCTCCCCCACCCTGCACCCTTAGACAAAGGATTTACAGTATAAGAAGGGGCTGTGTCCCCACTGAAGTTGTTCTCTTTTCTGATCCTGCCAGAGGGGGCTGTTGCTGGTGCTGGGGCCAGGAGGACCGCCACTTGGACTGTCTCCTTGCCTGGAGACCCAGTGTGCTGGCTCTGGCCCAGCCTTGCCCCCCTGCCTGCCTCCAGCCCCTGCTGGAGCTTGTGCTGTGCCTACAGCACTGAGAGCGCTGCTCTCTGCCCTTCAGCTGTAGGGAGCACTGAAACTCCTTTCCTAGCGCTTGAGAGCGCTTCAGTGGGCTCCTAGCGCTGTGAGCGCTGTAATTTATCCTGTGGCACCAGAGCCGCGGTCAGACAGCCGGTGAGTGACAGCAAGGGAGGGGCGCCGGGACACATTGTCGGTGTCCGCCCCCCCCCTCCCCGGTAGCGCGAGATCGCGCTAGGTTGCAGAGTGAAGCCACGAGGGCTTCAAGGGAGCGTTATTTGAGGCTGAGTCCCCCGTGAGGGACTCCACCGAAGCCCCCATTTGTTAAAGAGCCTGAGAGAGGCTCGAGTTGCCAGATTACTTTGTGCAGAGCCCAGCGAGGCTCCTGGGGGCAATTCGTTCTGTGAGCCCAGAGAGGCTCGAGGTCAGTTCATTGTGCGTGAGCCTGCGAGGCTCTTGGGGACATCTGTCTTGGTCCTGAGTCCCCCGAGAGGGACTCCAACGACGCCTCATTGTTCTTTGAGCCCCGAGTGGCTCTCCAGTTGTTCTGGGGTCCCCCGAGAGGGGCCCCCCTGCCCACATTTGTGACGAGCCCTGAGAGGCTCAGGGCATTTCCTGTTCTTTCGAGCCCAGAGAGGCTCTTGCGCCCACAGTTGCTTTGCGAGCCCCGAGGGGCTCAGGGGGCCAGTTCGTTGTTCTAGAGCCCAGGGAGGCTCATCAGTGCCACAGTGGTGGTTCTTGAGCCCACGAGGCTCCAACGTTGCGCTAACTTTCCCTGCATCAGTTGCCCACCACTTTGTGGGCAACTGCCACGTTTAGGCCCTGACATTGGGACACAGGGACTGTCACAGGTGGTGACTTATCTGAGTTTTGCGCAACTGTGTGTTTTTGCTTACACCTCTGAATGGGTAGATTATTCATCATGTGTTCTCTTGTGCTTTGTCCTTTTACACCGCTGAATGTATTGTGATGCATCATGTGTTTCCTTCCTTAGACCCCTACAGGTATAGCAATACTTAGGTGGTTTCCTTCTTGCTAGTACAGGTGGTGCTAGCAGAGCCCAGGTTCCCTAGTGTAATCTCCTAAAATAGTGAGGGTTGCATAGGTGGTGCTCACCTGGTACCAGTAGTGACTGGTTGTATGTTATTTTTGTGCTACAGTGATACTTCTATGATCTAAAAAGTGCTAAGTTCAAAAGTGCTGATTCCTGACAGTGGTCCAGGTGGCCCTGTCTTGTACATAATCCCCTGTAAATTCTGCCCGTGCCTCTGGCACAATGTAAAGTGTGTGTTTTATCTAATGTATGTTTATCGGAATACAAAGGCTATTTTTTATATAACCTTGTGTGGAGTTTCCTTTGTGGTGGGTCTTGGGTGTTGTTGCTGGGGTGCATGCGCAAATACTTAACTCATACCGCCTCCAAGTTTAGCCTTGCTGCTCGCGCCACGTTACCTAGAGGGTGAGTAGGGGTTATCTTGGTGTGTAACTCCCTTGCCCTGACTTAGGAGTGGTGGTCTCTGACTGACTTTGGCGCAAGCCCTGGCCAGCCAGGGATCCCATTTCTAACATTGGCGGCCAGCGGTGAGGGTGGGGATTTGTGTTTGCGTTGTACCACAGTTGCGACAGGCCACACTTCAAAGCTCTACATTTTTAGATAACCACATTTTGGGGATTATTGTGTTTTTGGTGAAGTTCCATTATTGCTTCTCCTGAAGAGTGTCATTTTTAAATTGTGTCCCGTACATTTGTCCCCCGCCCTGCTTCCAGAGTTTGGTACCTGTGTCACTTGTGGTCAGGTTGAGAAATCAGGGGTGGTAGAAACTGCCTTACCGGTCCGAGGAGAGGGTGTGTGTGGATGAATGGTGTGTTTTCCTGGACGCATGAGTATGAGTTCTCTTTGATAAGGAGATTGTTGACATTTTGGAATCGTGTACTTTTACTTCAGATTGCTAGGTCCCTTGTGTTGCACGTGTCTGTGAGCATCCTGTCAAGATGGAATCTCCTTTTAACCTCTGTGGCCTGTTTAAGTACAGTGTGCATGAGTTGGTACGGTTTTGTGAGGAGAGAGACATCCCAGTGAGTGAGTCAGACACCCAGTCCAAGCTTAGGGATAACCTGATCCTATGGCAGAAGGATGACTGGGAGCGTGAGCACAATAAGAGAGAGAGGGCCCGGGCCGCACACCATGAGGGTGGTGGGTCTGAGGGGAGCCCTGAAGAGTCTGATGTGGAGAGTGAGTTTGACAGTGGATGGGCGCCAGCAGAGAGCGAGTACCCCCTAGATAGGGAGTCCCTTGCTGGGTCCAGTGTCAGATGTAGCACCCCATCCCTTTCCCTGTCCCCAGAGGAGTGGGTGGATAGGAAAGAAGAGAGGGAGCACCAGCTGGCCATGGAGAAGCTCAGGTTAGAGCATGCCAGAGAGATGGCGCAGCTGGGTGTGAATGAGCGGACTGCAGAGGCTGAGAGGGCCTTGGCCAGGGAGAAGATAGCCCTAGAGTGTAGGTTATCCCCTGACCGCAGTCATAATGTTCTGGATCCCCCAGGGAGGGTTGAGTCCAGTGGTGGCAGCTATTGAAATGAAATGAAATGAAATGAATGAAATGAATGAAACTTATATAGCGCACGACTTACCCTGGGGCATCTCAGCGCTTGCTTAGGGAACCCGTCCTGGTATTCCCCTGTGAGATAACCCTGGCAGGGTATCCACAAGGTGAAAGCCAGGCATCCCACCGCGAGGGGCCGTTGTGGAGATTAAGCAAGCTATTGCCCAGAGTCGCAGAGTGTGAACCCGTGAGTCAAGGAGGCACCGGAGCGAGAATTAACGAGTCCGTGGAATTTTTGAGCCCAAGACCCGCCGAGGCGGGGAATTGAACCCTGGTCCCGGGACGAACTCAAGCTCCAGGTCTGCCGCCTCTAACCCCTGAGCCACACTTCTCCACTGAAATTGAAAGGCTCTTATATAGCGCATGGCTACTCGGAAGCATCCCAGCGCTTGATGTTAAATAGAAGGGTGATGCAGAAATTGAAAGATGGGGAAGACTGGTTTATGGCCTAGGAAACAATGCTGTTTTTAGTTGTTTTCGGAACACCAGCAAGCTGGGTTCTAAGCGAAGTGATAGCGGTAGGGCATTCCACAGTTTTGCTGCATTTCGGGAGAAAAGGCGGTCGCCAGACCGGGCTTTGTTGGTCCTGGGTGTTATAAGGAGATTTTGATGGTTAGAGCGGAGGTGCCTAGATGGAATGTATGGTCTGATCATATCCTTCAGAATGGGGGGGCCGTTCCCATAGAGAGTTTTATGGACCAGACAAAGAGTCTTAAAATGGATTCGCTCCTTTATTGGGAGCCAATGTAAGGCTCTTAATGCAGGGGCTGCGGTGGTACGACGTCTGGTTCCGGTGAGTAGCCTTGCTGCGGAATTTTGAGCTATCTGCAGTTGACGGATGACTGAGGTGGGGGCTCCTAAGTAGAGAGCATTCCCATAGTCCAGCCTGGATAGAATGAGGGACTGGACTATGGTTTTCTTAGCAGTTTCCGGTAGCTGGGGAAGAATTTTCCGGATGGTTTTTATTAGACCGAAGCACGTAGCCACTGTCTTTTTTGCCTGAGTTTTAAAAGAGAGCTCCGTGTCGAGCCAAAACCCTAGGCTTTTTATCTCCGTTTTGGGGGTGGGTCCAGGTCCCATGCAGGAGGGCCACATAGAGGGGGTGTTAAAGGTGGCCTTTCTTCCGAGCAACATCAGCTCGGTTTTTCCTCCATTCAGTTTTAGATGCGAGGCATCCATCCATTCTGCGACTTCACCCAGGCAGCTACAAAGATTGTTCTGAGGGGAGTCTGTCTGGGTGAGGGAGACTACTAGCTGGGTGTCATCAGCGTAGCTCACCAGTTGGATTCCGAAGGGGGCTACTACCTCTGCCAAGGGGGCCATGTACACATTAAACAGTGTGGGGCTAAGGGAAGAGCCCTGTGGCACCCCACACTGTAATGGTATTGGGAGGGAGCAGTTGGTATCTGAGAAGACCTTGAAGAATCTATTACTAAGAAAAGATTCAAGCCATTCAAGAGCTTTGCCTGTGACTCCAATTCTTTCTAGGCGGGCAAGTAGGACACGGTGATTAACCGTGTCAAAGGCGGCGCTGAGGTCCAGGAGGATAATGGCCGCGCTGCCACCTGCGTCCAGAATCCTCCTGGATACCTCAACCACCCTCAACAAAGCTGTTTCAGTTCCCTGTCCTTTTCGGAAACCTGTTTGTGTGGGATGAAGCAGGTTTTGAGACTCCAAATAGGATGCCAGTTGTTTGTTGACCCACTTTTCAGCAAGCTTGCTGATACCGGGGAGGAGGGAAATGGGGCGGTAATTAGAGAAGTCATCAGGGTTAAGATTTGGTTTTTTTAACAAGGCCTTTACCATGGCTAGTTTCCAATCTTGGGGTACTATCCCGGAGTCCAAGGAAATGTTGACAAGATCAATGATGTTTCTACTAACATGGGGGAGGACCAATTTCAAGATAGACATAGGGGCGGGGTCAAGAGGGGAACCACTCTTTATGGAGTTGAAAAGGGAAGGGAAAAGGTCATCACTGAGGGGGTGAAAAAATGCTAAATGAGGTGAGGTGGAATTGATATCGTCCCTCGATGGAGGATTGAGCTCTACTACTGGAGATGGGGGAAGGGAAAGTAGAATTTTTTCAATTTTCGTGGCAAAGAAGTTTGCTAGTTCGTTGCAACGAGCACCAGATTCTTCCGGGGAAAGTTCAGATGTAGGGGGGTCAGGGGGCTTAATCAGCGTTTTTACTATTCTAAACATTTCTCTCAGAGCATTGGTAGAGTTCTCAACTTTTTCGGCATAATAGGTGGATTTGGCTGCGTTGAGTGCCATCTTGTATTTCTTGATTGTGAGTTTGTATTTAATTTTTTTCTCCTCATCAAAAAGTTTTCGCCATTGTCTTTCTTCTCGTTTACACTCCTGTTTAAGGAGTCTCAGCTCTGAATTGAACCAGGGCTGTTTGTTCGGACCTTTTTTCTTAGAGATGCGTGTTTTAGGAAGCACACTGTCTAATGATTGTTCTATCCATTGATTAAAATCTGTGTTGGCCTTATCGATATTTTGATTGTTTATAGGTTCGTTCTGCTTCAGCGAGTCTATCCAATCATTAGGCTCTAACTTTGTCCATCGCCTGCCTAGAGTTTTATGAAGGGGTTGATTGGTACAAGGTCTGTTAATTTTCCATAAGAATGGTACTACCATATGGTCTGACCAGGGGATAGAATAAGGTGCGGATGTAGACAAATTCGCAACATTGGAGAATATTGGGTCTAAAAGGTTGACTTTAGAGTGAGTAGGGTGTTGAACAATCAAGTTGAGCTGGCATGCGGCTAGGTCTTTGATTAATTCCATAGCGATAGTGTCCGAAGGGTTGTTAAAATGAAGATTCAAGTCTCCTAATACTATAAAATTAGATACCTTAGTGGCTGAGTCCAGAATAGTTTCGATTAGTCCTTCGATAAATTGGCCAAGCTGGCCGGGGGGGACGATAAATTAAGAGACCGGAGATAGAAAGTTCTGGAGAATAGGAGATAGAGAATAATGTGCTCTCACAATCTAGGATAGTCGTGTTAGTCAGGCGACAGGTTAGATGTTCCCTGTACAAAATGGCGATCCCTCCGCCAACTTTAATTTCTCGGTCTCTATGTTGGATCAGGTATCCAGCAGGTAGGGCCTGGGTGATGTCGGGGCCGGAGGACGGGCCAAGCCACGTTTCTGTTAGAAACAAAACGTCCACATTTAGATCTTCGATCAGTAGAGCTATTTCTGTGGAGTGCTTTGGTAAGGAACGGCAATTAACTAGTGCCATCTTTAGAGCGGTGTCTACTGTCTTCTTATTTTGTGCTGGCGTAGTTTTAATAATGGCCTCGGTGGTACTGAAAAAGCAGTTATTACAGGAGGAGGGGCCGAGACCAAGGTCGATCGAATGGCTGCAAGGTGATGGGAGTATCCTATTGAGCGTAAGTAAATGCGAGCGGGAGTATGTTATAGGGCATGAGGTATAAAAATCAAGAGTCTTGGGCCCTAAGCCCGACTGTGCGCGAACGGGCGCAAACGGGCATGACTCTGGCACGACTCCGGCGCAGATCCGGCGCGCCCGCTGACCGCGTCCGCTGCGCTGAGTCATCCCTGCCCGTTTTTATACTGCTGGGAATCGCGTCACGAACTACAGACCGACCCAAGATGGCCGCCAAAACCGGTGCTCTGCTCTCGGCGTCAACACTCGGCCGAGAGCAGGTCCGGATCGAGAGTAACGGGGATGACAGGGGTCTGAGGCGCCACTGAGCGCAAGGGGGGTCACAGGGTGGTCGTAATGCACCTATTCCAATCAGGTGACTATTTGAATCTCAGTGCAGAAAGTCCCAGTTCCCAGAGTATGGTACCTGTTTCCCCAGAAGAGGAGTATAGGTTGAAGTTCAGGGGCAGTAGGAAACTGTCTCACCAGTCTTGGGAGGATTTTGCAGGGGACTGTCAGTGTGCGCTGATTGAGTGGTTAGAGGTTCCCACGGGACCTGATTATGACAAACTGTTCGATCTTATTCTCAAAGAGTAGGTGCTCAGTCGTTGTTGGCCGGAGTTGCGGCAACACTTGTTGAGGTGTGAAAACATGGATCCATGGGAACTTGCAAGTGAAGCAGACCGCTGGGAGAGTGCCAGAGGTTCTGTAGAGTCATTAGAGAGTGAGTTCAACAGTAGTGGTACAGGTATCGTCCAGCCCAGCGTGGTGGAAGAGGCTCAGTGTAGCCCAGCTAGGTCCCAGTATAGTGAGAGGGGTGGAGGGGCTGACTACCTGGCTCAGTGGAGCAGGAGTCAGTGGGTGGCTGAGAGCCCTCAGAGGCCCGAAGCCCTGTCTCAGAACCTGGGTGGTTTCTTGAGGGAACACCAGGTTGGGGACCTAGGCTGTCCTGTTAGCCCATTTGAGGAGGATCTCCCAGTGAGTAGAGGACCTGGAGCATCTGTAACCAGAGCTCCTGTGGTTCTAGAGGCTGGCAGTACCGCTCCGGTAGGGAGGGTACAGGAGTCCAGCGTGAGGAGTGATTGGGGGATGAGTTTCCCAGTGGATGCACCAGTGGACCAGAGACTAGCCAGTTGGGCTAAATCTTCTTGGGGGGACCCGGGTGGCGCCACTTCTGGTCTGGGGGATCGTCACGCACTGTCAGGTGGACAGGGGACGGGAGATATGCGCCAGACAGACAGTCACACAACAGATGTGTCATTTGTTAGCCTCAGGGGGATTGTGTGTGCATCCCCAGAAGTCCTGGAGTGCCAGGCAATTGTTCCACCAAAGGTTTTAGACCGGCGGGTGGATGGCCAGGTTCAGGATCAGCCTGACCTGAAGGGTAGGACGACTGTAACCAGTGTCCTGACCGGTTCTTCTTCCAGAGGAACTTCTCCAGTTGGGAGAGGGCAGACCTCTGGAAGGGGGTGCAGAGGGTGGGAGAGCCCACCTCTGACCCCGGTGCAGCCTGAGGGGTTAAACCCTGGGTTGGAATGGCGTGCTAGGTGTACCCCTCGCCGGAGGAGGAGGAACCCTAGGAGAAGAGGTAGGGGGAGGAGAGCCTTCCCTGAGACTCCTGGTCCGCCTGAGGTTGTAGACCCTAGGCTGGAGAACCAGTGGCAGTCTGGCCCTGTCTTGCAGACAGGAAGAGTGGAGAGTGGCTACTATGGGCCTGGGGTTACTACCCCCCACTTCGTGAGTAGGCAGGAACCAGTGGCACCTGGGTGGCCTAGGGCCTGGTCCTGGCCGCGGACAGCTGAGGAGTACCAGTGGGGTAGCCCAGTTGGTCCTTACAGTAGCTTTAGAAGGAACCCTAGGGGTTCACCGTGGCATAGGACAGGAGGGTGTCCCGGCAGTGGCGGGCCTGCGTCCGTGTTCTATCGCCCCAAGCAGGGAAGTCCATCACGGTGGTGATTGTTCTCCCCTGCGTTTTGGCTGGAAGGGGGTTGTGTTGGACTTGGCCCTTAGGGCTGGTTCCCCCCTAATCTTTTTGCTTTTATTTGTGACCCTGTGTTAGTGATTTTTAGGTCTCTGCGCACTTTTCCCTGGGTCCCAGAGTGAAAGTGCGTGCGTGTAGTATGGCTGGCCTGCCCTCCCATAGGAATGCATGGGGAATGTGTGTGTCCCTGGTAGCTCCTGATGCGTGGGGAGTGCAGGCTCGAATTTAGTATGTGTAAACTCGTGAGAGTGAATGCTGCGAGATGGTGTATGCGGCATGTATGTGTCTAGAAGGGAAGTGCTACTTCTGGACATTGAGATATGTGTGCAGTGAGGGTGCTGGAGCGTCATTGGCTGGAGCTGGCTGGCATGCCAGGCTCCAGGAAGTCGGGATGGGTCTGCCCGGTGGTGAGTGGGAGATTAGCATGAGTGATGTGTGGGAGGAGTGTACCTGTGTCCTGGATGGGCTGGGTTTTCCCCACACAATGCTGGCTCCGCCCCCCTGTGGTGTGTCTAACGACCCTAGCCTCCCCAGTGAATGAAATGGGTGGTTGGGCCATCAAGAGTGCTCCAGAACCAGCTGCGACTGGTTTCTCCCCCACCCTGCACCCTTAGACAAAGGATTTACAGTATAAGAAGGGGCTGTGTCCCCACTGAAGTTGTTCTCTTTTCTGATCATGCCAGAGGGGGCTGTTGCTGCTGCTGGGGCCAGGAGGACCGCCACTTGGACTGTCTACCTGCCTGGAGACCCAGTGTGCTGGCTCTGGCCCAGCCTTGCCCCCCTGCCTGCCTCCAGCCCCTGCTGGAGCTTGTGCTGTGCCTACAGCACTGAGAGCGCTGCTCTCTGCCCTTCAGCTCTAGGGAGCGCTGAAACCCTTTCCTAGCGCTTGAGAGCGCTTCAGTGGGCTCCTAGCGCTGTAATTTATCCTGTGGCGCATGGGAGCGCCCTTTTCTTGCTGCTAGCGCTGCTAGCGCTTTTGAGAGCCCAGCCGGTGCCCACCCGGCATCAGCCCGAAATTACGGTGCATAGCGAGTGCCTACCTCGCTTTATATTTAATTTAGAGGCCGGTGCCCACCCGGCATTGCCCCGTTTTGGAGATATTAATTTATCACGAGGGAGCCCACTCCTCGGATAATGGGACCCCGCCTGCCTATCTAAAGCGAGCCGCCGCGCTGCCCGCGGCGACCCGGAAGTCCCGCCTCCATACCCCCGGGGCCGCGCTGCCATTGGCGGCCCCAGAGGAAGTCAGGCGGGTTGCTGCGTGACGGGGCCAGGCGGAGAAGAAGTCAAGCAGCCGGCCGTGTCCCCGAGGCTCCCCGAGTGGAGAGAGGAGCCCCGGGAGAAGGAGCAGAGCCTGCCACGTCTGGTCGAGGCCCCGGAGAGGGAGAGGAGCCCGCCCGCGGCACCAGAGCCGCCGCCAGACAGCCGGTGAGTGACAGCAAGGGAGGGGCGCCGGGACACATTGTCGGTGTCCGCCCCCCCCCTCCCCGGTAGCGCGAGATCGCGCTAGGTTGCAGAGTGAAGCCACGAGGCCTTCAAGGGAGCGTTATTTGAGGCTGAGTCCCCCGTGAGGGACTCCACCGAAGCCCCAATTTGTTAAAGAGCCTGAGAGAGGCTCGAGTTGCCAGATTACTTTGTGCAGAGCCCAGCGAGGCTCCTGGGGGCAATTCGTTCTGTGAGCCCAGAGAGGCTCGAGGTCAGTTCATTGTGCGTGAGCCTGCGAGGCTCTTGGGGACATCTGTCTTGGTCCTGAGTCCCCCGAGAGGGACTCCAACGACGCCTCATTGTTCTTTGAGCCCTGAGTGGCTCTCCAGTTGTTCTGGGGTCCCCCGAGAGGGGCCCCCCTGCCCACATTCGTGACGAGCCCTGAGAGGCTCAGGGCATTTCCTGTTCTTTCGAGCCCAGAGAGGCTCTTGCGCCCACAGTTGCTTTGCGAGCCCCGAGGGGCTCAGGGGGCCAGTTCGTTGTTCTAGAGCCCAGGGAGGCTCATCAGTGCCACAGTGGTGGTTCTTGAGCCCACGAGGCTCCAACGTTGCGCTAACTTTCCCTGCATCAGTTGCCCAGCACTTTGCGGGCAACTGCCACGTTTAGGCCCTGACATTGGGACACAGGGACTGTCACAGGTGGTGACTTATCTGAGTTTTGCGCAACTGTGTGTTTTTGCTTACACCTCTGAATGGGTAGATTATTCATCATGTGTTCTCTTGTGCTTTGTCCTTTTACACCGCTGAATGTATTGTGATGCATCATGTGTTTCCTTCCTTAGACCCCTACAGGTATAGCAATACTTAGGTGGTTTCCTTCTTGCTAGTACAGGTGGTGCTAGCAGAGCCCAGGTTCCCTAGTGTAATCTCCTAAGATAGTGAGGGTTGCATAGGTGGTGCTCACCTGGTACCAGTAGTGACTGGTTGTATGTTATTTTTGTGCTACAGTGATACTTCTATGATCTAAAAAGTGCTACGTTCATAAGTGCTGATTCCTGACAGTGGTCCAGGTGGCCCTGTCTTGTACATAATCCCCTGTAAATTCTGCTTGTGCCTCTGGCACAATGTAAAGTGTGTGTTTTATCTAATGTATGTTTATCGGAATACAAAGGCTATTTTTTATATAACCTTGTGTGGAGTTTCCTTTGTGGTGGGTCTTGGGTGTTGTTGCTGGGGTGCATGCGCAAATACTTAACTCATACCGCCTCCAAGTTTAGCCTTGCTGCTCGCGCCACGTTACCTAGAGGGTGAGTAGGGGTTATCTTGGTGTGTAACTCCCTTGCCCTGACTTAGGAGTGGTGGTCTCTGACTGACTTTGGCGCAAGCCCTGGCCAGCCAGGGATCCCATTTCTAACATATATCATTCAGACTTTACGTTACCCTACGGTGCCTGTTCCATTCTACTTCTATTTCATCATTCCTTATCTACAGCACAGATTTAGCCCTGACGAAGTTACAACACGTAACGAAACGCGTTGGCTGTGAATGTCCTTTTGGTATAATTAGCTAAATAAAGAAAAAAGAAAAATCAAGACTTCAAGTATTTACGTAATTCCTTTGAGTGCGCCTTCCATTCTGTCTTCAATTTTGTGGGTTTAATTTGTGCCCAGGGACAACGGGCACAGGAAGTGTGCTGCACCACCTTTAATTTTTTTTGGACTAGTGCTCTGGTTTTGCTAAACGTTGGTCTTGTTGTCCTGTTGCTTTTGTTAACGTATAGGCGGAAAGGCGTACAATAGACCGCTGCTCCACTCGCGACGAAAAGCGTCTCTGAGCGAGTGCCGCCTTGGAAATTCCACTGCGCAGAACTGATGACATTGCGTGTTCTCTTCGGTGGCGAATAGATCTATCCAAGGCTCCCAACTGCTGAAAGAGACCTTGCGCCACGTCCGAGTTCAGACGCCATTCGTGATCCATCATGCACCGGCGGCTGAGTTCGTCCACCATGGCGTTCAGGGAACCTGCCAGGTGTTGCACCACCAGGGTGACACCCTGGTGTTCCAGCCACTGCCAGAGGCGCAGAGCCTCCTGGCAAAGGGTCCACAACCCCACCCCGCCCTGTTTGTTGGAGTACCACATGGCGGTGGTGTTGTCCATGAACACCTGCACCACACTCCCCCGGACAGAGGGAAGGAATGCCTTCAGTGCAAGTCGGATCGCCCGTAGCTCCAGAAGGTTGATATGGAGCCGGGACTCTGCCGGAGACCAGAGTCCTCTGATTTCCGCCTCTCCCATGTGGCCCCCCAGCCCAAGAGGGACGCATCCGTCACTACTACGTGCTCCGGTTGGGGTAGGAAGAGGAATCTGCCGCTGACCCAATCGCGGTCCGTGAACCACCACGGCAACTCTGCCGCTGACCCAATCGCGGTCCGTGAGCCACCACGGCAACTGTTTCGCAGTGCCCTTCAAGATCAGGGCGTGGTCAGACAGGTTGCTCTGATGCTGGGCCCACTTAAACTTCAGGTCCCGCTGCAGAGCCATCATCCACCATCTGGCGTGATGCACCAGAAGGATGCAGGAGGCCATCAGCCCCAGAAGCCGCAGCGTCAACCTGACAGAGACTCGGGATAAAGGCTGAAAGATTGGAATCAGAGCTTGAATATCCCGAACCCGCTGTTCGGGAGGATAAACCCGAAACTGTGCCGAATCCAGAACCGCTCCCATGAAGAGGAGCTTCTTTGAGGGACACATGTGTAACTTCGGCACATTGATGGAGAACCCCAGCAGGTGCAGGAGGTCGGCCGTAGTCTGGAGGTTGATGATGACTGTCTGGGTCAAGCCCGCCTTCAACAACCAGTCATCGAGATAGGGGAAGACTGACACCCCTAATCTGCGCAGGTGAGCTGCGACAACCGCCATCACTTTCGTGAACACCCGAGGGGCGCTGGTAAGGCTGAAGGGGAGCACACCAACTGGAAGTGCTCGTGGTCTATCGTGAACCGCAGGTAACGCCGGTGGACCAGCAGGACAGGGATGTGAAAATATGCGTCCTGCAGGTCCAACGCTACCATCCAGTCTTCTGGGTCTAGGGCAGCTAAGACCTGAGCAAAAGTCAGCATCTTGAACTTCTTCCGGAGGAAGCCGTTGACATTCCGCAGGTCCAAGATAGGGCGTAGGCCCCCTTTGCCTTTCTTGGGAACCAGAAAGTAGTGGGAGTAACAACCACACCCTACTTCTGGCCCAGGAACGCGCTCGATGGCCCCCTTGGCCAAGAGGGCCGTAACTTACTCTTGCAGAAGTTGCAAGTGATCCCCCGACACGTGGTGGTACTGCGGTGGCATGGCTGGAGGGGTCGCCTCGAAGGGGAGGGAGTAGCTCCTTCGGACGATTTGCAGCACCCACCGGTCCGATGTGATGGTGCGCCAGTGGAGGTGATGGCGAACCCTGCCCCCCACTGGCGTCAAATGGGCCTGAAAGCTCGGACTAGGAAGGCTTTGAGGCGGATGCTGCGGGGGTGGATGTGGACTGTGTGAGAAGTTGGCTTGATATGTGATGTCCACTATTCTAGTGGGCACCCTGTATCAGTCCAAACAACCCTTATGGTGATGGTTGTAAAGTCAACCTTATAGACCAGCTATCCTAGTGGTAGCATGGCCAAAGCAGTCTTAGGCTAAACTCAAGAGGGCATGTGAAGCCAGCTGTTTTACCATATGTAACCCCTTTAATACCAAATGAAAGGACACCACACAGCTTTTATATAATTTATATATGTATTTATTTCTAACACAACCCCTCTGAACTCTTTATGAGGTCAGAGGCACAAGCACATAACAAGATACTTAATTATCATACAATAAGTTGCACAATATACAGTAGCACCCTAGAGGCATGTCAAACCATATACTAAAATAGTGGTATAAGAACCACGTCACAAACAAAGGAAAGGCCTAGGGAATCGCTGGGGCTACACTGTACTACCAAAGGATAGGAAGTAGGAGGCCCTCAGGAGGCGTGTACAGTGTCTTTACACACACGCAAGTTACCATAGAGTTAGAATGGGAACGAAAGAATTGGAAACTAGTTCTTTTAGGTCACTTCCGGATGGACTAGGAGAAAGCTACTTGAAAGTTAGACACTAAGATAGTGAATACCCGCAGGAGCACCCGAGTACTCGCATTACCTCACCCACAGGAAGCGGGTGCATAGGTGTCAAAGTGTGTCGGGTTTCGTAGCTGAATCCTATGGAGCCTTGAAGAAAGATGCTGCAGGCGACCAGGAGAGAATTGTCCGGTTGGATCCAAGGGCGGATCGAGGATGAAGAGTACCTGAAAGCAGAGGGGACAGAGTCTGGGTCACTAGCCAGTGACCAGGAAGGAACCAGGCGATGTCGCGAAGCAATCAGGTGATGTCGTGAAGCTGGTCTCTGCAGCCACGTGGACCAGGAGGTATCGACGACGACCAGGAGCTGGGCACGGACTGTCCCACGAAGGATCTCGCTGTCGGCGGTGTCGGCTTCCGGATTGGAGTCAACAAGCCTTGGATAAGGCAACCCACGCAGGCATCGAAGATGGCTTCTAAATCAGACCAGCAAGGTATGATGGGCTTCTCCTTTTCAGGGAAGCAAGGGCCAGCCTGGAGCAACCAGACCAGTGGTGTAGATTCAAGGTTTCGCCGTCACAGAGGCCACTAGCCAACGGGCAAGTGACCAGACAGACGTGTTGAGCAGGAAAATGCAAAAGGGCCCCACGCAGCATTCGAGGAGTATGGAGGGATGATCTTTGGTGCAGATGATGCTCGGGGCTGGGGCTTCTCAATCCCCAATGCACAACTTCGAGGGTGCCTCAGAAGTTGCACGGAAAGTAATTCGCTGGCTTTCCAAGATGGCCGGTCCCACGTCTCGCGTCGCCTCCACGGGTCTCAGCTTTGCTGTGGCTCGGGCTGAAGGAAGAATGGAAGACCGTGTCTTGTCAGGCTCTGTGTTCGGGCTCCGGCGGGAGCGACGACATAGCAAACCGTTGATCCCTTGATGGTGCCTGCTTGTGCAGGGTGGTCACTCCTTGACCACAAGGGAGATTCTTCAGTCTTCTATCTTCAATTAGAACGTCGAAGGCCCAGAGTTTTGTTTCAAGTTTCAGTCAGGATTAATCTAAAGTCTTGGGACTCTGCTCCTACCTATATACCAAATCTAGAGGCTGGATTACCTGCTAGGTCCCTCCTATGGGTGGGACCAGGGAAGGGGGGTGGTTACACCCCTTTCCCTTTGTCCAGTTTCGCACCAGAGCTGGGGCTTGAGTCCCCCAACACCAGTTTGAACTGGACTATGCATGGGACACCTTGTGTGCCCCAGGCAGTGTCTCATTTCATTCAGCCCTCCCTGCCCCAATACACTAGAGCCTGTCTGGCGTGGTGCTAGCATCTCCCAAGACAGGAAACCTATTGTCCAAGCCTCCCTCGCTGGAAGGACTCCCAGCAGCAGGAGGTCAGACTTGTGTCTGTGGCAGCAGCATACATTTTGTGATGCTGAGGCTCTGGTTAACTTTAACGGGGTTTAGTGGGAACAACATGTCTGCTCCCTCTAGAAGGGTGGAATGCTACCCCCGCTGCCAGAACTGACGAGGGGGTAGTATTCCAAAGCGTATGACACCATACACAACATGTTTTGATAAAGCCAAACCAGAGTTCGCATTTAACCGCGAGGTTCATAATGCACTTAAGAGTATATGGTATGGCTATATCCTAGATCAGGTGGAGCAGTCCGGAATGCGGTCTGGGAGTTAGAGGCCTGGATAACCAGGCTCTCGGGGTGGGGTGGGTGGACAGGAAACTAGGGTCGCCCGGGCCGGGCGGTGGCGTCTGGCCTTGTTCCGATCTACAGGGGGCCTGTAGCGGGCCTGGACAAGGCGTTGTGAACGTATCTAGGACCCTATTTAAAACATTCCCGATGTATGCCCTTATGTGGTTATATCAAATCATATCCTTATAAAGGCATAAGAATCATATCCATATTAAGTCATAGGCAATGCAGTCCAAATACGGCAAGGCTACTCCCATAGACTCCTAGAAAGCACAACGCGTTCTTAAACAAACCAAGCCTCCAGCAGCCCGGGAATTCCCCCGGCTTCGGTATTGATTTGTCCTAGAACTCCTGGAGTCCTGAAAGAACTGCGAGATCTTAGTGACGTCTTATGTCCAACCTTACGTCAAACTCAGCACCTTCCAGGTATAAATATACCAACATCTGCCTTAAGCAACACACAGTGGTTTGGAGCTTGCCCACGCCCTGCTGATGCGAGTGTCGAAGGAAGCCGACCCTCCTTGCTGACGCACTGAGAGAGACGCTGTCTTTTCTCCTACCGAGAAATCCAGCTCCAGTGTTTCCCGGTCACCTTTGCAGGTTGCTGGGAGATCGAGTCCTGAGAGAGAGATACAAGACCTCCTTCATTCTATACCCAAGGTACAGGGCTGATTAGACCCTTAGAGAATTCTTGATTCAGATTCTTGGCAATAAACTATAACTCATCTACTCCTTCCCACGTACTAGGCTTAGGTTAGGTACACCGGGGTAGGCGTATCTTAGAAACACCAGTTGAGTACGTTTAGTCATTATTTTATCATTGTATGTATTTTATCCATTTTAAGTATGGCTTAGAAACCATATAAATGCTTTTACAGTATTATTTCATAATACTCATCATCATCAAATAAGCTTTATTCGGCGTTTGGCCATAAAAGCAACACCATAAAATACATACACGTAAAAAATAACTCAACATAACATTACCTAGATAAAAGAAAAGTGAGTTAAGACCCAACTAAAAATAGTTTAGCATATCAGCAGTTCTAAATAGAAACCCCAAAATACACAGAAACCCCCTTTTTCACCCGCTGTTATTGTGGATCGGTGCTCGAGGACCAGGGTAAAAGTCATGGAGGTCCCAAATACGAATGGAGCCATCTCCAAGTTTTGGCTGGATAGATCGCAAGAGGGGGGCAATGTTCCTGTTCTTAAACCTAACCAGAATCAAGTCCCCCGGAATATTTTTGGGCAGATGTCCAAGCCACCCCACCCTTCTGACGCTCTGTATCCCACCGTCTAGCAAAGAAGGTAATGGTCTGTTGTTTTGGAGCCAAAAAATGGCTTTGTTCAGTAGGTCCCGGTGCAGTTCACGTTTTCCTGGTCTGAGAGCGGGGACCCCAGAGAGAATGGTGACGTATGGGGCTGCTACGGGGGGTAAATCGATGCAATGTCTTCTATCTAGTGCGATCACAGGAGCTCTTTGTGGGGCATGGTCGAGATTACGGGTGATATTGCGATCACTTTGGATAGGTGGTATAACAGGGGAGACACATGTTTGCAATGTCCTGGGTGCATTGTCCGTAGGCCTTTTGTGGGTATTAGTGGGGGTAGAGCGTATGGGAGTTACAGTGTTTCTGGTGGGTGGGTATGACCGTGCTACCGTTTTTTCAATCCTGCATAGTCTATCTCCCAAATCATTTAATTTGGCAACCAGTGGAGAAAGAGCAGTATCAAGCAGACGCTCGATTTGGGCCAGAAGGGTCGATTGTAGGGGGGATCGAGACTCAGCCTTATCCAGTGGTATTGCGGCTGTATTGGGGCCGGGTACAGAGGGGCTGCAGTTATTAGAAGGAGGGAGGGTTGTAACGGGGGAAGGCTGGGGGGAGCAGATTGCTTGAGCAGTGTCTCGAGACACTATGGGGGGGGATACAGCATCCGGGATATAGTGTGTGCCACAGAGGGCATTCAGCTCTTCCCAGATAGACATTAGAGTTGGGTGAATGAAGCAGTTCAAGGCAATAGGGATGGAAGAAAAGGAGCTTGACTGTACCTTCACCAAAGCTGGAGCCAAGAGTAGTGGCCCGTCCCGTCCTCCTAGTGCCTCTGAGGGCTGCAGAGGGCCCGCCCTTTGCCCGGGCTTAGCCCGGCGGTCCCGCGCGCGTCCCGCAGGGACAGGAGGTGTTCCGCTGTTTGTAGGCGCCTCCTGGCGCAGGCAGTGACGTCCCAGGTGCGCCTCTGCCACCGGGGCACCTGGGGATTGTGGTCTGGGTCCTGCTTGCCGTTTCCCTCACGGCGCTCGGTGGAGTCTGGACTTCAAGAAGGTTAATGTGCTTTAGGACTCTGCCGGTCCCCCTCCCGTCAAGGATCAGGTCTGATATGGCCCCCACGGAGCTGTCGGTGCTCCGCTGTTTGTAGGCGCCTCCTGGCGCAGGCAGTGATGTCCCAGGTGCGCCTCTGCCACCGGGGCACCTGGGGATTGTGGTCTGGGTCCTGCTTGCCGTTTCCCTCACGGCGCTCGGTGGAGTCTGGACTTCAAGAAGGTTAATGTGCTTTAGGACTCTGCCGGTCCCCCTCCCGTCAAGGATCAGGTCTGATATGGCCCCCATAATACTCATTTTACTGTACGCACTTTACTTTATGACAAGTATTGCAATTGTGGCAATTCACTTCTCTTGCACGAGAAAGAAGACTGCTCAATAAATAACCACTTTTATTGAAAACGCCCGTCTCTCTATTTCTCTGCACTCCTAGTGAAACTAAGCATGCACTATTGACTGAGTGAAATAGCTATCTATTGTTTCCGCGACTCTGGAGATATTCCTTATTTCAGGGGGAACAAAGTTGTCATGTTATATGGTTGTCAGAAGCTAATCCCTTCTTGTGTATTCGAGAAAGTTTCTAGTGACCTCTGAGCTAGCTGGCACACACAATTAAGCCTAACATTTTCAATAGAGACCTAGTCGACCTCAGTTCTACGTCTACACTATCGTTTATGTTATTCCAATGCGCAGAGCCTATTGCGAATATAGGAACTACACTACACAGGTGCCCAACAGAACATCAGTAAGGGCCTCAATTAACGGCAGTAGAGGCTCCGAAGAGCTTGCCTGCGGTTTAAGGACCTCGGTGAGGAGGTTAGTCCTCACAGCCGCGACGGGGAGCTCAGGGCCAAGGCCTTGGCCGCCTTCGTCAACACCACGCTGTAAGCAGCCCACTCCTCCGTAGCCACGGTAGGAGGGGAGACGAATCCAGTGTCGGGCGAAGAGTCCAGACCACTGGCCTCCCCTAGCTCAACTGCCCTGTCCTGATACGACTGGCACTCCCGTGGGAGGGTCCTCAGACGCCTCCCAATCCTCCTCGCCTCCCATCTCCTGATAGTCAGGTGCAAAGGATGGGGCCGGATCATAGAAATATTGCTCTTCTCTCGGCGTCAGTACGATGCCGGATCTGGAACGAGGGAGGGACCGGGGACGACGTCCGGGGACGGAGTCGAGGGCGACCCCCTGGGGGTTGGCGCAGCGGAGGGGTCGTAAGGTCGACCAGCGGTGACCCGGATCCGGACCCGGATCCAGTGGGGCCCTGCAGCATCGGGACCAAAGTCGTCGATGGCGCTGAAGCACCCGACGGCGCTGGGGCCAAAGCCCCCAGCCCGCTTGGGCTCCCAGTCGTGGCCGCGGGGCCGGAAGGCACCACAGCGGGACCCGACGGAGGAGAGAGCGACCTCATGGCCATGAGGAAGGCATCTGTCTCCTCCAGCGTTGCGTTCAGCCCAGGGACCAGCGGGTATGGAGCTGCCGCGGCGCCTGCGGCTCCGGTGGAGCCGCGTGGGCGGTGTCGCCCGAACCACAGGCCGGATCGCGCGAGCTTCGTGGGGGAGTCGGAAGAGCTTTGTCGTCTCTTCGACTTCTTGTTCCTCTTACCTGAGGACTTGAAGCCCCACGAATGGTGTCGATTCGCCGAGCTGTGGTGACTGTTCCCGGCGAGCGGTACTTCGACCTCCTCCTCGACCGGGACCGTGAACGGCGCAGAGTCGACTGCCGTAGCTCGAGGCGCTTGCGGGACCGTTCCCGCCTAGCCTTCGACATCAAGGCCCGGCAGTCGGGGCACGACTTGTCGTCGTGGTCGACCCCAAGGCAATACAGGCACCAACGGTGGGGGTCGGTAACCGACATCAGGCGGTTACAATCGGCACAGGATTTGAACCCGGGCATCCCTACCGGCACCGAGAGTCTACTGACTCAAAAAAGGATCACAAAAGTTAGTCAAAAAGTGACTAAGAAGTACTGCTTTTTCCGGATCTGCGCTTGCTGGTGCAGGAAAAAGAAAAACTGACATCAGCGCGCGAGGGCGGCTAAGTACGCCGACGACGCAATCCCGGCGCCAACGACGCAGACGACGGACCCGCAGACGACGCCTACCGACGCGCAGGGGTACTGCTACGCAAAACTTTCCCGATCCAGTCTGATGCCTGGGGATATTCTAAGGTAAGGAATCTAACACTAACCTGTTTCTTTCAGACAGAGGTAAATACCTGTGGTTCAAAGACACAGGCCCTGGGGAGTAAGACCAACACTGCAGGGGCCACCAAACAGCAGAGGTTGCGCCACAAGAGCACAGGGGAGGCTGGGTGCAGAGTGCAAAGGAGGCGTCATGTGCACTGTTGAAGCCAATGGAGATCCTCGGTGGGGGAAGGACGCTGCAGGCTTGGTTCAATCAATCATTCAGGGATTTGTAAAGCCCGCTACTCACCCGTCTCAAGGCATGGGGGGGGGGGGGTGGCGTACAAGCAGCTTCGATTAAGCCATAGAGCCAGGTGAGGGAATTTATGATGTTGAGCGGGAGCTCGTTCCAGAGGCTGGCTGAAGGAATGCCACGACTGGAGTAGAAAGCTGGATAGTGGGGGCATGTTGAGACACTGTCGGTTGGGCACACCAAGGCCATGGGGGTGCAGATGCAGGGGTGCCTTTTGGAATCAGGTTTTCTCATCAGCTCTGGTCTTACTAGGGGAGACACTTCAGGGCGAGGCTGCAGGCATGAAACGGAAGATCAAGAAAGGTTGTTCCACACTGGATCCCATTTGAGCATCGCCCGGAGACGTCACTGGGCTGGGGGGCCATCTGGACTTGGGCCGTGGGCGTCTGGTACAGAGTGGTTCAAGGTCGCAGATCCGCTTGAATCCCGAGTCCATTGCAGGAGTTCTTTGATGGACAAATCCAGTGCCCAGAGGAGAAAAGAGTCTTTGTTGAAGACAGCCCAGGTCCCCGAGGTTCTTGGAGGTTGCAGGCTGCAGGCCACGCAGATTTCTTGGAGCAGGGTCGTTGAAGCAGGAGATAGGCCGGTAGGGCTGGGGCCCACGCCAGTCGTCGTCAACTTTTTCTCAACTGCTGCATGGCTCTTCGGTCCTTCATCTTCTTAGGTCATTGAATCGGAGAAACAAGGTTCAGGGAGCCCTTAAATACTGAATTTAAGGGTGTTACTGAGGTCGGTAGGCAGTAGCCTATGGTCACTGTCCCTTAGGGTGACTGCACCCTTTGGGTACTCCCTCCCTTTACGGAGAGGGGTGCATCCCTGTTCCTATTGGGCCTAATTCTCTAATTCAAGATGGAGAATTTCAAAGAGAGGGGTTCACCTCAGCTCCTTGCGACCTGAGGGGTGTGCTAGGCTAAGGTGAACACTCCTACTCTGCTTACTAATTTTTCCACCTGTCCTGCCGTCAAAAGTGGGGTTGGAAAGGGGGTTTGTCTCTCCACTAGTTTGAGGTGCCCAAATCAGAGTAACACATGGTGACTCAACGCCAAGAGTTGCTGTTCCTGCAATCAGGAGATGTGAAGCACCTCCACCCAGGTTAGGCCTTGTTCCTGACCTTTGAGAGCACCAAGGATTCTCACCCCATGAGGTCAGAAACTTGTCTGGTGGTGGCTGGCAGAGACTAGTCAGCCAATACACTAGCAGATGGTCGTTTTTCAGGGGGCATTGCCCTCAAATTCTATTCTATAATAAATCCAACACTTGCATCAGTGTGGGTTTATTAGGCTGAGAAGTTTGATACAGAACCTCTCAGTCTTCAGTAAAGCCATCCTGGAACTGTGGAATTTGTGGTGACAAACTCCCAGCCCATGTACTCAAAATATCTTCACTGCACTTATAGTTTCCAAGAATGAACTCAGACCCCATAGAGGTATATTGCTCAGGCAGCTATGCCCTCACCCGTGGTGTAGTGCACCCTGCCATACGTGTGACTTACCTATGCTACAGGCAGTGGAGTGTAGGCAAGGCACTCCGGTACCATGTCGTACACCAAAACACAATGGCAGTGTGTATGTGTCTGGTGTGGCACAATACATGCTGCCGCCCCAAGGGACTCTCCTTGGTCACAAGGCCCTTGATATCACTGGTACCTTTTACAAGGGACTTACATGTTGGTCAGAGGTCTGCCAATTGTGGAAACAATGGGAGATGTTAGGGAAAGAACACAGGTGATGGGGCCTGGTTAGCAGGATCCCAGCACACACTCAGTCAAAGTGCATAGGAAATCTGGCAAAAAGTGTGTGTGGAGGGGGTTATGGCAACAGAAACCCACTTCACTACATTGCCCAAGTCATTGAGGATGTGTTAAATTCAAGATTGCAGGGTGCAGCACATTATGTGGCCAAATGCCACTCCCATGAGACACCGAATGACAGTCAGTGTTACTGCTAACTTTCCCTGCTTCATGCACATAAGAACATTAAATGTTGCAGGCTTTTTCCAGACAGCCTATTACTCTTGTTTTTTATTGGTGTTCCTCGGACCATCCCGAACCCATATTCCATTTATTTATTTCTGAGAGCATGACAGCTGTAAAATTGTAAAGTTTCTAGCTTCATTTTTATGTGCTTCATGTATTTTATTTTTTATATTTCATTTACTGATTTGATTTGCCCATCCCAAGGCAACTACTATAACACATTTGCATACATTTGTTGCACCATGCCAGCATACCAATCTAAATAAACATTGCCAAAGCCAATAGGTAAAGTGTTATTCTTTTTACTTAAGGGTTCTTCTTGAGTTTTTGACTTGTTCTCTTTTGGCTTCCATCAAAAATATAAAGTGACGTGGCATGGATGGAGAATTTTTTGGAAGTGTCTTCTGTCTAAAGTGGTGGCTTATTAGTACACCAGTAGTTAGTTATTTAAAATATGCTTCCTTAATTATAAGAGCCTTTTGAGATGTTTCTCTTATTTCTATGAGGCATCACTACGCCCTTTGCAGGTCTTCAAGTAATATGGGCATGTTTAAAAAAAAAATCATTGCTCAGGAGCAGTGGGGAGAACAAGGCCAAGTTACAGACAGGTTCCCGATCCTCAGAGGGGTAAGGCAAGGGTGTGTTCCGGCCCGACACTCTTTTCGCTGTACATTAACAGGGTTATTGACTACTTTAAGGACCACCCAACGGATGCCCCTAAGTTGAATGGCATGCCGGTACCCCTGCTAATGTTTGCAGATGATACTCTTAATTTCCAAAACGCAACAAGGGCTACAGAAGGCCATTGGGCGTTTTGAAATGTTCTGCAAAGATTACGGCCTTACCATCAATGTGTCAAAGACCAAATTTATGGTCATGCACAAACATAAGTTTGTGAAAGGGAGGGCCATCATGAATGGTGAATTGCTTGAACAGACCCAATCCTTTACCTATCTTGGCATTACACTGGGTTCAAGGCTTGAATGGAAACCCCATATTAATCAATTAGTTACTGGACATGCCCAGCTAGCGGTAATACTAATAAGGGAACTGCGCCTCTCGGCTACAAAACCCATTGCCCCAGCACTTAAAATTTATAACACCAAAATAAGCGCTTCCAAATTGTATGGGGCTGAATTATGGGGGCTTAGTAACATCACACAATTAGCTAACTCCCAAAACAAGTTTGTGAGGGGATTAGTTGGTCTCCCGTCATCCATGCCACTCTTGCCTCTCTACTACGATCTGGGCTGCCAACGACTTGAGGACGTGGCGCGGTATAAACAGTGGCATATTGGAGGAGGCTTTGGTTAACACCGGAACTCTCCCAGTATGCCCAGGCCCTCCTCGGAGTCCGAGACATGGATACAGCCAACAGAATTCCATGGTTTAGAGAGGTTAAGGCTGTTTACATCGCCATGGGCTTGGGCCCATTGTGGGAGAATCCTGCTGTTAACCCCTTCCCACCTCGAAAGGTTCTTAAGGAGCTCTACTGGTCAATGGTGTCAATGCAAAACTTTCGAACGTGCATTGTCCCATCACTCACAAGAGATCTTTTAGAGCTCAAGCATGAACCAGTTTATGAGGGTTATTGGGATATCATTACAATTCCCGAAGATCGGAAACGGTTTCACCAGTATAGGGTGTATAACCTTCCTGTCAATTCCTTTACCGGCAAATGGCTTGCTGGAAATAATTCATCATGTCCAATCTGTATTATTCAGCCGGAGAGCATAGCCCATATCTTCTTCATCTGCCCAGAGTACAAACACCCACGTCACAAGTGGCTGAAGTCTATATGTCTGTTGAAGGGCATTACCAACGGGACAGAGGCCTTAAGGATTTTCAAAACGGACTGTTCCGAAAGTATTGTAATTGCTGTCTCTAAATTCTTGCATTGGATGTGGGCTATACGGAGGAGAAAGTTACTCTAAAATTAAAACGAGTCTCTCTCTCTTAAATTCTATGTACTACTTTCACTGTGATGCCAATTGGTTAATGACCTCATATCTTTTTTAATTTAAATTATTGACTAGGTCCTAAATTTTGCTTATTTTTAAAAGATATTAATTTATTGTAACAGAATAACCAGTTAACTTGTTTTCCTGGCAGGAACACTGTGTCCTTGATATTGTTTGGGCTTTTTCTTTCGCCCTTTTTTAATATGTGTATTTTTTATAAACTGTATAGTCTTTCATGACATATGTGTTGAAATAAAGTCTTATTTGATTGATTGATTGAGTAATGTTTTTTGGAAAGGGCTGGTTATGGCTGTTACCGCTCTAAGATGAACTGTTCTTTTGTAAGAAAACCGTTACTTAGGTAAGTAGATCTTCTGTTTTATTCTGACCCTTTTGAAATAGAACTAAAATTTTACTTTTAACAACAATTGATTTTTATAATTTGATTAACAAATTATATATTAGAAATAATTATATACAGGCAATCTTTTCCGGACATTCTTAGCAGAGATTTAGTCGTCTCTACTTGTAAGTGGCTGCTCAGATGCCTTATGCCTATATTAATATTCTGGTGTTTCACCCAGCATTTACCCTTTCTGTGCTGGCACCAGTAGCTGACTATATAAAAGTGTGCCTTTAATGTCTGTGCAAACAGTCCTCTTTTGCTGAGCTTAAAAGCAGGTGTTAGTATATTTAGTGTGCAGGATGTTTAGAATCCGGTTTGTTTTTAGTCCCAGCAAACGGTGTGTATTGGAGTACAAAGTCAAGAAAGGGTGTGTCTGTGTAAAGAAGGAAATCACAGAACGCATGGTTACCCCCCACTTTTTGCCTCACATATGATGAACTTTGACTTGGTGTGACCTTGGTCCCTGCCAATCAGGTTCCCAGGGCCTGCGTTCTTTCCCAAAGCTGTACCTTCGCACCCCCCATTTGGCACCCCTCTGGCCACAGGTAAGCCCCTTCTAAACTGTACCAATGTGTGCCAAAAGCACTGTGACCAGGAAAGGCCTCTAAGGGCTGCAGCACCTATTGTACCACCCTTAGGGGCCCTGCACCCTAACACCCACACACTGCCAGTGAAGAAGGCATGTTTTGGTGCAGAGAAAAGTGAACAGTCGACATGGCACATATCCCTGTGTGCCATTCCTGCAACCCAATGCCTGGGACCTAGGTAAGTCACCCCACTAGCAGGGTGTACTAGCCCCCAGATTAAAAGAAATAACAATCTCACAGCTGACTAAATGTTGAACACCTCAATCTTAGAGTCCCAAAAGTATCAAGTCCTGTGCCAGTAGCCTCCGAGACCTGCTGTGGTTGGGTCCCACTGGAGATCCAGAGACAAAACTTCAAAAAAGCATGGAGGCAGCACCAGGGATGAAGTCACAGAATAGCCAATGTAATCTTTTTTTTCAACATTGTTTATTCTTCGTTATATGTTTAAATAGGACCACAGTCAACGCGTTTCGTTCCTGTTATAGGAACTTCATCAGGGCTGGAAGCAACACAAATTAACATATAAATAAACATATATATATTTATATATATATAAAATATTTACAAGCCCAACAACATATATATAAAACAATATACATACATAATGGCACTAACACTTAACACTAACCAATATTACCAAAAACATATCCAACAACCACAATTATATACATTGTGTACACATAAACCCACAGTGGTGACTTTAATTCACACATTTGTATTGACAATGTGTATTTTATTATTACTACTAGTGTATGATAGTCCGGGAAATGGAAAAGAGGAGAAAAAAGGAGAAAAAGATGGGGAGATAGAATAAAATGGACAAATATGTATACACATTAGAAGAGAAACACTCCTCACCAAATAAAATAATGAAAGGACCAAAATTCAATTCAATGAGTGCAGATGATATTGAGTCTAATCCGAAGAGACCAAGTAAAATCCAATTTCTAGCCAAAACAAACATAAACAAGCATTTACAATGCAATGGTTTTTTCGCCTTTGGAAAAGTTAGAGCTATTGGCATTGCTCATGACATTTCTTTTTTTTTTTTTTACTTATAAATAAATGGCATTGGTATTTACATTGCCAACAGCCCTCACAGCCCACACAGCCCTCACAGCCCTCACAGCCCACACAGCCCACACAGCTCTCACAGCCCACACAGTCCACACAGTCCACACAGTCCACACAGCTCTCACAGCTCTCACAGCTCTCACGGCCCACACAGCTCTCACGGCCCACACAGCTCTCACGGCCCACACAGCTCTCACACCCACACAGCTCTCACAGCCCACACAGCTCTCACAGCTCTCACAGCTCTCACAGCTCTCACAGCCCACACAGCCCTCACAGCTCTCACAGCCCACACAGCCCACACAGCTCTCACAGCCCACACAGCTCTCACAGCCCACACAGCCCACACAGCCCACACAGCTCTCACAGCCCACACAGCTCTCACAGCCCACACAGCTCTCACAGCCCACACAGCTCACAGCTCTCACAGCCCACACAGCTCTCACAACTCTAATAGCCCACACTATGCTGCTGTCTCTAAGAGAAGCACTTCCCAAATTCAAAACAGATCTCAGTTTCAGAGATTCATTCCCCAAATGCAACTACAGACATGTGCTTTCCCAAGGAAATATACTGCAAAAATAAAACAAGCATTTACAAGTGGGGCCGGAGACACGGACAGCGGGAGGGGGGGGGGGCAGGAATGGGCACACGGACAGCGGGAGGGGGGGCTGGAACAGGCACAGGCACAGGCACAATCAAAAGGCAGAAGGCAAGAAAAAACAAAACAAAGTTGTATCTGTTATTTTGGTGCAGGCTATAACCCACTTGCATGAGCTAGCTGCACAAAGGCGGAGTCTCATTTCAGGCCTGGAGGGACTCCCTGCACAGGGAGGGAGACTGGAACAGGCCTGAAGGGACTCACTGCAAACAGAGGGAGACTGAGGACTG
Organism: Lissotriton vulgaris; assembly: GCF_964263255.1. NCBI lineage: Eukaryota > Metazoa > Chordata > Amphibia > Caudata > Salamandridae > Lissotriton > Lissotriton vulgaris. Next base: position 475,364,584 of record NC_141700.1, on the reverse strand, counting down.
GCCTGGAGGGACTCACTGCACACAGAAGGAGACTGAGGACAAGCATGGGGGGACTCACTGCACACAGAGTGAGACTGAGTTCAAGTCTTGAGGGACTCACTGCACAGAGAGGGATACTGAGGACAAGTCTTGAGGGACTCACTGTGTCAATCTTTTTGGTGCCCCCCCCCATATGTCCTCCTCCTTGGATCCCCACACTATCACCTGGGCAAAAGTGCCCCTCCTCTCTCCATAGGCCTCTCTCACATACATTTCATTTGCTTTAAAGCCTGGTAAAGGCTAGATTTACTGTTCCTCTTAGGTATCCACATAAAATACATGGCAGCCAAAACTGCCTCAAGCTAAAACTCTGATCTTTCTCTCTAGCAGAAACATTAATCACAAGAGTTATAATTAAATTTTCATTGCTGCCCGAAAGCTGGATGCACAAGGAACTCTGCAGCAGGTGCTTTTAAATCCTATGTGATTGCTAAACACAGCGCCTCCCTGTGGTAAGTGCCCCCCCCCCACCCTTCAAGGTCAGCACCAAGTGCAACCCCACTGGTAGCACCTCCCTAAAGCCGGCCCTGACCTAATTACAAGTGCATAACATCCTAAATCATTCCTAAAATCTGCCAGAATTGTGCCGAAGTACCCGTCAGACAAACTGTAAATCAGGAGCTTTGTCCCTCCCCAGCCTCCCCAGCCTCCTCTGCTCCCTATGTTTTCCCTTGTCTGGTTCCCACTCACTGTTTCTTTCTATGTTCTTCCTCCACTCTCCATAACTTGTTTCCTGTTCAGAGCTTCTCTCGCTCATCTCTTGACTTGGCCACTACTATGCTACCAGACACCCTATCCCATGCCCCTATGCTCCTGACATCCCTCCCCCTCCCACAAGATTGGGAGGCACACAGAACTAGGATCTGCTGATCAGTGAGGACACACGCACCCTACTTACGCCTACCCTGACTTGACCACATACCATGCAGATCTCAAATAGCACCACCACCACACCTTCAGGTTAAGAAGGCGGAGCAGGGCGCATGACATTGTGTGTATGTGTGTAAGTGTGCATGTATGAGTTGGCATGTATGTGCGTGTGAAGCATGAGTTTGTGTGTGCGAGTATGAGTTTCTGTGTGAAAGGAGCTGGAAAACATGTAGGGAATCCCAGGCATAATATTGGCCTTGACTTGCTTTGATCGTGATGATGATCGAAATGATGCCAGACACCCCTTGGCATGATGGGAGCCCGCCATGCTACAGAAATCCTTGGCATAATAGTCGCCCAGCAAGAATGATCCTGTCTGGAATAACTGCGGCGCATCTCCAGCATAATGTTACCCTTGGATAGTTTGCCTCTGCTTGACATTATTCAAATTAAAATTTCGTTTGTTTAGAAAAAAATCTTACACTTAAGGCAAGATCTTAGGCAGACTGGAGATGGGGGGGGGAGGGGTGAGTGTGGAGGGGTAGTAGTGTGCACCCCTCCACAATATACTGCAGAGCAGAGTAAAGGATGGATTATCAAGAGGACTCCCTCAGCCTCGCCTTATTCAGCATAACTCAACACTAAAAGCACATGGTGACCTCAGGATATTGGGACCCTCATGTTTTATATGTAGGTGGCCACCCGAGAATAATATGTTGCCTTCTCGTTCTTTTCAGTGCTACTCAAGTGCGGGTCGAGAATGGGGTAAACATCTACACTCCACACACTAAATCTACCAGGTTGCAGTGTCAGGAAAGATGACGCAGCACTGCTGAACTACGGTGACCAATAGGAACAAGACGAAAGCATTCAAATAACCAGCTCATATCCCTTCCAGAATCTCAGAACACGTACAAATGGGCAATACATTTCTCTAAGAAAGGTTACTGACAACCCTCTGCACCTACGTCAGAAGTGGTGCGCTTCCCGACAAGCTCATTTTCCTGCCAATGTTGTCACAGCACTTCATTAACGGCACACAACAAATGTACGTAAGCTTTATTTTACCAAACACGTAAGCTGCAGTAGTAGGCACTGGCTCCAATAGAAAAACAATAACTTTTAAACGGAAAGCACAAAAACGTTCAAAAGATATTTGAATGCATTATTCTTTCTAACATTCGTACTTCCCAAACCCACCTATTGCTCTTCTCACCCTCAAAGACGGCACTCCGGGACTAGGAGGCTCGCTGCTCTCGCTAGGCGGCTGCAGCTTCGGAGGCGGCCTGGAAGATACAGTGGCCGCCATGTCTGTTGTTGTTGTTGTAATGCTGCTGCTCGCGAGACTCAGACGTCGCACCATTAACACAGGACCGCATTAGCAAGTGGGCGTATACCTACGTGCAGCAGCCATATTGAGTGTGTAAGTGAATATGACCTGTATATACATTTACCTGGGGTAGATGGTGGGAGGTCGTTAACTGGGCACCTGCCTTAATGCTACTCATTTTTAAAACCAGCCCTTACTGTCACTTTTACGCCCTAGCACTTTTAAATGTCACCAGCCGCCACTGCTTTGCACTCTCAATTTGTGTCTGTTAATCACACCATTACAGATCGCTAAAAAAAATACACACCATCCAACAAAAAATCCATTGAATAAATGCAGACATCAGAAACAGATTCTTAAACCCGATTTCGAAACTTTAACGTACAGTGTGTGTGTGTAAAATAAAGCTCACACACATTCACTCCGAATGACATCTTGGGATGGAATATCACTTCCTTAATGTACCCCCGCATAATGGTAGTCATTTTAATTTTATCGACTTCAGAAGTATGAAAAGCTGAATGGTATAGGCGGGAATCGAACCCCTGGGCATGGCGTCACGCACATATTACCTACAGTGGATACATTAGTCTACAGAGCTTAGTCGTGATGTATTTCCTTTTAAACATCATGTTTGCAAAGTAATGCAAAAAGCAGCTTATTCAACGTGCTTATGTTTTATGAGATCATAAACCTGTCACGTCATGATAGGTAGCTGGGAAACAGCGCGCGGACCTAAGTATCTGGATAGTAGCCCCGCCTTGTGATGTTGCAGAAACACAGAGTAATGGAGCTGGAGATTCACAAAGAAGAAGACGGTGCATAGTGTCTCATGCGGAGACGGGAGACCCAGCAGAGCGGGTATAGGGGGAGAGTATAGGGGTGGGGGGTGGGGTCTCCATTAGCACACGTGCACGCAGACATGCAGGTAATTATACCTGAAGTGCTTCTGCAAAGAAACCATCACATGACCAGAGAAGCCGAGCACATGCTGTCTTCCCTCCCTTCATAGCCATCCCGCGATAATTGGAATTAACTGGAAGTCTTGTAGTGAAAGCAAACATTGTTATGGAGATAATTCCAGCCGATCGCTAATGAGCACTTCACACAACTGGACTCCTTTTCCTGCTATTACACGGGTAGCTTATCTACTACAAGGCCCTCCATTCTCCATCAATGCCCCCACTAATTAGAATAGACACGCCATAGTGGCAACTGGCAAGATAAAAAGTGAATACGTGAAATCTTGCAGCCTTTCTATCAGCTCTTCCTCGTCCTCAGAGCCTCCGCCTGCCGCCAGACCTCTATGGTCTTACCACAATACCATCAGCACTGCCAGGAGTGCAATCCTCAGAGCCCCCCAGTATTCTCTGATCCCCACACACAGCGCAAGCACTGCAGGAGCGGAGGAGCCTCTGTCCCCAGCAGTGACTCCCGACACTGCCAATGCCCCCTCCACCCCTCCCATCAACAGATGTGAAGGCCAGGGATCAATAGCGCAAAGGAGGACCCTTCCGAAATTACTGCAATAACACATTTACAAAAGAGCAGGGGGGGGGGGTCATTCTGTACGGCAGTAATTTTGCGCCCTACCACCTTCACATGTTACCAGCCGCCACTGATTTGTAGTGCATTAAGCGCATAGAAGACTAAATATAAAATCAGCGAATGATTACAGAACGTAAAACTGGACTAAGAAATTGCACATGACTGGGTGCGTCCGACATGCGGGCTGGCTATCTCCTCGGTGCCATGTGTGAAAAAGATACGCATTTAATGAATTCACTGCAGAACCGGCCAAGTTCTACGAGTGGATCTAAAACTAGTGGAGTGCATTAACATTGTTCCTCGTCTTTAGATGAGACGCCTGTATACTTTAAACAACTCTAAAATGGTAAAAAATAACGTTGCTTTTGAGCCATGGAGCTCAATCCTCGGCATATGTTTAAGACGCTTGGCATAAGTAGTTAACCCTCTGGAGAGCTACTGATGGTAACGCTTCAGTTCACATAGATGATAGATTATCTATGCGACAACAGGCTACCAAGGTCGCAGCCATCTGCTTCTCTACGTTACGATGGCTCCACAAGATTCTGTGGATGCTTCCTCTCTCTTCCCGCCGAACCGTAGTCCAGGCGCTTGTAACATCCCGCCTGGACTATGGCAACATCCTTTATCTGGGCGCAGACAAAGCCACCTTACAGGTGTTACAGGTAGTACAAAATGCAGCCGCACGCCTTCTAAAAAACATTCCCAGACGTTCCTCAGCCAAGGCCGCCTTACATGATCTTCACTGGCTGAGTATTCCTGAACGCATCAAATTCAAAGCACTCTGCTATATGTTTAAGATTAAGCAAGGTTGTGCCCCAACCTACCTCCAAATACTGATAACACCGTATAAACCCCTACGGCCACTAAGGTCATCGGACATGGGAAATTTTACCATGCCAAGATGGAAGTTGACAAAAATGGGAGGTCGTTCCTTTTCCACCCTGGGACCCAAATATTGGAACTCACTCCCACTGGCTCTAAAATTAGAGACCAACCTGTTCCACTTCCGCAAGGCCTTAAAGACACTACTTTTTACACAACGTGTCAAATAGTCTGCTATGACTCAATTCAGGTGAAGCTGCCTCCTTTTCTTCTCTAGTCTATCCCTTGCGCCGGGAAACCCACTGTGGGTAGCTGTGCGCGATACAAGCTTAAATAAATAAATAAATAAATAAATAAATAAATAAATAAATAAATAATTGCTAAACAGTGTGGGGAACCCTACGGCACGAGGCCTGAAAGCAAAAATGGATGCATTAGTTTATTCGACACAACTCACACGGACCGCGGGAGGGGGGCAGGAACGGGCACAGGACGGAGGGGGGGGGCGGGAACGGGCACAGGACAGGGGGGGGGCGGGAATGGCGCACAGACAGCGGGAGGGGGGGCGGGAACGGCGGACAAAATACGTAAACTTACAAAGTGAAAACACATTTATAAACAAAATGCTCCTTACCTGATTGCCTCGTGGGAACTCGAATCTTGCAGCCAACTCCAACAACAAACACTTGTAAAATGAAGAAAACAGGCCGACTCAAAAAAAAAAAAAATAACACACACCCACCGCCGCAATGACGATCCGAAGTGGGTGGAGAGCGAAAAAATCGCGTGAACGCCCCCGAATCGGGTCCGGCCTTGACGGACAGATCCGGCTCCCAATGGCTAGCCCCCATTTATGGAGCGGGGGGACGTTCCTGAAGTCCTTATTGGAATCAATGGATTTCGCCTGCGCCGAAAAGCTGCGCAGAGCCAGCCTTCGGCAGGCGAAACCCAAAAAGTGAGACAAATATTACGAATTGTTACATAATTCCGTTAAGTCCTCTTGTATCATTATCCTCTATAGTCATAGACCAATTATTAATCCTAACTTATTCAAAACAGGACTATAAAATCTAGAGACACACAAGCCATACTATGGCTTCAAAGTTCTATACCAGAATCACAGGGATAGAGGATGGGAATCAACATATCAGCCTATTGTAAACAAACTGTCCACATATCCTCACCTAAAAGGCGTCTGTGCAGAGTTACTCCAGGTTATTCAACTCGATATTCCTTTATAGATGTGAGCAGAGTTCATCCCACATCAAAAAATCTTGGGGGACACAGACATAAACCATATTTAAGATTCAAAAACTCATCTAGATGGTGCTTTTGTGCACCATAAATCAAATTATGTCGCAATATTCAGACTATAGGAAATATAATGGTAGGTGTTACCCAACCTAGTTCCTCTTGTGCGTATAGTGTGACTAAATAAAGATCAAACTTCAATAAAAATGATAGACCAAATTATACAGAGCCAGTCCGTTCAATAGTAGGAACCCTGTATGTCCAAAATTCGAACAATAACAGGGTGGATATCCCAAGGAAAATTGAGATAACAAGTAACAATCAATAATAAAAGCACATGGGCAACCACAGTCTCAGTTGTACATGTGAAGCGTTATTGCAGTGTAAAATATAGTAGTATTTGCCAGAGAGGAATTCACTTCAAATTGCAGCTATTCATACGAGTCTTAACTTGTACAGAAGGCTGATGGAAGAATCCAATAATCTGCAATCATACATTGCAATGTTACATTTAACATAAATAAAACTCTCATTCAAGTATCTACATAAACTAATAAAGCAAAAATTACCTAGAACATCCTTTAATGATCCTACATGTAACATAGGCTGCTCTAATTCGTCTGATGTCAGACAGTAAAGTACACTCACCACAACCACTTCACATAATACAGGGAGCAAATGCACAAGTAGACATGCGGTGCACTTACATTGGGTATCAGTATAAGAGGGCCATCAATCGTCAATATCATCTGGACTCACTGAATTGAATTTTGGTCCTTTCATTATTGTATTCGTTGAGGAAAGTTTCTCTTCTAATGTGTATACATATTTATCCGTTTTATTCTATCTTCCCATCTTTTTCTCATTTTTTCTCCTCTTTTCCATTTCCCTGACTATCATACACTAGTAGTAATAATGGAACACACATTGTCAATACCAATGTGTGAATTAGAGTCATCACTGGTTTTATGTGTACACAATGTATACAATTGTGGAAACGATGTTGGTTTCCATTTATAATTGTTGGATAGGTTAGTGGTAATATTGGTTATGTTAAGTGTTAGTGCCATTATCTATGTATAGTGTTTTTACATATGTTTTGTTGGTCTTGTAAATATTATATATATATGTTTATTTATATGTCGATTTGTGTTGCTTACAGCCCTGATGTAGTTCCTAAAACAGGAAAGAAACGCGTTGGCTGTGGTCCTATTTAAACATATAAAGAAGAATAAAGAATATTGAAAAAGATAACAGTGGCTGTTCCGTGACTTCATCCCTGGGGCTGCCTCCACGCTTTTTGTAGCCCCCAGATTAAGGTACAGTTGCATGAGCACTGTACCCCTACGATGCCCAATTCCATCCTTAGATATTGTAGGTGCAGTAAAGCCATAAAGAATATATGGTTTAGGAGTTGGTCATTACGAACTCCATAGCTCCATAATGGCTTTACTGAAATCTGGGAAGTCTGGTAGCAAACTTCTCAGCACATTGAACCCACACTGATGCCATATAAGAGATGCCCCCTGAATGGATGCCCGTCATTTGCCACCACCAGACAGGTTTCTGGACCCCTAGGTAGAGAGCCTCCACTCAGAAACAAAGCCCATCCTGGGTAGAAGTGACAAGCTTCAAAGGCATGCCACCTTTGTTAGCTGTCCCTGCCTTTTGCTGCCCCCAGCAACTGGATCCCAATGGTTTTGTCCCCCCAATTTGGGTGGGAGAATCATTGGGAAAACCTAGTTAGGAGGAGAGGTGTTCCCACCTTTGCCAACCCCATCCCTCAGGTGGGAAAGGCGAGGTGAAGCACACATCTTAGTCCCCTCAGTCCTGAAGATGAGGGAACCCAGCCAATTAGAGAGAGGCTCATGGCCCCCTTCCACTGGAGGGCCGATAATAGAGGGTGAACCCACTCCAATGAAGGGACCTATTGGACCCGACCTGCACACCCCTGTTAGGGTTGACCCCGAACATTGCCTCCTCGGATTCGAGGAAGAAAGAAGGACTGAAGAGCGATGCTGACTGAGGAAGAAGAGGACACCAACTGCTTTGGCCCCAGCCCTACCAGCCGGTCCTGACTCCACCCTGACTACAGCAGAAATCCTGCTGTGTCCAGCAGCCCCCTAGAAACTGAAGCACATGCCATGCCTTCATCTAAACGACTGTCTCCTTTGAACATCGGATTAGATCAACAATAAACTCCAACACGGAACACGGATCCAGGCGGCTCTGCATTTCTGCACCACTTTGTACCAGTTGCCCATGGCCAGAGTTCAAGTGGCCCAACACCACGAGGAGGTCTCCCCAGCGATCCTGACCTGAGATCTGGTGATCCCTGACCTCCCTCAAGCTTCAAGCCAATGCCTGCAGCCTCAACCTGAAGGTTCCCATTACCAGAGCTGGTAAGAAGACCTGACACCAAAAGACACCCTGCACCGGACGCCCCATGGCCTTGGGTGGCCCAGCCGACATTGTCCAGGCAACCCCCAAGAACCCAACTTACCTCTCCAGTCATTGGTTGCCTTCAGGAAACCTCCCTGATCGAGCCTGCAGCATATTTTCCAAACCAGAGATCTCCATTGAAATCCACAGGGTACCCGACGTCTCCTTGCACTCTGCTTCCGACCGCCCCTATGCCACTGGTAATGCAGCTCCTGTGCTGATTTTTGGCCCATGCAGTGCTGATCCTAACCCCAGGAGTTTTGCGCCCACAGCTACAAGCAGTCCCTGACCGAAAGCCCCCTAGCCCCTTGGGCTAACATTGGGCCCCTGCATTTTGCAATCGACCTTCCCAGTGCCGCTTGTGGTGCAATTCGAGTGCCTAACTGGACTTTGAGGAACCTTGGTCCTAATCCCCAAAACCCATACTTGTAAGTCGTTGACATACTGTAAACCGTTAACACTCTTTTCCATAAGAACCAATGTTACGCGCTGTGTTCCTTAAAAATGTCTTTCGACCTGCTTTTTTTGTATGAAAAGACATTAACTAAGCTTTAACTTTAGAATTGTCGTACTTGCCTGTAAGTGACCAACTCTAGTGTATGATATCTCGGCATATCACCTCCAGAACCCAAAGTAACTGTGTCACAGCTGCTCCGTTCCCGCGGTTGCATATAGTGGGGGCGGGGCTCCGTGCCTTTAAAAGGTCCAAGTGTTGCCCGAAAGGACGCTTCGCGTTCTAGTTTTTTGAGTCTTGTTTCCTCACTTCCGGGTCACGCAGGCACTTCCGGGTCACGCTCCGCTGCTCCTTGTAGGTCAATTTCCTGCTTTCTCCATTACAGGCTTGCCCTCTGTTCCAGCTCATCGTCAGACCTTCTCAGTGGACTGCTTCTCCTGCTTAGCTCATTTCACCGTTCCTCCCGTGCACTCAAGGCGGTAACGCACCCACGCTGGTTTAAATGTTGCTAAGCCTACCTCAATGGCTTGAACGGTCATTAGTGGGCGCTACGTATGGGCAGCTGCATTTTTCTCCTGCTGCAAAGTACTTATTGAGTACTCTTTCAAAGTTTCACTGGCCGCATTCACCTGAAGCTAAGGGGAATCGTGGTGTTGATCATTTTCAGTTGTGTTCGCCACATAGATCTTTAGCCTTGCATTCTCCTAAAGTAAGGAATCGAGGCATTCTACTATTGAGGTTATATTTTACTTTTATTATTGAAATCCCTCATGAATGACTGAATTGTAAATATATGTATCAGACATCGGTGCCCACCCTTGCTTGTTCATATTATTAACGGAACTGATTAGTTTGGTCCTGATTCTTTGGGACACATTATTCTCTGGCATTATCCTCCACTGGTAAGCATCTACACATACACCATAATTATAGAGACTATAGCAGCACTGCACCCTATTGACCTTGTTTATCTGTTCTATGTTCATCTAGGTAGATTATCGAATTCTGCAACACATTATTCAGTTTTGGACACAAGCGGGGGGAGGAAGACAGGTAGATTCTTATAGTGTCTTTGTGATTGTGTATTGTCTTAGTTCACTAAATTGCAGAGTAGTGTGTTGACTTAGTTTTTGTTTGCAGGATCACAGAAGTCTCCAGTGACGAATCCTAGATGCCAGACCATGCTGAGGGATTGTCTTCGGTTTTCTCTTCCCTTTCTCTCCCCACGTGCTGATCTCGCTTTGACTAAGTTGGAAGAATTATCCTGGACTTAATATTCGCGGATCCATTATGGGTTTCGATAGAGGATATTAAGTGCCAGTATTGGACAGACCACTTCTTGATCTTGTTTTCTCTCTGGCTGGAGGACCACACCTCACGGGAGGCTGGACTACCCCAAGCTAAATTAGAGAGACCTTGGTCCCGAATTCTTAAAACCTCCCCTCTGCCGAACATCTTAGACAAGGACTTTAAGCTTGGCAATACAGCCGAGGAGAGCTATGCTCGCTTTTGCCAATCAATCTCGAGCTCTTTGGGTAAGCTGGCACCCCTTCGGAAGTCACGGGGTAGGGTGAACCGGGCTAGCCCATGGTACACGAGCGAACTTCGTCAGCTCAGACTCGACTGCAAACGTGCAGAAAGGGCGTGGAGGAAACAATATCTAGATTCGGAGAAAATTGTGTTCCGGTCTGCCATACAAAATTATAAGGCTCAGATCAAGTTGGCTAAAGCGTCCTATCTTGAATCCACCTTGAATCATGCCCCTAACAAGGCACAGGCCCTTTTTAAAATTGTCAGAGACCTTGCCCATCCCACGTGTGTGGCCAGTTCTGTCCCTTCATCGCAAGATCTCTGTGACTCTATTGCTGAGGCCTTTGAGGAGAAAATCCGCAGAATCCTGGAGGGTCTGCAGGACCCAGTCAATTCTCCTACTGGTTCGGGAGCTCCGGAGGCGATGGCCAGTCGACCCCTGCAGGGGATTTCTCACCCCTGTCTAGAAGCTCCAGCCTCACCTACCAGTCGACCCCGACCAGAGGATCAGGCTCACAACTTGGGAGCTCCGGCAACCGAGGCCAGTCGACCCCAGTTGAGTAGCTTTCCCCTTCTCCCCGTGGATCAGGCCCTCAGTTTGGGAGCTCCGGCGAGGGAGGCCAGTCGACCCCAGCTGAGTAGCTTCTCCTTGCCCTTCTCGGACCAAGCCCTCAGTCTGGGAGCTCCGGCAAGTGAGGCCAGTCGACCCCAGCTGAGTAGCTCTCCCCCGCCCCCCTTGGTCCGGGCCCTCAGGCTGGGAGCTCCGGCGACTAAGGCCAGTCGACCCCAGCTGAGTAGTTCTTCTCTGCCTCCTGCGGACCAGATTCTCAGTCTGGGAGCTCCGGCAAGTGAGGCCAGTCGACCCCAGTTGAGCAGTTTTCCCCCGTCTTCCTTGGTCCGGGCCCTCAGTCTGGGAGCTCCGGCGTTTGAGGCCAGTCGACCCCGGCTGAGTAGTCTTCCCCTGCCCTCCTTGGACCAGGCTCTCAGCTTGGGAGCTCCGGCGACTGAGGCCAGTCGACCCCAACTGAGTAGCTTTCCTCTGCCCTCCTTGGAGGAGTTCAGTAGCCTAGCCCTTACGATCTCATCTGGTTCGCCTCTTGACCCTCTTCCGCCAAAACTCTGGAGGCTGTTTCAGGAGGAACTTTTCCAGCCTTTACATTCCATCTGCTGCCAGTCATTTGAAACAGGGATTGTACCGGGTTGTTGGAAGAAGGCAGTGGTATCTCCGCTTTTAAAAAAACCTACGCTGGACCCTGCCTGTCTCTCCAATTACCGGCCAATTTCTCTGCTGCCTTTTCCAGTTAAAATCATGGAAAAGCTGGTTACCCGCACTCTATCCGGCTTCTTGGAAGGAAACACCTGGCTGGATGAGACGCAATTTGGCTTCCGCCCTGCTCATGGGACGGAATCCGCGTTAGTGACCGTGCTTGACAATCTGCGGGCGCGAGTCGACAGTGGTCGGGCAGCCTTTTTAGTGCTGCTCGACATGTCGGCCGCGTTCGACACGGTCAGCCATCCAACCTTGATAGCGAGGCTGGAAGAGTGTGGAGTTAAAGACAAGGCTAGGGACTGGTTAATTTCCTACTTGGATAATCGTCAACAACGTGTGTCGCTCCCTCCCTTCAGCTCAGAGGAGCGGAGAGTAGGACAAGGAGTACCGCAGGGCTCAGCCATCAGCCCTATACTCTTTAATATTTACCTCCGCCCACTAGTCCAGCTTATTAAATCCTTTGGGATCTCTGCATTTAACTATGCAGATGATACCCAGCTGGTCTTTTCGCTGGAGGGACAGGATGCGGTCTCACTGGAGACTTTTCACCGATGTATGCAGGCCACAGCGGACTGGCTCCGTTTGAACTCGTTACAGTTCAACGGTACTAAAACTGAGGTTCTGCATTGTTCCGGTGACCGAATCCCCAGGGACCTCCCAGACGACTTCTGGCCCCCGTCCTTCTCTGAGACGGTGTCAGCTACACACTCGGCGCGTAATCTGGGGGTCACTTTTGGGCCTAATTTACAGCTGGATCTGCACGTAAATAAGACCACGTCCACGTGCATGATGCTCATCCGGATGTTGTGCAAGGTTCTACCTCTCCTTCCTGAGCAAGCCAGATCCGAAGTAGTGCGGAGCACCATCTTAAGTCGACTCGACTACTGCAACGCACTACTATTGGATGCCCCTGTAACACTACTGGGCAAGCTCCAAAGGGTACAGAATCTGGCGGCCAAACTCGCTCTGTCCCGCCCCTACTACAGCTCGGCTACAGCAGCACTACAGGAACTCCATTGGCTGCCGATTCACCTTCGCGTCCGCTACAAAGCCGCATGCATAGTTTTCAGAGCTATTCATGGCTTGGGACCTATCCCGCTGCGGAGAATGTTTGCTTGGTATCTTCCAGCTCGAGCCTTACGCTCCTCGTCATCCAAGCTGTTAGTAGTCCCGCGCTTCCAGAGAGTGAGGATGGGTGGCCGATCGTTCAGAGTAGCGGCGGCCAAACTCTGGAACTCTTTGCCACTATCCCTTAGGAGCCTTGAGGCTCTTCCAGCCTTTAGAAAGGCGTTGAAAACCCACCTCTTCCCGAGGATAGGCTAGTTGCTGAAGTTGTTGTTAGATCAGGGTTCAAAGCGCCAGGATGCCCTTGGTGGTGACAGGCTGCGCTTTATAAGTATACCACAATTACAATTACAATCACAATTAGCTGTGGCTGGAAGTTGGGAATTAGCTCCGGTCTCCAGACTCTCGCTCCTGCGGAACTCTCAGGTGAGCCCTGATAGACTGAAAAGTAATCCAAGACTAATCAAAAGTAATCTTGCTGTATTTAGAACAGTTTTTAAAGTGATACAAACCTGTAAACGATTCCAATACAATCCACAATTGCATTTTGGTGGACAGCTTTGCGTTTGAAAGTATTTCTTACTTGCCAGTGCCGAGTCCTGCTTGGTTCTACAAAATAAACTATAAGTATACCTTTTTATACTTAACTAATTTGACTGGATTCTGTCTCTGAATGTGTGCAGCAGCCTTGATTGAGTGAATACAAAAGATGCTTAACACACCCTCTTGCTAGGCCTAACTGCTTGCCCACAATATCCCAAAAACAGCTGTTAGTACTTGTCTAATTAAGCCTCTGCTATACCGCTGGGGACTCTCTGGACTCTGTGCACACTATACCTTACTTTGGTATAGTATAGACAGCCAGCTTCCTATATGTGCCACCTTCAACATACTGGCAAAGAATTGTGCGTGTTTCTCAAGGGCTACACCAATTGGTAGGTGATCCGTGGTAAGTGAGTTTTACAATTTCCGAAATTCTTATTTGCTGGAAAAGCCATTGAGAAGACAATCCAAAAAGGCATTGTCTATAGCTTTTAGCACAGGAATAATAAAACAGGCATGCTACAGCTTTGTTTTGAGCTTTTTTTTAAATTTAGACATGTACTGTATAGATGTCAAACCTTATTTCATATACCCATCTTTAACTATGATTCTGATCCTTATCAGCTGTTTTCCTTATTTTAGTTTATACAATGTGTACTTCTGTGTTCAGGGATGTAGTATTTTAAACCATACTGCTTATGTTTTGTAAGGATATAAGCAATTGACATTGAAACTGGTCCCTTTAGGACCCGGCCATCATGTCCTTGACTTTTCAGGAAAAAACACTCATTGATTTCTGAATAATAAGTTTAAAAGTGTTAACATAACCTTGTTGTTCCTGCTTACATTTCACATGTTTGACTTAATCTTGCATTCTCTATCAGTGTTTGCTTTTGCCAGTATGTTACTTTTTTTCAGACAGAATATTATTCTTGTCTCCCCTCCCTCATAACCTATTTCCCATTTTTGGGTTTCCAGTGCTGCAAGTTCATACAATTGGCAATAGCGCTATCCAATTATCATCACTCCACTGCATACAAAAAAACAAAAGTAAAAAGAATTGTCATTTTCAAAGCCAACAGCTCTAACTTGCATATATGCAAGACCCAGTGCTTTGAAAATGCGTGTTTGTATTCTTCTGAGAGATGTTGTATTAGATCTTGCAACCCATTCCAGGTTGACCTATTGTATCTGGAGATCAGGCCAACTGAACTGACGATCTTCCTGTGGTTTGGTTTACCTGCTGCTACTCTTGCCTACTGCATCAAATCTTTGGCTCTTTGTCTGGAGGAGGAGCATCTCCAGTACCTTGTGCTGCAGCTCTTTTCTGACTGTGGGGACAACTAGTGAATCTGCTGGAGATTTCCTCATTTATAAATGGGGTCAGTTGGAGATGGTATGTATTTCTTTTCTATGCGAGGACGTAGGACCCAGCATATGATGGGGTCCTCAAAGATATCTGTGCATCTGTTGAGAACAGAGCCAATCATTGGGAGATATCGAATTTTGTGCAACAGTGTTTCCACTAGAAAGTCAGTTGGCTCCTCTGAAGTGTGCATGGGGAGCTTATGGTACTCTGACAATCTTTGGATGACATTGTGGTATGAGGATGTGACGCTTTAATAGGTATTGGTGGTTCAATATTTGGGTCAAGTAGAAACACATCATTCATCCTATGGGTCAGGGGTATGTTGAGTATCCTGTGTTCCTTGGGAGTCTGTGTCCTGCATCTCCTCTGTTTCCTCCTCTTGTGGAGAGGGTACTTGTGTTTATGGTGACTCTGGGGGACTTAAAGTCATTGGACCTGTGGCCCTGTTCTCCTGTGACACTTATTTTGGCAGAGGCTGTGGCAATGATTGATCCCAAGTCCTCCTCTTGGCATTTTCTTTACACCTTTCCTGCATAAATTGTTGCAGTCCCTCAAAGAGAATGCCTTGTTCTACACTTACTGTGCGAGTTTGAGTCTTTTGTTCATTTAGAGAATGTGGTGCGTTCTCAAAAACTTTGAGTGGTTTGGGAACCCCATGGCTGTGACTTTTCTTCTGGTCAGAAGAGTGTCTATGTTGCTTTTCATTCCTCGGAACTGAGGTTTGTTTAGATTCTGTTGCACTTGAGCCTAAGTGTTTTTTCTGATCCAGTTATTCTCTTTGGGTCAGAGCCTGCTTGGCATCATTCGGCGCCAATGCCGACTTATGATTCGGGGCCAGTGTCTCAGCTGATTTCAACTTATACTTTGATGTTCGTGGCTTAATCGGCATCAACTTATGCTTCCGTACCGGTAAAGTGCAGGAACCGTTACTGTGCTGTGGCCTTTTAGTCCAATTGGGGTCAAGGATATTCTCGCCCCTTCTCGGCTCTGAGGCGTGCTCACGGTGCCGGCCTGAGCCAGAGGACTGTGGCTCACCATGATGTGGTGTAGATCAGTGTAAGGTTTTCTTTACATGGGGGTTGACTGTACTCATGGTACGTGGCGTCCTCTTGGTCGTCGGCTCACATTTCGATATTGGCCTCAGCGATGTTGCCCCTCTTCATGCACTGGAGAGTGTTCTTCCCCAGAGGAGGAAGTGGAAGCAACATAGTGGGGGCTGGCAATGACCACTCCACTTCCTAACAGAGCACCTCCTTCACTTTCCACATCGCTGTCAAGCAAGAAATCCACCTGGGTTGCCATTTCCATGGCGTGTGCCAGGTGTCAATCCCTGCGGGTCCGGAGTCTTTTTGTTTTTCAATAGTGCGCAAGCTGTACACTCGTACTCTTTATGCTCCGGAGAGAAGCATAAATAGCACACCTTGTGTGTATCAAGAATATGCGTGTTTGGTCCCGCACTGAGGGCACCATCGAAAGAGGTCCCTCTGACTCCATCACCCGGAGACTGTCATGCTCGACGGAAGTGTGTACTGGGCACCAGGTAATCAGTTCCCCGCTCCTATAACCCGTAGGTGTTGTTTACCATATCTCCGATTACGCTCTTGTTGACCATAGGTTGTGTGGATGTCTAATGTTGCACAGCTCTGAAGCAGTCCGTCGGAGCCCAAAGGCAGAAAAAACTTTCTAACAAAGGAGCTGTTGTACATGTGCAATACCTCAAGGGAGAAAGAGAAACAACACACAATGCCGATCATAAAACTTACTCGAGAAAAGACAACTTGCAGAGTCCGGACCCAACACTAGATATTTTGCATAGAATGTGTAACTGCAGCCAACACTGCTACAAATACGAAGTTTTGATGGTTAGATGGTGTAAAGGGCAGTTGTGCAGAGGCTCGAAGTGCAAACACAGCAAGAATGTTAATACCAGATTCAAATCCCATTGGGGCATGATGAAGGGATTTTGAACGAACATATGTTGTAGACCTTTTAGGAACTGAGTCACAAAAAGTGACTTAAACAAGGAGCGATGGTCTGGCAACCTCAAAAATGCTAATATGGCCGAAAGATACCTTTTAACTGTCCCCAAAGCAAAGCATTGCCGGGCCATTTTCGGCAGTACACCAAGCCACAAATGTCTACCAACAGCAGGTGTATAGTGTCTTGGTGCCGGACACTGGCTGCCAGAATGATTTTGCAGATTTCAGTAGAGAGGTCGAAGATGGTCAATTGACGCTGCTCAATCTCCATGCAGTGACACATGCACAGGTTCAAGTGAAGGATGCTGCCCTGTTGCTGTGACAGTAGATCCTCCCAGAGTGGCAGCCTGATTGGAGAACCGAGGCTCATGCTCAGGAATTAAGGATACCACACTAACTGTGCCCAGTCCGGAACCAGAAGAACAACTTGGGCCCAGTCATCCTGATCTTCAGAACCCTGAGCAGGATTCGTGTCAGCGGAGAGGCAAACAGAAGGCCTGAGATCCACTCAAAATGAAATTCTAGCGCATAGAAGTGCTGACATTGCACGTTGTTGCCAGCGCAAACAGATATAACCAGGTTCTCCCCTATCTCTGAAGAGACCATGCACCACCTCCGGAGGAAGACGCCATTCATGATGTGCTAGACATCGGAACCATTGTTTGTCCACTCTGGCGTTCAAAGAGCCCCCCAGATGTTGAATCACCAGGAAAATATTCTGACATTCAAGCCATGCCCAGAGATGCAAAGACTCGATACAGGGTCTACAACCCCACCCCACCTGGTTTGTTCCATTATAGTGGTGTTTTCTGAACACTTGAGCCAGCCTTCCCTTGATGGTAGGTAGAAAGGCCTACAATGCCAACCGGATCGTTCTCAGCTCCAGCAGGTTGATGGGGAGCAGGAAATCCTCTGATCTCCAAGTCTCTCAGATAATCGCTCCAACTCAGGAGTGACGTATCTGTGACCACTGCGAGCTCCTGGTGGGGAAGGGAGAGAGGTTTGCCGCTGACCCAGTCAAAGTTCATAAGCAACAACTGCAGATCTTCTACAGTTCACTTTGATATCTGGCTCAGGTAAGAGAGATCCCCTTATGCTGTGCCCACTGGGATTTAGGTCCCACTGCAGAGCCTGCATATGCCAGCATTCAATGTGTTAACAGCAGGATGAAGGAGGCAATGAGGCCAAGCAGCCTCAGAGTCAGTATTAACAAAATCCAGGAAAGAGGCTGAAACATCAGAATCATAGCCTGAATATTCTGTACTCGTTGCTCCTGAGGATGGTCCCATAAATGCACTGTTTCCAGAATGGCTCCAAGGAAAGTGAACGTTTGAGAGGGAGTCAGTTATGATGATCATGTTGATAGTTGTAGGAAAGTAGGATCAGCTTTCATGGTTACCCCCACTTTTTGCCTGGTGTTATTCTGTTTCTGACTTGTCTGACTTGGATCCTGCTGATCAGGACCTCAGTCTGTGCTTTCTTCCCTAAATTTGTTATGGTGAGTACCTAAGTACATCCCAGATTGGCTACTGGTGTACCCTTGTAAGTCACTAGTATATGGCACTGACGTACCCAAGGCATAGGTACACCAGGGGTCCCCCATGGGCAGAAGCATGTATTATGCCACCCATGAGAGACCACTCAAACTGTGACTACAAACCTGCCAGTGTAACTTGTGTAAGTTGGTGCTTGCAGCATTTATGTCAGATATAGGTTTCCCTATATCTGAGGTCACTGCACTTAAAACCTATAAGTCACCCCAGGCCTTTCAATCCTGAAGGCAGGGTTATTGGTTCTAAGTGTGATGGTGGTCCTGCATGAGCAGGACACCCCTACAACCTACGGGGTCCATTCTCCCGAGTTGAAAGTGCAGCAGCCATATAAAGTATAGAGGGGCCATGCGTCATTATGCAATGACCATCTCTAAACTGGCTGTAGCAAACACGGTCATGTTTGGTATCAAACATGTTGGAATCATACCCCCACACCGGAAGTATGGTTCAATGCACTGTAAAGCTCCTCCCAGAGGTCCTTAGTGCTCCCGGTACCGGTCTTCCAGAACCGGACCGCAAGCAAGGGCTACTGCCGTCCAGAGATATGTTTCTGCCGTCCAGCTGCTGAGCCAAGCTCGAACAGGGCAAGGTAAAACAATAGATATCCTGTCACAGGGAGGTGTGACCACCTCTCAGACAGTGTTTAGTGTATTGGGGCAGGGTGGGGGCGCTTGCCAGCACCACTGAGACTGCTAGAAGGTAACACTTGGTGTCCTCCTTGCATAATCTAGTTCAAACCAGTTCAGGGAGCCGTTGTCTCCCGCTCTGGCTAAACTGGACAAAGGATATAGGAGTATTCTGCCCACTGTCCAGCCCTACCTCTGGGAAGGGCCCCTGAATCTTCCCAACCCTCTCCTGAGGGCATTTAAGGGCTTACCTGTAGGTGGGTCCCTAGGTTTGTTTGTCGTGGGTGAGTCCCTAGATTCGACAAGACACCACTTCATCATCGACCATCTGGGCACTCTGGACTTCACTGGACTTTGCTCTGGGCACCGAGACTGCAACTGGAAAGACTCCTGCTGCTCTTGGTCTTGTCATCCTGCTCGTCCGCTACAGCGTCTGTTCAAGTGCTCCATACAGGAACCCTCCAAGGCCTGTGGACATCCAAGACACCTGAAGGAAACTCCCTTGACGTAATGTAGTCCCTTCCCTGCATCTGCAGGCACCTCAACCAAGCTAACCGGTCTGCTGCTCCTGGGCTCCCACAGACTTCGAAAGGCTCAGCAACACAGGTGCTGGTTCTACAACTCCCTTGAGGCTTGCACTGTCTTCTCACTGAGGTTGAGGCAAGTATTCCTCGTCAGAACCTCAGAAACCAAACCCCTGTGCACTGTGTCGACTTGCCATTGCATAGGCTTGTTGGCTTCCTCCCTCCAGGAAGCCCCAACCTCAAGCATCTCCTCTGACCAAGATCTGCGTCCTCACCAGATCGCTTGCACCGTGGGCCTGCATCTTTGTTGAGCTGCTCGAGGTCCTCATGCGACTCCAGTGCCCCAGCTTGTGGGTCTTCTTTGATTCCAGTTGGCTCCCCTGATTGCTCAACCTACTCTGACTCCCCTGCTTGTGATGAGTCCCTTGGACCTTGCTGGTCCCCACACTGCACCTTTTTCTCTTGCCATGTTGGTTGCAGTTGCCAAGCTTTGTTGGTGCTCCCGACAGACACCGAGCCCTTAACTCTCGACATCCAAAGTGGGACAGCTCGTGAACGGCTCCTGGTCTTCCACAACATCGTCTGGTCTACACAGCTGCAGCTCCAAGATCACCATCAACTTGCATGCAGCATCCGACATAGGTGAGCATTTATCTTTTGTGTCCCCTGGTCACTCCTGAGTGGCATAGATCCTGTCACCTCTCCTTGCAGGTACTTCTCAAATTGAATCCACCTTTGGGTTCCACCCGACACTTTGAGCTTCTTCGCCAGTGGCATCTTCCTGAAGTTCTCCATTGTGTTTGGCTGTGGTTTCCCATGCCACTTCGCACGTATACACCTGGCTTCCCTTGTGTAGGTATCCTCGTTCCTAGGGAATCCATGGGTGGGGTGGCTCACCAACCTTCTGTCTTCCACTGGGGGTCTTAAGGGTCCACTGGGAAGAGTATCTTCTTTGTTACAATTGCAACTGCAACTTACCCTATGACTTGAATTGAGCATGCTGTCATTTTCCCACTCTGCAAATGGCCTCCGTGGGGTTCCTGGTTACTTACCTCGGGTGGTTCTTTGGGTCCCCAGCACTTCTGTCTTCTGGGTATAGTCTTGACTTGTGTCATGGTTCGCATCCCACTATTTTAGTATATGGTTTTGTTCCCCCCCTGGTGACCGCTGTGTATATCTCTGGGTAGGAGATATCTGTGTGTGTTTGTGTACGTCTTATAATAAATATCTATTTTTATAAATACATTGTGTGGTTCTTTTTCACTTACCTTATACCAACAAGATTACGTTCTGCTAAAACAAGCTGCTTTACACTCTTAGACTAAGCCTGAAGGCTGCTCTCCACAGCTACCACTTTAGAGAGCTTTCTAAGGTCATCTAAGACCACTAAAAAATCAAAAAATAGAATTGATCAATTCCTCCTTCCCCCATCCCACCTCCCCGCCCAGAGACCCTACCAACATTGACCCTATGGTAGCCCCACCCAGTGTTCTCAACAACTTCCCAGCTCTTGACAAAATCAATCTGGAAAAGTATATGAGAATGGTAAAATCTGGATCCCCAACTGACCCAGCCCCTCCTAGGGTTCTCACCCAAATAACCAGCCAGATTTCACCCACCATCCAAGCTCTGCTCAATTCCTCCCTCAATACTGGCATCGTTCCCCCCCTATGGAAGAGAGCCATGGTCAAAGCACTGTTAAAGAAACCTACTCTTGACCAATCAAACCCTTCCAACTACCGACCCATCTCCCTTCTACCCTGGCTCAGCAAAATTCTGGAAAAACATGTCAATTCTATTCTGACAGACTTTCTAGAATCCAACAACATACTGGACCCCACCCAGACAGGTTTCAGGCCCCGCCACGGAACTGAGACTGCCCTGATTGCAGTGACGGAGGAGGCAAGAAGGATCCTGGACGGTGGCGGCTCCACGGCCATCGTCCTACTTGACCTGAGTGCCGCCTTCGACACTGTAAATCACAGCATCCTAATCCATCGCCTCAGTAGGATTGGAGTGTCAGGAATGGCGCTCACCTGGCTGGAATCATTCCTCACAGACAGATCCTCCCAGGTATTCGAAAAGGAGTTTACCTCCTCTAGTAAACCTCTTAACTGTGGAGTGCCTCAGGGCTCCTCCCTGAGTCCCACCCTTTTTAATGTTTACCTCCGTCCCCTAGCTGATGTCGTCCGCCCTTTTGGGGTGAAAATTGTCACCTACGCGGACGACACTCAGCTGGTGGCAGCACTGGACCCCCCTCTCAACTCAAACCACAGCCTACACAACTGCCTGGAAGCTGTTGCGTCCTGGATGTCGGTCTCCCATCTAAAACTTAACGGGGACAAGACAGAGGTAATGCTCCTTGGAAACAACATCTCCAAATCCATCGATACCATCTGGCCCCTCTGTTTAGGTAGCCCCCCCCAACCTAAGGATCAAATTAAGAGCCTTGGATCTGGCTCGACCGCAATCTCACCTTCAACTACCAAGCCACCAAACTAGCCGCCATCTGCTTTGGGCTGATGAGATTGCTCCGCAAGATTCTCCCCCTTCTCCTGTTTCACTCCAGACGAATGGTCCAAGGACTAATCCTGTCACGCCTCGACTGCGGTAACGCCCTATACCTAGGCGCCCCACAGTCCACAATGTCCAAACTGCAAGTTGTCCAAAACTGCGCAGCAAGAATCCTCTTGAACCTCCCTCGCCGATCCTCAGTAAAAGCCAGATTGAAGGACCTTCACTGGCTACCCATGAAAGCTAGAATAGAATTCAAGAGCATGTGCGTCGCGCACCGCTCCTACTGGGGAACAGGCCCCGCCATAAATCAACATTTGGTTGAAGCATACCATCCTCCTCGAGCCCTCAGATCCGCGACCTCCTACCTAACCTCCGTACCACGTATAAAAAGAGCCAGATGCGGAGGCCGTTCGCTTTCCTACAACTTGGCCAGGATCTGGAACACTCTACCACTCACAATCAGGACAGAATCCAACCTGCTCACATTTCGAAAACTCCTAAAAACTTGGCTTTTTAATAAATCTCACACTTAACCCACCCTCTGCTCCCCCCACCCCCGCCCTACAGTTCAACCCTCCAGTTTGTCTACAGCGCTGGGACGCCTTTGGGTAGCCATCGCGCTTTACAAATTTTCATTCCATTCCAAAATCACCATAGGGGTTGTCTGGATTAGTGCAGGGTGCTACACTTACATAAGTGATCACCATATACTAAGCCCGTCTCCTACACTGGTTTCAGCAGTTGGGCTTCAACCTTGGGGATTAATTGAAAAACTAACATTAGGCACATATACACAGTTTAAAATAAGCAAATCCTACTAAACTTGGGGTTGGGTAGTTATGGGTCTAGCACAACCCTTTCTCCAACCTTAGAGAGTTTAGTTTACCCTAGGTTAGGTAGGTGCAACACCACACTACACCTAGTGACCATGTCTTTAGTTTGGGATGCTAGTCCACCCCAGTCTTCTAGATACAGTGGTCTTAAGTTCCAGAAACTTAGAACCCTGTGTACTTCTAGGAAGTTAAAGACAAGTAGTAATCCAACCCGTAAGCAACTCTTAGAGTTGCTTATCCTTGAAGATCTCCAGCACTTTGACAGGTTGGAGGATCAGGACAAGGTGGGTGGGGATACTCCAGAAGTGGGAAAGGAGGGGTAACTCCCACTGGCCCTAATTCTGAGCATGACCAAGAAGAGTCTGAGGACTCCCACCTTGTTGATCTCTGAGCCAGGGAATAGTGCAGATGGCACGGAGGGTGTCCCTAGAAGCAGGTCCCCCTTAATTCATTCTGGCAGGGTTCAGAACAGACATGGGAGGTTTGGATCTCCCTCTGCTGAGTACAATGCTTCAGGACAGTCCAAGGGACCTCAATCTCTAGTAAGAGAGAGGAATCCCTGGATAGGGAATATCAGCTGATCAAGCTTGAAAAGGAGAGCCTCCAATTCTGGCGAGACCAGTTGGCCCTTGACAGGGAGGCCCTGGACATTCAAAAAGCTAGGAACAATCTGGGAGTAGAATTCACCTGGTGACAGCCCTAGTGTCCATAGAGTCATGCAAAACTCTTTGGATATTAGGACTTTGAGCAGGATAGTCCCTCCTTACCAGGAGGGGATGACATCAAGAAATGGATCACTACATTAGAGAGGGTCTGTAAGGTTCAGAAGGTCCCTCAAGGGCAGTGGGCAGTTATCTCATGGCTCTATTTTGCTAACAAAGGTAGAGATAAGCTCCTCTCTGTTAGAGAAGAGGATGCAGACAATTATTCAGTCCTGAAGGTTGCACTCATTGATGGGTTTGACTTAACCACTGCACAGTATAGGATTACGTTCAGAGACACTCAGAAGGCACATCCAGGACTGGGAAGATTTTGTAGACAGACATATTAAGGGTCTGGAAGGCTGGCTTCATGTAAGCAAGGTACAGGACTATGAAGGATTGTACAATTTGATAATGAGGGAGCACATCCTTAATAACTGTCAGAATCAACTTTTGCACCAGTCCCTGGTGGGCTCTGATCTGACCTCTCCCGAAGAACTGGGAAAGAAGTCAGACAAATGAGTCAGCTCCAGGCTTAAACAGAAACACCATGGTAATGGAGGCGATCAGATGAAGCAAGATTATTCTAAATTCCAGGATAAGGGTGGGGACAAAAGTAAGGAGAAGAAAGAGTCTTCACAAGGGCCCCAAAAACCTGCATCTAGGAGCGAGTTTTAAAATTCCAAGAAAGGCAAAAAGAAACCTTGGTGTTATTTATGTAAGGTAAAGACTCATTGGACAAGGGATGCTGATTGTCCAAAGGCCAAGAAAACTTCTACTACCACTGCCCCTTAGGCACCTGCTTCCCCTAGCACAAGTAAAAGTGCAAGCACAGCATCCAAGGGACTAGTGGGGTTAACTTTGGGTACTGAGATGGGTTCTGGCCTAGTCAGAACTCCAGCTCAGGTTGTGTTAGTCTGTGACGGTGGCATTGATCCTGGCACCTTACTGGTAAGTCCTTCTAACTTGGGCAAGTACAGACAAAAACCTTTGATAAATAGATTGGACGCAATAGCTTTCAGGTACTTAGGGGCCAGTGGCACCATGGTAACAGTAAAACTTGTGTCCCCTGAACAAGTCATACTTGGGCAAATGTACCAAGTTACCAACACTAGCAATGTCAGGACTGATCATTCCTTGGCAGTTGTGAATCTCAGCTGGGAAGAGGTAACTGGCCCTAAAAGAGTTGTAGTTTCTCCAGACCTACCTGCAGATTGTTGGGCAATGATTTGGAACTTCAGCCTGGGCTGAAGTAGAGTTCAGGACTCATACAGAAATGATGGGCATTCCTGCCAGTGTCTTTGCTGTCTTTAGGGCTCGGGCCAAACAGATCAGGACTGAAGGAGCAGTGGATACTGGAAACATGGACCAGGTGCCTCCTAAGAGAAGGAGCAGGAAGGGTAAGGCATTCTCTTCCTCTCAAACTTCGAACAAAGATCAATCTCCCGAGGGAGATCATCACAGATCCTGTGAAGGTATTGTCCCAGAGGAACATGGGCCTGACTAGGCAGAGTTCTTGGGGGCAGAGGGCCCTTCCAGGGCAGACTTTAGTTTGGAGCAGAAGACCTGCCCTTCTCTTGAACAGCTCAGACAGCAAGCTGCTGCTGGGGAAGGACGAAATATCAGTGGGTTCCATAGCATCTTTTGGGAAGAGGCACTTCTGTATTCCGAAGGTAGAGACCCCAACCCTGGTGCCACCAGAAGGTTTGTAATACCCCCAGAAGATCAGTGGGTTTCCCCACTCCCTAGCACATGATATTCCACTTGCAGGACACTTAGGGCAAAGCAAGACTTGGGAAAGGCTTGTTCCTC
The DNA here is from genome assembly GCF_964263255.1 of Lissotriton vulgaris. Classification (NCBI taxonomy): domain Eukaryota; kingdom Metazoa; phylum Chordata; class Amphibia; order Caudata; family Salamandridae; genus Lissotriton; species Lissotriton vulgaris. The sequence continues at coordinate 475,339,503 of NC_141700.1, read as the reverse complement.
TATTCCACTGCCTCCATATGTCTGAAGACACCAAGGAGATTTGTCACTCCTGTGTCACTTGCCAAGCCAGTGGTAAGTCAGGTGGCACAACAAAGGCCCCTTAATTCCACTTCCAGTGGTTGGGGACCCCTTTGAAAGGGATTGACATGGTTGGTCTCCTGACACCTTAAACTGTATCTGGGCACAGTTACATACTAGTGGTGGTGGACCATGCCACTAGGTACCAGAGGTTATTCCCCCTAGAATCACTACAGCTCCAGTAGAAGCCAGGGCCCTCCTGGGAATCTTTCCAGAGTGGGTCTTTCCTAAGTAGGTCTTAACAGACAGAGGTACAAACTTCATGTCTAGTTATATCACTAGTAAAGTAAAAGTTTCCCTTGGTAAGTTTCTTGACTAATCAAGCCCACATTTTGATATTGGACATTTACACTAGACAAAATATAACAGAAACATATATATAAAAAACTTATTTCAAATTTATTATTTTGTTAAAACATAGAAAAATCACACAGTAAAAGCATATATAAAAAATACAATTCTACTTCACACAAAGTTTGTCAACATAAGATACTAACTGTACAAATAAAATAAACAATGCCCTTAAATTCATCAATAAAAGACACAATACAGGGGAGAGACAGAAGGAGGGACAGTATAATTTGTCATTGAAATTTAGCACATCGAGTATTGCAATCTCAAAACACCAATCCTGGGCGCTTTCAAATCTTGCGACCTGCAGGTTTGGCACGGTTACCCAATTGAGCAATTTATGTGGCGTGAGGACAACCAATTTCTCTGGAGGGGGCCGGAGGTGTGATGGAAGCCTTGGTTTCGGGTACTTTGTGAGTCGTTCACCCCCCAGGCGGGTCGGGGCGCGCAAGGGAAGAAGAAGAAGGCACGAAAGGGAAGAAGGCGGCCGGCTGGCGGGGTGGCCAAAACATGGAGTCTGATGGCCACGTGCAGGGGTGCAGGCACGCGGTCTGGAGGTCGTCTCAGGTCCGATGTAGGAGTCTCGTGCATAGTTCTGGATGGACAGGAATCAGTTCCGTCCGTCGTTCTGGAGTTATGGGGGTTAGCGAGGGCCACGCCACGAGGCCGGGTCCCACATGGAGGCCAGCCAAGAGGAGATGAAACGCTGGTACGACCAGAATGCCACTCTGGTCGAGTTTCAACCTGGCCAACAGGTTTGGGTCATGTCCCCAGTGGAACCTTGTGCCCTGCAGGACAAGTGGACTGGACCCTTTAAGGTGATAGAGCGCAAGAGCCAGGTAACCTACCTCGTTGATACGAAATCAGCCAGGAATGCCCTGAAAGTCTTACACGTGAACCGGCTCAAACCCCACTTTGTGCGTTCTGAGTTGGGATTTTTCCTTGCCACCGACGACGGAGAGGAAGAGGAAACGGACCCTCTACCAGATCTCCTGTGTGCAAAGGATCAAAATGGCTCCGTAGAGGGAGTGAGTCTCTCCTCCTCCCTCACCCCCGTGCAGCGTGAGGAATGGTACAATTCTACGACCTCTTCCCCCTCGCCCCCGGCGTCACCAGTTGGTGCGTCCACGACGTGGACACCGGGGACAGCCCTCCGGTACGCCACAGAGCCTACCGAGTCCCTGACCGAGTTCGAGCCTGCATCAAGGCCGAAGTCGTCAAAATGTTGGACCTGGGAGTGGTAGAAGCCTCCGACAGCCCATGGGCTAGCCCCGTAGTCCTGGTTCCGAAGGTGGCCGCCCCCGGTGTCGTTCCTGTGCTGAGGTTCTGCGTAGACTACCGCGGACTCAACGCAGTCACCCGAACCGACGCACACCCCATCCCCCGAGCCGACAAACTCATTGACCGCCTAGGGTCGGCTCAGTACCTCAGTACCTTCGATCTCACCAGTGGCTACTGGCAGATCGGCCTCACAGAGAGGGCCCAAGAAAGGTCTGCTTTCTCCACTCCGGATGGCCACTTCCACTTCAGAATGATGCCCTTCGGCATGAAAAACGCCCCCACCACCTTCAAGCGACTGGTCAACCAGGTCCTGGCCGGGTTGGAAAGTTTCAGCGCAGCGTATCTCGACGACATTGCGGTGTTCAGTGCCCACTGGCCCGAGCACCTGCACCACCTCTGGGAGGTGTTGGACGCCCTGCGCCGCGCCGGGCTCACCATTAAAGCTAGCAAGTGCCAAATAGGTCAAAGCTCCGTGGTATACCTCGGACACCAGGTCGGAAGCGGCCTTGTAGCCCCCCTCCAACCCAAGATAGACGCTATCAATGCCTGGGAGACCCCCACGACCCAGACCGAGATGCGGGCCTTCCTAGGACTCACAGGATACTACCGTAGATTCATCAAGGGTTACGGGAGTATTGTAGGCCCCCTCACAGAGTTGACAGCTAAGGCCAACCCCAAGAAGGTTAGTTGGACCCCCGCCTGCCAGAAGGCGTTCGAGGAATTGAAACAGGCCATGTGCACCGCTCTAGTACTACAGGCCCCTGATTACTCCAGAGAGTTCGTGGTCCAGACCGATGCCTCCGAACATGGCATCGGAGCCGTGCTCTCCCAGGTGGACGACCAGGGGATTGATCACCCAGTAGCCTTTATCAGCCGGAGGCTACTACCCAGGGAGCAGAGATGGAGCACCATCGAGCGAGAGGCCTTCGCAGTAGTCTGGGCCTTGAAGAAGATGAGGCCCTACCTGTTCGGTACCCACTTCCTGGTCCAGACCGATCACCGTCCTCTCCGGTGGCTCATGCAGATGAGAGGAGAGAACCCTAAACTGCTACGCTGGTCCATCTCCCTCCAAGGGATGGATTTTACTGTGGAACACAGGCCTGGTGCCGACCACGCCAACGCAGACGGCCTGTCCCGCTTCTTCCACCTCAGCGAAGAGAACCCCCAAGAGGATGGGTAGTTCTCCTCGTCTTTCAGCTGGAGGGGACGCATGTTGGACCCGGCCTCGTGGCGTGGCCCTCGCTAACCCCCATAACTCCAGAACGACGGACGGAACTGATTCCCGTCCATCCAGAACTATGCACGAGACTCCTACATCGGACCTGAGACGACCTCCAGACCGCGTGCCTGCACCCCTGCACGTGGCCATCAGACTCCATGTTTTGGCTACCCCGCCAGCCGGCCGCCTTCTTCCCTTTCGGCAGCCTTTGGCCGCTTCCGGCTGCAGCTGGGAGTGCGCGTCCGGCGCGCCCCTGCGCGCCCGACCCGCCCGGGGGTTGAACGACTCACCAAGTACCCGAAACCAAGGCTTTCATCACTCCTCCGGCCCCCTCCAGAGAAACTGGTTGTCCTCACACCTCCGAACCATCCCTGGGGGCTGGTTTCGATCGCACCTTTTGGCTTCCTAGCGAGCTGGATCCAGGCCTTGATGAGCGTCTGGGATTCCCTGGACGCATGGTCCAAAAGCATCAAAGACCCGGCCGCCCAGACAATCGGGCGCCTGGCCCTCGGACCTCCGGCCTCCTGCCTCTGAGGGTCCGGACATCAAAGAGCTCCTGGACTATAAGACAGCCTGCCTTCCATCTAGCCAGCAGTTGTATCTTGGACAAGAAAGCCCTGCTGATCTGATTGCGGCTGACCTTGAGGAGAACAGACTCTGACCCACCGAGCCCTGCTGACATCGTCGCGGCTCATCCTCGAAGCTACGGAACTGAACCACCGAGCCCTGCTGACGCTGTTGCGGCTCCCTCTCGAAGAATAGACCTGACCCACCGGAGCCCTGCTGACCTCGTCGCGGCCCACTCTTGAGAACGAGAGACATTTGCTACCACCCGGAGCCCTGCGGACGCTGTCACGGCTCTACCTGCCTACGAGTACTACGGAGTACTCTTGACCGAGCCCTGCTGACCTCGTCGCGGCTTGAAGAACTCTCTGGTCCGGCTGGACCATCGACGCTACCCTCACGACCCTCTTGAACAGAAGTGAGTAGGACAGCAAGTACCATCGCTAGTCCCCGTACCCCCCGTTTCGAGGATTGAGAACTGTGCGCAGGGTGCGTGGCGTGCCAACCGGCCCTCTAAGACTGTCCTGCTTCCCCGTTCCCTTGTTAGGAGACTCCCGCGATCCCTCGATCGCTGTGTATTGCTCCTTATTTTTATTCCGATAAAGTTCATACTTGATAAAGATTCACGGTGTGGTGTCCGTTCGTAAGTGTGGTGTGTCGACAGTGTGTACGATCAGTCCTCCCCGGCGGGGACTTCCCCCTCGATAAGACTCGGCAAGAATTGTGGGAGAGAAGGTCTCGGGTGGTTAGGAGAGTCATCTTGACCCCCGGGGTCACCGCCTTCCAACAGTATGATCATGGAACTCCCAGAAAAGCTTAGGCAAAAATAGGATGTCTTGCTACTCTGCCTTCTGTTTACCTACAGAGAGGTTCCTCAGAAGGGGTTTGGTTACAGCCCATTTGAACTTCTGTTTGGACGTCCAGTTAGGGGTCCATTAGGTCTAGTTAAGGAAGGCTGGGAGCAACCTCTCAAACCGCCTAAACAGGACATTGTGGACTATGTCCTCAGCCTGTGTTCACGCACGGCTGCGTACATGAAGAAGGCCAGCAAAAACCTGAAGGCCAGCCAAGAACTCCAAAAAGCTTGGCATGACCAAAAGGCTGCCTTGACTGTTTACCATTCAGACCAGAGAGTGTGAGTTTTGAAGCCTGTTGCCCCAGCAGCTCTACAAGACAAATGGAGTGGTCCCCAAACTATCCTTGAGCAGAAGGGTAGCCTTGGCACTCCAAGTAGTCCGCATAGGGTACTTCATGTGAACTGCCTGAAACCATTTGTGCTGACATGAGCTTGCTCATGGCAACTGTTTAGGGACAGGAGGAAGAGAGTGACCCTCTCCCTGATCTCCTCTCCCAGAACCCTGATGAAGGGTCAGTAGATGGATTAGTATTGGCACGCAGCCTCACTGACCAGAAGCAAGCTGATTGCAGGCAAGTCCTCAATCAATACAGACACATGTTCTACCTGACACCCAGTCAGACCACAAGGTGAACCCATGAAGTGGACACAGGTGACAGTCTGCCTGTTATGAGTAACATCTACAGACAGCTGGACTATGTCAGGGATTGCATCTGGACAGAAGTCCAATTTATACTGGAATTGGGGGTTATTGAGCCTTCAGATAGCCCCTGGGCTAGTCCAGTAGTCCTTGTGACAAAACCTCACACCAAGGGTGGAAAAAGAGAGATGAGGTTTTGTGTGGATTACAGAGGCCTTATTGAGACACTAAGACTGATGCCCATCCTATTCCAAGGGCAGATGAACTTATGAATACTTTGGCCTCAGCCACGTTTTTGAGTACATTTGACCTGGCTGCTGCCAAATCAGACTACCTGAGGATGCCAAGCCAAAACAGCATTTTCAACTCCTAGTGGGCATTATCAATTCATTGTAATGCCTTTTGGTTTGAAAAATGCACCTGCTACATTTCACAGGTTGGTGAACAAAGTCTTAACAGGCCTGGAAGTCTATAGTGCAGCATATCTAGATGATATTACTGTATTTAGCGCCACCTGGGAGGATCACCTGGTCCACCTCCGGAATGTTCTGGAGGTCCTGCAGGAAGCAGGCCTCACTATCAAGGCCACCAAGTGCCAGATAGGGCAGAGCAAGGCTGTGTACTTGATCTACCTAGTAGGTGGAGGCCAGGTTCAACCATTGGAGAGCAAAATCCAGACCATTGTGGACTGGATTGCTCCCACTACCCCTACCCAGACTCTGGTCAGACATTTCTTGGACTTGACTGGTTACTACAGAAGATTTGTCAAGGGATATGGGTCCATTGTGACTCCCCTGAATGATCTTACATCAAAGAAAATCCGAAAAAGAAAGTTCAGTGGACAGTAAGCTTTCAAAAGAAAGGCATTTGATGACCTGAAGCAGGCCACGTACACTGCTCCCATTCGGCAAAGTGTGACAACTCTAAAACTTTCATTGTTCAGACAGATGCATCTGAGATAGGGGTAGGGACGGGGGATAGTGTCTGAAAAGTTTCATGGCTCCGTTCATCATCTCATTTGCTTTGTTCGCCCTAAGTTGGCAGGGTATGCCCAGACACGAGTACTTCCTCACTTTACCACTGGAATCAAGCTAGCCTCGCTGATGAGGTGGGTTACCCCGAAACCGGTCCCAAGATGCTTGTTTACGATCCAGGGAAGACATGGATTGGCAGTTTGGGCTTGACTTTTCCATGAGGCATAGGGCCAAGACTTATTTGCATATAGCTGTGTCTAAACTGGGGTGGCGAAGTGAGCTAGTGTGGCTCAAGTGGTTGGAGCGGCAGACCCTGATGCAGAAGTCTGGCCCGGACCAGGGTTCAATTCCCCGCCTCGGTGGGTCTTGGGCTCAAAATTTCCCCGGACCTGACAATTCTCGCCTCGGTGCCTATTCCAATCATGGAGTCCCACTCTGTAGCTCTGGGCAATAGCTTGCTTAATCTCCACAACGGCCCCTCGCAGCGGGATGCCTGGCTTTCACCTTGGGGATGCCCAGTAATGGGTTATCTCGCAGGGGAATACCAGGACGGGTTCCCTAAGCAAGCGCTGGGACGCTTTCGGGCAGCCATGCGCTCTACAAATCAAATTTCATTTCTACAAATCAAATTTCATTCATTTCATTTCATTTCAGCTAAAGAATGATTATGGATTCATCCCAGAACTGTGACTGGGGGTGAGTGTCTGAAAAGTTTCAGTGCTCTGTCAATCATCTCCTTGTGTTTGCTTTGTTCACCCCAAGTTGGCAGGGTATGGCCATGGGTCCCTTGCTCACTTTGCCACTGGTTTCAAGCTAGCCTGCTGATGAGGGGTGTTACCCCGAAACCGGTCACAGGATGCTTGTTTCCAGTCAAGGGAAGATATGGCTTGACAGTTTGGGTTTGACTGTTCCCATGATGCACAGGAACAAGACTGATTTGAATATAGCTGTGTCTGAACTGGGGTGCAAAGTGAGCTAAAGAATGATGATGGATTCAGCCCAGACCAATGACTGGGGGTGAGTGTCTGAAAAGTTTAAGGGCTCCGTCCATCATCTCCTAGTGTTTGCTTTGGGGTAGGGCTGCATTACCACAACTTAATGCAGAGGGCCAAGATCAACCAGTAGCATTTATTAGCAGAACGTTGACCCCCAGGAGAAACGCTGGTCAGCCATTGAGAGGGAGGCCCTTGCTGTGGTCTGGGCCCTGAAGAAGCTGAGGTAGTACTTGTTTGGCACACACTTCATTGTTCAGACAGACCGCACGCCCCTCTTATGGCTTAAACAGATGAAAGGTGAAAACACCAAAGTTTTGAGGAGGTCCAGTTCCCTACAGGGGATGGACTATGCAGTGGTAGACCGGGGAGTAACCATGCCAATGCAGATGGACTCTTCAGATATTTCTATTTACAAAATGAAGACTCAACTGGGCATGGTTAATCTCATCTCCTTATGTTTGAGGAGGTTGTGTAGGAAAGTCAGATCTGCTTTAACTGTTACCCCCACTTTTTGCCTGGTGTTATGCTGTTTCTGACTAGACTGACTGGGATCCTGCTGATCAGGACACCAGTCTTTGTGCTTTCTTCCCTAAATTAGTTATGGTGAGTACCTAAGTACATCCCAGATTGACTACTGGTGTACGTTATAAGTCCCTAGTATATGGTACTGAAGTACCCAGGGCATAGATACACCAGGGGAACCCCTATGGGCTGAAGCATGTATTTTGCCACCCATGGAAGACAACTCATTTTCTACACCGGACTCATTTTCTACATCAGAAAACGGGCAAGCTGGCGGAATATCCTCTTTTCCATGCTTCGAATAAAGGACTGTAGGAAAAACCCCCATGGTCTCAAATTAATAACCTCATCTTCCCCTTTCCTTAAAGCTAATGCCACCATCACTCTCTACAGTAATGGTATAAATCTCATACAAGTCTCTAAGTCTAATCTAGCCAAGCTGGACTATATTTTGCCTATCCTCAAGAAAGCAGTGACTGCTAAATCCTCTGATTCGTTTACACACCCTCCTATTTCATTGGTCTTTTCCAGCTCATCTCCCTTCTATTCAGGGAATATGTCAAGTTCACATAATTCCTCCCACCCTATAGATGCCTCCGGGGAGACTCAATCCCCTATAGTAGCCTCGCTCGCCAATCGACCATCGTCTCAGCTGGGTGGCAAGCTTAATGTCCCACCCATGTTGCCGTTAGCAAGCCAGATTCTCAGTGTTTCCCTTTTCAGGGTGCCCTCTCAAGACATACCCCCTCTTCTCTCTGCCGATGCTCTATCACCCTGGGCCTCACTTTCTAAGCCTTCTATACAGACGAGCACAAATGACCACCATCAATTGTGCCTCCTTATTTTAACACAATTAACCTACCTATGAGCACCTTCATTACACAACACAACACAACAGGCCCTCCGCCAACCTTCCCTCCCCTGCAACTCCTTCCAATCAAGCATGGTTCCCGCAAGATTTTAAGGAATCATCCCCTCCCCCAGACCTCCGCATTCCTACCGCACCTCATCCAGACAATACTCGAGGTCCTCCTTCTCCCCTCCTTCTCGTACCTGGCAGCCAAGACATGGAACTCCCTCCCCACTCACCTACGGCTGACCCAGGACCATCTCTCCTTCAGGAAACAACTCAAGACCTGGCTGTTCGAGCAGTAGCGACTCCCCCCTCCTCAGCGCCTTGAGACCCACACGGGTGAGTAGCGCGCTATACAAATTTTTTTGATTGATTGGATCCCTCCCCACAGTTCCTTTCCTTGAACCAACACTCAGACCTGATTGCGCATATGGACAAGTTATCCCTCCAAGCGAACCTTCTCTCTCACGAATTTCATGAACTGATAGCCCTCTCACGTGACCATCTGCCCTTGCTCAGTTCTTTTAGTTCCCTATGAAAGCTGCCCCCAGTCCATGCCAGTGCACCCTTTGGCCTTGAACAGCACTTCTTGCACCCTATCTCCAAAACCTTACCCCTCCCTAAGCCCCCTCTTGCCCTAGAAGAATGATGGTCGAACTTGCAAACAGTGATAGAAGATTTACTCCTCTCTTACTCGGTCACCCTAGACACTGACAAGAACCCTATGGCCCAAATTCAAACTATTCTCGCCAACCCACACAAGGAACCCTCTAACAACCGCAGAGTCGTAAATAGCGACAACCCCAAGCAAGTGAACATCACTCAGACTCCTACATCACACACGCCTATACATCTAAAATGTGCACTACTCAATTGTAGATCAGCAAGCAAACATGCTTCAGATGTCTTCGACCTCATCCAAAACAATGAGTTAGAGATCATCATCCTCATGGAAACATGGCTAAATCCTTTCTCCAGGTGAAAATTGCAAAAAACACAGTTGATGGACAGAATGCAGAACAATGTCTTACATTCACCCCAGTACAAAGATCTGGGCCGAAATCCATCGTTTTCTTGCACTCCACACCACCCTAGGTCAGACAATGGCTATATGCAAATCAGCCTTGACCCTGTGCCTCATGGGAACAGTCCAGCCCGAACTACCAAGCCATGTCTTTCCTAGACCGGAATCAAGCATCCAAGGACCGGTTTCTGGCTATCAGCCTTTATCAGCCTGGATAGCTTGACTCCAGTGATGTGGAGAGCCTGGGACTCACGTCTGAGTATACCCAGCACACTCGGGGTGAAAATTGCAAAAAACACAGTTGATGGACAGAATGCAGAACAATGTCTTACATTCACCCAGTACAAAGATCTGGGCCTAAATCCATCGTTTTTTTGCACTCCACACCACCCTAGGTCAGACAATGGCTATATGCAAATCAGCCTTGACCCTGTGCCTCATGCGAACAGTCCAGCACATTGGAGGACATTACCCCTTTTGATTGGTCCGACCACTACAGCATCTTCTTGATTAACAGGGAGGTGATTCGGAGAAGGGATTGTAGGAGAGTAGGGTCTGCAATCCTATGATCACCCCAGATTTTTGCTTTTTGCTTCACTGGTTTACGACTTTCCCTGGCTGTGGGCCTGCTAATCAGACCCACAGCCTAGCTGTTCTCTCTCTAAATTGACACACATGTACCTTAGGTGCATTTACCAATTGGTACTGGGCCACCTTATCAGTCCCTGTACAGTATACCTTAGGTATCCAGGGCATAGGTGTACCCAGGGCCTACCAGGGGCTGCAGCATGTATTATGCCACCCCTGGCTGGCCATCCAAATCTGACACAACTGGCTGCACGACAGCTGGGGCAAGGTGGTGTAATCACCCTTTGCTTTAGATATAGTATCTCTATATCTAAACCTAAAATGGACACATGTATTCCTATCAGTCACTCCTATGGCAAGCCTTATCAATCCTGAAGGCAGAGTGCTTGGAATTATGTGAGATGGTGCTCTGGCATGAGCTGAGCCCGTTTGCAGCTTGCGGAACCAAGTCCCAATAGCTGTTCCATGATAACGCGTACCATATACTCTTAAGTGCCTTATAATCCTCGCGGTTATTTGCCAATTTGGTATCGCTTTATCAAAACATGTCGAGTAAGGTGTCATACGAATTCGAATCCTAACCCCTCGCCAATTCTGGCGACGGGGTTAGCATTCCACCCTTCTAGAGGGACACGACATGTATGTAACTATGAACCCCGGATTTAACTCGAGCCTCAGCATCACAAAATGGATGCTGCCACCACAGACACACGTCTGACCTCCTGCTGCTGTGAGTCCTTCCAGTGAGGAGAGCTTGGACAAAGGGTTTCCTGTCAGGGGCGGTGCTAGCACCATCCCAGACAGGGTTTTGTGTATCCCAGGTAGGCAGGCCTGAGGAGGAAGGTGACTGCAAGTGGCACCCCGGTGCTCACTATGCATCTGCCGGTTTGAACCAGTTCCAGGGGCACATCAGCCCCTGAGCTGGGGAAAGTCCGGACAAGGGAGAGGGGTGTAACCACCCCCCTCCTGGTCCCACCCATGGGCAGGATCTAGTCGCGTGCCAGCCCCTTTCTTTAGTATAAAGGTAGGAGCGGGCCCCCTTCCCAAATTAGATAATTCTGAATCTTGACTACTTTCCACGAAAGAACTCTTGAACACTTCTGAAGACTCTCCCTTGTGGCTAAGGAGTAGCCACCCTGCACCAGCGGGCACCATCTAAGCGCATGCGGTTTGCTGCAAGTCCATCCTCCGGATCAAGACTGCCCAGCTCGACGAGACCCGGATTCCCTGGCACCTCTGACCTCTACCTACATCATCAGCCCAGCTGAGATTCGTGGGTGTGACGAGACCTGAAGGGACCGGCCATCTGCAAAACTGCACGACGCTTATCCAGCACGACCGCCGAGGGATCCTCGAGTGAGTGCTTTGGGGTTTGAGAAGCCCTAACCCTGAGCAGCTCCAGCACCGAAGTCCAGCCTCCCAGCATCCACGAGATCTGCGTGGGGCCCTTCTGTTCTTTGCTGCTCACCGCGTTGTTCGGCTACTTGCCTGCTGGCTTGTGGCCCTCCTGACGACGAACCACAACACTTCCATCGCTGGTCTGGTTGCTCCAGACTGGCCCTTGCTCCCCTCCAACAGAGGACCACCCCGGACCCTCCTGGTCCACTCCAGACGCCATTTTGAGTCCACCGCGTGGGCTTGCCTTTGCCAAGGTTTGTTGCCCCAATCCTGGGTCCAGCATCGCCGACAGCAGATACCTTTGTGGGACAGCTCGCACCTCCATCCTGGTCGCCGACAACGCCTCCTGGTCCGAGAGACTGCAGAGCCCAGCGTCGCCCACTCACCTGGTCGAGGTGACTTCATCCGGTGCCATCCTGGTGCCCACCTAATCACTGGCTAGTCCCCTCTGCTTTCAGGTCGTATCCATCACCGATCCAGGCTTGGAACACATCGAACTTCATCACTGGTCGCCTGCCAGCAACTTTTTCTTTCAGGCTCCATAGACTGTAACGAGGATTCCCGACGTCTTTTGAACCCTATGCAGCCGCAGCCCCTGGGCTAGGTAACCTGAGCATTTTGGTGCTCCAACATAGGTTCACTATCTAAGTGTCCAGATCCTTTTTCATTTTCAGCCTAACTAGTCGGATTCGTCCGATAACTGTAACTTTACAAGATACTAGTATCCATAGACTTTGTCCCGCATCCCGCGTGAGAGTGCACACTCTGCACCCGATCCCCCTAGGCCTCCTGCTCCTAACCTGAAGGTTCAGTAGTGTAGTCCTAGCGATCCTAAAGCCTCTGGATCTTGTTACTTACCTGCTAGAATTTTGCATTCCACTTTTAGTGTATATGGTTTTTCGTGCCCCTCGGGCATTTGTGTAAATTGTGCAACTTGAAGTATTTTCTTAAGAGTTTTGTTGTGTGCTTAGCTCCCTGACTCATAAAGAGATCAGGGTAGACTTGTTATAAATAAATATCCTTTTATTTTCATAACAACTTGTGTGGTGTCCTTTCACTTGGTGTTCAAGGGGTATATGTGATGGTATAACAGCTGGCTTAACACGCCCTCTAGAGTTTAGCCTAAAGACTGCTCTTGTCCATGCTACTAGGATAGCTGGTCTATAAGGTTGACTTACAACCAATCATCAATAAGGGTCGTTTGGAATGATACACAGTGATCACTAGAATAGTGAGCACTATATATCAGGCCAACTTCTCACAGGGATCAACTGAAGAAAATGAAACAGTGGAAAAGGAACCTCAGGAATATTAACACGGAATGCCTAGCAATCAAATGTAGAAATGCCTGGTCTTCCCAAGATTACATGACTGATGTACATGATCTCACTGACTTATATAACTCCACTATCTCTGGTATCATAGATTCAATAGAACCTCTACAACAAAAAAATGTCTCCTCCAAAATCTACAAACCCAAACGACAACCTAAACTCTGAACACCACAACTTAAGGGCAGCTGAATGTCTATGAAGATCAAAACCTTCAGTGGATCATCTAAAAGTCCTATGATCTGTTAGGACGGGCCAAGCCACGCCCCTTCATACAAACTACGTGTTGGACAGGCCTCGTGGAAGGCCCACTCCCCCCGCATGATAGGGCCCGGACACCTGCTCTCCCTGTATCCCCAGAAAGAACCATCCCGGCAACCCACCGAGGTAACCCGCAACCCGTCCCCAACGGGACACCTGCTCCCGAACACCCCGACATCGGCTGGCCCGGGCCTCCATCAGCAGCATTTCCCCGGCCCAGCCGCCATCTTGGACACTGCACCACGAGGCCGCGTGGCCGCAGCGCGACCCCAACCCTGGGCCTGGTCAGGCCCCGACATCGAGGCACCACCATCCACCCAGGAGGTGAAGAGACCACTTGGCAGGTCAATGGGAGAAAGGAGTGTCGATGGCTCTCCCCCGCCAGGTGCCGATCGCCCCCAGCCTCCCCGGGCGCTGGCTCCACCCCCCTGCTGGGTGTCTGGACTCCCTCATCCCGGACCTCCCGACCTCCAAGCGCGAGGGCCCGGACATCAAAGGAGACCAGACCTATAACTGGGGCTGCTCCAGAGCAGGAAGGCAGTTGTATCCTGGAGTCGAGAGACACCTTGAAGAACTCATCCCTGACGGACTGCTGGTGCTGCCGCAGCCCTGCCTTGTGAACATCTCCGAAGCCTGCTGGCGCTGCCATGGCCCTCTACATCGTGAACCCTCGTCCAAGCCTGCTGGCGCTGCCGCGGCCCTCCTTCGAGAACCATCATCCAAGCCTGCTGGCGCTGCCGCGGCCCTCCTTCGAGAACTATCATCCAAGCCTGCTGGCGCTGCCGCGGCCCTCCTTCGAGAACTATCATCCAAGCCTGCTGGCGCTGCCGCGGCCTTCCTTCGGGAACTATCATCCAAGCCTGCTGGCGCTGCAGCGGCCCTCCTTCAAAAACTATCATCCAAGCCTGCTGGCGCTGCCGCGGCCCGACCTTGCAGACCCCTAAGCTCGAGGATTGTGAGCTTCCCTCCTGCCACACCCGTACCGGACCGGTACCAAGACTGTCCCGCTACCCCTTCCCCTACAGAGACTAGAATTGAGAGGACCCTTGTGTCCAGACCTCACTGTATCGCTGATAACCTTGCTTCAAGAATCGTATATAAAGTGTGTTGACCTCAGCCTTGTGTGGTGTCCATCTGTGGGGGGGGAAGTTACTCGTCTGTACGATCGCTGGAGACGGCCCTCACTGGAGGCCTCTCCCCCTGTCCTCGGCCGACCCTCCGGGTCCCCGTCTAACATTGGTGGCCAGCGGCGCAATCCGAACCAACCGTAATCGTACAGAGAGTAACTCACCCCACGACTCAACCACAATGACAACAAAAGAGAGCGGAACCACAGAAAACTTCCAGATGGAGAAACTAGAAGAGTACAACCACAGAGAACTAAAACAATTTTGCATAGAACTAGGCATTGCTACCACAGGACTGAGCACGAAAGAAGACTTCAAAAAGGCCCTGGAATCTTGGGCAGAGACGGGTACGGCCGTACCCCAAAACCAAAGCCACGAGGCACCGGAAACGATCACCACTCCGACGGAAGAAAGAAGATCGGGTTTCTCCCCAGAGGAGATCAGAGAACGGGAAAAAAGCAGGCTCCATGAATTGGAACTGGCTCGACTTCGTTTAGATGGAGAACTGAAATTGGCGGAACAAAAAATAACGTTGGAACACCTGCGGCTCCGAGAGGAGCGGGAAGAGAAACAAAGACAGAGAGAGTTAGAAGAGAAAAAGCTAGCCTACGAACATGAGCGCAACCTAAAAGAAATAGAGCTTCGGAAACAGAACAAAGATCTCGGGGTTCCCGAACACTCCTGCCACTACAGACCCTAAAGTCCACATCCCAAAGGATGTCGTCAGAGAGTATTACCGGAACGATGATATCCAGCAATGGTTCAAAGCCTATGAGGTAGCCAAGACCTCCCACCGGATTCCCCGGAGCGACTGGGGAGCCGGGTTATGGGGGAGGTTCGTCAACGAGGGGCGAGACGCCCTGCTGCAACTCCCGGACCATCAGATGACATCCTACGACCACATGAAAGCCGCACTCCTCACTCGATACGGACTCACGCCCGAGATGTACCGCCAGCGGTTCCGCGACTGCAAACGGATCCCGGGTACGACTTGGGTGGAGTACGTGAACTTCTTCAGCCGAGCCTTCGAGGGGTGGATCAAGGGCAGCAAGGTGACCACTTACGAGCAACTCTTTGACCTTATTGTGTGGGAGCACCTTTCTAACAATTGTTTCGTCGAGCTCAGGCAGCACCTCCTCGACAGTAAACTGACTGAACCTCGGCAACTCGCCGCCGAAGCTGACCGATGGGAAAGCACCCGAGTTGCCCGAAGCGGGCCCAGCGAACCGAACAGAACCACCCAAGGACCCCATCGCCCCGAGGGGGAGGAGGAGGCCAGGGTCGGGGCAGAGACGCCGTCCCGGTGGCTCCCGCCAGCAACGCCCCGCCCCCGGCCGGCAGGGGAAACCCCCCGATGCGTCCAGGTTTCCGAGCCAACGTTACCTGCCACCGATGCCAGCGACCTGGCCACTACGCCAATGATCCTAATTGCCCGAAGAACCAGAACCCTATGTCACGCCAGGTCGCTGCCGCCGCCCTGGGGGAAGAGCAAACTCCAGAAGACCCTGAAGAGTACGAGGCCGACCAGCCCGAGTGGGAACCAGCCGCCATGTCCCTGGTCTGCCTAGGGGAAAGAGACATGATCCCGCGGGCCCCCCTACCCGCCAACACACAGAAATACAGCCAGTGGGTCAACATTAATGGGCGCCGGGCTGAAGCCTTACGCGACACCGGAGCCAGTGTGACAGCAGTCCGCTGTCATCTGGTGACCCCGGATCAGATCTTGCCAAACATCCTTTGCCCCGTCCGGTCAGCCGACAACTCAGAAAGCCTGTGTAGGATGGCCTGCGTCCCCTTCGAGTGGGGAGGAGTGTCCGGAATGCTGAAAGTGACTGTCCGCGATGATGCCCCTGTGGACTGCCTCCTGGGGAACGACCTCGAAAGTTCCCCCTGGGCCGCCGTCGAAAGAAGAGAGCACCTGGGGATGTTGGGCCTCCCTGAATGGGCCTGCATAACGACCCGGTCCATGGCCGCCCGCGCCATCCCCAGTCCCGAAGAACCGGAATGGCCAGAGCCTCCTCCCCCGATCGTCCCAGAGGGAGCCGCCCTGAGAGCCAATCCCCCAGAACAAAATGAAGACGGGCCCGTTCGACTCCAGGACCTTCCCGAATTGGCCCAGTGGCGTCAAGAGGGTGGTCCCACCCCTGAACAATTCCGCCAGGAACAGAGAACCTGTCCCTCCCTCGAGGGACTCCGGCAGCAAGCCCTCGCCCAGAGCGCATGAGACACCTCAGGGGCCCACTGGATTTATTGGGACAATGACCTGCTCTACAGTGAGCAAAGAATCGCTGAGCTGGGGGCCAGTCGGGTACTGGTGGTACCCCTACGCTTCAGAGACTTCCTTTTGAACTTGGCACACAATGTCCCCCTCGCTGGGCTCCTGGGGCAAGATAAAACGTACAACCGCTTGGTAACTCACTTCTACTGGCCCAAAATGCGAAACGATGTCTCCAACCACTGTCGGGCCTGCCCCACCTGCCAGGCCAGCGGGAAGAGCGGCCGAAAGATCAAAGCACCCTTGCAACCCTTTCCCGTCGTCACCACCCCGTTCGAACGGGTAGGAATAGACATTGTGGGGCCCCTGGACCCCCGCACGGCACAGGGGCACTGATTCATCCGGGTCCTGGTGGACCACGCACCCGCTACCCCGAGGCCATTCCTCTTCGGACCGTGACAGCGCCTGTGGTAAGCCGAGCCCTGATGGGGATCTTCTCTCGAGTGGCCTTCCCCCGGGAAGTCGTCAGCGACAGGGGCACAAACTTTATCTCGAAGTACATGAGGTCTCTCTGGCAACAGTGCGGGGTCACCTACAGATTCACGACCCCTTATCACCCGCAAGGAAATGGACTGGTCGAGCGGTTTAACCGCACTCTCAAAGGAATGATCATGGGCCTGGAAGAGCCCCTACGTCGACAATGGGACATGCTGCTCCCGTGCCTCCTATTCGCCTATCGAGAAGTCCCCCAGAAATCTCTCGGCTTCAGCCCCTTTGAGCTCCTGTACGGACACCCAGTTCGGGGTCCCCTCAGCCTGGTCAAGGAAGGATGGGAGATGACCCCCCAAAAGACTCCTCCAGATGTGTATAAGTATCTCCTGACCCTCCGTAACCAGACCGGGCGATTCAGGGAGCTCGCCAAAGTCAACCTTGAGGCCAGCCAGGAGGACATGAAGAAATGGTACGATCAGCATGCCTCCTCCATCGAGTTCGAACCGGGACAGCAAGTCTGGGTGATGTCGCCGGTCGAACCCTGTGCCCTACAGGACAAATGGACAGGACCCTTCAAGGTGATAGAGCGCCAGGGCCCCGTCACCTACCTGATGGGCATGGAGTCTACCCGGAACCCCCTACGAGTCCTCCACGCCAACCGACTCAAACCCCACTTCGTACGCTCGGAACTCAGCCTACTGATGGCAACAGACAGTGGAACGGAGGAAGACTCCGAGCCCCTCCCTGACCTACTGAGAACCTGTGAACAGGATGGCTCAGTGGAAGGGGTCAGACTCTCCGACGCCTTGACCCCGGAGCAACGCCAAGACTGTCGAGCTCTCCTGCTACAATTTGCGAACTTGTTCTCCCTCACCCCCGGGGTCACCCCCTGGTGCCTTCACGACGTGGATACCGGGGATAGTCCACCTATTCGACACAGGGCGTACCGGGTGCCAGATCGGGTGCGCGCCTGCATCCAGAACGAAGTCACCAAGATGCTGGCGCTAGGAGTGATCGAACCATCCGACAGCCCCTGGGCCAGCCCAGTCGTACTGGTCCCCAAGGCTGCCGCCCCGGGCGTTGCCCCCGAGCTCACGTTCTGTGTGGACTATCGGGGCCTGAACGCCGTTACCAGAACCGACGCTCACCCCATCCCCCGGGCAGATGAGCTAGTTGACCGCATGGGGGCTGCCCGATACTTGAGCATCTTCGATTTAACAGCGGGCTACTGGCAAATCGGCCTCACTCCCAGGGCCCAAGAACGATCCGCCTTCTCTACCCCGGATTGCCACTACCACTTCAAAGTGATGCCATTCGGCATGAAAAACGCCCCAGCTACCTTCCAACGACTCGTGAACCAGGTACTGGCGGGCCTCGAAGACTTCAGCGCCGCCTACCTGGACGATATTGCTGTGTACAGTCGCCACTGGGCAGACCACCTCCACCACCTCCGAGAAGTCCTGCACGCCCTCCAGCAGGCCGGCCTCACCCTAAGAGCCAGCAAATGCCAGGTTGGCCAAGGGTCCGTGACCTACCTCGGACACCAAGTGGGGAGCGGTCTGGTGGCACCCCTTCAGCTCAAGATCGCTGCCATCCAGTCCTGGCAACCCCCTGTCACCCAAACCGAGGTCCGAGCCTTCCTGGGGCTCACCGGATACTACCGACGGTTTGTAAAGGACTATGGCAGCATTGTGGGGCCCCTCACGGAACTCACATCCAAGAAAAACCCCAAAACAGTCAACTGGACTCCAGACTGTCAAGCGGCCTTCGAGAAGTTGAAGACCGCCATGTGCACCGCCCCCGTGCTCCAGGCCCCCGACTACAGCCGGGAATTCATAGTCCAGACGGACGCCTCAGATCATGGCGTTGGGGCAGTTCTCTCTCAACTCAACGCAGAGGGAATCGATCAGCCAGTGGCCTTCATCAGCCGACGCCTACTGGCTCGAGAACAGCGCTGGAGCACCATAGAGCGAGAGGCCTTCGCAGTGGTATGGGCCCTCAAGAAACTCCGGCCTTACCTCTTCGGTACTCACTTCAGGGTACAGACAGACCACCGACCCCTGCAGTGGCTCATGCATATGCGGGGGGGAAAACCCAAAACTGTTACGATGGTCCATCTCCTTGCAGGGGATGGACTTCACTGTGGAGCATCGTCCTGGCCAAAATCACGCCAACGCGGACGGCCTGTCACGCTTTTTCCGCCTCGGCGAGGAGAGTACCCAAGAAGATGGGTGACTCTCCCTGCCTTCAGCTGGGGGGGACGCATGTTGGACAGGCCTCGTGGAAGGCCCGCTCCCCCCGCATGATAGGGCCCGGACACCGGCTGTCCCTGTATCCCCAGAAAGAACCATCCCGGCAACCCACTGAGGTAACCCACAACCCGTCCCCAACGGGACGCCTGCTCCCGAACACCCCGACATCGGCTGGCCCGGGCCTCCATCAGCAGCATTGCCCCGGCCCAGCCGCCATCTTGGACACTGCACCACGAGGCCGCGTGGCCGCGTGGCCGCAGCGCGACCCCAACCCTGGGCCTGGCCAGGCCCCGACATCGAGGCACCACCATCCACCCAGGAGGTGAAGAGACCACTTGGCAGGTCAATGGGAGAAAGGAGTGTCGATGGCTCTCCCCCGCCAGGTGCCGATCGCCCCCAGCCTCCCCGGGCGCTGGCTCCACCCCCCTGCTGGGTGTCTGGACTCCCTCATCCCGGACCTCCCGACCTCCAAGCGCGAGGGTCCGGACATCAAAGGAGACCAGACCTATAACTGGGGCTGCTCCAGAGCAGGAAGGCAGTTGTATCCTGGAGTCGAGAGACACCTTGAAGAACTCATCCCTGACGGACTGCTGGCGCTGCCGCAGCCCTGCCTTGTGAACATCTCCGAAGCCTGCTGGCGCTGCCACGGCCCTCTACATCGTGAACCCTCGTCCAAGCCTGCTGGCGCTGCCGCGGCCCTCCTTCGAGAACCATCATCCAAGCCTGCTGGCGCTGCCGCGGCCCTCCTTCGAGAACTATCATCCAAGCCTGCTGGCGCTGCCGCGGCCCTCCTTCGAGAACTATCATCCAAGCCTGCTGGCGCTGCCGCGGCCCTCCTTCGAGAACTATCATCCAAGCCTGCTGGCGCTGTTGCGGCCCTCCTTCGAGAACTATCATCCAAGCCTGCTGGCGCTGCCGCGGCCCGACCTTGCAGACCCCTAAGCTCGAGGATTGTGAGCTTCCCTCCTGCCACACCCGTACCGGACAGGTACCAAGACTGTCCCGCTACCCCTTCCCCTACAGAGACTAGAATTGAGAGGACCCTCGTGTCCAGACCTCACTGTATCGCTGATAACCTTGCTTCAAGAATCGTATATAAAGTGTGTTGACCTCAGCCTTGTGTGGTGTCCATCTGTGGGGGGGCAAGTTACTCGTCTGTACGATCGCTGGAGACGGCCCTCACTGGAGGCCTCTCCCCCTGTCCTCGGCCGACCCTCCGGGTCCCCGTCTAACACTACGGTTCTGGCAGCGGCTTGAGCAAGAAGCGCTTCGAAGTCAAGAAGGTGACAATTGGGGATGGGTGTGCGATTTGTGGCTCAAAAAGTTTGTGTGTGGAGTTCGGGAACGACATGCATGATTCCCATTGTCAGCGTCAGTCCACTAAGTGTATATTACAAACTGTCTAGTACCATCCATCTCGGGGCCAATGTCTCACGCGCATTAGTTGCGAATGACAGGTAGGCGGGCCAATCAGTTAGCACCCTGTCCAAGAGAAGATAGGCCGCGCGTTGACTAATAGGAAGTCGAGATTACTAACGTGCGGATGGGTTGTGTCAGAATTTGATGCACGGGTTTGGGGCAACTAACGGATGTAGGCTGCGAGGAGGGGGCATCTAATGTTGCGGGAACTGCCTCGGACTCTAGGTGTTTGTAGCCAATTGGCGCTGCTTGTGCCCCATGTCTGCTGGATGCCGGATGGCTACACCTTGCTCATTGTCGGGCAGGGTCGACAGGGCCGGTTTTCACAGGAATCGGTAGTCATCCACATCTGTTAAAAGAGAAAGTGGAAGGAAAGGGATGGGATGAGTGGGATGGGTATCGAGTAAGGACAACGAAAACATCCACAAACCTGGGATGTTATTTTACTTAAATTCGTTTGAGGGCTTTTTAGTCTGGAACACAAAGTTTTGTGCCTTCACCCAGCGTAATGTGCAGAGTCCAGTTGCTTAAAACCATTTTTAGAGATGGGACTGAAGTCTCTTATATACAACTAGCAGCCCTTCCCGACGTTGTCCGGGTATGAATTGCTGCCAGCCAGTAGTATATTGTTTTGTAGGATTTCGTTTTGATAGCATTTCTTATCTGTGACAGGCCTGGGAAATGCTCTGATTCCCAGTGCACTGCTGATGCACTTAAGAGTGCGTTGTTGGACTTGGCCCTTCTGGCAGATCCACCCCTGAAGTTGTTGCTTGTTATATGTAACCTGGGGTTGGTGATTTCCCCTCTGAGTGCGTGTGGTGAGAGAGAGACCTGCCCTCCCATAGGAATGCATGGGGAATGTATGTGTCCCTGGTAGTTCCTGATGCGTGGGGTATGCAGGGTCGAGTTTGGTATGTGCAAAGTCGTGAGATTGAATGCTGCGCAATGGTGTATGCGGCATGAGTGTGTCTAGTGTAGAAGTCCCAGTTTTAGAAGTTGGCATATATGTGGAATGTGTGTCTGCCGTGTGATTGGCTGAGGCAGGCTGGTGAGCCTGGCTCCAAGAATCTGGGAGGGTCTGCCTCGGTGGTGAATGGAGTGTTTAGCATGCTGATGTGAGGGGAGGAGTGAGCCTGGGCCTGCTTGTGGATTGACTGTCTGGTTTGAGTGTCCTGAATGAGGCTGGGTTTTCTCCACACAATGCTGGCTCCACCCCCTGGGGTGCGTCTGATGTCCCTAGCCTGGCCAGTGAAAAGAATCCCCCCATAACCAGTTCCAGAGGGTTCTCTCCCTGCCTGCCCTTTTAGACAAAGGATGTTGTGTATAAAAAGGGTGCTGTGACACTCTGAAGAGGTTCTTGATCCCAACTTGAATCTACCAGGGGCTGCTGCTGCTTGGGCTCAGGGTTGGCTTGCCTCCCTGGGCCCTGCCCTACTCCTGGACTGCTGATGGCCTTTTCCCTTCTAGGAGCTGCTGTGCTCCACCTGAGGTCCTGGACTCTTTATGGACTTGCTACTCTTCCTCTAGCGCTTGGGAGCACTTTCCTCTGACCCCCAGCGCTTGGGGAGCGCTGTTCTTCCTACTTAGCGCCTGTTAGACGGACCGGGAGGGTCGGCCGAGATTACGGGGAGAGGTCTCCAGGGAGAGCCGTCTCCAACGACTGTACAGACAAGTAACTTCCCCCCCACAGACGGACGCCACACAAGACTGAAGGTTAACGAGACTTTATATGCAATTCTTAGGTTACGATGGTATGATACAAGGAGGTCTGGACTCCGGGGTCCCCTCGATTCTAGTCTTTGGTTGAGGAAAAGGGTAGCG
Source organism: Lissotriton vulgaris (assembly GCF_964263255.1). Classification (NCBI taxonomy): domain Eukaryota; kingdom Metazoa; phylum Chordata; class Amphibia; order Caudata; family Salamandridae; genus Lissotriton; species Lissotriton vulgaris. The sequence continues at coordinate 475,317,242 of NC_141700.1, read as the reverse complement.
GGACAGTCTTAGTTACCAATGAGTACAAAATAGCTCTCAATCCTCGAGCTCGGCGTTCTAGATGATCGGGCCGTGGCGGAGCCAAGCAGGTCCCGAGATGGACGAAGGAAAGACGACGGTCCGCGGCGGAGCCTGCAGGTCCCGGTGAAAGATGACGGTTACAACGGTCCGCGGCCACGCCAGCAGATCCCGACGACGATGAAGGATGAAGGTTACGACGGCTGTGGCAGCGCCAACAGGCAGGACGATGGTGCACAGGACAGAGCTACGGCAGCGCCAGTAGTCCGTCCAGGATGAGTTCCTCTTTACGTCTCTCGACTCCAAGATACAACTGCCTTCCTGCTCTGGAGCTGCCCCAGTTATAGGGCTGGCGTGCTTTGATGTCCGGACCCTCGCACTTGGAGGTCGGGAGGTCCGGGATGAGGGAGTCCAGACACCCAGCAGGGGGGTGGAGCCAGCGCCCGGGGAGGCGATGGGCGAGCGGCACTTGGCGGGGGAGAGCCATCGGCACCTCTTTCTCCCATTGACTTGCCAAGTAGCCCGCTCACCTCCTGGGTGGAGGGTGGTGCCGGAATGTCTGAGGCCGGGCTAGGCCCAGGGTTGAGGTCGATCGGGGGCCAGGCGGCCTCGTGGTGAAGTGTCCAAGATGGCGGCCCAGGCTGGGCGCGTGGGCCGGCAGTGGATCGGACCCACGAGGTTAACGTGCTCGAGGGCAGGGGTCCCTGAGGGGACGGAGGACGTGCAATGGTGGTGTGTGGTACTTGCGTGACCGGGCTCGGGCCTGGTTGGGCCGGGGGAGAGCGGCCCTTCATGTGGCCTGTCCAACATGCGTCCCCCCCAGCTGAAGGCGGGGAGAGTTACCCATCCTCTTGGGGACTCTCCTCGTCGAGGCGGAAAAACCGGGACAGGCCATCCGCGTTGGCGTGATCTGGCCCAGGCCGGTGTTCGACTGTGAAGTCCATACCTTGCAAGGAGATGGACCAGCGTAGCAACTTTGGGTTTTCCCCCCGCATATGCATCAGCCACTGCAGGGGTCGGTGGTCGGTCTGCACCCGAAAGTGGGTGCCAAAAAGGTAGGGCCGGAGCTTCTTGAGGGCCCATACCACAGCGAAGGCTTCCCTCTCTATGGTGCTCCAGCGTTGCTCCCGTGGTAGGAGTCGCCGGCTGATGAAGGCCACCGGTTGATCAAGGCCTTCGGTGTTCACTTGAGACAGGACCGCCCCAATGCCCTGGTCGGAGGCGTCCGTCTGGACGACGAACTCCCGGCTGTAGTCTGGGGCCTGGAGCACAGGAGCGGAACACATGGCGGCCTTCAATTGTTCGAATGCCGTTTGACACTCTGGGGTCCAGTTCACTTTCTTGGGCTGATTCTTTGACGTGAGTTCTGTGAGAGGCCCCACTATGGTACCATAGTCTTTCACGAACCTTCGGTAATAGCCCGTGAGGCCCAGGAAGGCTCGTACCTCGGTTTGGGTGATGGGGGGCTGCCAGTCCTGGATGGCGGCAATTTTCAGCTGTAGAGGGGCCACTAGGCCGCTTCCCACCTGGTGTCCGAGGTAGGTCACAGACCCTTGTCCAATTTGACACTTGCTGGCCTTGATCGTGAGGCCAGCTCGCTGAAGGGCTTGCAGCACTGCTCGGAGGTGGTGGAGGTGCTCGGTCCAATGGTGGCTGTACACAGCGATGTCGTCTAGGTAGGCGGCGCTGAACCCTTCGAGCCCCGCCAGGACCTGATTGACGAGCCGTTGGAAAGTCGCTGGGGCATTCTTCATGCCGAAGGGCATGACCGTAAAATGGTAGTGGCCATCGGGGGTGGAGAAGGCAGAACGTTCTTGTGCTCGGGGTGTGAGGCCGATCTGCCAATAACCTGCTGTCAGGTCGAAGATGCTGAGGTAGCGGGCAGCTCCCATTCGGTCGACCAGTTCATCTGCCCGGGGGATGGGATGTGCGTCTGTTCTGGTGACTTCATTCAGGCCCCGGTAGTCGACGCAGAACCGGAGTTCTGGTGTGGTTCCGGGGGCGGCTGCTTTGGGGACCAGTACGACCGGGCTGGCCCATGGACTGTCTGAGGGCTCGATGACCCCGAGCGTGAGCATCTTGGCCACTTCCGCCTGGATGCAGGCCCGTACCCGATCAGGTACGCGGTAGGCCCGGTGGCGGATAGGAGGGCTGTCTCCGGTGTCCACATCGTGCACACACCAGGAAGTGACACCTGGGGTGAGGGAGAACAGACTGGCGAACTGTGACAGGAGGGCTTGGCACTCTTGGCGTTGTTCTCTGGTGAGGGTCTCCGAGAGGCGGACCCCCTCCACGGAGCCGTCTTGCTCCTGGGTCCGCAGGAGGTCAGGGAGAGGCTCGGAGTCGTCTTCAACCCCATTGTCTGTGGCCATCAGGAGGCTGAGTTCTGTTCGTGCAAAGTGGGGTTTCAGTCTGTTGGTGTGGAGGACCCGGAGTGGGTTCCGGGAGGACTCCATATCGATGAGATAGGTGGCAGGACCCTTGCGCTCGATTACCTTGAAGGGCCCCGTCCATTTGTCTTGGAGAGCGCATGGCTCCGTGGGGGACATTACCCATACCTGTTGCCCCGGTTCGAATTCAATGGATGAGGCGTTCTGGTCATACCATTTTTTCATGTCCTCCTGACTGGCCTCTAGGTTGGCTTTTGCTAGGTCTCTGAACCGCCGGGACTGGTTGCGGAGGGTGAGGAGGTACCGGAAGACATCTGGAGGGTTCTTGGCCGGAGGCATCTCCCAGCCTTCTTTGATCAGGCTGAGCGGCCCCCGCACTGGGTGCCCGTATAGCAGTTCAAATGGGCTGAAGCCTAGGGATTTCTGTGGGACCTCTCGGTAGGCGAAGAGGAGGCACGGCAGCAGCACATCCCACTGGCGACGGAGGGGCTCTTCCAATCCCCCGATCATCCCTTTTAGCGTGCGGTTGAACCGCTCAACAAGTCCGTTCCCTTGGGGGTGATAGGGGGTCGTGAATCGGTAGGTGACCCCACACTGTTGCCAGAGGGATTTCATGTATTTAGAGATAAAGTTCGTGCCTCTGTCGCTGACGACTTCTCGGGGGAACCCCACACGGGAGAAGATCCCCATCAGGGCCCGGCCGACCACTGGGGCTGTCACGGTCCGGAGAGGAACAGCCTCAGGGTAGCGGGTGGCGTGGTCCACTAGCACCAGGATGAAGCGATGGCCTTGTTTTGTGCGCGGGTCCAGGGGTCCCACAATGTCTATTCCGACCCTCTCAAATGGGGTCGTGACTACTGGAAAAGGTTGCAAGGGGGCCTTTAGTTTGCGGCCGCTCTTCCCACTGGCTTGGCACGTGGGGCAAGATCGGCAATGCTGGTGCACATCGTTTCTCATTTTGGGCCAGAAGAAGTGGGTCACTAGGCGACTGTAGGTTTTATCTTGTCCCAGGTGCCCTGCCAGGGGGACATCGTGGGCCAGGTTTAGCAGGAAGTCTCTAAAGCGGAGGGGCACTACTAGTACTCGGTTGGCCCCCAGCTCGGCGATTCTTTGCTCGCTGTACAACAGATCATTGTCCCAGTAGACCCAATGAGTTCCGGAGGTATCCCCTGCGCTTTGGGCGAGCGCTTGTTGGCGGAGTCCCTCGAGGGAGGGACAGGTCTTCTGTTCCTGGCGAAATTGTTCTTGTGTGGGCCCCCCCTCTTGGGCCCACTGGTCAAGGTTAGCGAGGTCGGAAGGTTGAGCAGGTTCGGGGGGGGTGTCATGGTCGGTGGTCTCGGCTGGGGCGACCGGAGGCGGTGGCGCCGGCCATTCTGGTTCTTCCGGGTGATGGTTGGCACGGACGGCCATGGACCGGGTGGTGACGCACGCCCAGTCCGGGACGCCTAACATCCCCAAGTGTTCTCTTCGCTCCACGGCTGCCCACGGGGAGCTCTCCAGGTCATTTCCGAGGAGGCAGTCCACGGGGGCGTCGTCTCGGACCGTTACCTTCAACATGCCGGAGACCCCTCCCCACTCAAAGGGGACGCAGGCCATCCGACACAGACTTTCCGAGTTGTCGGCTGATCGCACAGGGCAGAGAATGTTCGGTAGATATTGTTCTGGGGTCACCAGGTGACAGCGGACGGCTGTTACACTGGCCCCGGTGTCCCGAAGGGCTTCGGCCCGTCGTCCATTGATGCTCACCCATTGGCTGTACTTCTGGGTGTTAGCGGGTAGGGGGACCCGCGGGACCATGTCTCTTCCCCCTAAGCACGCGAGAGTCATGGCGGCTGGCTCCCACTCTTGATCCTCTTGCTCGTCTGTTTCTTGTTCCTCGGAGATCTGTTCTTCCCCTAGTGCCGCGGCGGCCACTTGGCGGGGTTTTGGACTCTGATACTGCGGGCAGCTTGGGTCGTTTGCATAGTGGCCGACTCGTTGGCATCGGTGACACGTGACATTGGCTCTGTACCCCGGTCGCGCCGGGGTGCTGCCCCGGTTGGCCGGGGGGGTGGTGCTGGCAGCGGGGGCGGCCGGAGTGTTGTCTCTTCCTCGTCCTTGGCCCCCTCCTCCTCCTCTGGGTCGGTGGTGACCATTGTTGTTCCTGTTCTGCTCGTAGGACCCATTCCGGCCCACTCTGGTGATCTCCCACCGGTCAGCTTCGGCTGCGAGCTGCCGGGGATCGGTTAACTTGCTGTCGAGGAGGTGTTGGCGTAGTTCAATGAAGCAATTGTTGGACAGATGCTCCCATACCATCAGATTGAACAGCTGCTCGTAGGTCGTGACGTTGTTTCCTCTGATCCAGCCTTCGAAAGCTCGGCTAAAGTACGTTACATAGTCCACCCAAGTTGTACCCGGGATGCGTGTGCAGTCTCGGAACCTCTGACGGTACATCTCGGGCGTGAGGCCATAGCGGGTGAGGAGGGCCGCTTTCATATGGTCGTAGGAGGTCATCTGGTGGTCTGGGAGCTGTAACAGGGTATCGCGGCCCTCATTGAGGAATCTGCCCCATAGGCCGGCTCCCCAATCGTTTCTATCGATCCGGTGCGCAGTCATAGCGATTTCATAGGCCTTAAACCATTGCTGGATGTCGTCCTCTCGGAAATATTCTCGGACAACATCCTTGGGGATGTGTACTTTTTTCTCCGTGGTCCCTGGGGTGTGTGGTCTCTCGGGCACCCCTAACTCTTTATTCTGCTTGCGCAGGTTGATCTCGGCTAGGTTCCGTTCGTGCTCGTACGCCAGTTTCTTTTCCTCGAGCTCCCTTTGCCTCTGTTTCTCCTCTCTTTCTTCTCGGAGACGTAGGTGCTCTAAGTTGATTTTTTGTTCGGCCAACTTGAGTTCTACGTCCATCTTGAGTCGGGCCATTTCTAGCTCGTGTAGTCGGGTTTTTTCTCTTTCTTGGATCTCGTCTTGCGAGAGACCGGTTCTTTGCCCTTCAGGGGCCGTGTTGGTTTTTTTCGCGGTGCTTTGCTCAGGGGCTTCGGCATCCCCGGTCTCTGCCCAAGATTCTAGGGCATGCTTAAAATCGTCCTTGGTGCTTAGTCCGGTGGTAGCGATACCTAGTTCGATGCAGAACTGTTTTAGTTCACGATGGCTGTACTCCTCTAGTTTTTCCATTTGGAACTTCTCAGTTGATCCGCTTTCTTTAGTTGTTATTGTGGTTCGTTGTGGGGTGAGCTACTCTCTGTACGTTATGCGGTGATTCGGATCGCGCCGCTGGCCACCAATGTTAGACGGACCGGGAGGGTCGGCCGAGATTACGGGGAGAGGTCTCCAGGGAGAGCCGTCTCCAACGACTGTACAGACAAGTAACTTCCCCCCCACAGACGGACGCCACACAAGACTGAAGGTTAACGAGACTTTATATGCAATTCTTAGGTTACGATGGTATGATACAAGGAGGTCTGGACTCCGGGGTCCCCTCGATTCTAGTCTTTGGTTGAGGAAAAGGGTAGCGGGACAGTCTTAGTTACCAATGAGTACAAAATAGCTCTCAATCCTCGAGCTCGGCGTTCTAGATGATCGGGCCGTGGCGGAGCCAAGCAGGTCCCGAGATGGACGAAGGAAAGACGACGGTCCGCGGCGGAGCCTGCAGGTCCCGGTGAAAGATGACGGTTACAACGGTCCGCGGCCACGCCAGCAGATCCCGACGACGATGAAGGATGAAGGTTACGACGGCTGTGGCAGCGCCAACAGGCAGGACGATGGTGCACAGGACAGAGCTACGGCAGCGCCAGTAGTCCGTCCAGGATGAGTTCCTCTTTACGTCTCTCGACTCCAAGATACAACTGCCTTCCTGCTCTGGAGCTGCCCCAGTTATAGGGCTGGCGTGCTTTGATGTCCGGACCCTCGCACTTGGAGGTCGGGAGGTCCGGGATGAGGGAGTCCAGACACCCAGCAGGGGGGTGGAGCCAGCGCCCGGGGAGGCGATGGGCGAGCGGCACTTGGCGGGGGAGAGCCATCGGCACCTCTTTCTCCCATTGACTTGCCAAGTAGCCCGCTCACCTCCTGGGTGGAGGGTGGTGCCGGAATGTCTGAGGCCGGGCTAGGCCCAGGGTTGAGGTCGATCGGGGGCCAGGCGGCCTCGTGGTGAAGTGTCCAAGATGGCGGCCCAGGCTGGGCGCGTGGGCCGGCAGTGGATCGGACCCACGAGGTTAACGTGCTCGAGGGCAGGGGTCCCTGAGGGGACGGAGGACGTGCAATGGTGGTGTGTGGTACTTGCGTGACCGGGCTCGGGCCTGGTTGGGCCGGGGGAGAGCGGCCCTTCATGTGGCCTGTCCAACAGCGCCTGGAAGCGCTGGTTCCTGCCCTCTAGCGCCTGGAGCGCTATATTGATGTTACCAGCGCTGGGAGCGCTCTACTTCCCCATATAGCGCTGTAACGCTGTCCTAGCTCCTGGGAGCGTTGTTTACTCAAGCCGGTGCCCACCCGGCCTTTGCCCTGTTCTGCGGAGGTTCTACACCCCCAGCGAGTGTCTACCTCGCTATCTGCCCTTAATCCTCGAGGGAGCCTGGCCCTCGTCATTTCCCTCGAGTTCACCGCCGCTGGCCCGGGACCCCTCGTGATGTTCTTCCCGGGCCGCGCTGGGATTGGCTGTCGGCCCGGGATGTGCTGCTGACGTCTCCCCGGGCGGCGCTGTGATTGACCGGCGGCCCGAGGAGCTGGAGAGGCGGCTGGAGCGAGCCGAGAAGGCAGGGTGCGGCGGGAGCCTACTCTGCGCCCCTGCTTCCCCCGAGAAGAACTGCTGTGTCCCCCCCCGGGCCCCCAGGAGCGAGAGGGAGCCCCGGAAAGCGGGGAGAGACCAGCGCTGGACCGGTGAGTGCAGCGAAGGGAGGGGGCGTCAGGGCACACTGCCGGTGCCCGCCCCTACCCTCCAATGACCTTTCTTGTGGTGCTAAAGAGGCCCGTGGGCCCCCGGTGATATCGAGTCCCCCGAGAGGGACTCCGCCTACCTTCTCCTGACGAGTGTTGGACTTGGCCCGTCTGGCAGGTCCACCCCTGAAGTTTTGTGCTTATTATATGTGTCCGGGGAATGGTGATTCCCCTTCTGAGTGTGTGTGTGGTGAGAGAGACCTGCCTCCCATAGGAATGCATGGGGAATGTATGTGGCTCTGGTAGTTCCTGATGCGTGGGGCGTGCCGGGTCGTGTTTGGTATGTGTGCGCTCGTGAGGTTGAATGCTACAAGATGATGTATGCGGCATGTGTGTGACTAGAAGGGAAGTGCCACTTCTAGACCTTGGTGTGTGTGTGCAGTAGGTGTGCTGGCGCCTGATTGGCTGAAGCCGGCCGGGCCTTCCCCCACCAGGCTGGCTCCACCCCCCTGGGGTGCGTCCAGTGTCCCTAGCCTGGCCAGTAACAAGAAATTCCTTATAACCAGTTCTAGCTGGTTCTCTCCCTGCCTGCCCCTTTGGAGACAAAGGACGCTCATGTATAAAAGGAGGGTGGGCCCTCCTCTCTCGCTCTTCTTCTTCCTGCTTGTCCTGACTGGAACCCTGCCAGGGACGTGCTGCTGTTTGGGCTCAGGGTGGGCTTGCCTCCCTGGGCCCTGCCCAGCTCCTGGACTCCTGATGGCCCTTCCTTGCTAGGAGCTGCTGTGCTCCCCCTGAGTCCTGGACTCTTTGCTGGACTTTGCTGCTTCCCTTCACCCTCTACCGCTCTGGGAGCGCTCTATTTTCCCCCTATAGCGCTGGGAGCGCTGTATCTATACTCTAGTGCTTGGGAGCGCTGGATTCATCGAGCCGGTGCCACCCGGCATTTGCCCTGCTCCACGGAGGTGCCGGACGCCCAGCGAGTGCCTACCTCGCTTTGTTTCCTTCCTGGCTGCCTTATCGAGGGAGCCGGGCCCTCGTCAATTTCCCCTGTGTTCACCGCCGCAGCCCGGGACCCCGCGTGAAGCCCGCCCCCGGGCCGCGCTCTGATTGGCGGCTGGCCCGATGACGTCCCCGGGCTGCGCTCTGATTGGCCGGCGGCCCGGGGAGCTGCAGACACCAAGACGAGCATGCAGGGGGCGGCGGGAGCCTACTCCGCGCCCCTGCGTCCCCCAAGACGACTGCCGCTTCCCCCCGGGGCCCCCCAGGAGCGAGAGGGCGCCCCGGAGAGCGAGAGAGACCGGCGCGCTCGCCGACCGGTGAGTGATGCAGGAGGGGAGGCGGGGCATCGGGCCACATTGCCGGTGGCCGCCCCTCCCCTCCCGCGTGGGCAAACATGTGTTTAGAGGCCCGCGGGCCCTCCAGTAATGCCGGGTCCCCCGAGGGGGACCCCGCCTGGCCATACCTTGCCCCCCAGAGCCCGGAGAGGCTCCCTCTACAGTTTTGGCCCTCCGAGCCCGCGAGGCTCCGCCCAGATCTTCCCTGAGCCCCGGGAGGCTCCCGCTGCATCTGACCCCCGAGCCCGAGGAGGCTCCAAAGTGTCCTTGCCCCTGAGCCCCGAGGAGGCTCCACCACGTGTCCCTGACCCTGCCTGGGCCTCGAGAGGCCCCACCACGTGTCCTTGACCCTGCCTGGGCCCCGAGAGGCCCACCACGTGTCCCTGACCCTGCCGAGCCTGCGAGAGGCTCCACCATTGCCCCCCTGTCCCCCCGAGCCTGCAGGGCTATGTCCAAGTCCCTCAGCGGCCCAGCACTTCGTGGGCCGCTGCCACGTTTAGGTTTGCCTCGGGCCCCTTGCAGCCCACTCTGGACATCGAGACTCTAAGGCGCCCTCGCCCCAGGAAGGCCATCTGGCCTAGGGGGCGCTACGGACTATTATCAATGGGATGCTGAGAATTCTTATGTGTGGCCCTGCTGATGGGGGCCTCTGTTGTGTTATGTACCTTGCCTCATGTATGTCTATGCTGGTTAGAGTGAGTTCTATTGCTAGTCCTATGAGACCCCGGGGCGTGACGTATTCTAATGCTAAGCTCCTGGTGATTATGTGTTCTAGTCCTAGTCCGAGGAAGCTCCCAGTTGTTATATGTTCTAAATGCCAACTCCATCATGTGCACTTCCTGGCAGTGGTCCCTTGGCCCTGCTCTGTACCTTCTTCCCGGTAACCCCTGCCCGTGCCCCTGGCACCTTGTACAATGTGTGTTCCTATGTGTCCTGCTTAATACAAAGACTATTTTCATATATACTTTGCGTGGAGTTCCTTTTGTGGGAGGCCTGGGATGTTGCTGTTGGTGGGTGCGTGCGCAAATGCTTCACACATGTCCTCCGAGATAGGCCTGACTGCCCGCGCCGCGTTACCTAGAGGGCGAGCAGGGGTCGACTTTACATAGGAGTGGCGGTCTCTGACTGGCTGTGGCGCAAGCCCTGGCTGGCCGGGGGTCCCATTTCCTACAACGAGCCTGCGAGGCTCGGTCCCCGCAACCTCATGGACGAGCCCGAGTAGGCTCCAACGTGTCCCTGAGCCCCGAGTGGCTCCTACATGGCCCGTGGGGCCCCCTGTGATATCGAGTCCCCCGAGAGGGACTCCGCCGGTGTATTCAGGAGCCCGAGAGGCTCAATGACTGCCCAGTTGTTTTCCCGAGCCCCGAGAGGCTCCTCCGGTGGCAGTCCGCTATCGAGCCTGCAAGGCCCAGCCCAGTACCCTGGTCTCCCGAGCCCGGAGAGGCTCCACCCATTGGCCCCTTAGTTTCTCGAGCGAGTGCATGCAGTGTGAGTGCGTGCAGTGTGAGTGCATGCAGAGTGTGAGTGCATGCAGAGTGTGAGTGCATACAGAGTGTGAGTGCATGCAGAGTGTGAGTGCAATGTGAGTGCAGAGTGTGAGTGCAGAGTGAGTACGCAGAGTGAGTACGCAGAGTGAGTACGCAGAGTGAGTACGCAGAGTGAGTACGCAGAGTGAGTACGCAGAGTGAGTACGCAGAGTGAGTACGCAGAGTGAGTGTGCAGAGTGAGTACGCAGAGTGAGTGTGCAGAGTGAGAGTGCAGAGTGTGAGTGCAGAGTGTGAGTGCAGAGTGTGAGTGCAGAGTGTGAGTGCAGAGTGTGAGTGCAGAGTGTGAGTGCAGAGTGCAAGATTCGAGTGCAGAGTGCGAGATTCGAGTGCAGAGTGCGAGTGCAGAGTGCGAGTGCAGAGTGAGTACGCAGAGTGAGTACGCAGAGTGAGTACGCAGAGTGAGTACGCAGAGTGAGTACGCAGAGTGAGTACGCAGAGTGAGTACGCAGAGTGAGTGTGAGTGCAGTGAGTGTGCAGAGTGAGAGTGAGTATGCAGAGTGAGAGTGAGTATGCAGAGTGTGAGTGCAGAGTGAGTATGCCGAGTGAGTACGCAGAGTGAGTGCAGAGTGAGAGTGAGTGCAGAGTGAGAGTGAGTGCAGAGTGAGAGTGAGTGCAGAGTGAGAGTGAGTGCAGAGTGTGAGTGAGTGCAGAGTGTGAGTGAGTGCAGAGTGTGAGTGAGTGCAGAGTGTGAGTGAGTGCAGAGTGTGAGTGAGTGCAGAGTGAGAGTGAGTGCAGAGTGAGAGTGAGTGCAGAGTGAGAGCGAGTGCAGAGTGTGAGCGAGTGCAGAGTGTGAGTGAGTGCAGAGTGTGAGTGAGTGCAGAGTGTGAGTGAGTGCAGAGTGTGAGTGTGAGTGCGTGCAGTGTGAGTGCGTGCAGTGTGACTGCATGCAGAGTGTGACTGCATGCAGAGTGTGAGTGCATGCAGAGTGTGAGTGCATGCAGAGTGTGAGTGCGAGTGCAGTGAGAGTGCGAGTGCAGAGAGTGAGTGCAGAGTGAGTGCGCAGTGAGAGACTGCAGAGTGAGTGCAGAGTGAGTGCAGAGTGAGTGCAGAGTACAGAGTGAGTGCAGAGTGAGAGCGAGTGCAGAGTGAGAGCGAGTGCAGAGTGTGAGTGTGTGCAGAGTGTGAGTGTGTGCAGAGTGTGAGTGTGTGCAGAGTGTGAGTGTGTGCAGAGTGTGAGTGCAGAGTGTGAGTGAGTGCAGAGTGTGAGTGCAGAGTGTGAGTAAATGCAGAGTGTGAGTGAGTGCAGAGTGAGAGTGAGTGCAGAGTGAGAGTGAGTGCAGAGTGAGTGCGCAGTGAGAGTCAGTGCAGAGTGAGAGTGCAGAGTGAGCAGTGTGAGTGCATGCAAAGTGAGTGCGTGCAGTGTGAGTGCATGCAGTGTGAGTGCCTGCAGAGTGGAGTGTGTGCAGAGATCGAGTGCGAGTGCAGTGTGTGCAGAGTGGAGTGTGTGCAGAGTGTGTGCAGAGTGAGAGTGAGTGCGCAGAGAGAGAGTGAGTGCAGAGTGAGTTCAGAGTGAGAGTCAGTGCAGAGTGAGAGTGCAGAGTGAGCAGTGTGAGTGCATGCAAAGTGAGTGCGTGCAGTGTGAGTGCATGCAGTGTGAGTGCCTGCAGAGTGGAGTGTGTGCAGAGATCGAGTGCGAGTGCAGTGTGTGCAGAGTGGAGTGTGTGCAGAGTGTGTGCAGAGTGAGAGTGAGTGCGCAGAGAGAGAGTGAGTGCGCCGAGTGAGTGCGCCGAGTGAGTGTGCCGAGTGAGAGTGAGTGCCGAGTGAGAGTGAGTGCAGAGTGTGAGTGCAGAGTGTGAGTGCAGAGTGTGAGTGCAGAGTGCAAGATTCGAGTGCAGAGTGCGAGATTCGAGTGCAGAGTGCGAGTGCAGAGTGCGAGTGCAGAGTGAGTACGCAGAGTGAGTACGCAGAGTGAGTACGCAGAGTGAGTACGCAGAGTGAGTGTGAGTGCAGAGTGAGTGTGCAGAGTGAGAGTGAGTATGCAGAGTGAGAGTGAGTATGCAGAGTGTGAGTGCAGAGTGAGTATGCCGAGTGAGTACGCAGAGTGAGTGCAGAGTGAGTGCAGAGTGAGTGCAGAGTGAGAGTGAGTGCAGAGTGTGAGTGAGTGCAGAGTGTGAGTGAGTGCAGAGTGTGAGTGAGTGCAGAGTGTGAGTGAGTGCAGAGTGAGAGTGAGTGCAGAGTGAGAGTGAGTGCAGAGTGAGAGTGAGTGCAGAGTGTGAGCGAGTGCAGAGTGTGAGTGAGTGCAGAGTGTGAGTGAGTGCAGAGTGTGAGTGAGTGCAGAGTGTGAGTGTGAGTGCGTGCAGTGTGAGTGCGTGCAGTGTGACTGCATGCAGAGTGTGAGTGCATGCAGAGTGTGAGTGCGAGTGCAGTGAGAGTGCGAGTGCAGAGAGTGAGTGCAGAGTGAGTGCGCAGTGAGAGACTGCAGAGTGAGTGCAGAGTGAGTGCAGAGTGAGTGCAGAGTACAGAGTGAGTGCAGAGTGAGAGCGAGTGCAGAGTGAGAGTGAGTGCAGAGTGTGAGTGTGTGCAGAGTGTGAGTGTGTGCAGAGTGTGAGTGTGTGCAGAGTGTGAGTGTGTGCAGAGTGTGAGTGTGTGCAGAGTGTGAGTGCAGAGTGTGAGTGCAGAGTGTGAGTGAGTGCAGAGTGTGAGTGCAGAGTGTGAGTAAATGCAGAGTGTGAGTGAGTGCAGAGTGAGAGTGAGTGCAGAGTGAGAGTGAGTGCAGAGTGAGTGCGCAGTGAGAGTGAGTGCAGAGTGAGTGCAGAGTGAGTTCAGAGTGAGAGTCAGTGCAGAGTGAGAGTGCAGAGTGAGCAGTGTGAGTGCGTGCAAAGTGAGTGCGTGCAGTGTGAGTGCATGCAGTGTGAGTGCCTGCAGAGTGGAGTGTGTGCAGAGATCGAGTGCGAGTGCAGTGTGTGCAGAGTGGAGTGTGTGCAGAGTGTGTGCAGAGTGAGAGTGAGTGCGCAGAGTGAGAGTGAGTGCGCCGAGTGAGTGCGCCGAGTGAGTGTGCCGAGTGAGAGTGAGTGCCGAGTGAGAGTGAGTGCCGAGTGAGAGTGAGTGCCGAGTGAGAGTGAGTGCAGAGTGAGAGTGAGTGCAGAGTGAGAGAGTGCAGTGAGAGCGGAGTGAGTGCAGAGTGTGAGTGCAGAGTGTGAGTGCAGAGTGTGAGTGCAGAGTGTGAGTGCAGAGTGTGAGTGCAGAGTGTGAGTGCAGAGTGTGAGTGCAGAGTGAGTACGCAGAGTGAGTGTGTGAGTGCAGAGTGAGTACGCAGAGTGAGTACGCAGAGTGAGTGTGAGTGCAGAGTGTGAGTGCGTGCAGAGTGAGTGTAGTGAGTGCAGAGTGAGTACGCAGTAAGTACGCAGAGTGAGTGTGCAGAGTGCAGAGTGTGAGTGCAGCGTGTGAGTGCAGAGTGTGAGTGCAGAGTGCGAGTGCGAGTGCAGAGCGCGAGTGCAGAGTGCGAGTGCAGAGTGCGAGTGCAGAGTGCGAGTTCAGAGTGCAGAGTGTGAGTGCATGCAGTGTGAGTGCATGCAGTGTGAGTGCTTGCAGTGTGAGTGCGTGCAGTGTCAGTGCGTGCAGTGTCAGTGCATGCAGAGTGTGAGTGCATGCAGAGTGTGAGTGCAGAGTGCGAGTGCAGAGTGCGAGTGCAGAGTGCGAGTGCAGAGTGCAGAGTGCGAGTGCAGAGTGCGAGTGCAGAGTGCGAGTGCAGAGTGCGAGTGCAGAGTGAGAGTGAGTGCAGAGTGAGTGCAGAGTGAGTGCAGAGTGAGTGCAGAGTGAGTGCAGAGTGAGTGCGCAGTGAGAGTGACTTGCAAGAGAGTGCAGAGTGACTGCAGAGTGAGATTGAGTGCAGAGTGAGTGAGTGCAGAGGGAGAGTGAGTGCAGAGTGAAAGTGCAGAGTAAGCATAGTGTGAGTGAGTGCAGAGTGTGAGTGCAGACTGAGTGAGCGCAGAGTGCGAGTGCAGAGTGAGAGCAGAGTGAGAGTGAGTGCAGAGTGAGTGCAGAGTGTGAGTGAGTGCAGAGTGTGAGTGAGTGCAGAGTGTGAGTGAGTGCAGAGTGTGAGCAGAGTGTGAGTGAGAGCAGAGTGAGTGCAGAGTGAGTGCAGAGTGAGAGTGAGTGCAGAGTGTGAGTGAGTGCAGAGTGTGAGTAGAGTGTGAGTGTGTGCAGAGTGAGTGCAGAGTGAGTGCAGAGTGAGAGTGTGTGCAGAGTGAGAGTGTGCAGAGTAAGAGTGTGTGCAGAGTAAGAGTGTGTGCAGAGGGGGAGTGTGTGCAGAGTGAGTGTGTGCAGAGTGAGAGTGTGTGCAGAGTGAGTGTGCAGAGTGAGAGTGTGCAGAGTGAGAGTGTACAGAGTGAGAGTGTGTGCAGAGAGAGAGTGAGTGCGCAGAGTGAGAGTGAGTGCACAGAGTGAGAGTGAGTGCGCAGAGTGAGAGTGAGTGCAGAGTGAGTGCAGAGTGAGTGCAGAGTGAGAGTGAGTGCAGAGTGAGAGTGAGTGCAGAGTGAGAGTGAGTGCAGAGTGAGAGTGAGTGCAGAGTGAGTGCAGAGTGAGTGCGCAGTGAGAGTGACTGCAGAGTGAGTGCAGAATGAGAGTGAGTGCAGAGTGAGAGTGCAGAGTGAGCAATGTGAGTGCCTGCAGTGTGAGTGCCTGCAGTGTGAGTGAGTGCAGAGTGTGAGTGCAGAGTGCGAGTACAGAGTGTGTGCTGAGATCGAGTGCAGAGTGTGTGCAGAGTGGAGTGTGTGCAGAGTGTGTGCAGAGTGAGAATGTGTGCAGAGTGAGAGTGTGTGCAGAGTGAGAGTGTGTGCAGTGAGTCCGCAGAGTGAGTGCGCAGAGTGAGTGCGCAGAGTGAGTGTGACTGCAGAGTGAGTGTGACTGCAGAGTGAGTGTGACTGCAGAGTGAGTGTGACTGCAGAGTGAGTGTGACTGCAGAGTGAGTGAGTGAGAGTGAGTGTAGAGTGAGTGTAGAGTGAGTGCAGAGTGAGAGTGAGTACAGAGTGAGAGTGCAGAGTGCGAGTGAGTGCAGAGTGTGAGTGCAGAGTGAGCAGAGAGTGAGTGTGCAGAGTGAGAGTGACTGCAGAGTGAAAGTGAGTGCAGAGTGAGTGAGAGTGAGAGTGAGTGAGAGTGAGTACAGAGTGAGAGTGCAGAGTGTGTGTGCAGAGTGAGTATGCAGGGTGAGCAGTGTATGAGTATGCAGGGTGAATGCAGATTAATCAGTATTTGAGTATGCAGGGTAATCAGCTTTTCACCAAGCTCACACACACCACCAGCTGTCACTGCATACTTTCTCCAGGTACACACACACCACCAACAATCAGTGCACACTTTCCCCAGGCATACACACACCACCAGCAGTCAGTGCACGCTTTTACGAGGCACACACCACCACCCATCAGTGCACACCAACAGCCATCACTACACACATCAATTGTTAATGAATCCACAATTAGCTATTGTAGCAAAAGCAGTATTGCAAACTGTACTTTTAAACATAATTATCTAAAGGTAACCATGCTACTATTGCTACAATTCCTAACCAACCCACAAAATTCCATTACACACTACATACATACACTCCATACCACATGGCGCAAACACATTGCCATTTACAATGCCATTTCCTCTAACTCAAATAAATCCGAGACCTATTGCATTTCTGTTGGATCCGGCCTCGTGGCGTGGTCCTCTCTGATCCCCGCAACCCAAGAACTACGGATGGACCTGACCCCAGTCCACCCAGAACTGTACATGACGCCTCTACCCCGGACCTGAGACGATCTCCAGACCGCGTGCCTGCACCCGTGCACGTGACCATCAGACTCCATGTTTGGCCACTCTGGCCGGCCGGCCGCCTTCTTCCCTTTCGGCAGCCCTTGGCCGCTCCTGGCTGCAGCCAGGCATGCGCGTCCGGCGCGCCCGGACCCGCCCGGGGGGTGAAAGACTCAGCAAGTGTCAATTTGTCACCCAACTGGAAACACGCTGCAGGAGCGACGATATTCCCTTCTCTCTACCCCCACACAGACTGCAGGCCACGATGTAAATACCAATGCACACTATAGCCTGAGCCAGGAGAGAGGGAAGGGTAAAAATAACAAACCCGGGGAGGAAGAAGGCTTCGGGTTAGTTTTCCTCGCATTGATATATGCGTTAGGGGAAAAAGTCACGAAACTGAAAAAAACCCTTTTCTCAAATACTTCGTGCAAAACAAACGTCCGCTTACCCCGCTTCCCGAAAAATCAGTGGCCACAAAGATAAACAAAGAAAAAATGTTAACAAGCAGCCGGTTCGTACACAGAACCCAAAGTTCTCTCACAAGAACGCCGAGAGAAATCCAACACCCGGAAAGGATTACACCGGCGTAATTACTATGTCCGTACGCAGCCGCGCACAGGAAGCCACCGCTGATCCTGAGCAAGTTGTTGTGTCACTTGCAATATCCAGAACTCCCAAGCACGTTATTCAATTCCGGAATCCAGAAGAAAGTTCGTTAAGGTTAGAACGAAGCCTCGCTCTGTCACCCAAATCAGTCCCAGGGTGAAAACACGAACTCAGCCAAACAATTCCATTAGCACGGTCACCAATAAAAAACAACGTGACCGGTTTCAAAACCAAGCACAGACTGCCCGGTTACTCTCCATTAAGAGCGATCACTTGGGTAAGGAGGGAGGGGTGTAAACTTCAGCATGCGCATAAAGAGAAGACTGGGTGCAGCCCGATCTAAATCCCAACAGTACCTCCCCGCAAAGGCCTCCCTACCGGACGGGGCTTGGAAGGGTGACGTAAATGGAAAAGCCTCACCAATCTAGGGGCATGTACCCCACTTGCTGCCTCCCAAGTCCGATCTTCAGGGGGATATCCCTTCTAATCAATCAAATACATGAGTTTCCCATTCCTTCTTCTGGAATCCAAGATGGCACTAACTTCAAACTCCTCATCCTCACCTACCATCACAGGAGGAGGGGGAGGCAAAACCTGCGTGGTAGCTATGTAAGGTTTCAAAAGGGAGGTATGAAAGACAGGATGAATCCCATACTCATCTGGTAACCCCAACTTCATTGCCACAGTAGGAAAAGGACCCACAAATCTAGGCTGTAATTTACGTGACCCCCCCTAATCTCAAGTTCTTGGTGGAAAGCCACACCTTATCCCCCACCTGGTAGGAAGGAGCAGGGGCCCTATGTTTGTCTGCCTGCTTCTTCATGCCCGCCTTGGCTCTCTCTAGGTGTTCCAATGCCGTGTTCCAAATCTGCACCAATGAGAGCCCCAATGCAGTCACCGCAGGTACCTGGCCTGAGGGTTGAATAGGGATTGCTCTGGGGTGAAACCCCATGGAACAAAAGAAAGGGGTCATTCCAACAGCTGAATGCACACTGTTGTTATATGCGAATTCAGCCAGAGGGAGAGCCACATGACAATGATGTTACAAGACACCTCAAGTATTGTTCCATGGTCTGATTGGTGCGCTCAGTCTGACCATCCGATTGAGGATGATATGCGGAGGACAGACACAGTTTCATAAGTAAAGCAGCACACAACTCAGTCCAGAAATGGGAAATAAACTGAGCCCCCCTATCCGATACAATTGCCAAAGGCAAACCATGCAGGCGTACCACAGAAGACACAAAGATCATCGCCAATTCCCCCGCAGTGGGTAGCTTAGCTAAGGGCACAAAATGCGCCATCTTGGTGAATGAATCCACTACGACTAATATGGCTGTGAAGCCAGACTCCAAGGGTAAGTCTGTCACAAAATCCATACTTATTGTTTGCCATGGAGCGTTGGGAACCGGGAGAGGATGCAACAACCCTGAAGGTTTATTATGGGTCGGTTTATTTACAGCGCACACAGGACAGGCCTTAACATACGACTGGACATCTCTAGCCACTGACTCCCACCAAAACCACCGCAAACAAAACTCCATGGTTTTATTCGTACCAGGGTGCCAAGCTAGAGATGAAGAATGGCACCATTCCAAGACCATATCCCGAAGGTCAGGGGGAATAAACAACTTGTCCTCATGATACAACACCCCATTCTTTATGGAAAACAAAGGTTGAGACAGCCAAGGTGTAAGATCGATCTTTCCCATCCTTAACTGAACCAACTCCTTAAAGTCTTCAGTGGAAATGCTGCCCACTACCCGTTCCGGAGCAATGAATGAACCCCTCTCTTTCTCAACCATCTGGTCAGTGTGTTTCACATGGATACGGGACAATGCATCCGACTTTAGTTGCTGCACTGCGGGCCTATAGGTGATGATAAAATCATACTCATTAAAAAATGAAACTCACCGCATCTGGCGAGGGGTTAAAGCTCGCGCTGAACGGAAGAACTCCAAGTTCTTGTGGTCAGTAAAAATCGTTATTGGATGCCGAGCACCCCACAGATGATGACGCCACTCTTCAAAAGATAGTTTAATGGCCAACAATTCACGCTCGGCCACAGTATAATTCCTTTCGGCTGGCAGCAAGGTTTTAGAGAAGTAAGCAATTGGATGCATGTATCCATTCTCCACGTCGCTCTGGGACAACAGCCCTCCCACGGCGCACAAAGAGGCATCCGCCTCAACAAAAAAAGGCAATGTAGGATCAGGGTGAACCAAAACAGGGGCCGAAGTGAACCTTTCAATCAATAGATTCAAAGCTGATTGAGCATGATCTGACCAAACAAAAGGCACCCCTTTCCTTAACAACACCGTCATGGGGGCTATAATCTCTGAAAAATGCGAGATAAACCGCCGATAGAAATTGGCGAACCCAAGTAAGACCTGAATATCTCTCATACAAGTTGGTGACGGCCAAGAAGTGATAGCTTCTATTTTCTTGGGATCCATCATGATACCCTCCGCTGAAATCACAAACCCCAAAAACTCCACTTTAGATGTGTGAAAACTACACTTCTCTAGTCGTACATACAACTGGTGTTCTTTCAGACGCTGCAATACCTGCCCAACATGGACTTCGTGTTCCTCAACAGTGTTAGAGAACACAAGGATATCGTCTATGTAGACTATGACGCTCAAATCCAAATATTCCCTCAGCACCTCGTTGATGAAAAACTGAAAAGCAGCTGGAGCGTTACATAGCCCAAAGGGCATAACGCAATATTCGTAAAGGCCGAATTTGGTCCGGAAGGCAGTTTTCCATTCATCACGGACACGGATGAGATGGTAAGCACCCCTAAGATCTAACTTAGTGAAAACCGTCGCATGCTTCAGTTGATCAAGTAACACAGGTATCAAGGGAAGAGGGTACTTGTTCTTAATCGTACCCTTGTTGAGCGCTCTATAGTCTACACATGCCCGAAGGCCACCCTCCTTCTTCGGAATGAAGAAGATAGCCGATGACACAGGCGAAGAGGAAGGACATGGAAACCCTTTCTCCAACATCTCTCTGATGTACTCCTTCAAATGCTGTTCTTCAGGGCCCGACAAAGCATAAACACGACTACAAGGTAGCGTAGCCCCTGGCATCAAATCAATCCGACAATTGAAAGGACGGTGAGGGGGAAGGTCTCTAGCCTTTACTTTATCAAACACCTCACTGAAGACCGAATAGGTTTCAGGGACCCCTAACTCTTCTTCTCCCTTCTCTCCAGTACTCACAGCACAAGTCAATGGGGTTATCCAATCAGTGGCTACCTTATAACAACTCTGCAAACAGTGAACGGAATCAAGGGTCACCGTTCTCCTGATCCAATCTATTTTGGGATTATGTGTCTGCAACCACGGTACTCCCAAAACTATTCCAAAAGAAGGGGCATCAATTAAGTCAAATCCTATTTCTTCAGAATGACCATTGTCTCCGACCATACACAAAGGTTCAGTCTGACGCGTAATCGTACCAGAAGACAATTCAGTACCGTCTAGGGCACGTACTGGCTCCGGCTGTTCTTTATAAACCCAGGTAACTCCCATTCTTTCAGCCAACTTGATATCCATAAAATTCCCCGTAGCACCGGAGTCCAGCAATGCAGAAACAGGAGCCCTATAGTTATTTGAGATAACCAAACAAACCGTGATGGTAAAGTGTCTGGGAACCCTCTTAACAATGCTGAGTATCTGATAAGGGGTACATTGAACCTCTGCTTCTCTGTGCACACAGGCCACAGCCTTCCGAGATGACTCATTAGAAGGTTTAACAGGACAATCCCTAGCATAATGCCCCCCATGTCCACAATATAAACACAGATTGTTGGACCGACGCCTTTCCTTCTCTACTGAACTCAGGGGACCCCTAACCCCAACAATCTCCATCAGTTCAGGTGTTTGTTTTAGTTCTCCCCCAGAACCCCGTAACTCACTCCGACTAGGCAGGGGTCGCGACACGAAGTATCTAGATCTTTCTCCCTTCCGCTCCGACAACCTGTGATTCAATTTCACAACCAGATCAATAAACTCGGTACAATCTGAAGGAGGATTAACCACCTGGGAGACCACATCCTTCAGTTCCTCACATAACCCCTGATAAAATAATGAGGTTCTCTTGTCTAATGGCCAGTGCGTTTCAGACACCAATCTATTGAAGGTAGACACATAAGTAAGCAGATCTTGTTTGCCCTGTCGTAACTTCAATAGCTCAGCATCACTAGCTTGCATGAACGCATGTTTGGCGAAAAGGCCATGCATCATTTCTTTAAATAAGTCATAGTTGTTCAACACCGGATCGTCATTCTCCACTAACGGCACAGCCCAAGTAGCAGCCGTCCCCGCTAAATAAGAGATAACAAATGCCACCTTGGCGGCGTCATTCGGGAAGGCTGTAGCTCTGCACAGGAAATGGAGATGGCACTGATTCATAAAGACAGCGAATTTGTTCGAATCCCCCGTAAAACGTTCAGGAACAGCAAGAGGAACAGGAGAAGGAGTAGTGACGTTCACAGTCATAGGAGCGGCGCTACTCCCAGCTCCTCTGTCATACTGAAAGGTAGCGGGTTGCAGCAAGGGTTTTCCCATTCCCCAACTCCCCTGATCCCGTGACCTAGCCATGTTTAGCTCCTGACGCAACCCCATGTTCTCCTGTTTTAGGCCCTGTAATTGCATCTGTAAAGCAGTAACTGCGCCCATCAGTTCCTGCATAGTGGGGACCCTCTCTTCCTGACTACTATCCTCAGTTTTATCAATATCCATCCTCACTCGGGCAGCTTAACTATTCGTGGGCTTGGTTTTCTGTCAATTTGTCACCCAACTCGAACCACGCTGCAGGAGCGACGATATTCCCTTCTCTCTACCCCCACACAGACTGCAGGCCACGATGTAAATACCAATGCACACTACAGCCTGAGTCAGGAGAGAGGGAAGAGTAAAAATAACAAACCCGGGGATGAAGAAGGCTTCGGGAACCCAGTAAGTCTCCTGCTTGCTCTCATAAATCTCAAGGGCTTACAAAGAACCTCGCACCCTGCAGAGGAGAGATAAACAAAAAGAACAACTATAAGTAATCACCACTAAAGTCTCTCTCTCTCTACGCACATACTATAATCAGGACCAAACACAACCCTCTTCCCTCCTTCTTACCCGATTAATGCAACAGCAGTGCTGCATAGGAGACTCCGTTCCTCTGTTGCTATACGGAAGCCTTCAAGAGTGAACGCCACTCTGGGTTAGTTTTCCTCGCTTTGATATATGTATTAGGGGAAAAAGTCACGAGACTGAAAAAAACCCTTTTCTCAAATACTTCGTGCAAAACAAACGTCCCGCTTACCCCGCTTCCCGAAAAATCAGTGGCCACAAAGATAAACAAAGAAAAAACGTTAACAAGCAGCCGGTTCGTAACACAGAACCCAAAGTTCTCTCACAAGAACGCCGAGAGAAATCCAACACCCGGAAATGACTACACCGGCGTAATTACTATGTCCGTACGCAGCCGCGCACAGGAATCCAACGCCGATTCGGAGCAAGTTGTTGTGCCACTTGCAATATCCAGAACTCCCAAGCACGTTATTCAATTCCGGAATCCAGAAGAAAGTTCGTTAAGGTTAGAACGAAGCCTCGCTCTGTCACCCAAATCAGTCCCAGGGTGAAAACACGAACTCAGCCAAACAATCCCATTAGCACGGTCACCAATAAACGACAACGTGACCGGTTTCAAAACCAAGCACAGACTGCCCGGTTACTCTCCATTAAGAGCGATCACATGGGTAAGGAGGGAGGGGTGTAAACTTCAGCATGCGCATAGAGAGAGGACTGGGTGCAGCCCGATCTAAATCCCAACACCAAGTACCCGAAACCAAGACTTCAATCACACCTCCGGCCCCCTTCCGAGAAACTGGTTCCCCTCACACCTCTGAACTAAGTTTCGATCACACCTTTGGCCTCCTAGCGAGCTGGCTCCAAACCTCGATGGGCGTCTGGGATCCCCTGGACAACCGGTCCAAAGCATCAAAGAACCAGCCACCCAGACAATCGGCCGCCTGGCCCTCGGACCACCGGCCTCCTGCCTCTGAGAGTCCGGACATCAAAGGGCTCCTGGACTATAAGACAGCCTGCCTCCCATCCAGCCGGCAGTTGTATCATGGACAAGAAAGCCCTGCTGATCTGATCGCGGCTGACCTTGAGGAGAACAGACTCTGACCCACCGAGCCCTGCTGACGCTGTCGCGGCTCATCCTCGAAGTTACGGAACTGAACCACCGAGCCCTGCTGACGCGGTCGCGGCTCACTCTCAAAGAGTAAGACTTGAACCATTGGAGCCCTGCTGACCTCGTCGCGGCCCACTCTTGAGAACGAGAGACTCTTGCTACCATCCTGAGCCCTGCGGACGCTGTCGCGGCTCCACCTGCCAACGAGTACTACGGGGTACTCCAGATCAAGCCCTGCTGACCTCGTCGCGGCTTGAAGAACCCTCTGTTCCGGCTGGACCACCAACGCTACCCTCACGACTACCTCGAACCGAAGTGAGTAGGACAGCAAGTACCATCGCCAGCCCCCGTACCCCCCAGTTCGAGGATTGAGAACTGTGCGCAGGGTACGCTACGTACTGGCTGACCCTCTAAGACTGTCCCGCTCCCCCGTTCCCTTTTCACGAGACTTTTCGCGATCCTTCGATCGCTGTGTATTGCTACCTATTTTACTTTGATAAAGTTTATCCTTGATAAAGACTCACGGTGTGGTGTCCGTTCGTAAGTGTGGTGTGTCGACAGGGGGTACGATCAGTCCTCCCCGGCGAGGACCTTCCCTCGATAAGACTCGGCAGGAATTGTGGGAGAGGAGGGTCTCGGGTGATTGAGAGAACAGTCTTGACCCCTGGGGTCACCCCCTTCTAACATTGGTGGCAGTGACGCGATACGAACCTACGTCTGGAGATCTTACCACTGACACACTATCTGTACCCACACGCAGCAGCGCACTAGAAAGAAAGAGCAACGATGTCGTCCACAGAATCCGGTGAGAAAACGACATTCGACAAAGACCTATTGGAAGACTACACCCATAGAGAGCTAAAGCAGTTCTGCAAAGAACTAAGTATCGCGAGTACCGGACTAAGGACCAAGGAGGATTTCCAAAAAGCGCTAACAGCTTGGGTGGAGTCCGGGTCATCCCTTCCCCCGCCTGAAGACAACAGGGGAGGGAGGCCACAGACCAAACCCAGTACGCCGACCGGTGAAAGAAACCAGCAACCAACCCGGAGCCCAGCAACCGGGAGGGATCGGTCGTCGGAAGAGATGGCCGACCTAGAACGTGACCGAAGTCATGAACTAGAACTGGCGCGCCTTAAGTTGGAGGGAGAACTCAAACTTGCAGAGAAGAAGTTGGCAGTCGAGCAGTTACGGCGCCAGGGGGAGCTGGAAGAGAAGAAGCTCCAGAGGGAGCATGAAGGTCGGAAACTCCAGCTCGAGCACGAGCGCAGCCACAAAGAACTGGAGTTGAAAGCCAGAGCAGAGGCAACCGGACCACCGGGACTCGGAGAGCCGGTGATCCCCCGGGAAACGAAGGTACACATACCCAAAGACGTCGTGAAGGAGTTTTACAAAGGAGACGACATCCAGCAGTGGTTCAAGGCATACGAGCTCGCCATGTCCGCCCACCGGGTCCCCGAGAAGGACTGGGGAGCCGGCCTGTGGAGCCGCTTCCTCAGCGAGGGAAGAGACACCCTGCTGGACCTGCCGACCGCGCACATGAACGCCTACCCCCACATGAAAGACGCTCTCCTATTCCGCTACGGACTGACGCCAGAGATGTATCGCCAGCGGTTTAGGGAGTGCAAGAAGATTCCTGGCACCACATGGGTGGACTATGTAAACTACTACACCCGGGCCTTAGATGGGTGGATCAAGGGCAGCAATGTGACCACCTTCGAAGGCCTGGTCGACCTCATCACTTACGAGCACCTGTCCGCGAATTGCTTTGTGGAACAGAGGCAGCATCTCCTGGACAGCAAGCTCGCCAACCCACGAAAACTGGCTGTTGAAGCCGATAGCTGGGTGGCCACCCGAGTCCAGAAGGGGCCCGGGGGAGACTCCCCACGGAACGACCAAGGATCTTCCCGCCAGAGGGGTGGGGGAGGTCGAGGTAAACAGCAAGGATCTCAGTCAGGGCCCCAGCGTAGCCCCCTCCAGAAACTAGACACCCCGTTCTCCTCCCTCGACGAGAGCGGCCCAGAGCGTAGGTCCACCAGGGCCCCGCCCCAGCACAGCGTGTTTTAAGTGTCAGCAACCCGGGCACTATGCCGGTGATCCCCGGTGCCCCATGTCCCAGAAATCCACTCCCTCTGGCTCCTCCACCAGACAGATATCTTCCGTAGCCCTAGAAGAGGAAGAGGTAGTAGAGCAAGGAGAGTGGGAGCCCGCAGCCATGGTCTTAGCCTCCCTGGGGAATAGCGAGATGGTCCCGGGAGATTACCTGCCCGACAACACAGAAAAGTATCGTCAGACAGTTAAGGTTAACGGGGGCAGCATAGGAGCCCTTAGAGACACAGGAGCCAGCATCACGTCCGTCAGATACACGCTAGTCCCTGAAGTCCCTGATCATCCCTCACGCCTCTTGCAGAGTGATAGCAGCCGACAACTCTGTCCGCACCTGCAAAATAGCACAGGTTCCGTTTGAGTGGGAGGGAGTCTCGGGCGATCTACGGGTAGCGGTCCGCACGGACATGCCCGTGGACTGCCTCCTGGGGAATGACCTAGAGAGCTCGAAGTGGAAGGATGTAGGAAGGAGGACCCATCTAGAGATGTTGGGTCTGCCCCACTGGGCCTGTGTGAGCACCCGAGCCATGACCGCCAGAATGACCAACCCCTGGAACGAAGAGTCCGAGTTCCCCAGTGCAACCCCTGATGCCCCGGAGGGAAGCGAGTGCCCCACGGTCCCCGACCAGCCCTCCAACGAAGAAAGCGAATCCGACGACGGTCCCCTCGGACCCTCCGTCGACCCGGTCCACACCCTAATCGATCTCCCCGAGCTGGCCCAGTGGCGCCAGGAGGGAGGACCATCCCAAGAAGAGTTC
This sequence comes from Lissotriton vulgaris, assembly GCF_964263255.1. Classification (NCBI taxonomy): domain Eukaryota; kingdom Metazoa; phylum Chordata; class Amphibia; order Caudata; family Salamandridae; genus Lissotriton; species Lissotriton vulgaris. Next base: position 475,291,689 of record NC_141700.1, on the reverse strand, counting down.
TGCCAGGAGCAGGCCTCCTGCCCCGCCCTTGAAGGGCCCCGGCAACAGGCCGCGGCCCAGGCCGCCGGAGACCAGTCCGGCTCCTACTACCTTTACTGGGAAAACGGCCTACTCTACAGCGAACAGAAGACCGCCGAACTAGGGTCAGCCCGAGTGCTGGTGGTACCCCTACGTTTCCGCGGCCTCCTCCTCAACCTGGCCCACGATGTGCCCCTGGCGGGACACTTGGGCCTACCAACGACTAGTGACCCATTTCTACTGGCCCCGTATGCATGCCGATGTGGAAACCCACTGTAAGTCCTGCCCCACGTGCCAGGCTAGCGGCAAAAGCGGAGGTAAGGGATAGGCTCCCCTCCAGCCCTTCCCAGTTGTCAGTACCCCCTTTGAGAGGGTGGGAATCGACATTGTCGGACCTCTGGACCCCCGGACCTCCTTAGGTCACAGGTTCATTCTTGTCTTGGTCGATCACGCCACCCGATACCCCGAAGCCATCCCCCTCCGGACAGTGACGGCCCCGGTCGTGGGCCGGGCCCTCATGGGGATCTTCTCCCGGGTGGGATTCCCGCGGGAAGTGGTGAGCGACCGAGGCACAAACTTTATTTCCCGGTACATGAAGTCCCTTTGGCAACAGTGTGGGGTGACGTACAAGTTCACCACCCCATACCACCCTCAAGGTAACTGCCTGGTTGAGCGGTTCAACCGCACCCTGAAAGGAATGATCATGGGTCTCGAGGAGCCCCTGCGACGCAAGTGGGACGTCCTCCTGCCCTGCCTCCTGTTCGCATACCGAGAAGTTCCCCAGAAGTCCTTGGGGTTCAGCCCTTTTGAGCTGCTCTATGGGCACCCCATCCGGGGTCCCCTCAGCCTGATTAAGGAAGGCTGGGAGACAGCCCCCCCGAGCACCCCCCGATGTGTTCTCCTACGCCCTGGCCCTCCGGAACCAGATGCGGAGATTTCACGAACTGGCCGAGGCCAACCTGGAGGCCAGCCAAGAGGAGATGAAACGCTGGTACGACCCGAATGCCACTTTGGTCGAGTTTCAGCCCAGCCAACAGGTTTGGGTCATGTCCCCAGTGGAACCTTGTGCCCTTCAGGACAAGTGGACTGAACCCTTTAAGGTGATAGAGCCCAAGAGCCAGGTCACATACCTCGTCGATACGAAATCGGCCAGGAATGCCCTGAAGGTTCTCCACGTGAACCGGCTCAAACCCCACTTTGTACGTACCGTGTTGGGATTACTCCTTGCCACTGACGACGGAGAGGAAGCGGAAACGGACCCTCTACCGGATCTCCTGTGTGCAAAGGACCAAGATGGTTCCGTAGAGGGAGTGAGTCTCTCCTCCTCCCTCACCCCCGTGCAGCGTGAAGACTGTCACCGGTTGTTGGGACAGTTCTCGGACTTCTTCTTCCTCACCAATTGGTGCGTCCACGACGTGGACACCGAGGACAGCCCTCCGGTACGGCACAGAGCCTACCGAGTCCCTGACCGAGTTCGAGCCTGCGTCAAGGCCGAAGTTGACAAGATATTGGCCCTGGGAGTAGTAGAAGCCTCCGACAGCCCATGGGCTAGCCCCGTGGTCCTGGTTCCGAAGGCTGCCGCCCCCGGCACCGTTCCTGAGCTGAGGTTCTGCGTAGACTACCGCGAACTCAACGCAGTCACCCGAACCGACGCACACCCCATCCCCCGAGCCGACGAACTCATTGACCGCCTAGGGTCGGCTCAGTACCTCAGTACCTTCGATCTCACCAGTGGCTACTGGCAGATCGGCCTCACAGAGAGGGCCCGAGAAAGGTCCACTTTCTCCACTCCGGATGGCCACTTCCACTTCCGAGTAATGCCCTTCGGCATGAAAAACGCCCCCGCCACCTTCCAGAGACTGGTCAACCAGGCCCTGGCCGGGTTGGAAAGTTTCGGCGCAGCGTACCTCGACGACATTGCCATGTTCAGTGCCCACTGGCCCGAGGACTTGCAACACCTCTGGGAGGTGTTGGATGCCCTGCGCCGCGCAGGCCTCACCATTAAAGCTAGCAAGTGCCAGATAGGACAAAACTCCGTGGTATACCTCGGGCACCAGGTCGGAAGCGGCCTCGTAGCCCCCCTCCAACCCAAGATAGACGCTATCAATGCCTGGGAGTCCCCCACGACCCAGACCGAGATGCGGGCCTTCCTAGGACTCACAGGGTATTACCTTAGATTCATCAAGGGCTACGGGAGTATTGTAGGCCCCCTCACAGAGTTGACAGCTAAGGCAAACCCCAAGAAAGTTAGTTGGACCCCCGCCTGTCAGAAGGCGTTCGAGGAACTGAAAAAGGCCATGTGCACCGCTCCAGTACTACAGGCCCCCAATTACTCCCGGGAGTTCGTGGTCCAGACAGACGCCTCCGAACATGGCATTGGAGCCGTGCTCTCCCAGGTGGACGACCAGGGGATTGATCACCCAGTAGCCTTCATCAGCCGGAGGCTACTACCCCGAGAGCAGAGATGGAGCACCATCGATTGAGAGGCCTTCGCAGTGGTTTGGGCCTTGAAGAAGCTGTGGCCCTACCTGTTCGGTACCCACTTCCTGGTCTAGACCGATCACCGTCCTCTCCAGTGGCTCATGCAGATGAGAGGAGAGAACCCTAAACTGCTACGCTGGTCTATCTCCCTCCAGGGGATGGATTTTACTGTTTAGCACAGGCCTGGTACCGACCACGCCAACGCCGACGGCCTGTCCCGCTTCTTCCGCCTCAGCGAAGAGAACCCCCAAGAGGATGGGTAGTTCTCCTCGTCTTTCAGCTGGAGGAGACGCCTGTTGGACCCGGCCTCGTGGCGTGGTCCTCTCTGATCCCCGCAACTCAAGAACTACGGATGGACCTGACCCCAGTCCACCCAGAACTGCACATGACGCCTCTACCCCGGAACTGAGACGATCTCCAGACCGTGTGCCTGCACCCGTGCACGTGACCATCAGACTCCATGTTTGGCCACTCGGGCCGGCCGGCCGCCTTCTTCCCTTTCGGCAGCCCTTGGCTGCTCCTGGCTGCAGCCAGGCATGTGCGTCCGGCGCGCCCGGACCCGCCCGGGGGGTGAAAGACTCACCAAGTACCCGAAACCAAGACTTCAATCACACCTCCGGCCCCCTTCCGAGGAACTGGTTCCCCTCACACCTCTGAACTATCCCTGGGGGCTGGTTTCAATCACACCTTTGGCCTCCTAGCGAGCTGGCTCCAAACCTCGATGGGCGTCTGGGATCCCCTGGATGCACGATCCAAATCATCAAAGAACCAGCCGCCCAGACAATCGGCTGCCTGGCCCTCGGACCACCGTCCTCCTGCCTCTGAGAGTCCGGACATTAAAGGGCTCCTGGACTATAAGACAGCCTGCCTCCCATCCAGCCGGCAGTTGTATCCTGGACAAGAAAGCCCTGCTGATCTGATCGCGGCTTACCTTGAGGAGAACAGACTCTGACCCACCGAGCCCTGCTGACGCTGTCGCGGCTCATCCTCGAAGTTACGGAACTAAACCACCGAGCCCTGCTGACGCTGTCGCAGCTCCCTCTCGAAGAGTAAGACTTGAACCATCGGAGCCCTGCTGACCTTGTCGCGGCCCACTCTTGAGAACGAGAGACTCTTGCTACCATCCTGAGCCCTGCTGTCGCGGCTCCATCTGCCTACGAGTACTACGGGTTACTCCAGATCAAGCCCTGCTGACCTCGTCGCGGCTTGAAGAACCCTCACAACTACCTCGAACTGAAGTGAGTAGGACAGCAAGTACCATCGCCAGCCCCCGTACCCCCCAGTTCGAGGATTGAGAACTGTGCGCAGGGTACGCTACGTACTGGCTGACCCTCTAAGACTGTCCCGCTCCCCCGTTCCCAAAACTTTTCGCGATCCCTCGATCGCTGTGTATTGCTACCTATTTTACTTTGATAAAGTTCATCCTTGATAAAGATTCACGGTGTGGTGTCCGTTCGTAAGTTTGGTGTGTCGACAGGGGGTACGATCAGTCCTCCCCGGCGAGGACCTTCCCTCGATAAGACTCAGCAGGAATTGTGGGAGAGGAGGGTCTCGGGTGGTTGAGAGAACAGTCTTGACCCCTGGGGTCACCCCCTTCTAATAATTTCTAATGCGTGTTATTCCTCTGTGCCTGTACTTGTTTTCTTGCCTAAACTGGTTTTTCCTTCCTATGCCCAATTCTCTCGCGGCCCGCCCGTTTTTCCCGACTTTGCATCCTTGCAATCCCATTCGCCGCCCCGCCTCCCTGCTCCTCCCTCCCACATCCCCTCATAAGGAGTCCACGCAGTGGCCGCGTGCAGCAGGCGCGCCGCAGGCGCGCATAAGGCAAGCCCGTCCGCACCTGGACCGCACCCAGCCCCAGTGCACCTGGACGCCACAAACCCCACGACGCCCGACACCGCTACGATGCCAGAACCCTCCATGCACTCAACACCGGACGATCACACACCTGCTTCCTGACCGCCCGAAGAGCACCCACGGAGCTTTCACCTGCCGGAACTGCAGCTTCACAAGGATTCGCCCCACCATGTTGCTGACCAGGAAAGGACCCAACCACTTCAGTTGCATCCTTCTCAAAACCCGCTCTGCCCGCATACACGCCGTTGAACTCTGGGACCTACTCGACTCACCTCCCCAGACGTCGCCTTCCTGACGGAGACCTGGCTGAACCTCGCCTCTGCACCCATAGCCGTCCCGGAAGGCTAAAAAGATCAATCGCAGGGACTGCACCAACGGAGCAGGAATCGCCATTGTCCACAGGAACACTCTCAGAGTCTCGACCAACACCGACGACACCCTCAGCACCGTCGAACACCTGCTCTTCCAGATCCACACAGACCCCAACACCACCCTCAGAGGAACCCTCATCTACAGACCCCCTGGAACCCGACCACATTGCCGACTTCGTCAGCACACACGCCCTCGCCTCCACGGACTACATCCCCCTTAGGGACCTGAATTTCCACCTTGAGAACAACGATGACACCAACTCCACCACTCTGATCGACAACCCAGCCAACCTCGAACTCAGACAACTTGTCACAACACCCACCCACTCCGCGGGTCACACACTTGATCCCATCTTCTCCGCAACCACACAACCAAACTCCACTGGACTGACCATCCTGCCATCCACTTAACCTTCATGAAACCCACCACGTACCACCGCACCCAACAAATGCCTTGCCGCTGTTGGAGCAAAGTCGCCGAAGACCAGCTAACCACAACCCTCGCCCAGAGCCCACCCGCCAACCCCACCGACCCCGACACCGCCGCCTGCAACCTCAGACAGTGAATCAACGACTGTGCCAACACCCTCGCCCCTATCAAGAAACCCTCCAACAGTCACACCAACAAGAAAGCCAGCTGGTTCACTGAAGACCTCCGGGCCTCCAAACAAACCTACCAAAAGCTGGAGAAGATCTGGCTCCGTAAACGAACACAGGACATCCACGCAGCCCACAAGTACACCACCCGCAGACACCATCACCCGCCTGCTACCGAGCCACCCCAAAACGCACCCACGGACCCTTCACCTGCCAAGCCTGCAAGTTCACCTGCCTCCGGACCTGCACCGCACCCGCCAAGCCGAGCACCAGCAGCAACCACCTCAAGTGCATTCTGCTCAATACTCGCTCCGTCCACAGACACGCCGTCGAGCTCTGGAACCTGCTCGACACAACATCACCAGACGTCGCCTTCCTCACTGAAACCTGGATGAACGCCTCCTCAGCGCCCGACATCGCCATCCCGGACGGATACAAGATCACCCGGAGGGACCGCGTCAACCAGACGGGAGGAGGCATCGCCATCGTACACAAGAACACCAATCGCGTCAAAACCAGCTCCGACTACACCTTCACCGCCGCCGAACACCTCCACTTCCAGATACACACCGACCCCAAGACCAGCCTCAGAGGCACCCTCATCTACAGACCCCCGGGACCACGCACACAATTCAGCGAAGACATCACAGACTTCGGCAGCCCGCGCGCCCTCCCCTCTGTCGACTACATCCTCCTAGGGGACCTCAACTTCCACCTGGAGAACAACAAGGACAACAACACCACCACCCTGCTGGACAACCTCGCCACCCTCAGACTCAAGCAAATGGTGAACACCCCCACACACTACGCTGGCCACACGCTTGACCCAGTCTTCTCCTCCAGCAAGTACATCTCCTTCAGCCATTCCACCGGACTTCATTGGACTGACCACAGCTGCAGCCACTTCAGCTTCAGAAGAACAACGACCCACCACCACCCGCAACAGATTCCTCGCAGGAACTGGAACAAGATCACCGCCGACCAGCTCACCACCTCTCTCAGCCAGAACGCTCCCGCCAGCACAACGGACCCCAACGAAGCAGCCAACAACCTCACACAGTGGATCACCAACTGCGCAGATGACCTCGCACCACTGAAGACCCCTCCCAGCGGACACGGCAGCAAGAAAGCCTCTTGGTTCACTGACGAACTTAAGGACTCCAGGAAGAACTGCCGCACCCTCGAGAACAGCTTCGGCGCACCAACCACGCACCCAACCACCGAATCAACACCCCCACCACCACCCTCTGCGCCTGGACTCCGGTCAGCACCGAAGACACCACCGGCATGATGAACACCATCCACTCCGGATCCCCAACCGTCCCCTGCCCCCACCACGTCTTCAACAAGGCCGACTCCATCATCGCACCCCAACTCCGGAACATCATCAACGCCTCCTTCAACACCGCCACCTTCCCGGAAAACTGGAAGCACGCCAAGCTCAGCGCCCTCCTGAAAAAAACAACATCGGACCCCACCGACCTCAAGAACTTCCGCCCCATCTCGCTCCTCCCTTTTCCAGCCAAAGTCATCGAGAAGACCGTCAACAGACAGCTGGCCACCTTCCTCGAGCCGAATGGATCCCTCGCCCACTCGCAGTCCAGCTTCCGAGCCAACCACAGCACCCAGACCGCCCTCATCGCAGCCACTGACGACATCAGATCCCTGCTCGACAACGGGGAAACAGCGGCCCTCATCCTCCTGGACCTCTCTGCAGCATTCGACACTGTATGCCACCACACCCTAGTGCAGCGCCTCAGCAACATCGGAATCCAAGAGAAGGCGCTGGAGTGGATCATCTCGTTTCTCGCCGGAAGAACCCAGAGAGTTCGCCTCCCCCCGTTCAGATCAGAGGCCACAGAAGTCATCTGCGGCGTACCACAAGGATCATCACTCAGCCCCAGCCTCTTCAACGTCTACATGAGCCCCCTCGCAGCCATCGCACGCCAACACAACCTCAACATCATCTCCTACGCCGACGACACCCAGCTGATCCTCTCCCTCACCAACGACCCAGCCACCGCCAGAACCAGCCTACACGAAGGGATGAGAGACGTCGCCGAGTGGATGAAGAACAGCCGTCTGAAACTGAACTCAGACAAGACGGAAGTCCTCATCCTGGGGTCATCGCCCTCCACCTGGGACGACTCCTGGAGGCCTCCGGCCCTGGGCACCGCACCCAAGCCAACGAACCATGCACGTAACCTGGGCTTCATCCTGGACTCCTCCCTCTCGATGACCAGACAAGTCAACGCCATCTCATCATCGTGCTTCAACACCCTACGCATGCTCCGAAAGATCTTCCGATGGATCCCCACCGAAACCAGGAAGACGGTCACCCAGGCACTCGTCACCAGCCGACTGGACTACGGAAACTCCCTCTACGCCGGAACCACAGCCAAACTCCAGATAAGATTCCAACGCATCCAGAACGCCTCCGCACGACTCATCCTTAACATCCCCCGACACAGCCACATCTCCGGCCACCTGAGAGACCTACACTGACTCCCCGTCAGCAAGAGGATCACGTTTCGACTCCTCACCCACGCACACAAGGCTCTCCACGACCAAGGCCCCAAGTACCTCAACAACCGCCTGACCTTCTACACGCCCACCCACCAGCTACGGTCGACCAGCCTCGCCCTCGTCGCCGTCCCACACATCCGCAGAGCCACCGCCGGAGGAAGATCCTTTTCATACCTGGAAGCCAAGACATGGAACTCCCTTCCCTTCCACCTTCGGCTAACCCAGGACCATCTCACCTTCAGCAAGCTACTCAAGACCTGGCTTTTCGAGCAGTAGCGGACCCCTCTCCCCCAGCGCCTTGAGACCCTTCCGGGTGAGTAGCGCACTATACAAATGTCATGATTGATTGACTGATCATCACCTCATCAGATCCGCCAAAAGGGCCTCCTTCAAAGACCGCCTAGACAACAACCCGCACAACAGCAAAGAGCTCTTTAACATCGTAAAGTAACTCTCCAACCCCAGCTCCAGCACCAACGACGTCCCAACCTCGCAAGACCTGTGCGACTCGCTGGCCACCTTCTTCCACCGCAGGATAGATCACAGACATCCACGACAGCTTCAATGCCACGACCGCCCCAACAACCACTGAGACCTCCGCCCCCATGACCACCATCCACACCAACCGCCTGCTCTCCTGGACCAATATCAACGACGACGACACCATCAAGATCATGAACACCATCCACTCCGGATCTCCGTCGGACCCATGCCCACAACACATCTTCAACAAAGCCAGCACATCCATCGCACCCCATCTCCGGAGAGTCATCAACACCTCCTTCGAGACAGCAACCTTCTTGGGGAGCCGGAAGCACGCCGAGATCAACGCCTTACTCAAGAAACCCAAGGTGGACATCAAGAACTTCCGGCCCATCTCCCTGCTCCTGTTCACGGCAAAGGTCATCGAGAAGACCATCAACGAACAACTGACCCGCTACCTCGAGGAGAACAACATCCTGGACCCTTCCCAGTCTGGGTTCTGCAGCAACCACAGCACTGAGACTGCCCTCATCGCCCTCATCAAGTCCTTGCTGAACAGCGGAGAAACGGCGGCCCTCATCCTCCTGGACCTGTCATCCGCCTTCGACACGGTCTGCCACTACACACTACGAACACGCCTCCACAACGCCGGGATCCAAGAGAAGGCCCTGGACTGGACCACCTCTTTCCTCTCCGGCAGAACACAGAGCGTCCGCCTATCCCCCTTACGCTCCGAAGCCACCGAGATCATCTGCGGCGTACACCAGGGCTCAGCCCTCAGCCCAACTTTGTTTAACATCTAAATGGCACCGCTCTCCCACGTCGCCCATTGGCACGACCTCAACATCACCTCCTATGCCGTTTACACCCAGCTTATCCTCTCCCTCACCAAGGACACCGCCAAAACCAACCTTCACGAAGGAATGAAGGCCATCGCTGAATGGATGAGGAACAGCTGACTGAAGCTGAACTCAGACAAGACGGAGGTCCTCATCCTCGGATCCACCCCTTAGGCCTGGGACAACTCCTGGTGGCCGACCACACTAGGAACCGCTCCAACACCCACCGACCACGCACGCAACCTAGGGTTCATCCTAGACTCAACCCTCTCCATGACTAAACAGGTCAACGCCGTCTACTCCTCCTGCTTTAACACCCGCCGCATGCTCCGCCGGATCTACAAGTGGATACCCACTGAAACGAGAAGAAAGGTCACCCAGGCCCTCGTCAGCAGCAGGTTGGACTACGTAAATGCCCTCTACGCAGGAGCCTCAGCCAAACTCCTGAGACGGCTCCAACACATCCAGAACGCCTCTGCACGCCTGATCCTCGACATCCCTCATCGCAGCCACATTACACCCCACTTGAGAGACCTGCACTGGCTCCCGGTCAACAAGAGGATAACCTTCAAGCTCCTCATCCACACACACAAGGCACTCCACAACACTGGACCAAAGTACCTCAACAGACGACTCAGCTTCTACACGCCCTCCCGCCAGCTCTGCTCCGCCAACCTCGCCCTCGCCACAGTCCCTCGCTTCCGAAGAGTGACCTCAGGCGGCAGATCGTTCTCCCACCTCGCCGCCAAGACCTGGAACACCCTCCCCATCTACCTAAGGCAGACCTAAGACCTGCTGACCTTCAGAAAACTCAAGACCTGGCTTTTCAAGCAGTAGCAGCATTCCCCACCCCAGCGCCTTCAGACCCTCCCGGGTGAGTAGCGCGCTTTACAAATGATATGATATGATTGATTGATTACCCAACCACGTAATGTTTGTTCGCTACATTGTTATTAGTTCATTATGTTATCATCTGTTGCCCCCTATGCAATGTCCCCTTTACTTTATTCTTCCCTTACTTCATGTGAAGCCCTCGCATACCCTTCGGGGTCTTGTTCGTGCTATACAAAACTTTTAAAATAAATAAACTGAAACTGTGACTACAGGCCTGCCATTGCAGCCTGTGTAAGCGGGTGCCAGAACTACTTATGTCAGATATATATGTCCCTATATATCCGAGGCCCTGTACTTAAAACCTGTAAGCCTTCCCTAAGGTAGGGCTTTCAGTCCTGAAGGCAGGGTGCTCTGTTCTAATGTGAGGGTGTCCCTGCATGAATATGACACCCCTACAACCTACAGGCCCATTCTCCACCTTGGGGACTCCCAGCAGGGACCATCCCACAGGGAAAGCCAGGACGGGTTCCCCAGAGTTATACAGCACCAGGAGACCTATGGACGGGTAGCAGTGCGCTTTACAAGCTCAAATACATTTACAATTGAGCATGCAGTCGTGTTCCCACTCTGCACACGGCCACCGTGGGGATTCTGGTTACTTACCTCGGGTGTTTCCTTGCGTCTCCAGCACTTCTACGTCTTTTGGGTATAGTCTTGACTTGGGTAGTGGTTCGCATCCAACTTTTTTAGTATATGGTTTGGTCCCCCCCAGGTGACCACTGTGTATATAGTGCTACTTACCTTTTTTCTCTACAAAGTATTGTGTGCATTGTGTATATCTCCGGGTAGGAGATATCTGTATGTGTTAGTGAGTGTCCTATAATAAATATCTATTTTTATAAATGCTTTGTGTGTTTCTTTTTCTCTTAACATATACCAATAAGATAACGTTCTGGTAAAACCAGCTGCTTTACACTCCTTCTGGACTAAGCCTGAAGGCTGCTCTCCACAGCTACCATTGAGAGCTTTCTAAGGTTGTCTAAGACCACTAAAATCACCATTAGGGTTGTCTGGATTAGTGCAGGATGCTATACTTATATAAGTGAGCGCCATATACTAAGCCAGCCTCCTAAAATAGTGAACCCCAGTGAATGTAGAAGGTCTGCTGTAGTTAGAGTTGGGAGATGACTGTCTGGAGCAAGCTTGCCTTTAACAGTCAGTTGTTCAGGTAGGGGAGGGCTAGAACACCTCACCTCTACAGGTTTGCTGCAACCACCACCATCACCTTGGTAAACACTCAAGAGGTGCTGGTGAGGCCAAAAGCAAGCAGAGCAAACTAAAAATGCTTGTGACCCACTGTGAACAGCAGGTAACGCATGTGGCCAGGCAGGAGGGGAATATAGAAGTAGGCACCCTGTAAGTCCAGCGCTACCATCCAGTCTCCAAGGTATAGGGTAGAAATGAGCATCTTTAATTTCTCCTTCTTCAGGAAAAACATGAGCAAGCACAAGTCTAAAATAGGGCACAGGCCTCCATCCTTCTTAGGGACCAGAATGTAGCGGGAATAAAATCTACCAATTACTTCTGATGCCGGCACGCCCTCAATGGCTCCTTTGGCCAAAAGAGCCTGAACTTCCGGACTGACAAGGAGAAGAGGTACTCCATCAGCCAGTCTGGAGATGGTGACATTGGAGGCCGAGTTTCTAGGAAAGGAATGGAGGAAACCTGCTGATCAATTTAAAGTACCCACTTGGTCGATGTTATGGCCTGCTAGCAGAAAAAAGGAAACGGGGAAGCCCTAATGACCCTACTTCTCAAGGGCTAGTCACGTACTGAAAAAAGGAAAACTGAGAAGAAGGAAAAGATAGAACTATTGAACAAGTTACTACTTGTGTAACAATATATCTGTAAGAGACATTAGTTATTGATAGATTCCTTACCTTAGAATATCCCCAGGTGTCAGACTGGATCCGGAAACTTTTGCGTAGCAGTACCCTTGCGCGTCGGTAGGCGTTATCTGCGGCTCCGCGTCAGTCGTCGAGTACTTAGACGTCGCCTCCACTTGCTGACGTCAGTTCTTAGACACAGCTTTTCCGCGCCAGAAGCGCGGAGCCATGCCAAAAACCAACATTGGTGCCATGAAACTACGGCCCTGAAAGGGGATGACCTCTAATGTCTCTTACAGATATATCGTTAAACAAAACTTGTGCATCTCAAAGAGACACGTTAGTGATAGATTCCTTACCTTAGAATAGATACCCCAGCAATACCAACCCCGTGGTGGTGGGTCTGCGAACCAATATTCACACCAGAAAGTACTGGAGGACGGAACGGCCAAAGTAGGCATCCCTCCGGACTTGACTGTCCAGGCAATAGTGTCTTGCAACCGTGTGCAGCGAGGCCCACGTAGCTGCCTGGCAAATGTCCTGCAAGGGCACACCTCGGCCCAAGGCAGTTGTAGTGGCTGTGGCTAGAGTGGAATGGGCCCTTCTTAGCCAAGGAGTAACACGCCTGGATGCACAAGATAATCCACCGGGAGATGGTCCGCTTGTGCACCGCTTTCCCTTTCTTAGCGCCCGCGTATCCAACAAAGAGTTGATCATCCACCCGGAACTGTTGTGTGCGATTCAAATAAAATGAGAGCGCACGTTTTGGGTCCAGACGGTGGAGCCTCTCCTCCTCTCTCGAGGGGTGCGGAGGTGGAAAGAAGGTGGGCAAGGTGATGGATTGCCCAATGTGGAAGGCCGTGACTACCTTGGGTAGGAAGGAGGGCCTCGTTCGTAACACAACCTTGTCCGGATGGACTGAAAGGAAAGGAGGCTTACAAGATAGAGCCTGAAGCTCACTCACTCTCCTGGCAGAGGTGATGGCTACCAGGAAGGCAGTCTTCAGAGAAAGAAGGCGAAGAGGACAGTTGTGAAGTGGCTCAAGGGGAGCACACATTCAGAAACGTAAGAACCAGGTTCAAGTCCCACCGAGGCATCACGAAAGGAACAGGAGGGAACGTATGAGTGATGCCCTTCAGGAATCGATTAAGGATAGGGGACTTGAACAAAGAAGGTTGGTCAGGCAGCCTCAGAAAGGCTGAAAGAGCTGAAAGATAGCCCTTGACAGTGCCCAGAGCAGAGCCCTGCTGGGCAAGAGAGAGAACCTCAGAAAGTGGGGCATTTGCTGTGCACCATGCCACAAATCTATTCCACCTGCAGGCGTATACCGACTTTGTGGAGGGACGCCTGGCTGCCAGAATGATGTTACAGACTTCAGGAGGCAAGTCAAATGGCCTCAACTGTCGCCGCTCAATCTCTAAGCATGGAGGTGGAGACTGGACAGGTTTGGGTGGAGGACCGTCCCCTTTGCTGCGACAGAAGGTCCTCCTGAAGAGGCAGACGAACCGGGGGATCGACTGACGTACTGAGTAGCTCGGGATACCAGTACCTTCGTGCCCAGTCCGGAGCCACAAGGATGACTTGTGCCCGGTCGCGCTTGATCTTCTTCAGCACTCTGGGCAGAAGTGGTATAGGCGGAAAGGCGTACAACAGACCGCAACTCCACTTGCGACGAAAAGCGTCTCCGAGCGAGTGCCGCCTTGGAAATTCCAACGCACAGAAGTGATGACATTGCGCGTTCTCTTCGGTGGCGAATAGATCTAACCAAGACTCTGCCGACTGCTGAAAGAGACCTTGCGCCACGTCCGAGTTCAGACGCCATTCGTGATCCATCATGCACCGGCGGCTGAGTTAGTCCGCCCTGGCGTTCAGAGAACCTGCCAGGTGTTGAACCATCAGAGTCACGCCCTGATGTTCCAGCCATTGCCAGAGGCGCAGAGCCTCCTGGCAGAGGGTCCACAACCCCACCCCGGCCTGTTTGTTGAAGTACCACATGGCGGTGGTGTTGTCCATGAACACCTGCACTACACTCCCTCGGACAGACGGGAGGAATGCCTTCAGTGCTAGACGAATCGCCCGCAGCTCCAAAAGGTTGATATGGAGCCGGGACTCCACTAGAGACCAGAGGCCTCTGATCTCCGCTTCTCCCATGTGGCCTCCCCAGCCCTGGAGGGACGCGTCCGTCACAACTACGTGCTCCGGTTGGGGAAGTGAGAGGGATCTGCCGTTGACCCAATCGTGGTCCATGAGCCACCACTGCAGCTGGCTCGCAGTGCCCTCCGAGATCAGGACATGGTCAGACAGGTTGCCCTGATGCTGGGCCCACTGAAACTTCAGGTCCCACTGCAGAGCCCGCATCCGCCACCGTGCGTGATGCACCAGAAGGATGCAGGAGGCCATCAGCCCCAGAAGCCGCAGCGTCAACCTGACCGAAACTTGGGATAAAGGCCGGAAGATTGGAATCAGAGCCTGTATATCCCGAACTCGCTGTTCGGGCGGGTAATTCAGAAACTGCGCCGAGTCGAGAACCGCTCCGATGAAAAGGAGCTTCTGAGAGGGGCACAGGTGCGACTTCGGCACATTGACGGAAAATCCCAGCTGGTGCAGGAGATCCGCCGTAGTCTGGAGGTGGCTGACGACTGTCTGGGACGAGCCCGCCTTCAATAACCAGTCGTCGAGGTAGGGGAAGACTGAGACCCCTAACCTGCGCAGATGAGCTGCGACCACCGCCATCACCTTCGTGAACACCCGTGGGGCGCTGGTAAGGCCGAAGGGGAGCACGGTAAACTGAAAGTGCTCGTGGCCTACCGTGAACCGCAGGTAACGCCGGGGATGTGGAAATATGCGTCCTGCAAGTCCAACGCTACCATCCAGTCTCCTGGGTCTAGGGCAGCTAAGACCTGAGCCAGAGTCAGCATTTTGAACTTCTCCTTCCGGAGGAAGCTGTTGACGTTCCTCAGATCCAAGATAGGGCGTAGGCCCCCTTTGCCCTTCTTGGGTACCAAAAAGTAGTGGGGGTAGCAACCACGTCCTTCTTTTGGCCCAGGAACGCGCTTGATGGCCCCCTTGGCCAAGAGGGCCGAAACTTCCTCCTGCAGGAGCCGCAAGTGATCCCCCAATACGCGGTGGTGTTGCGGTGGCATGGTTTGAGGGGTCGTCTCGAAGGGGAGGGAGTAGCCCCTCCGGAGGATCTGCAGCACCCACCTGTCCGAAGTGACAGTGCGCCAGTGAGAGTGGTGATGGCGAACCCTGCCTCCCACTGGCGTCACATGGGCCGAAAAGCACGGACTAGGAGGGTTTAGAGGCGGATGCTGCGGGGGAAGGTGTGGACTGACCTCGCCTATTTCCCCGACCGCCTCCGCGGCGGTTTCCACGGCCACCGCCGCGCTGGATGTTAGTCTGCGGCGAGTGGCTGGCGGCACGTGTGGGGACACCCCTTCCTTGGCCACGAAAGGAGCAAAAGGAACCCGTTTGCTGGCGCGGGGCGGAGAGCCCCAAGGACTTGGCCGTAGCCCTGGAGTCCTTAAAGCGCTCAAGCGTTGGTCCGCTTTGTCGCCAAAGAGGCGACGGCCATCGAATGGCATGTCCATCAGAGCGTTCTGGACATCTGCCGAAAAATTGGCGGATCTCAGCCAGGCGTGGCGTCTCACCGCCACCGTCGTAGCCATCGCTCTGCCTAGCGAGTCGGTGGTATCCAGCCCACACCTGATCAAATATCTGGCTGCATCTCGGCCCTCCACAAGGGCTTGGCCGAGTTTGGCCCGTACCTCCAACGGGCACTCTGGCAGCACCTCCGCCACCGTCTCCCACAGAGAGTGGGTGAAGCGGCCCAAGAGGCATGCGGTGTTGGAAGACCACAGTCCCAAACTAAGGGAGGAGAATATCTTCTTACCATAATTCTCATACCTCTTGGATTCCCTGTCGGGCGGAGCCGAAGGGAATGCGGTCTGGGAATTGGAGGCCTGGATGACCAGACTCTTGGGGTGGGGTGGGATGACAGGAAACATGGGTCGCCCGGAGCCGGGCGGTGTAGTCTGGCCACGTTCCTATCTACGGGCATACCCGTAGCGGGCCTGGACCAAGTGCCCAAAAGAACGTCGGTCAAGGCCTCATTAAAGGGCAGCAGAGGCTCAGCTGAGCATGACTGCTGTTTAAGGACCTCTGTGAGGAGGTTAGTCCTCACGGCCGCGACGGGGAGCTCAAGGCCCAAGGCTTTAGCAGCCCTCGTCAACACCACACTATAAGTAGCTCCCTCCTCAGAAGCCACGGTAGGAGGAGAGACAAAACTAGTGTCGGGAAAGGTGTCCAGGCCACTGGCCTCCCCAAGGTCTCCTGCCCAGTCCTCATGAGACTGACACTCCTTGGTCAGAGGGTCCTCAGACCCCTCCCAATCCTCCTCATCACTCATCTCCTGAGATTCAGGGTCGTAATTGAATGAGGTCGGTTCATAGAAGTAAAAATCTCCAAACGGCGTCGGGTGCGGCACCGAGAGGCGCCGTCCCGACGTCGGAACCGAAACAAAGGAGGCATCGGGGACGGCGCCGCCGAGGACGGCGCCGGGGGTGACACCGGACGGACCGATGCCGGGGGGTCGCAAGGTCCACCGGTGACGATCCAGAGCCCGAGGAAGGCCCAGCGGCGCCGGGCCCGAAGGCTCCGGCGGCGCCGGTGTCGCTATTCCCTGCGGCGCCGGGCCCGAGGGCACTGTCGGGATCGTGAGCCCTGCGGCGCCGGGCCCGAAGGCGCCGGCGGCGTCGGGCCGAAGCACCCGACGGCGTCGGGGTCGAAGCCCCTAACCCACTAGGGTCCCCAGACGGGTCCGCTGGGCCCGAAGGCGCCGCGAAGCCCGTCGGAGAAAGGGACCTCATGGCCATGAGGAAGCGCTCAATCTCCTCCGGCGTCGCGTTCAACCCAGGGATCGGAGGGTATGGGGCCGGACGCGACGCCCGCGACTCCCGAGGAGCCGCGTGGGCGGTGTCACCCGAACCCCCGGCCGCATCGCGCGAGCGTCGGGGGGGAGACAGAAGAGCGATGATGCCTCTTCGACTTCTTGTGTTTTTTACCTGACGACTTGGACCCGGAGGAGTGGGCCGACTCCCGGAGCTGTGACGGCTCCGTCCCCGCAACCTGTCCCTCGACCTCCCGTGGGACCGGGACCTCACGCGGCGCGGGGCCGACTGCCGGAGTTCGAGCCGCCTGCGGGACCGCTCCCACCTGGCTTTCCTCAAAAGGGCCCGACAGTCGGAGCAGGCCTCGTCGTCGTGGTCGACGCCTAGACACGTCAGGCACAGGCGGTGAGGATCCGTGACCGACATGGTGCGGTCGCAATCTTCACAATGCTTGAATCCAAGCATCCCTACGGCACCGATCGGAGTCGCAAGACTTCGAAAAAAATCAAAAATTATCACCAAAAAGTTAGTCAAAAATTGACTGGGTTACTGCTTTTTCCAGATCTGCGCTGGCTGGCGCGGAAAAAAGAAGAACTGACGTCAGCACGCGGAGGCGGCGTCTAAGTACTCCGACGACGTCATCACGACGCCGACGACTGACGCGGAGCCGCAGACGACGCCTTCCGACGCGCAAGGGTACTGCTACGCAAAAGTTTCCGGATCCAGTCTGACGCCTGGGGATATTCTAAGGTAAGGAATCTATCACTAACGTGTCTCTTTCAGATATTAAATCTAATCATTACATCAATTAATCATAGATACAACTCGAACATTATGAGCTCTTTCTTTTATTGGATCTCTCCAAGTATTCACATTTTATCCAAATTTGAATAGCTACTGTAAATTGTGGTACATAAAACATTTGAATTCTACTATAAACAAAAAATAAACAAAATAGTAAAAAACATTACAAATAATCATACAAAGCCGAATTGGATCTCTTTAAAAAATAATCTTAACTTCCACACATCTACTTGCGGGAGGGGGAGCTTCAGATTCCTGCACAATCAATCTAAACAATAGTCTCTGGGGTCTGTGTGTATATGCAAAAATTCCTAGATCTTAAAGCAACACACAGTGTATTTAATACATTCTGTAATCCAAGCCTTCCAGAGACTTAATAAATGAGGTGCCAAAGCATTTCGGTCTCTGGCTTATGGGCCTCTTCAGGACATATTGAAAGAAGGAGCACAGAAGTGTCTCAGACTAGAGTCAGGCCAAATGTAAAAAGAGGAATCCTCAACCTCTAGGGGAGCCCGGAGGTATCACAAAAACACACTAGGTACCGGTGACCCGCATTCCCAAGAGGACAGTCAAGGGTAGAGCGCGGGCATTCGGGCTCCAGCCGGAGGCTCCGCTGCCTCCAGAACAATCTACTACTACTCTGGCAGTGCTGGCGCACACCGGTCCAAACCAACGGGCGAAGTGCAGCGTATTGCCTTTGCGTCTTCTCAGAGCTCACGCCATGGCAAATCAGGGCAGGGGGTGCAAGATTCTGATGCCCACTGGTTTGTCCTTGGTAGAATGATGGCAAACTAAAGGAGTTTTGAGGTTCCGGCTGCCAGGAGGGGTGGTAGGATGGTTTGGGTAGTCTTCTATCTGTGTATCCCACGAGGCTTGTGGGATCCTTGTCCTTTGCCGTGAAAGGACTGGAGAACCCGTTGCCCTTGGTGGCTGGGGGGAAATTAACACAGCTGGTAGTCTATACTGTTGTCATGGAAGGGGCCATAGGCAGAATGGGGTTTGCGTGGGGCCATGGGAAGCCGCAAGGACCTGGCAGTGGCCAGGCTGTCCTTTAAGTGCTCCAACGCTAAATCGGTCTGGTCCCCGAAGAGGTGAAATGAAATTAAATATGGGTTTTTGTCGAGTGCGTGTTTGTCGTGGCGTCTTAGCGCTAGCTGCCATAAGGTACAAACAGGGAATCATCCAACCGGTTAGGTACAGATAAATAACCAGGTTTTAAAATCCTTCCTAAACTGAAGTAGGTTGTTTTGGGTTCTAAGATGCAAGTGCATGGAATTCCATAGCTTTGGGGCTAAGTGTCGGAAGCTTCTACCGCCCCATTTCAGTGTCTTTATCCTTGGAACTATAAGCAGGGACGCCGAGGCAGAGCGGAGACATCTCTGTGGGGCATAGCGTTCAACATATTGGCTAATCTGTCCGGGTCCCTTTCCGTGCAATACCTTATGTAGAATGCACATACACTTGAACTGGATCCTAGCCATAATAGGGAGCCAGTGCAGCTGTTCTTGAATGACTCGACTGATGGAACTGAATTGAGGTAAATTCAGTAGTAGTCGTGCGGCAGCATTCTGCAGAATCTGCAGTTTATGTATCACACTTTTTTTGGCTCCAAGGTAGAGTGAGTTACAATAATCGATTTTTGACAAAATCAGGGCTGTAACAACCATTTTCCTGAGGGGCATAGGAATAAAAGGAAGGATTTTCCTGAGAATTTTCAAGGTATAGAAACAGGAAGAAGTAATGCTGTTGACCTGGTCTGATAGGGAAAGATGATCATCAATTAGAACTCCAATGTTTTTTACCTTCTTTATGGGTTGGGGGCAGGGCCCTGCTGTACCAGGCCACCAATCGGAGTTCCAGAGTGAAGTGTCCTCACCAAACATAACTACTTCCGTCTTCCCAGTGTTCAATTTTAAACAGTTGTTTTGCATCCAGTTAATGAGATGGCTCATGCAAAGGTTAAGACGTGCTGCCACGATCTCTGATTTGGTAGCAAGTGAGACAACAATTTGCGTGTCGTCAGCATAGCAAATGGCTGTGAAGCCAAAAGAACGGATAAGCTTAGCCAGTGGGACAAAATATATGTTGAACAGGGTAGGTGAGAGTGCCGAGCCCTGAGGACCCCATATGGTATGAAGAAAGAGGGAGATTTATGCTCATCTAACGTCACTACTTGTTGTCTATTAGTTAAATAGGACCAAAGAGTATCTGCGGCCTTATCAATGATACCTATTTCTGCCATCCGCTGAAGAAGTATATGGTGGTCCACCATGTCAAACGCAGCAGATAAATCAAGTAATATTAATATTGCCTTCCCGCCCTGATCTAATTGTGCACATAGGCTTTCAGAGGCTGCAATCAATGCAGACTTGGTGGTGTGTCGCGGCCTGAAACCATATTGTGCTAGATCTAGTATGTCGTTAGACTCTATGAAGATCAGCAATTCCTCATTTAAGGCTTTTTCAAGAACTTTTGACGGGAATTGTAGAGAAGTGATGGGCCGGTAGTTAGCAACTTCCGAGGGATCCAAAGTTGGCTTTTTTAGAATAGGTTTTATCAGGGAATTCTTCCAGTAAGCCGGAAACTGTCCTTGATTTAGGATGTTGTTCAAAAGGGGTGTCAGGGTATTAGCAATAATTTCAGAGGCCAAGTGAAAGACCATGGCCGGGCAGGGATCCAAAGAGAGCCTGAATTAATTGCCATGATAATTTTCTCTACTCTATGGTGGTGCCATTCAAAGGCATGCCCATAAAGAAATGTCTGGACATCCCCCAAAAAGCCAGTAAAGCTAAGCCAGGCGTGGCTTTTGAGTGGCAATAATGATGCAATTGCTCTACCTAGCGATAGTATCCACTCCAAAGCGAATGGCAAACTTTGCTGCATCTCTGCCATCAGCAATAGCATGCGTCAGTATGACCCGGCCTCCATGGGCAGCACTTGCGCAACAGAATCCCAAATGATATGGGTGTATTGGTCCAAAAGGAATGCAGAGTTCACTGACCACAGTGCAAGGCTGGCAGAAGAGAAAATCCTCTTGCTAAATAAGTCCAGCCTCTTGGATTTTCTTATCCAGTGGGGTGGTGGGGAACGCACCAGGGTTGACTTGACTCTCCTGGGTGGGGTGTGGATAAGGAAAGGTGGGTCCCCAGAAGCAGGGATGTGGTGGCACACAATAGTCCTGTGCACAGGCATTCTGTTCAGGGCTAGGCCGAGGCTCCAAGCACAACATATGTGACAGAGGCATTAAAAAAGAGGGGACGTTTTGTGGGGAGACTCCCAGTTGAAACACCTCTGTTAAGACCTTTGTTTTGACTGCCACTGATGGCAGCGTAAGGTCCAGGACCTCAGCCTCCTTTTTCACCACCATAGCAAATGAAGCCACTTCTGAAACACCTCTGTTAAGACCTTTGTTTTGACTGCCACTGATGGCAGCATAAGGTCCAAGACCTCAGCCTCCTTTTTCACCACCATAGCAAATGAAGCCACTTCTCAGTAGCCTGTGAGATAGATCCGGAATCCATCATGACCGACATCCTCGGCCGAGCCCAGGAAGAGAAGAGCACTCCAGCCTTTCCTGAAATGGGCGAGAGACCACGACTTTTCCAAGGTCAAAGGGAGGAGAGAAGGAGGAGCGGTGTTCGGTGTTCGACCCAGGAAATGCGCAAGGACGGCTTCAGAGAGAACCTCAAAAGGAATAGACACACAAGCAATCAGAAGTCAGGGAAGATAAACGCCGCGTCAGCAAAAGAAGGGCCAAGAGGATTTTCTGTTGAGGTGTTCCCCGAAATAAAGAACACAACTACAGGAGCGCAGGAATGTACATGAGAGACCAACGCAAGGGACCTCAGAGGGAAGCAAGCCACTCTGCTGTGCCAGCTACCATCCCAGCGACCCAAGAGGTGCGATAAACGCCCTAGCTTCCAACACCACGACCCAAGACACGGGTTGTGATCAGAAGCAAGTACCACATAATACCTGATACTTTTGGTGGGGCACCACAAAGTGACTGCACATTGCGCATGTGGGAGGTGCATGTGTTTGTGTTGGGTGGTGTTATCACAACCTTCCCCACCACAAACCTCCACTGCAAATACGTTTCCCTGCCCTGGTGAAGGTGGCACTTAGTTGAGCATCCTGTAAAGTAATGACTCATTTTTTTATTCCTTGTTTTTGGTTTCTTTTCCTTGCCATATCTACCTTTGGATGCCCTGAGAAATGTGATTTTTTTTTAAGAGACACACATCCCCACTTGTTCCAACGCCAAATTCAGTGTGAACTGGCCCTATACTTTACTACAGTGGTATCAGAAGTGGGATATTATTCCCCTTTGTGTTGAAACATGACACAACCTGTGCCTATCGAAAGAATAATATCCCAGTAAACGGAGGGATACAGACATCAACAGTTAGTGGTGAAGCAGCATGCACAGACGGCGG
Source organism: Lissotriton vulgaris (assembly GCF_964263255.1). Taxonomy (NCBI): domain Eukaryota; kingdom Metazoa; phylum Chordata; class Amphibia; order Caudata; family Salamandridae; genus Lissotriton; species Lissotriton vulgaris. The sequence continues at coordinate 475,269,668 of NC_141700.1, read as the reverse complement.
AAAGAAACCGAAAGACATTACAAGAGGCACTAAAAATCCAGGCTGAACTCATCACTAATAATCAACAAGTGCAAGACACTGCTATCCTAAGGTTAACCAACGCTACAATTAGCACGAGAGTCAGATCTAATGTCCCAGGGATAGTATTACAAAAATATCAAGAAGGGGACGACTCTGATTATTTTTTCATTCATTTCCGAGAGGGTTCCCACCACAGCTGTCTGGCCCCTGGAGAGATGGGGTCAGTATATAGCCCCTTTATTGTCAGGTGAACTGCAAGCTGCCTACTAGGTGGCCAACCCAGCGGGCACTTCTGCCTACGACGATATTAAGAAAGCAACATTAGAAAGACTAGGATGTGATCCGGAATATTACAGGGCCAAATTCAGGAAGGAAAGGTGGGTCAGAGGGGATATAGTCCAAGGGCCCTCTTCTATAGAATAAGAGGTAGGAAGTAGATAGCTGTCACCCTACACCTCTAGCATGGAGGAAGTAACAGAGAAAATATACTTTGTGCAGCTCCTTGAGACATTACCAATCCGCACCCATAACTGGGTTAAACAACATCCCAATCTTACGTCTGCAACAGTGGTAGAACTTGCATGCATTTTCCGCAGGTGGCTGGGGTTCAAAGCCAACCCTAGGTGCAAAGGGGCTTAAGGCTAAGTGCTGATGTGTGATGCATGTACAGGACCTGCCTGGTGCAAAGGGGCTTAAGGCTAAGTGCTGATGTGTGATGCATATACAGGACCAGCCTGGTGCAAAGGGGCTTCAGCGAAGTGCTGATGTGTGATGCATGTACAGGACCAGCCTGGTGCAAAGGAGCTTCAGGCTAAGTGCTGCTGTGTGATGCATGTACAGGACCAGCCTGTTGCAAAGGGGCTTCAGGCTAAGTGCTGCTATGTGATGCATGTACAGGACCAGCCTGGTGCAAAGGGGCTACATGCTAAGTGCTGCTGTGTGATGCATGTACAGGACCAGCCTGGTGTATAGGGGCTTCAGGCACAGTGCTGATGTGTGATGAATGTACAGGACCAGCCTGGTGCAAAGGAGCCTCAGGCACAGTGCTGATGTGCGATGCATGTACAGGACCAGCCTGGTGCAAAGGGGCTTCAGGCACAGTGCTGATGTGTGATGCATGTACAGGACCAGCCTGGTGCAAAGGGGCTTCAGGCACAGTGCTGATGTGTGATGCATGTACAGGACCAGCCTGGTGCAAAGGGGCTTCAGGCACAGTGCTGATGTGTGATGCATGTACAGGACCAGCCTGGTGCAAAGGGGCTTCAGGCACAGTGCTGATGTGTGATGAATGTACAGGACCAGCCTGGTGCAAAGGAGCCTCAGGCACAGTGCTGATGTGCGATGCATGTACAGGACCAGCCTGGTGCAAAGGGGTTTCAGGCTAAGTGTTGCTTTGTGATGCATGTACAGGACCAGCCTGGTGCAAAGGGGCTTCAGGCTAAGTGCTGCTGTGTGATGCATGTACAGGACCAGCCTGGTACAAAGGGGCTTCAGGCTAAGTGCTGCTGTGTGATGCATGTACAGGACCAGCCTGGTGCAAAGGGGCTTCAGGCTAAGTGTTGCTGTGTGATGCATGTACGGGACCAGCCTGGTGCAAAGGGGCTTCAGGCTAAGTGCTGCTGTGTGATGCATGTACAGGACCAGCCTGGTAAAAAGGGGCTTCAGGCACAGTTCTGCATGTACAGGTCCAGGCCTGGTGCAAAGGGGCTTCAGGCTAAGTGATGATGTGTGATGCATGTACAGGACCAGCCTGGTGCAAAGGGGCTTCAGGCTAGGTGCTGATGTGTGATGCATGTACAGGACCAGCCTGGTGTAAAGAGGCTTCAGGCTAAGTGCTGATGTGTGATGCATGTACAGGACCAGCCTGGTGCAAAGGGAATTCAGGCTAAGTGCTGATGTGTGATGCATGTACAGGACCAGCCTGGTGCAAAGGGGCTTCAGGCTAAGTGCTGATGCGTGATGCATTTACAGGACCAGCCTGGTGCAAAGGGGCTTCAGGCTACGTGCTGATGTGTGATGCATGTACAGGTCCAGGCCTGGTGCAAGGGGCTTCAGGCTAAGTGCTGATGTGTGATGCATGTACGGGACCAGCCTGGTGCAAAGGGGCTTCAGGCACAGTGCTGATGTGTGATGCATGTACAGGACCATATAGTAAGTTACTATGGGGTAACCCAGTATCCCTCAGAACCTGGGCAATATTTCTAATATAAACAATAGTTCTGTCGGGTAAAAAGTAGTTAAAGCTTTAGAAAATGAATTTATACACTTTATTTCACAGATTGCAGTATTAACTTGCTCTAAATAGACCAAACACAAAAATGCAAATCCAAAACGTACAAACAGGGTATAGACAGATTATTTTATGAATTTAGTGTCATTCATAATTACCCTGTATTCAATACATACATTAGAAAGTTTTACAAAAACGGCGCATCAGAATAAGGTGATCGTGATATTTGAGTGCAGTGATTTATCGTGCAGTGTTGAAATAAAACCAGTGACTTATATACAGGTGAAGGAAAGGTTGGGATAAGATGTTGGCTAAGACAGTATTCAATTGGAGATATTCCTCTGTGTCACTGCGGTTGGCGATTGCTTTGGAATACTCTCTGTTGGTCCAAGGGTTTCTTTGTCAACGTTTCGACCTTAGTGACGCCCGATTTGTGGATCAGAGCGGGTCTTCATCAGGACAGGGGGGGTGGTGGGAGGGGGTGAGGTTGTCTCTGGGGGGGGCCGTGGGGGGAGGGCGCGCACCCAGATTTCCACTGGATCTCAAAGGCTGAGTACTCAGGTTCCAGTGGGGAGGATCCTAATTCACAATTGAGTAATTCAGATTCTTCTTGCGTGTCTCTTCTTTTGTCATGCTGGTAATAAATCGAGAGCTGCAGCGTTTCATTTCCTTCTTGCTGACAGCTCTAGGCAGCATTAATTTGGTTCTTGATTCAGGCTAAGTGCTGATGTGTGATGCATGTACAGGACCAGCCTGGTGCAAAGGGGCTTCAGGCTAAGTGCTGCTGTGTGATGCATGTACAGGACCAGCCTGGTGCAAAGGGGCTTCAGGCTAAGTGTTGCTGTGTGATGCATGTACGGGACCAGCCTGGTGCAAAGGGGCTTCAGGCTAAGTGCTGCTGTGTGATGCATGTACAGGACCAGCCTGGTAAAAAGGGGCTTCAGGCACAGTTCTGCATGTACAGGTCCAGGCCTGGTGCAAAGGGGCTTCAGGCTAAGTGATGATGTGTGATGCATGTACAGGACCAGCCTGGTGCAAAGGGGCTTCAGGCTAGGTGATGATGTGTGATGCATGTACAGGACCAGCCTGGTGTAAAGAGGCTTCAGGCTAAGTGCTGATGTGTGATGCATGTACAGGACCAGCCTGGTGCAAAGGGAATTCAGGCTAAGTGCTGATGTGTGATGCATGTACAGGACCAGCCTGGTGCAAAGGGGCTTCAGGCTAAGTGCTGATGCGTGATGCATTTACAGGACCAGCCTGGTGCAAAGGGGCTTCAGGCTACGTGCTGATGTGTGATGCATGTACAGGTCCAGGCCTGGTGCAAGGGGCTTCAGGCTAAGTGCTGATGTGTGATGCATGTACGGGACCAGCCTGGTGCAAAGGGGCTTCAGGCACAGTGCTGATGTGTGATGCATGTACAGGACCATATAGTAAGTTACTATGGGGTAACCCAGTATCCCTCAGAACCTGGGCAATATTTCTAATATAAACAATAGTTCTGTCGGGTAAAAAGTAGTTCAAGCTTTAGAAAATGAATTTATACACTTTATTTCACAGATTGCAGTATTAACTTGCTCTAAATAGACCAAACACAAAAATGCAAATCCAAAACGTACAAACAGGGTATAGACAGATTATTTTATGAATTTAGTGTCATTCATAATTACCCTGTATTCAATACATACATTAGAAAGTTTTACAAAAACGGCGCATCAGAATAAGGTGATCGTGATATTTGAGTGCAGTGATTTATCGTGCAGTGTTGAAATAAAACCAGTGACTTATATACAGGTGAAGGAAAGGTTGGGATAAGATGTTGGCTAAGACAGTATTCAATTGGAGATATTCCTCTGTGCCACTGCGGTTGGCGATTGCTTTGGAATACTCTCTGTTGGGCCAAGGGTTTCTTTGTCGACGTTTCGACCTTAGTGACGCCCGATTTGTGGATCAGAGCGGGTCTTCATCAGGACAGGGGGGGTGGTGGGAGGGGGTGAGGTTGTCTCTGGGGGGGGCCGTGGGGGGAGGGCGCGCACCCAGATTTCCACTGGATCTCAAAGGCTGAGTACTCAGGTTCCAGTGGGGAGGATCCTAATTCACAATTGAGTAATTCAGATTCTTCTTGCGTGTCTCTTCTTTTGTCATGCTGGTAATAAATCGAGAGCTGCAGCGTTTCATTTCCTTCTTGCTGACAGCTCTAGGCAGCATTAATTTGGTTCTTGATTCAGGCTAAGTGCTGATGTGTGATGCATGTACAGGACCAGCCTGGTGCAAAGGGGCTTCAGGCTAAGTGCTGATGTGTGATGCATGTACAGGATCAGCCTGGTGCAAAGGGGCTTCAGGCACAGTGCTGATGTGTGATGCATGTACAGGTCCAGCCTGGTGCAAAGGGGCTTCAGGGTACGTGCTGATGTGTGATGCATGTACAGGACCAGCCTGGTGCAAAGGGGCTTCAGGCTAGTGTTACCTTTGCCTCAAATTGTAAAGCGCTCTGATATCCTTCGGGATCAAGTTTGGAGATATAAAACTTTATAAATAAATAAATAAATAAATACACGCCTGCTTTTAACCTCACTTGGTGAATAACCTGTATAGAGAACAAACCTCCGTTAACTCCCCGTCCCCCACTCTAAAACCCTGAATGTGCCCAGCGGCCAAGGCCCACAATGTTAATTGCACAGAGTGGGGACACATAGCCAATGTCCATACAAGACACCAGCTATTGAACCAATGGAAGTAGGATGTACTAGAGGGCACATATAGGTTACAGGAAGGCCCCTGGGTCAATATAGTAAGAAGGTATATGTGAACGGGAAAACCAACAAGCCCTCTTAGACACTGGATGTCGTTTTCCTGTGGTCAACTAAAAATTAATATCAGAAATATGAAAGGTGAATAGGCGTGTGTCACCTGTGTACATGGGGATTCGAAAACCTACCCAGTAGCCGAGATCCTATTAGATGTGGAAAACGACCCACACCTAAGGAAGGTGGTAGCACTACCTTTATTACCAGAACCAATAATAATAGTTACCGAACAACCTAAGTTCGAACAATATTTAGAGAGCACTAAAAACTCCATTATAGTCTGGCTGCAGAAGGCCCCCATCAGTAAGGGTGAGCATAATAATGTCACAACCCTGCTTTTGTCCTCTCAACCCCAGAAAGAAGCGGGACTAGCCAGATGAGTTTTCAAGCCACACAACACGATGATGGCACCCTAAAATATGCATGGGAAAGAGCAAAGGAACAAGTCAGAACAGGTAGGACCATATTTTTTTAATAAAAGGTTTACTATATAGAGGTGTGAAAGTGGAAACGAGCCAGGTTCATCAGTTATTGGTCCCCACAATTTTTACAGACCAGGTGTTACATCTTGTGCATAACCAAATGAGAGGGGGCCATTATGGAAGGGAAACAACCTTTACAACGCAACTTTTACAACGCACTACCATTACAACAAAACTTTTACAACGCAACATCCATTACAACGCATGCATTTACACGCAACTACTACAACGCATGACACTACAACGCAAACCACTACAACGCATGTCATTACAACGTAGTCATTACAACACATACCATTACAACGCATACCATTACAACGCATACCATTACAACACATAGTACCCCTACACTAAACCAACACTTACCCTACTGTTGCACCCCCTGGAGTTAGAATAGTAATTTTTACCCCTACACTATCCAACACTTACCCTACTGTTGTACCCCCCTGGAGTTAGAATAGTAATTTTTACCCCTACACTATCCAATACTTACCTTATATGCAATGTAATGTTATGCGTTTTAATGGTATGCGTTGTAAAGGTAGTATGCGATGTAATGGAATGCGTTGTAATGGATGTTGCGTTGTAAAAAATGTGTTGTAAAGGTAGTCATTGTAAAAGTATTCGTTGTAACGTCATACATTCTTATGGAAAGAATAACACCCTTAAGTTTCTGACAGAGAAGTGTTATTGGCCCAGGGTGTATAGGGATGTCGCCAATCATTGTGCCTCTTGTATAATGTGTCAATACAAGAACCCAGCCAATGAAAAAAAAGCCCCTCTAATTCCTCTCCCCATAATTGACATCACCTTCAAGAGAGTTGGTATGGACTTGGTAGGAACCTTTTCCCCTCTTCAAGTGGTCACTACTATATATTGGTACTGATCAACTACGCTAGTCAATATCTCAAAGCTTTCCCTCTAACTAGTATGACTACTCCAAACGAGGCCAGACTATGATCTCTTTTTTCTCAAGGTTTGGGTTCCCTGCAGAAATACTAATAGACCAGGGGACCCCATTCATGTCCCGCCTCATGTCTCACATCTGCAAGGTGCTAGGGATCAAACAGATTTGAACGATACTATACCATCCCGAGACTGATGGTTTGGTTGAGCGCTACCAGAAAACCATTAAAAATATGCTACGCAAGGTCATTTCAGAGACCGGGAAAGAATGGGACTGACGCTTACCCATACTCCTCTTTGCGATAAGATCGCATGAACAACGATTCACTGGATTTCCCCCTTTTGAGCTAGTATTCGGGAGAAAACCAAGATCCTTCCTGGAGATGGCAATAGAACAGTGAGAAAGTGAGGAGGGGAGGGAAAACCCATGTCTGAATACTTAGAAAACCTAAAAACCACCCTGTCTCAGCTATGGGATTTAGTATATGACCATATGGAGGAAGCACAAGAAAACCAGAAAAAGTATTATGATTGTTGGAGTCCACTAAGGGAGTTTGAAAAGGGGGGCAGAGTACTCATCCACAGATAATTAACTCTTGACCCAGTGACAATGACCCTATGTCATTGACAAGATGATACCCCTGTTACCTATAGCGTGGTTTTACCCCTACGGGCGAGAGGGAGACAAATACTGAATTTTGTTTATGGCTAACATTTACTTTTTTGGGTTTACGGTTAGCTCTGCTTCTTGTATAGCCTTACAAACGGAGGCTAGGTGCCCTTTCCAAGTAGAACTAAAAATAACTAGATCATCCAGGTAGGCTGCTGCATAGTTTCTATGGGGTTTAGGAATGTTATCCATAAGATACTGGAATGTTGAGGGGGCTTCATGCAAGCCGAAAGGGAGATTCTTAAAGTGATATAAACCTGAAGAGGTAGAGAATGGGGTCTTTTCCTTAGCTTGGGGAGTTGGAGGGATTTGTCAGGTCAAGGGGGGACATGAACCTGGCCTTCCACAGTTGCTCAACAAATTCATCGACACAAGCATGGGGTATATGTCGAAGTTAGTGATTCTATTCACCTGCTGAAAGTCGATGGAAAAGCGCAAGCTGCCATCGGGTTTGGCTACAATTGCAATTAGGGAACACTAATCGCTCTGGGATGGTTCTATTATATTGGACCATCGCATGGCAGTTGCTTCTCTCTCAACGGCTTCCCTTCGGATGGCTGGTATACGATATGATTTTAGCTTCACTACTTGATTGTTAAAGAACACTATAGCATGGTGTATAAGGGGGGTTACGCCTGGGATGGTCGAAAAAAAGACCTGTGTATTTGTCTAATAAGTTGAGTAATTGTTTCTGGGAGATGTTTATAACAGCCCTTATATTGACCTCCTTATCCTCATCCTCTTGGTGGGAAAACAGGAATATCCACTGTAGTTTGGGTTTCTGTTCCTTCCTTAGGTAAGAGGTTCCTACCATTTCTTTAAGAGGTTAATGTGTTAGATCTGGGATATACAATACAAGAGGGACTCATACAATCACAGAAGGATGAGTTTGAGGCCATTCCTAGAATACCCAACCCACAACCAAAAAGGACATAAGGTCCTTTTGGGGGTTTACTGGATATTACTGCAGATTCAATCCCCATTTCTCCACAATATTGAGTCCCCTCACAGACCAATATCCATCATGCATAGCCTTCTGGAATCAGGACCATGAAGGGTGTTTCAAAGCCCTAAACAACAGCATTTGTAAGAATCCAGTTGTCCAATGCCTGGATTTTAAAACCTTTGTACTACAAACAGATGCATCCAGACGGGGACATGGGGCTGTCTTATGTCAGTCAGACACAGGGAGCTCTGAAACCCCTTTTGTACATCAGTAAGAAACTGTTTCCTAGAGAGATACATTACTCAACGATTGAAAAAGAGTGTCTAGCGATAAAATGGGCTATAGAAGCTCTCCAATACTATCATTTGGGATGTAAATTCCTAGTGCTCACTGATCATGCACCCCTCACCTGGTTAGAGCAAAACAAGGACTCCAATCCCTGCATTTTGTGCTGGTTCTTAGCGTTGCAACCATTTGCTTATCAGACCAGCCACATCCCTGGGAAAATGCAGATTGGGGCCAACTACTTTTCCAGACATCCATCTTCTGAATGGCCACAACAGCTATTCATGGGGGAAAAGCTATGTGAGAAAGACCCAGAATCCAACATGGCCGACATCCTCGTCTGAGCCCAGGAAGTGAAGAGCACTCCAGCCTTTCCTGGAACGGATGAGAGACCACTCCCCTTTGAAGGTCAAAGGGAGTGTGAAAGGGGGAGCGGCTTTTGACTCCGGAACCGCGTGAGGAAGGCTTCGGAGAGAACACCAAAAGGAACAGAGGCACGAGCAACTGGAAGTCAGGGAAGGAAACCGCGGCGCCTGCAAAAGAAGGGCCAAGAGGATTTTCTGTCGAGGTGTTTCCCATCATTGAAACCACAGCTATGGGAGTGCAGGAGTGTATCAGAGAGCCCAAAGCAGAGACCTTGAAGGGACGCCACTCTGCTGTACCAGCTACGATCCCAGCGACCCAAGAAGTGCAATAAACGCCCCAGCTTCCAACACCACAATCCAGGAAAAGGGTCATGGTCAGAGGCAAGTACCACATAATACCTGATACTTTTGGTGGGGCTTGAGGGGCACCACGATGTGACGGCACATTACTCATGTGGGAGGTGCATGTGTGTGTTTGAGTGGTGTTATCACGTAACCTTCCCCACCACAAACCCCCAGTGCAAATATGTTTCCCTGCCCTGGTGAAGGTGGCACTTAGGTGAGCATCCTCTAAGGGAATGACTGAAATTATGTTTAGACTGTGGGATCAGACGATGTTAACCAGCAATAACATATATGCGTTGAAGAGCCTGGAGTTGAGGGATGAGCCTTGGGGGAAACGGCAGGTGATCTCCTTGGGTTCAGAGGTGAAAAGTGGGAGGTGCATCCTTTGGGTTTTTCCAATTATGAAGGAGGTGATCCACCTGAGCGAGTCCCCTTAGATGCCGATGTGACAGAGTCTTTCGATCAGTATGTGGTGGGATCTGGTGTTGAAGGCAGCCAAGAGTTCGAGGAGGATCAAAGCTGCTCCTTCTCTTCAGTCGAGGGGGGTTTGAATGTTGTCTGTGGCTGCGATCAGGACAGTTTTCATGCTGTGATTGCTGCGGAAGCAAGATTGCGAGGGGTTGAGTAGCTGGTTCTGCTCCAGGTGGATCACATGTTGATTGATGGTCGTCTTTTCCAGTACCTTAGCTGGGAACGAGAGAAGGGAGATCTGCTGGTAGTTTTTGAGTTCACTGGGCTTGGATGAGGATTTTTTCAGTAGTGTTCTGAGTTTGGCGTGTTTCCAAGCATCAGGAAATGTTACAGTGGTGATAGAGCTGTTGAGTAGGGTGGCAATTTCCTGGCCGATCATTTGGGTCATGAGGCTGAATATGTGGTGCGGGCATGGGTCTGTGGGAGCTCCAAGTAGATGAATTTGATGGTGGAGCTGGTGTCCTGGGTGGAGAGGATGTTCCAGGAGGTCAGTGTGTGGTTTACATCAGTTACGGTGGTAGTGTATCAGTTGAGAAAGTCTGTAGGTGTGAGTTGGGGTTCGAAATTTCTGTATATAGTTGTGATCTTGTCATGGAAGAACCATGCTTGGTTGTTGCACAGCTCCTGTGAGGGTGTGATGGCATTTTAGCTGGCAGCTGGGTTGGAGAATTCCCTAACCATGTTGAACAGTTCCTTGGTGTTATTGGCACTCGTTTTGATGCATGCAGTAATGGCTGTCTTCTTTGTTGCCCTCAGCAGGTGGTGGTAGAGGTTGAGGCAGGTCTTGAAGGCTGCCTGTCGCCGGTATCCTTGCTGGTGCGCCTTCTCTTCTCCACTGTTTATGGTCTTGTTTCGCTGTTCTGAGTTCTTGAGAGTACCAGCTGGCCTTTTCAGAGGATTGTCTTTGAATGGTGCTCTTGGTGGGGACGATGCGGTCTGCGCAATTGGTGTTCCAGGAGTTGACGTTTTTCACTCCCTGTTTGAGGTTGGTGGTGGCAGCAGGGTTAGAGGTGTTGAAGGCATTCACCCACCTAGTCTCTGAGATTTTATTCCACCTCCAGTGGGGGGAGTTGGTCATCTTGGGGTGGTGTGGGGGCTGGAGATGCTATAGTGTATGATGGAGTGATCAGTCAATGTGAGTTCTGTGACATGGCTGTAACTGATGCGGTTGCTGGATGGGAAAATTGGGTCCAGAGTGTGTGTGTGTGTGTGTGTAGGAGTCATGGATGATCTGGGTCGATCAGAGGCTGCGCATTCTGTCGAGGAGGCGTGCAATGTTTTGTCATTGGGGTCATCGATGTGGCGATATAGGTCACAGAGGAAGATGTAGTCCTTGGAGTCTGACGCTAGAGGCACAATGAAGTCTGTGATGGTGTTGCAGAATCAGGAGCGCAGGCCTGGGGGTTGGTATGCAGGGTGCCTTTGATGGCTGTCTTGTCATCCGTGTGGAGCTGGAAGTTGAGATGTTCTATGAGGGTGGCGGTGTTGTCGGTGGTAATGATGGTACACTGTATGGTCTGTTTGTGGATGATGGCTGTTCCTCCTCCCTGCCTTGTTGGTGCAGGGCTGGTGAGTGATTTTATATTTTTCAGGGATAGCTGTGGCAATGTCTGAGGCAGGTATAGGGTTGAGCTAGATCTCAGTGAGGAAGACTGTGCCGGATGCGAGGGTAGCGATGAGGTCCCATAATCAGTGTAATTCTTGCATGGTGAGCATATGTTGATAAAGGCACATGCTAATTGGTGTTTTTGTTCAGGTGATGTCTGTGTTGTGTTTGGGGTTGGGCTGGTCAGTAGGCTAGAGTGTGTGCAGTGGGTGCAGGTCAAAGGTCCTACCGTAGAGCGTAGGTTGGCACAGGGGCAGTGTATGTTTCGGTGTCCTGGGTCGAGGGTGTGAAGCACAGCAACAGTGTATCTTCGGGGGAAGGAGGGACAGGGGTTGTGGCGCTGGGCATGGTCCAAGCGTGGATGGGCACAGATGGCCTTGTCTTCGGCAAATCTTTGGCGCATCAGCGGCCCGCCCGCTGAACGCATCTGCTACAGATTCGCACTACGGCTTGAATTAAGTAGGTCCTGGGATGGGGAGCTTCTGTTGGCGGGAAGAATGGTGAGTGGTAAAGCCCGGTCAGGAAAACCACAGAGCGAAACCACGGCAGCTGCGGTGTCACTGGATCAGTCTAGAAAAAACAGGACCTTGAGGCCAAAGGCAAATGACAAGCTAGGTGTACAGGTGCCAGGTTTTTTTAAAGGCTCCCTTGAGCCAACAAGCACACCTGGGATTAACTTGTGTCTGTGGAGTGGTACTGTGACCTATGAAGACTTGAGCGGCATTTCAGCAACCCCTTATGACTTTTCTCTGTTTTCTACTATTCTGCTCTCTACAGAAGAAGGACAATACCCAGAAACATGTGTCTAGCGATAACAGCACTACTTGCACCAACTTTTGTGAAAAACTACAGCAACTTTAAAGTAGGCGTACTGCATTTACCAGAATGCAATGCAGTGGACTGTGCTGGGATGAGAGGTAGATTGCTCCCTCTCCCCTTGTGTTTAAAAGGCTCTCTTGAGCCAACGTGCTGATGAGCTCACCTGGGATGCACCTGTGGAGTGGTACTGTGACCTGTGAAGACTTGGCCAGCATTTCAGATACTCCAGATGACTTTTCTCTGCTCTCTACTACTTATGCTCTCAACTAATGAAGGACTAAACTCAGAAACACGTGTCTAGAGAGAGCAGCACTAGCAACTTTAAAGTAAGCGTACTGTATTACCAGCATGCAATGCCGTGAACTGTGCTGGGATGAGAGGTAGTGTGCTCCCTCTCCCCTTGTGTTTAAAAGGCTCTCTTGAGCCAACAAGCTAACCTGGGATGCACCTGTGTGCCTGTGGAGTGGTACTGTGTCCTGTGAAAACTTGGGCAGCAACCCCAGATGCCTATTTTTCTGTTCTGTACTTCTGCTCTCTCCGGATGAGGGGCAAAAACCAGAAACATGGGTCTAGAGATAACAGTGCTGCCTGCACCAACTTTATTGAAAAACTACAGCAACTTTAAAGTAAGCATACTGCATTTACCAGAATGCAATGAGGGTAACTGTGCTGTTATGAGAGGTAGTGCACTTCCTCCCCTCTTGAATCAAAGAAATATTGTTCCACACCACTATGCTACTGTGAATGATCTCCCTGAAATGTTTTGTCAATTTAAAATTCAGTACAAATTATTTTGAAAAAAGTTTTGTATCTATCTCAGTGGGATCTCCATGCTTAGAGATGTATCACGATCAGTCAAGATTTACCATCGGTCAAGATTTTGAACTGCACAAAACGAAAATTTTAAAATTCTTCCAGCTTAGACATATTAGAAGCAAGTCAAATTGGATCTGAGCCTTTTTCGGAATTCAGCCCTCTAGTAGCATGTGTTACATTGGAATAATGCGTAATTTATCTATTAATTTATTGACATATTTCGATTGCATTTTGAAATGAGATACTGCACCATTTTTTAGCAAATGTGCTGGAGTAAAATATATGAACCATAAACAGATCTAAGAATAAGAAAAAGGGTCTCTAAGTGCCTCCGTTGAGGTTCTGAGTGGCTTTAGAAGCGTACTCCTTCAGTGGAATGGCACTTGAAGGACTAAACTCAAGAGTGTAAATATTTGATGGCGACAAACCTGGTTGGTGTATCCGACCCGCACTCCATCAAGGTCAGCGTTAAACTGCACCTGGGTCCTGGGCTACCGTGACCACTGACTATCAATGACTTTTTATGCATCCTGGCGTTATTTCCATTTAAAACGTTTAAAAATTATCTCTCATTTCCCCTTACTGGATTTTTATGTCCTTTTGTTTATTACATTTTACTCTTTTTCAAATTTGTTGCTGTTTTAGTACTGCTGAAAACTTCACACATTGCCTCTAACTTAGGCCTGTCTCTTCTGTACCATAGGTACCAAGGGGTTGAGCTTCTCAACTAATAACCTTGTTTCGTAAAGGGGGTGGTCAAGTAGTGGTAAATAGAGGCAGGGAGATTTTAGACTTCAGGGGGAATAAGATATGAGGGTGTTTTAGGGTTCAGTGGTGGGCAGAGGTAAAGGGTGGTAAGGGGATTTTAGGGTTTAGGGGCGGGTAGAGGCAAAAGGAGGTAAGATGTGTGTAGGGTTCAGTGGAACAAAGAGTAAAGGGTGGCAGGGGGTTCAGAGATGGGTAGCGGTCAAGAAAAGTAAGGGAGTTTTTGGGTTCAGGAGCTGGTAGAAATAAGGGGATTTAACAGTTTTTTTGTGTTAATGGGTGGGTAGAGGTAAGGGTTTTCTAAGGGACTGGCAAAGGTAAATAGGATAAAAGCTTTTTATGGTTTACGATGGGTATAGGTAAAACAAGGTAAAGCTGTTTTAGGGGTCAAGGGCCGGTTGGGGTAGAAGGAGGTAAGAGGATGTTAGCGCTGAGCGGTGAGTAGAGGTAAAGGGAGGCAGTATGTCTTATGTTTCAGAGGTGGGTAAAGGGTTTTTAAGGTTCATGGGTGGGTAGAGTTAAAGGGAGGCACGTGGTTATTAAGTTTCAGGAGAGGGAAGAGGTGGAGGAGGCTGGATTAGTATATGGTGTATACTTATATAAGTGAAGCACATTGCACTAATTCAGGCAACCCTTATGGGGATTTTAGTGGTCTTAGACAACTTTAGAAATATTTCTAAGTGGTACAGCCTCAGGCTTACTCCAGGAGTGTTAAGAAGCTTGTTTTATCATGTCTAATCATGCAGTATAGATTAAACATAAAAAAGAACCACAGTGTATAAATAACAATATGTCTATTTATTACACAACACTCACTAACACATTGGTATATCCCCTACCCAGTGATATAAACACAAATACACTTCAATTGCAAATAGGTAAGTAAGCATAATTCACAGTGGTCTCCAGGGGGAGACCAAACCATACACTAAAAAAGTGGAATGCGAACTGCATCTGAAGTTGGGACTTTGACCGTGAGACTCAGAAGAACTGGTGACATGAGATACCACCCAAGGTTAGTACCCAGGAACCCCATGGAGGCTGTGTGCAGAGTTGAAACACTGCTGCACACTCTATGAACAAGTTGCACAAGTTACTTACCTTCTGTAACAATATATCTGTAAGAAACATTAGTAGTGATAGATTCCTTACCTTACAATTACCCCCAGGCGTCAGACTGGATCCGGAAAGTTTTTCGTCAGCAGTAACCATGTGTAGGAAGGTGGATACCTGACTATGGTTACCCCAGATTTTTTGCCTTGTGTTTAGCTGGTTTTCGACTTAGTTGGCCTGGTTCCCTGCTAATCAGGGCCCCAGGCTATCTGCTCACTCCTTAAAATGGACTCCATGCACCCTAGGTGCATAACCTGATTGGTACTGGACACCTTGTCAGCCCCTATATAGTGCACTATAGGTGCCAAGGGCATAGGTGCATCCATAGGCCTACCAGGGGCTGCAGCATAGCTTTTGCCACCCCTGGCTGGTTCTTAAATTGACACAACTGGCTGATCACTCAGCTGGGGTAAGTTGGTGTAATCACCTCTTACTTAGATATAGTATACCTATATCTAAACCTATATCTGGACACATATATACCTATAAGTCACTCCTATGGCAGGCCTTAACAATCCTGGAGGCAGAGTGTTTGGTTTTATTTGAGATGGTGCTCTAGCATGAGCTGAGCCTGTCTGCAGCTGTCGGGAACAACTCCCTAAGCTGTTCCGGGATAATGCCATACCATATATTATTAAGTGCATTATAATCCATCGCGGTTATATGTTAACTTTGGTTTGGCTTTATCAAAACATGTCGTGTAAGGTATCATACGATTTGGAATACTATCCCCTCGACAGTCCTGTCGACGGGGATAGCATTCCACCCCTCTAGAGTGAGAAGACATGTTACTTTGCTAAAACGCGGTTGATTTTAAAAGAGCCTCAGCATCACAAAATGGACGCTTCTGCCACAGACACGAGTCGGACCTCCTGCTGCTGACAAACTCAGCCGAGGAGGCCTGGACAAAGGGTTTCCTGTCACAGGGAGGTGTCACACCACCCCAGACAGGAGATAGTGGATTGTAGCAGGGAGGTTTAAAAGAAACCAGACAGTGCCTGGGGAGCACAAGGCTTCCCCCTGCATAATCCGGTCAAACCGGTTCTGGGGCACACCAGCCCCAGTCCCAGCGCGACCCTGGACAAAGGGAAAGGGGTGTAACCACCCCCTTCCACGGTCCCACCCATAGGAGGGACCCAACAGGTAATCCAGCCCCCTAGATTGGTATAAGAATGGGAGCAGTGCCAAAGCACTCAGATTATCCTGACTGAAACTTATGAAATAAAACTCTGGACC
Source organism: Lissotriton vulgaris (assembly GCF_964263255.1). Lineage (NCBI taxonomy): Eukaryota > Metazoa > Chordata > Amphibia > Caudata > Salamandridae > Lissotriton > Lissotriton vulgaris. The sequence goes on along the minus strand of NC_141700.1, from coordinate 475,253,788 downwards.
CTTCGACATCCTACTCGACGTAGAAGACTGAAGAATCTCCCTTGTGGTCAAGGAGTGACCACCCTGTGCAAACAGGCACCATCCAGCATCTCGACGTTTGCTTTGTTGCAGTTCCCGCCGGAACTCGAGCAACAGAGTTCGATAAGACCAAGCGTGCCTGCCTTCCAACAGCCCGATCCACAGTCCCTGCAGAGCTGAGACCCGTGGAGGCGACCGGAAGCGTGGGGCCCGCCATCTTGGAAAGACCACGAGACGCTGACCGTGCAGCCCACGAGTGACCATCGAAGCTGTGCATTGGGGTTTGAGAAGCCCCAGCCCTGAGCCTCTCTTGCACCGAAGCTCACCTCTCTACACTCACAGAGTGCTGCGTGGGGCCCTTCTGCATCTTTTGGCTCAACGCGTTGGCCCGGTCACTTGCCCGTTGGCTTGTGGCCCCTGTGCCGACGAACCTTGAAATCTAACTTGTGATTCTGATTGCTCCAGACTTGCACTCGCTCCCCTGAAAAGGAGCACCCGCTCTGACTCTCCTGGTCCGAGTGTAACGCCATCTTCGAATCCTGCGTGGGTTGCCCTTGCCAAGGGTTGTTTGCTCCAATCCGGAAGCCGACACCGCCGACAGCGAGAGCCTGCGTGGGACAGCTCGTGATCCGCTCCTGGACATCCTCGATGCCCCAGAGTCCACGTGGCAGCGGAGAGAAGCGACCCAACAGCGACCTGAAAGCGCCCGACATTGCCTGGTTCCTTCTGGTTCCACCCTGGTCACTGCTGAGTGACCCAGACTCTGTCCCCTCTGCTTTCAGATCATCTTTAACTTCGATCCACCCTTGGATCACACCGGACACTTCTCGTCTCGACGCCTGCAGCATCTTCAGCTCCAAGCACCAGCAACCTGCGTGACAAAACCCAACACTACTTTGCACCTGTGCACCCGCTTCCTGTGGGTGAGGTAACTCCGCAACGCCGGTGTTCCCACACTGGTACACACCTCTAGTGTATGTGTCTTAAGTTTCGTCCTTCTAGGTTGAGCTGAAGTATTCTTAAACTATAACTTTATAACTTTTACGCACCATTGACTTTACATTGGTGCATGCCTGTGCTTTATGCGCTGAACCCGAATCCCGCGGGCTTTTCCCGACTTCAGCATTGCTAGTCCCGACTGCTCCCAGCGATTCCCTAGGCCCTAGGTCTAACCACTGTTCGATTGGTATCTCTTATACCACTTTCTTAATATATGGTTTGAGTGGCCACCCGCCCTCATCCATAATTGTGCAACTTTCATATGTTTAACTGTGCTTTTGTTTAAACGCTTGTGCCTCTGCACTCATAAAGAGTACAGAGGATTATTCTAGTAATAGATACATATATTTTTATAATATATACTAGTGTGGTGTCCTTTCATTTGATATTATAGGATTGTGATTGGTAACACGATCTCTTGAGTTAAGCCTTTAAGGCTGCTTAGTCCATGCTACCATTAGGATAGCTTGTCTATAAGGTTGACTTACAACCAACACCATAAGGGATTGTTTGGACTGATACAAGGTGGTTCCAGAATTGGAAACATCATATATCAGGCCAACTTCTCACACCCTGCTCGTCGGTAGGCGTCGTTGTGCGGCTCCGTGTTCGTCGTTGGGGCCGTGATGACGTCGACGGAGTTACTTAGACGCGCTCACGCACGCTGACGTCAGTTCTGTACACGACTTTCCGCGCGAGGAACGCAGAGCCATACAAGATACTGACCACTGGTGCCATGATACTAGGGCCCTAAAAGGGATGACCTTAACCCTAGAAATCGGTTCGCAGAACTAGGAGGATGGGTGGGGCGGTAAGGAATCTATCACTACTAATGTTTCTTAGAGATACATCGTTATCAAAGGTAAGTAACTTGTGCATCTGAAAGAAACACGTAGTGTTAGATTCCTTACCTTTGAATAGATACCCCAGCAATACCAACCCGGGTGATGGGTCTGCGAACCAAGATCACAACAGAAATCCCTGTAGAACAGAACGGCCAAAGAAGCCATCTCTCCGGACTTGGTTGTCCAGGCAGTAGTGCTTGGTAAACGTGTGCAGCGAGGCCAAAGTAGCTGCCTTACAAATGTCCTGCAAGTGAACGCCGCATCCCAGAGCAGTAGTGGCTGCCGTCACCCTGGTAGAATGGGCGAGCAACCCCACCGGAGGCTCCTTTTTAGCCAAGGAGTAACAAGCCTTTATGCACAGAACAATCCACCGAGAGATGGTCAGTTTGTGCACAGCCTGACCTTTCTTGGCGCCCACGTAGCCAACAAAGAGCTGGTCATCCACCTGGAACTGTGTGTGCGACTCAGATAGTAAGAAAGCGCACGTTTAGGGTCCAGACGGTGGAGCCTCTCTTCCTCTTTAGAAGGATGCGGAGCTGAAAGAAGGTAGGCAAAGTGATGGTCTGCCCGATGTGAAAGGCAGTGACAACCTTTGGCAGAAAGGAAGGAAGAGTCCTCAGAACAACTTTGTCCGGATGGACAGAGAGAAAAGGAGGTTTAGAAGAAAGAGCAGAGGTGATGGCAACCAGGAAAGCAGTCTTTAGAGTCAGAAGACTAAGAGGGCAATTATGAAGTGGCTCAGAGGGAGCGCACATCAAAAAGGTAAGAACGAGATTCAAGTTCCACTGAGGCATCACGAAAGGAACAGGAGAAAACATGTGCGTTATGCCTTTCAAGAATCTATTTTGAACAGGGAACTTGAAAAGGGAAGGCTGATCTGGGTGCCTTAGGAAGGTGGAAATTGCCGAGAGATAGCCCTTGATAGTGCCCAGAGCAGAGCCCTGCTGGGTCAAAGAGAGAAGAAAAAGAAGGACCTTCCACCTACAGGCGTATACCGTTTTTGTGGAGGGACGCCTGGCTGCCAAGATAACATTACAAACTTCGGGAGGCAGGTCGAAAGACGTCAACTGCCGCCGCTCAATCTTCACGCAAGGAGGTGGAGGTTAGACAGGTTCGGGTGGAGGACCTTCCCCTGCTGCTGCGACAGAAGATCCTCCGGAAAAGGCAGACGGATCGGGGGATTGATGCTCGTACTGAGTAGCTTGGGATACCATACTCTTCGAGCCCAGTCCGGAGCCACGATAATAACTTAGGTCCGGTCGCGCCTGATCTTCTTCAGCACTCTGAGCCGAAGTGATATAGGCGGAAAGGCGTACAACAGACTGCAACTCCACTCTTGACTAAAAGCGTCGCCAAGCGAGTGCCGCCTTGGAAATTCCAACGCGCAGAACTGATGACTTTGCGCCTTCTCTTCAGTGGCGAATAGATCTAACCAAGGCTCTCCCCACTGCTGAAAGAGACTTTGCGCCACGTCCGAATTCAGACGCCATTCGTGATCCATCATGCACCGGCCGCTGATGTCGTCCGACCTGGCGTTCAGGGGATCTGCCAGGTGTTGAACCACCAGGGACATGCCCTGATGTTCCAGCCAAGCCCAGAGACGCAGAGCCTCTTGGCATAGGGTCCACGACTCCACCCCGCATTGTTTGTTGCAGTACCACATGGCTTTGGTGTTGTCTGTGAACACCTGCACCACTCTCTCCCCGACAGAGGGGAGGAATGCCTTCAGTGCAAGTCGGATCGCCCGAAGCTCCAGAAGGCTGATATGGAGCTCGGACTCCGCCTGAGACCAGAGGCCTCTGATCTCCGCCTCTCCCATGTGGCCGCCCCATTCCAGAAGGGACGCATCCGTCACGATTGTATGATCCGTTTAGGAAAGGGAGAGGGATCTGCCATTGATCCAATCGCAATTCTTGAGCCACCACTGCAATTGTTGTGCAGTACCCTCCGAGATCTGGACGTGATTTAACAGGTTGTCCTGATGCTATGCCCACTGGAACTTCAGGTCCCGCTGCAGAGCCCGCATATGCCATCTGCCATGATCCACAAGCAGGATGCAGGAGGCCATCAGGCCCAGTGGCCGGAGGGTCAGCCTGACCGAAACCCGGGATAGAGGCTGAAAGATCGGAATCATAGCCTGAACGTCCCGGACCCGCTGTTCGGGAGGATAAATCCGAAACCACACTGAGTCCAGAACCGCTCCGATGAAAAGGAGCATCTGCGAGGGAATCAGGTGCGACTTCGGCACATTGATTGAGAACCCCAGCGAATTAAGGAGGTCGGCCGTAGTCTGGAGGTGGAAGACAACTGCCTGGGTAAGGGCGAGCCCGCCGTCAACAGCCAGTTGTCGAGATGGGGGAAGACTGAAACCCTGATCTGCACAGATGAGCTGCGACCACCGCCATCACTTTTGTGAACACCCGAGGGGTACTGGTAAGGCCAAAGGGGAGCACGGTGAACTGAAAATGCTCGTGGCCTACCGTGAATCGCAGGTAGCGCCTGTGGGCAGGCAGGACTAGATTCCTTACCTTAGAATTACCCCCCAGGCGTCAGACTGGATCCAGAAAGTTTTTGTCAGCAGTACCCCTGCGCATCGGAAGGTGGTGCTGTGCGGCTCCGCGTCCGTCGTTGGCGTCATGGTTGCCGAGATGACGTTGCAGCAGCTACTTAGACGCCACCCTTGCACGCTGAGGTCAGTTCTGTACACGACTTTCCGCACCAGAAACGCAGAGCCATGCAAGATACTGACCACTGGTGCCTTGAAACTAGGGCCCTGAAAGGGATGAGCTTACCCCTAGAAATCAGTTTGCAGAACAAGGAGGATGGGTGGGGCAGTAAGGAATCTATCACTACTAATGTTTCTTACAGATATATTGTTACCGAAGGTAAGTAACTTGTTCATCTGAAAGAAACACATAGTGATACATTTCTTACCTTAGAATAGATACCCCAGCAATACCAACCCCGGTGGTGGGTCTGCGAACCAAGAACACACCAGGAAGTCTCGGAGAACAGAATGGCCAAAGAAGCCATCTTTCCAGACTTGGCTGTCCAGGCAGTATTGCTTAGTAAAAGTGTGCAGCAAGGCTTACATAGCTGCCTGACAGATGTCTTGCAGGGGGACACCATGTCCCAATGCTGTAGTGGCTGCCGTCGCCCTGGTGGAATGGGCGCGCAGCCCCAAGGGAGCTTCCTTTTTAGCCAGAGAATAACAGGCTTTAATACACAAGACGACCCATCGGGAGATAGTCCGCTTGTGTACGGCCCGACCTTTCTTGGCGCCAATGTAGCCAACAAAGAGCTGGTCATCCACCCGAAACTGTTGTGTGAGGTTCAAGTAAAACAAGAAGCATGTTTTGAGTTCAGACGGTGGAGCCTCTCTTCCTCTCTAGAAGGATGCGGAAAGAAGGTGGGCAAAGGGATGGTCTCCCTGATGTGAAAAGCAGTGACAACCTTTGGCAGAAAGGATGAGCGTGTTCTCAGCACGACCTTGTCCGGATGGACAGATAGAAAAGGAGGTTTACAAGAAAGAGCCTGGAGCTCACTCACTCTCCTTGCAGAGGTGATGGCAAACAGGAAAAAAGTCTTCAAAGTCAGGAGACAAAGAGGACTGTTGTGAAGGGGCTCATAGGGAGCACACATTAAATATGTAATAACGAGATTAAAGTCCCACTGTGGCATAACTTAGGATACAATAGGAGGGAAAAGATGAGTAATGCCTTTAAGGAATCTATTTACAACAGGGTACTTGAAAAGAGAGGGCTGATCGGGGAGCCTGAGAAAGGCCGAAATAGCAGAAAGATAGCCCTTGATAGTGCCCAGAGCAGAGCCCTGCTGGGCCAAAGAAAGAAGGAAAAGAAGAACTTCTGAAAGAGGGGTAGAAATGGGATCCACAGCCTTTGCTGTACACCATGCCACAAATTTGTTCCACCTGCAGGCATATACCAACTTAGTGGAGGAACGCCTGGCTGCCAGAATGACATCACAGACTTCAGGAGGCAAGTCAAAATGAATCAACTGTTGCTGCTCAATCTCCACGCAAAGAGTTGGAGACTGGACAGGTTTGGGTGGAGGATCGTCCCCTGCTGCTGCAACAGAAGATCCTCCAGAAGAAGCAGTCGGATGAGGGATCGATGGTCATACTAAGTAGCTCGGGATACCAAACACTTCAAGCCCAGTCCGAAGCCACAAGAATGACTTGGGCCGGTCGCACCTGATGTTCTTCAGCACTCTGGGTTGTAGTGGTATAGGCAGAAAGGCATACAACAGACAGCAACCTTGGAAATTCCAATGCGCAGAACTGATGACATTTCGCGTTCTCTTCGGTGGCGAATAGATTTAACCAAGGCTCTCCCCACTGTGAAAGAGGCCTTGCACCATGTCTGAGTGAAGACGACATTCGTGATCCCTCATGCAACTGCGGCTGAGTTCGTCCGCCCAGGCCTTCAGTGAACCTGCCAGGTGTTGAACCACCAGGGAAATGCCCTGATGTTCCAGCCATGTCCAGAGGCGCAGAGCCTCCTGACATAGGGTCCACGACCTCACCCACCCTGTTTATTGCAGTGCCACATGGCGGTGGTGTTGTCCGTGAACACCTGCACTACTGTTCCCAGGTCAGAGGGAAGGAATGCCTTCAGTGCAAGTTGGATCACCTGAAGCTCCAGAAGGTTGATATGGAACCGGGACTCCGCCTGAGACCAGATGCCTCTGAACTCCGCCTCTCCCATGTGGCCGCCCCATCCCAGGCGGGACACATCCGTCACCACTGTGTGCTCTGTTTGGGGAAGGGAGGGAGGGAGGGATCTGCCATTGACCCAATGCCAGTTCGTGAGCCACTACTGCAGCTGTTGAGCAGTGCCCTCTGAGATCTGGACGTGAAAGTACAGGTTCCTCTGATGTTGCGCCCACTGGAACTTCAAATCCCACTGCAGAGCCGGCATATGCCATCTGGCATGAGTAACCAGCAGGATGCAGGAGGCCATGAGGCCCAGCAGCCTCAGAGTCTTCCTGACCGAAATCCAGGAAAGAGGCAGAAAGATCAGAATCCTAGCTTGAATATCCCGGACTCGCCGTTCGGGAGGATAGGCCCGAAACTGCGTCGTATCCAGAACTGCTTCGATGAAGAGGAGCTTCTGAAAGGGAATCAAGTGCACATTGATAGAGAACCTCAGCAAATGCAGGAGGTAGGCCGTAGTCTGGAGGTGGGAGATGATGTCTGGGGCGAGCAGGCCTTCAACAGCCAGTCGTCGAGATAGGGGATGACTGGAACCCCTAAACTGCGCTGATGAGCTGCGACCATCACCATCAATTTTGTGAACACCCGAGGGGCGCTGGTAAAGTCAAAGGAGAGCACGGTAAACTGAAAATGATCGTGGCCTACCGTGAACCGCAGGTAACGCCGGTGGGCCGGCAGGACGGGAATGTGGAAATATGCGTCCTGCAAGTCCAACGCTACCATCCAGTCTCCAGGATCGCGAGCAGACAAGACCTGAGCCAGAGTTATCATCTTGAATCTCTCATTCCGGAGGAAGCGATTGATGTCCCTGAGGTCCAAGATAGGACGCAGGCCCTTGTCCTTCTTGGGCACCAGAAAGTAGTGGGAATAACAACCACGTCCTACTTCTGGCCCAGGAACGCGCTCGATGGCCCCCTTGGCCAATAGGGCTGTAACTTCCTCCTGCAGAAGTTACAAGTGATCCCTCGATATGCGGTGGCACTGCGGTGGCATGGCTGGAGGGGTTGCCTCAAAGGGGAGGGAGTAGCCCCTTCAGACGATTTGCAGCACCCACCTGTCCGAGTGATGGAACCCCAGTGGAGTAGGTGGTGGCGAACCCTGTCTCCCACTGGCGTTGGATGGGCCTGAAAGCCCGGACTAGGATGGCTTTGAGGCGGATGCTGCGGGAGCGGATGTTGAATGACCGGCTCTCTGACCCCCTGTTCTGCCACAGCGAGCTCCATGTCCGCGTTGAGGTTGGTTCTGCGGCCTGTGGCTGGACGAACGTGTGGGGGCGCCCCTTCCATGGCCACGAAAGGGATGAAAAGCAGAAGTCTGCTGGCGATGGCCCGACAGGCCCAAGAACTTGGCTGTAGCCTTGGAGTCCTTAAAACGCTCAAGCGCGCTATCTGCTTTGCGCCAAAGAGGCAACGGCCACGACCGGTCCCTCGACTTCCTCCTCGACCGGGACCTTGAGCGGAGCCGAGCCGACTGCCGGATCTCGAGGAGCTTGTGGGACTGCTTCCGCCTAGCTTTCGATGTCAAGGCCTGGCAGTCGAGGCACGATTTGTCGTCGTGGTCGGCCCCTAAACAGTAGAGACACCGGCGGTGGGGGTCGGTAAACGACATCAGTCGGTGACAGGTGTCACACGGCTTGAAACCGGGCATCCCTACTAGCACCAGGAGTCGAAGTCAAATCGAAAAAGATAGACAAAAAAGTCCAAAAAGTTAGTCAAAAAATGACTAAGAGTACGCTCTTCCCGGATCTGCGCTTGCTGGCGCTGAAAAAAAGACGAACTGACATCAGCACATAAGGGCGGCATCTAAGTACTCCAGCGATCTCATCCCAGCGATCACGATGCCGACGACGGTAACGGAGCTGCCGACGACGCGCAGTGGTACTGCTGACAAAAACTTTTCGGATCCAGTCTGATGCCTGGGGGTAATTCTAAGGTGAGGAATCTAGCACTAACGTGTTTCTTTCAGATAGCTAAAATATAGTGGCAACATTGCCTCCATATGTTCCTGGGTGCTTGTCCATGCAGTATCATGCAATAGGACGCATATTTCTTGCGTCAACGCCATGGCTCGCTCACTCGTCATGTGAATCTAATACAGATTAAAGGTGCCTGCATTTCTATCTGGGAGGACTTCTAAGGTGGTGGTAAAGTAAGGTGCTTGAGGGGAGGGAACCTGTTTAAGTGTATTGTTCCATTTGTTTAACCTTGGCCCGTAAACAAGTATCTTTAGCTTTTCTGCAATGTAGACATTTTGTCTAAACCGCAGCTAAGACTCTTATTTGCTGTGTTTAAATTATAGCTAGAGTGGCTACCTCCCCCCCTCTAATTAGGTATACTTTTAAACATTCTTTGGACTGACCACAGCTGCGTCCACTTTACCTACAACAAGCCTAAACTCATCAACCACCCCCAACCAACTCTTCAAAGAAACTGGAACAAAATCACCATCGACCAGATCTCCTCATCGCTCCTTCTAAACACCCCAGCCCACTCTTCTAACCCAGACCAAGCCGCCGCCAACTTCACCCTATGGTTATCCAACAGCGCCGACATCCTAGCACCACTGAAAAAACGTCAAAGCAAACCTGGCAACAAAAAGGCCTCATGGTTCAACGATGATCTTAAGAAGTCCAAGAAACTCTGCCGCTCCCTTGAGAAGGCCTGGAAAAAAGACCCAACCACTAGCACCAAGGAAGCCTTCAAAAACGCCACCCGCATACACCACCAACTAATCCGAAAGGCCAAAAAAACAGCATTCAAGGATCGACTAGACAACAACGCCCACAACAGCAAGGAACTTTTCAACATCGTCAAGGAATTTACCAATCCCCCAGCCAACTCCAACGACATCACCCCCTCTCAAGCCCTCTGCGACTCCCTGGCTTTATTCTTCCACAACAAAATTGCAGACATCCACAACAGCTTCGACAACCAACCCGGAGACCAACCCACCCAACCATATGCTGAACATCCTCCCCCCTTGAACACCCTTAACGACTGGAACCCAATCTCCACTGAGGACACCATCCGCCTGATGAACTCCATCCACTCAGGATCCCCCACAGACCCATGTCCTCACCACATCTTCAACAAAGCAAACTCCGTCATAGCACCGCACCTCCGAGACGTCATCAACTGCTCCTTCAACTCCGCCACCTTCCCGGAAAGCTGGAAACACGCTGAACTCACCGCCCTTCTGAAAAAACCCACAGCGGACCCCACCGAACTCAAAAATTACCGCCCCATCTCGCTCCTTCCTTTCCCGGCCAAAGTCATCGAGAAAGCTGTCAACAACCAGCTCGCCGCCTTCCTCGAAGCCAACAAATCCCTCGACTCCTCACAGTCTGGCTTCCGAGCTAAACACAGCACTGAGACCGCCCTCATCGCAGCAACAGACGATATTCGAACTCTACTGGACAATGGAGACACAGTCGCCCTCATCCTCCTCGACCTCTCTGCAGCCTTCGACACGGTCTGCCACAGCACCCTCTTACAACGCCTCAGAAACATCGGAATACAAGGAAAAGCACTGGAATGGATCACCTCGTTCCTCACCGGAAGAACACAGAGAGTCCGCCTCCCACCATTCAAGTCCGAGGCCACTGAAGTCATCTGTGGCGTACCACAAGGATCCTCACTCAGTCCCACCCTCTTCAACGTATACATGAGCCCCCTCGCGGCCATCGCCCGCCAACACAACCTCAACATCATCTCTTACGCGGATGACACTCAACTGATCCTTTCTCTCACCAATGACCCCAGCACCGCCAAAACTAACCTACACGAAGGAATGAAAGAAGTCGCCGAATGGATGAAACACAGCCGTCTGAAACTGAACTCAGATAAAACAGAAGTCCTCATCTTAGGTACATCCCCCTCTGCATGGGACGACTCCTGGTGGCCGGAAGCCCTTGGAAAAGCACCCATCCCGACAGACCACGCACGGAACCTAGGCGTTATCCTGGATTCTTCACTTTCAATGAACAGACAAGTCAGCGCCGTCTCCTCATCCTGCTTCAACATTCTTCGCATGCTCAAAAAAACATTCCGCTGGATCCCCACCGAAACCAGAAAAACAGTCACCCATGCTCTGGTCACGAGCCGACTGGACTACGGAAACACCCTCTACGCAGGTACTACCGCTAAACTCCAGAAAAAACTCCAACGCCTCAGCCAGGATCATATTGGACATTCCGCGTAACGAACACATCTCTGGTCACCTAAAAAACCTCCACTGGCTACCCGTCAATAAGAGGATCACTTTCCGACTTCTGACCCACGCACACAAGGCACTCTACGAAATCGGACCAGAATGCCTCAACTCTCGACTGTCCTTCTACACCCCCCCCCCCCGCCAACTACGATCCTCCAGCCAAGCCCTCGCCACTGTACCTTGCATCAACAAGACCACCATGGGAGGTCGATCCTTCTCATACCTGGCGGCTAAAACATGGAACTCACTTCCCACTTACCTTCGCCTCACCCAGAACCACCTAGCATTCAGAAAGCAACTTAAAACGTGGATATTTGACAAGTAATCCTCCTCCCCTCCCTAAGCGCCTTGAGACCCTCTGGGTATGTAGTGCGCTATATAAATTCTATGACTTGACTTGACTTCATTGTTCCATTGAAGAGTGCTCACTGTGTAGATCTCTCTCGTTTTCCCTCGAGCCTTTTGATACCTTTTTATTCACATTCCCTGCTTTCTAGGTAAGCTGTTGCGAAATGCCTCATGTACTTAGGATATTTAATTTTTTCTCTAGGCTTATTCCATTAAAATATGAAATCTAGCGAGTCAATGTTTATACTCTATGTTTTTCTATAGAGGGGCATCCATTTCATGATGCAGGTTGGACTGTATCATCGCAAAGAGGTGGATTTCAGACCTCCCATTATTTAGCTCTTTCTAGTCTCTGGAGGTAAAACTTTAGATTAAACATATTCCATTGCCTGATAATATATGGGGACTTTTTTTGTGTTGAAATTGTTTATCAGCATTTTATAAATATAATACAATACAAGTGTACACAATACAAAAACAGGGAGTATATTACAATTATAGTATAAATAGTTAAATATATTAATTCATAAAGGTATATATATATATATATATATATATATATATATACACAAAACAAATCAAATTTATCTTACTAGAAAACAGATAATACAATAATAAAATATAGGGGGACAATAGAAATCTAATTGTGAGAAAAAACACTAAACATTCTAATAGAGAAACTCCAAAAAAGGAACGAGGAAGATGAATTTGATATAAAAGAAATTATTAAATTACAATCTTTTATAGATTGAGAGTTAAAATGATTAAATAGGAATGCAATAACAATAAAAGAAAAATATCAATATAATATAGTATGAAAGAACAGAACCTACAGTATGATACACTATGAAAAAAAGTAGACAAGTACAAGATATAAAATATAAATATGAGATAGGGGGGAATTCATCATACCTCTTCAGTGTTATTACCCAAGCTGGTAAAAAAGTTGAGAGAGGGAAGAAAGCATAAAGATAATGGCAGGAAAAACGAGAAATGAGAAAGAGAAGGAGAAACTAATTATGTGACTGTAATATCCACTATATGGCGAGTAACATTGTCTATCACAGAATCGGTATTCATTTGTAAAAAGGAGGTCCATACTTTATTAAATAACTCTGTCTGGTCATGCAAAGTATAAATGACTCTTACATAGGAGGTAGTTTGAATCGTAGTCACCAGCCAAGACGCTTGAGAGGGTGGAGTTGGAGATTTCCATTGTCTTAAAATACATATTTTAACTGTGGCTAGAGTAGTATGTAAAAGAGGCATTGTGGTTTGGAAAGGTGTGGTGAAGTTTGTAAATCATGCAAGAGGATGGTAGCTGATGTTAACAGTAAACCCAGAGGCAAAGTATGCCTCTGTGAAACCTGACCTATGTAGGACCAATAGGAATGAACCATTGGGCAGGTAAATACAATGTTGATTATAAAGCAACCGGGAGCATCATATCTCCAACAATTGATATAAGGGGAGGAATCCAGCTTTATTTAATTTTGCTGGAGACCAATGCCAATTGTGTAAAATTTTGAACAAGCAAAACTTCAGTCGTGCTTCTCTAGCCCCTCTATTTAGATTTTCCAGAAGCTCAATCCATTCATCATCATCGTGGAGAAGTGTGGCTCACTGGTTAGAGGAGGCAGACCTGGAAGCAGAGGTCAGCCCGGGACCAGGGTTCAATTCCCAGCTCGGCGGGGTCTTGAGTCCTAAAAATGTCCATGGACTCGACAATTCTCGCTCCGGTGCCTACTCGATTCACGGATTCACACTCTGCGACTCTGGGCAATTGCTTGCTTAATCTCCACAATGGCCCCTCGCAGCGGGATGCCTGGCTTTCACCTTGCGGATACCCTGCCAGGGTTATCTCACAGGGGAATACCAGGACGGGTTCCCTAAGCAAGCGCTTAGAGACCAGTTGGTGATTTGCGCTATATAAATTCCTGTACATTTACATTTACATCATAAGTAACTGATAGACGTGTTTGCCATTTGAGACAAAGAGCACATGATAAGGGTTGGGAGAATAGTTTTAATGTAAATAGTTTGTATGAACTAGATATAACCCCTTTATGTGTCCCCCAAGTATATAGGTAGGTTACTTTTGGTGAAGTTAGGAGTGACCATGGATGAGATCCTAGAATTTGGTTAAGGCAGAGACAGAGTTGTGTATAAATCATTGCTTGATGGGATAGAAGACCAAATTCTTCGGTCAATTGTGCGAAAGATTTGAGATTACCATCATGCAAAAGTTGATCTGAAGTAAAACATACCCATCTGCTTTCATTGGGACCAGGAGATCGTCTTTCCTTTAACTCGTATGGCTGTATTGTTCCATATTTGGGCTTTGGCATGAATGTGTGAATTAAAACCCAAAAGAGGTGAGCTCTCTGCCACGTTTTGTGCATGGCAGCCAATAGTGGATTGTGAGAATCCAGACGGCTGGTACCTGTTCCATAAAAAGCTGAAAGAGCAAGTTCAGTGGACAAGAGATGGCGTTCTATATGTACCCATTGTGGTGTGTGAGAATCATCTTGTAACATATATGTGATTTGAGATAACCGCAGAGTAAGACTGCAGTGTTCTATAGAGGGAAGACGCAAACCTCCATTAGAGTGATGTGCTTTTAATTTATGTACAGCTAAACGCGGTTTGGTAGTTCCCCAGATAAAGGATTTAATCTTAGAATCTATAAGGCGCTGCAAGGATAAAGGTATCTGAAGAGGGAGCATTCAAAGTCTATAAAGGAAACACAGAAGCGTTACCATTTTTGACAGCTTGAAGCCTGACCCACATGGATAGTCCCAATATCCTCCATTTATCAAAATCATGTTGCAGCTGTGTAATTAAAGGACCAATATTGTCCGCAACCATTCGAATGGCCCCTTATTCACTAGAACACCAAGGTATTGTAAACGGGAGCATTGCCAGTGGAAGGGCAGCCCTGAATAGCTGTTTTGGTGGTGCCATCTGATATGGGAAGCGCTTCACTATTATCCCAGTTAACTTTCTAACCAGAAAAAGAGGAGAAGTCTTCTATGATTTTAAACAAGGAAGGCAGGGAACAAGGTAAATCAGTAATAGTGAGTAATAGGTCATCAGCATATAGATACATTTTTGAGTCTCCCACCAGAAGCGGAATTCCCACAATATTGCTTGATTGGCGAATTGCTGCTGCTAGAGGTTTTAAAACAAGGAGGAATAAAAGAGGGGAAGGGGGCATCCCTGATGTGTTCCACTAGAAATTGGAAAGGCGTCTGAGAGGAAACCTCCACAATTAACTTGAGCAGTTGGGTGTTGATATAGTAACTTTACTTTTCCTATAAATTGGGATCCCAAACCAAATTTCTCCAAGACTTGAAAGAGATAATGCCACTCCACTCGGTCAAATGCCTTTTCGGCATCAAGTGATAATGCCAACACATCGTCCTGAAGAGATTTGGCGGAATGGTGTGCATGCACCAAAGTACGCAGAGGATTTCTCGAGGTTGATGTACCCTAAATAGTACAAACAACCTCACTCTGCACTTTTTTAACGATACCAGCTGAGAGCTTAATAAAAACTTTTTATTATTTTTTCTCCTACGAGCCAGGTATCTTTTAACAATCACTGTCTTTCACCTCACCACTCACATTTAATTCCTTCACACACATCAACACATAGTCCACTTTCAGTGCTCCTACGTAGCCGTGAGTCGCAGCACGCCGCATCCCATAGAGGGGTGCGAAGACCCCGATGATGAAGCATGACACCAAGGGGCCTGTTGGTGTGTGAGGGGTATTTATACAACACTGTGTGCTCCCCACCATTGTAGGGATCACTACCACTATAAAAAGTGGATTCCTTTTTGTTTAGTAAAATTACCAGGGGAGATAGAATCCACTTCCTCCTCTCCCTCCCTCTCCTTGTTATTTTCTTGCTTTATTAGGTATGCAGCCTAGAGAGGCTTTACTATCTGCTTCCTGAAAAGCAGTATTGAAACTGTCCATTATTTCTGCACCTGACCAACGGTAAAATTCTGCTGGAAAGCAATCTTCTCCTACGGCTTTAAGATATGGGAGTTTAGCAATAGCTTGTGAGATCTCTTCTTTTCTAATCTCCTTCAAGAAGTGCCCTGCGCACCGCAGAAAGCGAAGGTAGATCGATCTCTGAAAGGAGAGAAAGCATTTTGCTGTGATCTAGCTGGGTTCCTAGGGTATATAATGATTGGTAATAAGCAAGTTCATTAACAATATCTTGTGGACGTGTTACTATGATCCCCCTAGATGTTTTTATAGGTGAGATAGCCAATGCAACCTCTTGTTGTCGTAGCTGAGCCACTAAAAGTCAGTCTGCCTTTTCCCCCTGTTCATAATGGTGCCCTTTCATTTTTTGAAAAGGATATTCAGCTTTAGAGGTAAAAAGGTTGTTCAGCGCCATACGTGCTTGCTCTAGTAGTTTGCGATGGTGTAAAAGAGGTTATTTAGTATAATGTTGAGTAAATGTCTCACTATCGTGCTATAATTCTTTTTGCCGAGCAGTATTTTGCCTATTGGACTACGCAGCATCCATCATAAGTTAACCCTGAATGGTAGCCTTGGCTGTAGCCCACAAGACTCTACCTGAGTTCACGGATCCTTGATTAAGGAAAAGATCATTTTGAAGATGAGTTTTAAGCTGCAATTTACCCATAGGGGTTTTATGACGTTGAATATTCATTCGCCAAGGTTTACAACTTGGTGTAGTCAGTCCTGTTTGAAGGGATAATAGAACTGGGGTTGTGATCAGAAATTGACGATTCCATGATATGGTATTCGTGAACTAGCTGAACCACCCTTTGAGAGATTAACAAGTAATCTAGCCTAGAGAGAGTTCCCTGAGTGGGGATATGAATGAATATTCAGTATCAGTCAGTTGGGATAGGCGCCAATGGTCAATCAGGCCATGATCCTCAATGATGTTACCCATAAGAGCTCTATCCGCTGCATTATGTTTGTCAAAAGGGCCTGTTTTATCCAGGATTGGGTCTCTAACTAGATTCCAATCTCCAACTATGAGATATTGGGAAGCTCCTATCTCTGTTAAAATACGATATAATTGGAGAAGAAATCATTTTTTCGCAACCCGTCGGAGCATAGACTGATACTACTCAAAACTGTGTGTCTACGAGGCGTAGTTTGACAAACACATACCTGCCATCTGGGTCTTCCCAAGTTATCAATATTGTGACTGGTGCACAAGTTACTTACCTTCGGTAACAATACATCTGTAAGAAACCGTAGTTCGTAATAGATTCCTTACCTTAGAATATCCCCAGGCGTCAGACTGGATCCAGAAACTCTTGCGTAGCAGTACCCTTGCGAGTCGGTAGGCGTCGTCTGCGGATCCGCGTCCGTCGACGGCGTCGTTGGTGCCGGGATGACGTCGCCGGAGTACTTAGACGCCGCCCTCGCGCGTGGACGTCAGTTCTTATACATAGCTTTTCCACGCCAGAAACGCAGAGCCATGATAAAAACTAACACTGGTGCCATGAAACTAGGGCCCTGAAAGGGGATGACCTTAACCCTAGATATCAGTTAGCAGAACGGGGAGGATGGGTGGGGCGGTAAGGAATCTAATACTAACTACTGTTTCTTACAGAGATATTGTTAACGAAGGTAAGTAACTTGTGTATCTGAAAGAAACAGGTTAGTATTAGATTCCTTACCTTAGAATAGATACCCCAGCAATACCAACCCCGGTGGTGGGTCTGCGAACCAATGATCACACCAGCAAGTCCTGGAGAACGGAACGGCTGAAAAAGCCATCTCTCCAGACTTGGAAGTCCAGGCAGTAGTGTCTTGCAAACGTGTGCAGTGAGGCCCACGTAGCTGCCTGACAGATGTCCTGCAAGGGGACTCCCCGGCCCAGGGCAGTAGTAGCCGCCGTGGCCCGAGTGGAATGGGCCCTCAGCCCAACAGGAGTCTCCTTTTTAGCCAAAGAGTAGAATACCTTGATGCACAACACGACCCACCAAGAGATGGTCCGTTTGTGCACCGCCCGACCTTTCTTAGCGCCCACATAACCAACAAAGAGTTGGTCATCCACCTGGAACTGGCGTGTGCGATCCAAATAGAATAATAGCACACGTTTTGGGTCCAGACGGTGGAGCCTCTCTTCCTCTTTCGAGTGATGCGGAGGCGGAAAGAAGGTGGGCAAGGTGATGGACTGCCCAATGTGGAAGGCTGTGACTACTTTGGTCAGAAAAGAGGGTCGCGTCCGCAACACAACCTTGTACGGATGGACAGAAAGGAAGGGAGGTTTAGAGGAAAGAGCCTGGAGCTCACTCACCCTCCTGGCAGAGGTGATGGCAACCAGGAATGCAGTCTTCAGAGTAAGGAGACGAAGAGGACAGTTATGAAGTGGCTCGAAAGGAGCGCACATCAGATAGGTCAGAACAAGGTTAGAGTCCCACTGAGGCATCACGAAAGGAACAGGAGGAAACATATGAGTGATGCCCTTCAAAAACCAATTTACAACTGGGGACTTGAACAAAGAGGGCTGATCAGGGAGCCTTAAGAAGGAGGAAATAGCAGAGAGTAGTCCTTGATAGTGCCCAGAGCAGAGCCCTGCTGGGCAAGAGAGAGAAGAAAGAGGAGAACCTCTGAAAGAGGGTCAGAAAGGGGATCCACAGCCTTTGCTGTGCACCATGCCACAAATGTGTTCCACCTGCAGGCGTATACCGATTTTGTGGAGGGACGCCTGGCTGCCAGAACCACATTACAAACTGCAGGAGGCAAGTCAAATGGCCTCAACTGCCACTGCTCAATCTCCACGCATGTAAGTGGAGACTGGACAGGTTCGGGTGGAGGACCGTCCCCTGCTGCTGCGACAGAAGGTCCTCCTGAAGAGACAGACGAATCGGGGTATCGACAGACATGCTGAGTAGCTCGGGATACCGGTATCTTCGTGCCCAGTCCGGAGCCACAAGGATAACTTGAGCCCGGTCGCGTCTGATCTTTTTCAGCACCCTGGGCAGAAGTGGTATAGGCGGAAAGGCCTATAACAGACCGCAGCTCCACTCGCGACGAAAAGCGTCTCCGAGCGAGTGCACCTTGAAAATTCCAACGCGCAGAACTGATGATTGTGATACGGTTCTTACGCCGACCCCGCCCGGACCTCCCATTCTCGGACACTCACCCTTCGCGGCAACCTGCAATGGGGTGTCCCTGGACACAGCCTTGACAACCAGCACCCCTCCCCTTTGTCTTTCAGGAACCAATCAGGAGCAGCCATCTCCCAGAACCACGACCCCATGACCTCGGAAGTCCCGCCTCAGAGTTGCCGCCGGAACAAGGAAAAAGCGGAAGCAAGGACAGAGACGCCGTCGGAGCAGCGATCTCGTGGCAGGAGGCTCGGACCGGCGCTGAAGCAGACCAGGCGAACGAAGGAGAAGACGAGCGGAGCGAGGACTGGTGGAGTCCAGAGGAGGAGGCTGAAGAGCGGCCGCAACTCAACTGGGAGCGTGTGAGTACTAACGAATCGGCCTCCGTAGCACACTAGGTGCTTTGTATATATAGTCCGTTTCTCTTTAATTAGCAGCACGCGGCCTGGCCCTCACTGTAAAAACTCTGTATAGCACGTCATCACTTGTACAGCACTTAGTTCATAGGTTCCCCCTCACGATCCCTCACCAGACACTCTCTCTCTCTCCTTCCCTTCCGATTCCGTCCCGCCGCCCCTCCCTCACTGTCGTTTTCTCACCTCCTGTACACTCCCGGTGTTGGTTACGGAATTGTACCATAACAAGTCCGGCTGGACTAACCGCTCCTTTTGTTGTCTCCCTTTCCTCCGAGGACCACCCCAGCTCTCGGCCTCCCCGGAGATCCGTTCCCATCGCCCGAAGGAGAAGACGAGACATCTTCGCCCGGAGCTTCACTTCTGTACTACCACTTCCCCGCATTGTACTGACTCTGTTCTTGGCACGAATAAAGACCCACCATTGCCCACTACATACGACCTCCTTGCCTGATTTTCCGGCCCGCCATAGTCCCACGGTCACAGCTGGTGTCAGAAGTGGGATCAGCTGGAAGCATGGAGGCCGTCGTCAAGAAAATGGCGGAAACCCAGGAGCAGTGGGGAGCACTAATGGAAAGATTCCTTAAAACCGCAGAGGACGACAGAGGTCAGTTACATGACGTTCTCAAGGGCCAGGGAGCAGCACACGATCAAGCCATGGGAAAGCTCAGCGACGCCCTGGGTCAGCAGAGACCGGTAGCCTCCCTCCCTTCGATTGTCCTACAAAAGTATGAGCCGGGTGATGACCCAGACTACTTCTTTACTAATTTTGAAAGACTTGCCCAGGCCGCCTCATGGCCCGTCGACCACTGGGGTCAATACCTGGGCCCGTTGTTGACCGGCGATCTCCAGGCCACCTACCAACAAGCCAATATCCAGGGGAACACACCCTATGCGGACATTAAGACCTGCATCCTGGAGCGCCTTGGCATTGATGATGAGACTTACAGAGTTAAACTGCGGCAAGCCAAAGAAGGACCGCAAGAAAACCCCAGAGCCCTCTCCTTTCGCATTAAAGACTTGGCAAACCGATGGTTGAGACCAGACACGTCCTCAAAGGAAGACATCCTAGGAAAGATATATTTAGAACAATTCTTGGCTTCCCTACATCCAGCCACTCAGAGATGGGTAAGACAACACGCCCGTCTCACACTCGAGACAGCTGTAGAGATAGCCGCTGCCTACAACAGAGCCCAAGAATTACAACGAGGAAGAGACGAACACCACAGCCGACAGCACAACACTGCTGGGATTCGTCCACCCAGACCACAGCTTCCACGAAGACCGGAACCACCTCCCTTGCTCCCTGCTCCCGTATTGTACAGACCACCCCACTCAGGGCCACAATGTTATAGTTGCGGAGGTTATGGCCACATTGCCCGCATGTGTCCACAAAAGGAGGAACCTATGGAGGTTGGCCTCGTCAGGAACTATGTTTGTGCCAACCCAGGGGCCACACCTCTCCCATTCCACTTTCCCGTACACATCGATGGCCAACCTGTTCTTGCCCTAGCAGACACTGGATGTCGTCAAAGTGTCCTACGGCCTCAAGACCTGGTAACCCCCGTCGGTCCTCACACTGGTATGGTCGATATACAATGTGTCCATGGTGACACAAAAAGGTACCCGACCACACGAATACGGGTGCAACACCCCGCTGATCCCGGAACAGACCTCACCGTCGGTTTGGTTCCAAACCTCCCAGAACAGGCTATCTTGGGGAGTGATTACTCTGGACTCCCAGGACTCCTGCAGGATACGACCGACTCATTTGTTCGCTGGTGGAAGGAAGCGCCCTTTTCTCAGGATCAACCGGTAATGGTCCCGGCTCCCCGACCCAAGAAAACACGAACCTAGAGACGCCACGAAAAGAAGAGTTACTCCAGTGCTTTCCCCGTTATACCTGAGGACCACCCCTGGCAGACAGAGAATTCAGGGCCGCCCAAAGGGAAGACCCCCTCCTGCAGGAAGCATGGGCAAGGGCCGTGGATAATGAAGACCCCTTGCAAGTAGGTCCCTATTTCTTCAAGAAAGCAGGACTGTTATACCGAAAAGGAGGGCCCCAGCAGGCTCCCCAGTTGTTAATCCCCAGCCCCTTCCGAGACAAGGTCCTGTTTCTTGCCCACAGCCACCTCCTGGTGGATCATTTCGGAGACGAAAAAACGAGCCAGTCTATTCTGGAGAAGTTCTATTGGCCGGGTGTCCATCAACAGGTTAAGACTTATTGCCGTGAATGTCCGGTTTGTCAGAAAAACAGCAGATACCGTCCTCCCAGAGTTCCTCTACACCCACTCCCCCTCATTGATGTCCCATTTAGTCGAGTCGGGATGGATATTATAGGTCCCCTTATTCCCTCCCGAAGCGGATGTCGTTATGCCCTGGTCCTTGTGGACTACGCCATCCGCTTTCCTGAAGCCGTTCCCTTACGTCAGACCACCACTCAGAGTATAGGCAAAGCACTAATCGCTATCTTTTCCAGGGTAGGATTTCCTCGGGAGATCCTTACGGATCAGGGCACCCCTTTTGTTTCCAACCTCATGCGACAGGTGTGTTCTCATCTCAGAATAAAACAGATTAGAACCGCAGCATACCATCCTCAAACGGATGGGTTAGTTGAGCGCTACAACGCCACCTTGAAACAAACTCTAAAGAAACTATTAGCCCTAGAAGCCAAAAGATGGGAAGAGATGCTGCCATTGGCCTTGTTTGCCATCCGATGCAAACCTCAGAGCAGCACAGGCTATTCACCATTTGAGCTCCTGTATGGTCGGCCTCCCCGTACCCTTTTGGACATGGCCCAAGAGGCCTGGGAAGCTGAACCGGACAGAACACGTCCCCTCCCTGAGTATGTAGAGAATCTCAAAACCCACCTGTCCGTTATCCGGGATATAGTCCGCCAAAACATGGAAAACGCCCAGAACCTCCAAAAGAGACAATACGATAAAGGCACCAAAACCCGTGCCTTTTCCATCGGAGACCTAGTCCTCTTTATGATGCCGTCATCTGATCAAAAACTATTGGGCCAATGGCAAGGCCCCTATACCATCCTCCGACAAGTAACCCCTGTGACGTACGAACTGGAGCTAGACCCCACTCGGGGTACGACCCAAATATATCACATAAACCTCCTTAAGAAATGGGAGGGACCCCGACCCGTCTTGACTAATGTGCCTTACCGCCCAAACCTCCCCTTTGAACCCTGTTTCGAGCCCGAGTTAACCGTGAGACAAAAACAGGCTCTTAAAGAGGCGCTCTTTCCCTCATGCCAAGTGTTTTCCTCTTCTGCAGGGCATACCTAGATTACGGAGCATGCTATACACACAGAACCAGGGAAAGTAGTCAGGTTGAGACCCTACCGGGTCCCCGAAGCCCGACGGGCCGTCATCCAACAGGAAGTTGATCAAATGCTGCGAATGGGAATCATTGAACCCTCCATGAGTGACTGGAATTCGCCCATTGTCCTAGTTCCCAAACTCGACGGGTCGATAAGATTCTGTATAGACTTCTGCGAGGTAAACAAGGTATCCACCTTTGACACTATCCACCTTTGACACTTATCCCTTACCACGTGTTGACGAAATGGTCGAGCGGATAGGGAAAGCCAAATACATATCCACGCTCGACCTATGTAAGGGATATTGGCAGATTCCCCTACGAGAACAGGACAAGAAAAAGACTGCCTTTTCCACCCCGGCTGGGTTGTACCAGTTCACTGTTTTGCCTTTCGGCTTACATGGTGCACCTGCCACCTTTCAAAGAGCCATGAACCGAATCCTGAGACCCCACTCCCTATACGCGGGTGCGTATCTTGATGACATAATCATCTTTAGCGATAGTTGGGAACAACACCTAGAACACTTGTGCCGAGTTGTCACCTCATTGGGTTCCTATGGGTTTACCATCAACCCCGCTAAAACCACCTTAGCAGACCAAACTGTCAAATATCTGGGTTTCCTGTTAGGAGAAGGTGTTATTAGACCTTAACAGAACAAGGTAGAAGCCATCCAAGCCCTTCCTTTCCAGAGGACCCGAAAAGACCTTCAAGCATTTCTAGGTCTCCTAGGATACTACCGGAGGTTCGTCCCCCAACTTCTCCCAGAGGGCGGCTCCCCTCACAGACCTGTTAAAGAAAACAGCCAAGACCTAAGTCACCCTACGAAACCCTACACCTTCACTTCTACAGGCCTTTCAAGAGCTCAAATTATCCCTGACCACCGAGCCGTTGCTGGTCAGTCCGGACTACTCCCAACCCTTCTTGCTACAGATGGACGCATCAGACCAAGGCCTAGGAGCCGTTCTCTCTCAAACCGACGAAAGAGGAAACGAGAGACCGATCCTGTATTTGAGTAGAAAATTATTTCCCCGCGAAATGAACTATGAGGTCGTAGAAAAAGAGGCTCTTGCCATTAAATGGGCTGTCGAGAGTCTCCAGTATTATTTGGATGGCCGGGACTTTGTTATATACAAAGACCATGCCCCATTAGAATGGATGGCCCGTAACAAAGGACACAATGACCGGGTCCTCCGTTGGTTTTAGTCTTTACAACCGTACCGCTTCAAAACCATTCATCGTAAGGGCTCTGATCAAGGGAACGCCGACTTCCTCTCCCGTTACCCCCTCAGCCCGACCCGTACAAGAAGGACAGCTAGGGGAAGGGGATGTGATACGGTTCTAACGCCGACCCCGCCCGGACCTCCCATTCTCGGACACTCACCCTTCGTGGCAACCTGCAATGGGGCGTCCCTGGACACAGCCTTGACAACCAGCACCCCTCCCCTCTCTGTCTTTCAGGAACCAATCAGGAGCAGCCATCTCCCAGAACCACGACCCCATGACCCCAGAAGTCCCGCCTCGGAGTCGCCGCCGGAACAAGGAAAAAGCGGAAGCAAGGACAGAGACGCCGTCGGAGCAGCGATCTCGTGGCAGGAGGCTCGGACCGGCGCTGAAGCAGACCAGGCGAACGAAGGAGAAGACGAGCGGAGCGAGGACTGGTGGAGTCAAGAGGAGGAGGCTGAAGAGCGGCCGCAACTCAACTGGGAGTTGCGGCGGAGCGTGTGAGTACTAACAAATCGGCCTCCGTAGCACACTAGGTGCTTTGTATATATAGTCAGTTTCTCTTTAATTAGCAGCACGCGGCCTGGCCATCACTGTAAAAACTCTGTATAGCACGTCATCACTTGTACAGCACTTAGTTCATAGGTTGCCCCTCACGATCCCTCACCAGACACTCTCTCTCTCTCCTTCCCTTCCGATTCCGTCCCGCCGCCCCTCCCTCACTGTCGTTTTCTCACCTCCTGTACACTCCCGGTGTTGGTTACGGAATTGTACCATAACAAGTCCGGCTGGACTAACCGCTCCTTTTGTTGTCTCCCTTTCCTCCGAGGACCACCCCAGCTCTCGTCCTCCCCGGAGATCCGTTCCCATCGCCCGAAGGAGAAGACGAGACATCTTCGCCCGGAGCTTCACTTCTGTACTACCACTTCCCCGCATTGTACTGACTCTGTTCTTGGCACGAATAAAGACCCACCATTGCCCACTACATACGACCTCCTTGCCTGATTTTCCAGCCCGCCATAGTCCCACGGTCACAGCTGGTGTCAGAAGTGGGATCAGCTGGAAGCATGGAGGCCGTCGTCAAGAAAATGGCGGAAACCCAGGAGCAGTGGGGAGCACTAATGGAAAGATTCCTTAAAACCGCAGAGGACGACAGAGGTCAGTTACATGACGTTCTCAAGGGCCAGGGAGCAGCACACGATCAAGCCATGGGAAAGCTCAGCGACGCCCTGGGTCAGCAGAGACCGGTAGCCTCCCTCCCTTCGATTGTCCTACAAAAGTATGAGCCGGGTGATGACCCAGACTACTTCTTTACTAATTTTGAAAGACTTGCCCAGGCCGCCTCATGGCCCGTCGACCACTGGGGTCAATACCTGGGCCCGTTGTTGACCGGCGATCTCCAGGCCGCCTACCAACAAGCCAATATCCAGGGGAACACACCCTATGCGGACATTAAGACCTGCATCCCGGAGCGCCTTGGCATTGATGATGAGACTTACAGAGTTAAACTGCGGCAAGCCAAAGAAGGACCGCAAGAAAACCCCAGAGCCCTCTCCTTTCGCATTAAAGACTTGGCAAACCGATGGTTGAGACCAGACACGTCCTCAAAGGAAGACATCCTAGGAAAGATATATTTAGAACAATTCTTGGCTTCCCTACATCCAGCCACTCAGAGATGGGTAAGACAACACGCCCGTCTCACACTCGAGACAGCTGTAGACATAGCCGCTGCCTACAACAGAGCCCAAGAATTACAACGAGGAAGAGACGAACACCACAGCCGACAGCACAACACTGCTGGGATTCGTCCACCCAGACCACAGCTTCCACGAAGACCGGAACCACCTCCCTTGCTCCCTGCTCCCGTATTGTACAGACCACCCCACTCAGGGCCACAATGTTATAGTTGCGGAGGTTATGGCCACATTGCCACATGTGTCCACAAAAGGAGGAACCTATGGAGGTTGGCCTCGTCAGGAACTATGTTTGTGCCAACCCAGGGGCCACACCTCTCCCATTCCACTTTCCCGTACACATCGATGGCCAACCTGTTCTTGCCCTAGCAGACACTGGATGTCGTCAAAGTGTCCTACGGCCTCAAGACCTGGTAACCCCCGTCGGTCCTCACACTGGTATGGTCGATATACAATGTGTCCATGGTGACACAAAAAGGTACCCGACCACACGAATACGGGTGCAACACCCAGCTGATCCCAGAACAGACCTCACCGTCGGTTTGGTTCCAAACCTCCCAGAACAGGCTATCTTGGGGAGTGATTACTCTGGACTCCCAGGACTCCTGCAGGATCGACCGACTCATTTGTTCGCTGGTGGAAGGAAGCGCCCTTTTCTCAGGATCAACCGGTAATGGTCCCGGCTCCCGACCCAAGAAAACACGAACCTAGAGACACCACGAGTTACTCCAGTGCTTTCCCCGTTATACCTGAGGACCACCCCTGGCAGACAGACAGAGAATTCAGGGCCGCCCAAAGGGAAGACCCCCTCCTGCAGGAAGCATGGGCAAGGGCCGTGGATAATGAAGACCCCTTGCAAGTAGGTCCCTATTTCTTCAAGAAAGCAGGACTGTTATACCGAAAAGGAGGGCCCCAGCAGGCTCCCCAGTTGTTAATCCCCAGCCCCTTCCGAGACAAGGTCCTGTTTCTTGCCCACAGCCACCTCCTGGGGGATCATTTCGGAGACGAAAAAACGAGCCAGTCTATTCTGGAGAAGTTCTATTGGCCGGGTGTCCATCAACAGGTTAAGACTTATTGCCGTGAATGTCCGGTTTGTCAGAAAAACAGCAGATACCGTCCTCCCAGAGTTCCTCTACACCCACTCCCCCTCATTGATGTCCCATTTAGTCGAGTCGGGATGGATATTATAGGTCCCCTTATTCCCTCCCGAAGCGGATGTCGTTATGCCCTGGTCCTTGTGGACTACGCCACCCGGTTTCCTGAAGCCGTTCCCTTACGTCAGACCACCACTCAGAGTATAGGCAAAGCACTAATCGCTATCTTTTCCAGGGTAGGATTTCCTCGGGAGATCCTTACGGATCAGGGCACCCCTTTTGTTTCCAACCTCATGCGACAGGTGTGTTCTCATCTCAGAATAAAACAGATTAGAACCGCAGCATACCATCCTCAAACGGATGGGTTAGTTGAGCGCTACAACGCCACCTTGAAACAAACTCTAAAGAAACTATTAGCCCTAGAAGCCAAAAGATGGGAAGAGATGCTGCCATTGGCCTTGTTTGCCATCCGATGCAAACCTCAGAGCAGCACAGGCTATTCACCATTTGAGCTCCTGTATGGTCGGCCTCCCCGTACCCTTTTGGACATGGCCCAATAGGCCTGGGAAGCTGAACCGGACAGAACACGTCCCCTTACTGAGTATGTAGAGAATCTCAAAACCCACCTGTCCGTTATCCGGGATATAGTCCGCCAAAACATGGAAAACGCCCAGAACATCCAAAAGAGACAATACGATAAAGGCACCAAAACCCGTGCCTTTTCCATCGGAGACCTAGTCCTCTTTATGATGCCGTCATCTGATCAAAAACTATTGGGCCAATGGCAAGGCCCCTATACCATCCTCCGACAAGTAACCCCTGTGACGTACGAACTGGAGCTAGACCCCACTCGGGGTACGACCCAAATATATCACATAAACCTCCTTATGAAATGGGAGGGACCCCGACCCGTCTTGACTAATGTGCCTTACCGCCCAAACCTCCCCTTTGAACCCTGTTTCGATCCCGAGTTAACCGTGAGACAAAAACAGGCTCTTAAAGAGGCGCTCTTGCCCTCATGCCAAGTGTTTTCCTCTTCTCCAGGGCATACCTAGATTACGGAGCATGCTATACACACAGAACCAGGGAAAGTAGTCAGGTTGAGACCCTACCGGGTCCCCGAAGCCCGACGGGCCGTCATCCAACAGGAAGTTGATCAAATGCTGCGAATGGGAATCATTGAACCCTCCATGAGTGACTGGAATTCGCCCATTGTCCTAGTTCCCAAACCCGACGGGTCGATAAGATTCTGTATAGACTTTCACGAGGTAAACAAGGTATCCACCTTTGACACTATCCACCTTTGACACTTATCCCTTACCACGTGTTGACGAAATGGTCGAGCGGATAGGGAAAGCCAAATACATATCCACGCTCGACCTATGTAAGGGATATTGGCAGATTCCCCTACGAGAACAGGACAAGAAAAAGACTGCCTTTTCCACCCCGGCTGGGTTGTACCAGTTCACTGTTTTGCCTTTCGGCTTACATGGTGCACCTGCCACCTTTCAAAGAGCCATGAACCGAATCCTGAGACCCCACTCCCTATACGCGGGTGCGTATCTTGATGACATAATCATCTTTAGCGATAGTTGGGAACAACACCTAGAACACTTGTGCCGGGTTGTCACCTCATTGGGTTTCTATGGGTTTACCATCAACCCCGCTAAAACCACCTTAGCAGACCAAACCGTCAAATATCTGGGTTTCCTGTTAGGAGAAGGTGTTATTAGACCTTAACAGAACAAGGTAGAAGCCATCCAAGCCCTTCCTTTCCCCAGGACCCGAAAAGACCTTCGAGCATTTCTAGGTCTCCTAGGATACTACCGGAGGTTCGTCCCCAACTTCTCCCAGAGGGCGGCTCCCCTCACAGACCTGTTAAAGAAAACAGCCAAGACCGAAGTCACCCTACGAAACCCTACACCTTCGCTTCTACAGGCCTTTCAAGAGCTCAAATTATCCCTGACCACCGAGCCGTTGCTGGTCAGTCCGGACTACTCCCAACCCTTCTTGCTACAGACGGACGCATCAGACCAAGGCCTAGGAGCCGTTCTCTCTCAAACCGACGAAAAAGGAAACGAGAGACCGATCCTGTATTTGAGTAGAAAATTATTTCCCCGCGAAATGAACTATGAGGTCGTAGAAAAAGAGGCTCTCGCCATTAAATGGGCTGTCGAGAGTCTCCAGTATTATTTGGATGGCCGGGACTTTGTTATATACAAAGACCATGCCCCATTCGAATGGATGGCCCGTAACAAAGGACACAATGACCGGGTCCTCCGTTGGTTTTTGTCTTTACAACCGTACCGCTTCAAAACCATTCATCGTAAGGGCTCTGATCAAGGGAACGCCGACTTCCTCTCCCGTTACCCCCTCAGCCCGACCCGTACAAGAAGGACAGCTAGGGGAAGAGGATGTGATACGGTTCTAACGCCGACCCCGCCCGGACCTCCCATTCTCGGACACTCACCCTTCGTGGCAACCTGCAATGGGGCTTCCCTGGACACAGCCTTGACAACCAGCACCCCTCCCCTCTCTGTCTTTCAGGAACCAATCAGGAGCAGCCATCTCCCAGAACCACGACCCCATGACCCCGGAAGTCCCGCCTCGGAGTCGCCGCCGGAACAAGGAAAAAGCGGAAGCAAGGACAGAGACGCCGTCGGAGCAGCGATCTCGTGGCAGGAGGCTCGGACCGGCGCTGAAGCAGACCAGGCGAACGAAGGAGAAGACTAGTGGAGCGAGGACTGGTGGAGTCCAGAGGAGGAGGCTGAAGAGCGGCCGCAACTCAACTGGGAGTTGCGGCGGAGCGTGTGAGTACTAACGAATCGGCCTCCGTAGCACACTAGGTGCTTTGTATATATAGTCCGTTTCTCTTTAATTAGCAGCACGCGGCCTGGCCCTCACAGTAAAAACTCTGTATAGCACGTCATCACTTGTACAGCACTTAGTTCATAGGTTCCCCCTCATGATCCCTCACCAGACACTCTCTCTCTCTCCTTCCCTTCCGATTCCGTACCGCCGCCCCTCCCTCACTGTCGCTTTCTCACCTCCTGTACACTCCCGGTGTTGGTTACGGAATTGTACCATAACAAGTCCGGATGGACTAACCGCTCCTTTTGTTGTCTCCCTTTCCTCCGAGGACCACCCCAGCTCTCGTCCTCCCCGGAGAATCCGTTCCCATCGCCCGAAGGAGAAGACGAGACATCTTCGCCCGGAGCTTCACTTCTGTACTACCACTTCCCCGCATTGTACTGACTCTGTTCTTGGCACGAATAAAGACCCACCATTGCCCACTACATACGACCTCCTTGCCTGATTTTCCGGCCCGCCATAGTCCCACGGTCACAATGACATTGAGCGTTCTCTTCTGTGGCGAATAGATCTAACTAAGGTTCTCCCCACTGCTGAGAGAGGCCGTGCGCCACGTCCGAGTTCAGACGCCATTCGTGATCCATCGTGCACCGACGGCTGAGTTTGTCCGCCCTGGCTTCAGGGAACCTGCCAGGTGTTGAACCACCAGGGTCACGCCCTGATGTTCCAGCCACTGCAAGAGACGCAGAGCCTTCTGGCATAGGGTCCACGACCCCACCCCGCCCTGTTTGTTGGAGAACCACATGGCGGTGGTATTGTCCGTGAACACCTGCACTACACTCCCCTGGACAGAGGGGAGGAATGCCTTTAGTGCAAGCCGGATCACCCGCAGCTCCTGAAGGTTGATGTGGAGCCGGGACTCCGCCGGATACCAGAGGCTTCTGATCTCCGCCTCTCCCATGTGACCCCCCAGCCCTGGGGGGACACGTCCGTCACAACTACGTGCTCCATTTGGGGTAGGGAGAGGGATCTACCGCTGATCCAGTCGCGGTCCGTGAGCCACCACTGCAACTGTCTTGCAGTGCCCCCCAAGATCAAGACATGGTCGGACAAGTTGCCCTGATGCTTGGCCCACTGAAACTGCAGGTCCCACTAAAGAGCCTGCATCCACCACCGGGCGTGATGCACCAGAAGGATGCAGTAGGCCATCAGACCCAGAACCCGCAGCGTCAACCTGACCGAGACTCGGGATAACGGCTGAAAGATCGGAATCAGAGCCTGAATATCCCGAACCTGCTGTTCGTGAGGATAAACCCGAAACTGCGCCGAGTCTAGAACTGCTCCGATGAAGAGGAGCTTCTGAGAGGTTCACAGGTGTGACTTCGGCACATTGATGGAGAACCCCAGCAGGTGCAGGAGGTCGGCCATAGTCTGGAGGTGGCTGACGACTGTCTGGGGCGAGCCTGCCTTCAACAACCAGTCCTCGAGGTAGGGGAAGACTGAAACCCCTAACCTGCGCAGATCAGCTGCGACCACGCCATCATTTTCGTGAACACCCGTGGGGTGCTGGTAAGGCCGAAGGGGAGCACGGTAAACTGAAAGTGCTCGTGGCCTACCGTGAACCGCAGTTAACACCGGTGGGCCGGCAGGACGGGGATGTGAAAATAAGCGTCCTGCAAGTCCAATGCTACCATCCAGTCTCCCGGGTCCAGGGCAGCTAAGACCTGAGCCAAAGTCAGCATCTTGAACTTCTCCTTCCGGAGGAAGCTGTTGACGTTCCGCAGGTCCAAGATAGGGCGTAGGCCCCCTTTGCCCTTCTTGGGAACCAGAAAGTAGTGGGAGTAACAACCACACCCTACTTCTGGCCCAGGAACACGCTCAATGGCCCCCTTGGCCAAGAGGGCCATTAACTTCCTCTCGCAGAAGATTCAAGTGATTCCCCCGACACGCGGTGGTACTGCGGTGAATTGGCTGGAGGGGTCGCCTCGAAGGGGAGGGAGTAGCCCCTTCGGACGATTTGCAGCACCCAACTGTCCGATGTGACGGTGCGCCAGTGGAGGAGGTGATGGTGAACCCTGCCCCCTACTGGCGTCACAAGGGCCTGAAAGCTCGGACTAGGAGGGTTTCGAGGCGGATGCTGCAGGGGTAGGTGTGGACTGACCTCACAGTTGTCCCCGACCGTCGCCACGGCGGTTACCACGTCTGCCACCGCGCTGGATGTTAGTCAGCGGGCCGTGGCTGGCAGGACGTGTGGGGGCGCCCCTTCCTTGGCCACGAAAGTAGCGAAAGGCAACAGTTTGCTGGCGTGGGCCGAGAGGCCCAAGGACTTGGCCATAGCCCTGGAGTCCTTAAAGCGCTCAAGCGCACTGTCTGCCTTGTCGCCAAAGAGGCGACGGCCATCAAACGGCATGTCCATAAGGGTGTTTTGGACATCAGCCGAAAAGTTGTCGGACTTCAGCCAGGCGAGGCGATGAATCGCCACAGTTGTTTCCATCGCCCTGCCCAGCGAGCCCGTGGTATCCAGCCCACACCAGATGGAATACCGTGCCGCATCTCGACCCTCCACAAGGGCTTGGGTGAGTTTAGTCCGGACCCCCTCCGGACATTGTAGCAGCACGTTCGCGACCGTGTCCCACAGAGAGTGGGTGTAACGGCCCAAGAGGCATGCGGTGTTGACTGACCGCAACCCCATAATAAGTGAGGAGAACATCTTTTTACCATACTGTTCGTACCTCTTTGATTCCCGATCGGGGAGAGCCGTCGGGAATGCGGTCTGGGAGTTGGAGGCCTGGATGAACAGGCTCTCGGGGGTGGGGTGGGTGGACAGGAAGCAAGGGTCACCCGGAGCCGGGCGGTGGCACCTGGCAATGGCAATGTAAATGACAATGCCATTTATTTATAGGTTTTCAAAACCAACACATAAATACAAATTTTGTCATTTACAATGCCAATAACTAACTTTTCTAAAGGCGAAACCATTGCATTGTAAATGCTTGTTCACTATTTGGTTCCCCTCCCAGCTCTCGCAGTCATCTTCCGGAATCAGGAAGGAAGGAAACTATACACAAGGTACGGGGAAGTCGAGGCTTCGTGTGTGGGTTTGGGGCGCTTCCTCACATTCCCCTTACCTAAATTTCTTGTTCACCAGAAAAGGGCCGACAGGATATCAAGAAAGATCATCTATGTTAGTCTGTTCTTTTCCCTTTCTATGGCTGAAGGTGAAGCGAAAGGGTTGGAAAGTTAGGAACCACATTAATATTCTTTGCTTGTGTCCCTTATTTCTAGACAGCCATTCAAGGGGGAGCGTGGTCTGTAGGAGGAACTCCCTTCCTTCTAGATAGTAGCGAAGGGATTCAATGGCCCACTTGTTGACTCGTGCCTCTTTTGAAATGACTGCATATTTGGTCTCTCGTGGGAATAGCTTGCTGCTAATATAGATGATGGGTCTTCCTGGTTTGTGTCATTGGTTTGGGATTAATATGGCCCAAGGCCGCTTTCGGATGCGTTTGTTTGCAACAGAAAGGTTTTGTTATAATCGGGACTTAGCAAAACGGGTTTTGAAGTGATGTGCTATTTTAGACAATGAAAATTCTGTTCTTCTAGTTGAGCGCGGTATCGCAGTCGTTTCTACGTTTGTACGTTCTTTTTAAGTACGTCAGTTAAGGGGGCGGCTATTTGTGAGAAATGAGGGATAAACCTTCTGTAGTATCTATTTCTAACAGACCCAGGAAAGCCCTGAGGTCCTTGCTGGACTTGGGAAGAGTACAGTATTATACAATGTGGTCGCGGCAGTTAGAACATTTGTATATATATTTTCAAAAATACACAACACAATTTTTAGATGTGGTCATTTGATCCACTTATGAATCCTTTGTATTTGTTCAAAAATAACAGATGCAGTACAAATCAAGGCATCTAACAGTATGAGACTTATATATGCTCAATAGTTCAAAATTGCGAACTAACTTTTTTTATGTACAGTGCTCATGGTGAAAGAGGAAAGGAAGATGGGGATAAAGTGTTTAAGTGCAGGTAAGGGACCAGGAAAGGTAGTGGTGACATACATACATCAAAATTATTCACTGTATACGTTTCCATATACGATCATAATGTTCCCATTGTAATACATAGCTCTATAGGACCCTGAATTTCTCATATACGGTGTCGCTAGAGTTTGTATTTAGATTGTAGTCGACGTTTCGACCCCTTCCTTTACAGGATGATTAGTGGTCCTTTTGGTGGGTGTAGGAAGGTGGATATCTGACTATGGTTACCCCCAACTTTTTGCCTAGTGTTTAGCTCGTTTTCGACTTAGTTGGCCTGGGATCCTGCTATTCAAGACCCCAGGCTTCCTGCTCTCTCTGTTAAAATGGACTCCATGTACCTTAGGTACATAACTAATTGGTATTGGGTCACTCTTGTAAGTCCTTGTACAGTGTACCTTAGGTACCCAGGGCATAAGTGCACCCAAGGCCTACCAGGGGCTGCAGCATGCATTATGCCACCCCTGGCTGGTCATCCAAATCTGACACAACTGACTGATCAATCAGCTGGGGCAAGGTGGTGTAATCACCCTTTGCTTTAGATATAGTATACCTATATCTAAACCTTAAATGGACACATATCCTCCTATCAGTCACTCCTATGGCAGGCCTTAACAATCCTGGAGGCAGAGTGCTTGGAATTATGTGAGATAGTGCTCTGGCATGAGCTGAGCCTGTCTGCAGCTTTCGGAACCAAGTCCTTTAGCTGTTTCCATGATAACGCTATACCATATACTCTTAAGTGCATTATAATCCTCGCGGTTATTGCTAACTTTGGCATAGCATTATCAAAACATGTCGAGTAGGGTGTCATACAAATTGGAATACTTCCCCCTCGCCCATTCTGGCGACGGGGGTAGCATTCCACCCTTCTAGAGGGACACAACATGTATGTAACTGTGAACCCCGGTTAAAGTTAACTCGAGCCTCAGCATCACAAAATGGATGCTGCCAACACAGACACAAGTCTGACCTCCTGCTGCTGGGAGTCCTTCCAGCGAGGGATGCTTGGACAAAGGGTTTCCTGCCTTGGGAGGTGCTAGCACCACCCCAGACAGGATTTTGTGTATTAGGTAGGACAGGCCTGAAAGGAATGAGACATGCCTGGGGCACACAAGGTGCCCTGTGCATACACCGGTTCAAAACAGCTGCTGGGGCACTCCAGCCCCAGCTCTGGCGCGAAACCGGACAAAGGATAGGGGGTGTAACCACCCCCCTTCCAGGTCCCACCCATAGGAGGGACCTAGTCATAGTACAGCCCCCTTTAGGAGAATATAGGTAGGAGCTGGTCCCATTCCAAATTAGATTATCCTGATTTGAAACTCTACAAGAAGAAACTCTGGACTTCGACGTTCTGCTCCACAGAAGACTGAAGAAATCTCCCTTGTGGCCAAGGGGTGACCACCCTGCACAAGCAGACACCATCAAGCGTTCCAGCGGTTCACTTTGTCGTCTTCCCGAGTGGATCCAGACTTCAGACTTCAGAGCCCGACTTCCAGACCTCTCCGACCTCTACCTACATCTGCAGCACAGCTGAGATCCGTGGGTGCGACGAGACACGTGGGACCGGCCATCTTGGAGAAACTGCACTTCGCTTCCAGCACGACTTCAGACTTCATGTAAACTTCATTTGTTGGATTAATTGTCTTTTTTAATGATGGTGTTATATATTTCTGATTTATTGAGTTATATGTGTTAAATATAATTTGTGAATGTACATTTTTCCTATGTGTTTTTAAAGAATTTGTGTGAATAAAATTGTACCTCCCCTTTTTTACAAAAACCAATGTTTCTAGCTCAGTTCATTTCGACCAACTAATTTGCTGTGTTGCCTAGATTGATACATACCAATTCATTCGTCTTCCCGAGTGGATCCAGACTTCAGACTTCAGAGCCCGACTTCCAGACCTCTCCGACCTCTACCTACATCTGCAGCACAGCTGAGATCCGTGGGTGTGACGAGACACGTGGGACCGGCCATCTTGGAGAAACTGCACTTCGCTTCCAGCACGACTTCAGAGGCATCCTCGACAAAGTGCTTTGGGGATTGAGAAGCCCCAGCCCCGAGCAGCTCCTGCACAGAAGATCAGCCCTCCAGCATCCACGAGATCTGTGTGGGGCCCTTTTGCTTGATTGCTGCTCGACGCGTTGTCTGATCACTTGCCGGCTGGCTAGTGGCCTCCTAGACGACGATCCTTGAAATCCACACCGCTGGTCTGGTTGCTGCAGACTGGCCCTTGCTTTCCTGCAAAGGAGAAGCACCCCGGACCCTCCTGGTCCGCACCAGACGCCTTTTCCACTCACCGCGTGGGTTGCCTTTGCCAAGGCCTGTTGACGCCGAATCCGGAACTAACACCGCCGACAGCGAGAGCCTGCGTGGAACAGCTCGTGCCTCCATCCGGGTCATCCAAAACACTTCCTGGTCCACGTGGCTGCCGAGTCAAGCCTCCACTCTTGACCTGATCGCGACGATAGCATCTGGTTCCTTCCTGGTTCCACTCCAGTCACTGGCTAGTGACTGTGAACATTGTCCCCTCTGCTTTCAGGTCTTCATCTTCCTCGATCCACCCTTGGATCGCTCCGGACATCTTCCTTCTGGCCGCCTGCAGCATCTTTTCTTCCAGGCTCCATAGACTTCAACGCGGAAACCCGACACACTGACACCTATGCACCCGCAGCCCGTGGGTGAGGTAACAGGAGCATTTTGGTGCTCAAGGGTAGAGTGACTCTCCTAGTGTCCAGATTTCCAGTCGTTTTAGTCCTAGCTAGTCGGAACTGTCTAATACTTACCTTTTCGTAATCTGTACTGTCCATTGACTTTGTTACGCATATCGCGTGTGAGTTCACACTCTGTACATGTGTCCCGTGGGCCTCCTATTACTTACCTCAGGTTAGGATAGTGTAGTCCCAGCGATCCTACAGCCTTTGGACAGCTCCATTCCTTTTATCGATTTCCTTATACCATTTACTTAGTATATGGTTTGTCGTGCCCCTAGGGCACCATTGTAATTTGTGCAACTTAACGTATTTTTCTTAAGAGTCTTGTCATGTGCTTAGCCCTCTGATCTCATAAAGAGTTCAGAGGTAAATGTTAGTTAATAAATATCTTGTTTATTTTCATAACTACCTGTGTGGTGTCCTTTCATTTGGTATTCAAGGGGTTATACGTGGTAAAACAGCTGGCTTCACATGCCAAAAGAGTTTAGCCTAAGACTGCTTTGTCCATGCTACCATTAGGATAGCTGGTCTATAAGGTTGACTTACAACCAATCACCATAAGGGTTGTTTGAACTGATACAAGGTGATCACTAGAACTAGTGAGCATCATATATCAGGCCAACTTCTCACATTGGTGTGCAGCGGTTGGGATTTGAGCTTGCTGTTGTTTTTACTGAATACATTCTTGAGATCGCATTTGGAAGATCACATAAGGTACCATAGGTACATATAACAAAGCTTAGAAATACTCTGAGTTCTACTGAACCAGCTGTTGTAGTAGAAAGGGAGTAGCACACCCTGACTACAACTCTTAGCAAGGGATCAGTAGGAAAACCCATAGTGTAGGTAAGTGCACCACTTACACCTCACTAGAAAGCATGTCTATCACAGGAGAGAACACAAAGGCTCTCCCTGTGATTAGTGACCCTCCACAGGTCCTTTTCAGATATGCAGCCCTCAGCTTCCAGGAGATGAGACAATTGTGTACCTCCAGGAAACTGAAACAGGGTTCTAACCCTACCCTTCCTTTTCTGTTAGGTCTCTTAGAGACATATGACACTAGAAGGGCTTCTAATCAAGGCCCCTCTGA
This sequence comes from Lissotriton vulgaris, assembly GCF_964263255.1. Classification (NCBI taxonomy): domain Eukaryota; kingdom Metazoa; phylum Chordata; class Amphibia; order Caudata; family Salamandridae; genus Lissotriton; species Lissotriton vulgaris. The sequence goes on along the minus strand of NC_141700.1, from coordinate 475,217,095 downwards.
TCCTACAGATGGAAGCATGCCCCCCTTAGAGGGTGACCCTGAGTCTAACCTCCCTGAAACAGAAGATGTAGATGGTGAGGAAGATGGGGACTCCTCTGATGGAGAGGTACACCATGGTCAGGCTATAGTCAGCAGACTTACCAGGGCCAACTTAAGCCTACATGAGAATGGAACTGGGGGAGCCCCAGGCCCATCCACAAGCAGGCCTGACCTTGGGAATAGACGAGTTAGGTCTCGCTCCAGAGGCTCTAACAGATCTATTCACACCCATGTCTCTCAGGCATCTTCTCAGAGAGGGATGGCTTCCCCTCAGAGAAGAGAACATGAAGCAAAAATGAAGGAGGTGAATCTGAGGATTGAAAGGGAAGAACTTGCCCTTGCTGTTGGACCCGGCCTCGTGGCGTGGTCCTCTCTGATCCCCGCAACCCCACAACTACGGATGGAACGGATTCCCGTCCACCCAGAACTGTACATGATACCTCTACCCCGGACCTGAGACGATCTCCAGACCGCGTGTCTGCACCCGCACACGTGACCGTCAGACTCCATGTTTGGCCACCCCGGCCGGCCGCCTTCTTCCCTTTTGGCAGCCCCTGGCCGCTCCTGGCTGCAGCTAGGCGTGCGCGTCCGGCGCGCCCAGACCCGCCCGGGGGTGTGACGACTCACCAAGTACCCAAAACCAAGACTTCCATCACACCCCCGGCCCCCTTCCGAGGAACTGGTTTCCCTCACACCTCTGGACTATCCCTGGGGGCTGGTTTCGATCACACCTTTGGACTCCTAACGAGCTGGCTCCAGACCTTGATGGGCGTCTGGGATCCCCTGGACGCACGGTCCAAAACATCAAAGAACCAGCCGCCCAGACAATCGGCCGCCTGGCCATCGTACCACCGGCCTCCTGCCTCAGAGAGTCCGGACATCAAAGGGCTTCTAGACTATAAGACAGCCTGCCTCCCATCCAGCTGACAGTTGTATCCTGGACAAGAAAGCCCTGCTGATCTGATCGCGGCTGACCTCGAGGAGAACAGTCTCTGACCCACCGAGCCCTGCTGACGCGGCTCCCTCTCAAAGAGTAAGACCTGAACCATCAGAGCCCTGCTGATGCTGTCGCGGCTCATCCTCGAAGCTACGGAACTGATCCACCGAGCCTTGCTGACGCTGTCGCGGCTCCCTCTCAAAGAGTAAGACCTGAACCATCGGAGCCCTGCTGCCCTCGTCACGGCCCACTCTTAAGAACGAGAGACTCTTGCTACTATCCTGAGCCCTGCGGACGCTGTCGAGGCTCCACCTGTCTACGAGTACTACGAAGTACCCCTGACCAAGCCCTGCTGACCTCGTCGCGGCTTAAAGAACCCTCTGGTCCGGCTGGACCATCGACGCTACCCTCACGACAACCTGGAACCGAAGTGAGTAGGACAGCAAGTACCATCGCCAGCCCCCGTGCCCCCCAGTTCGAGGATTGAGACCTGTGCGCAGGGTACGCAGCCTACCGACTGGCCCTCTAAGACTGTCCCGCTTCCCCGTTCCCTTGTTCACGAAACTTCCGCGATCCCTCGATCGCTGTTTATTGCTACCTATTTTACTTGATAAAGTTCATACTTGATAAAGATTCACGGTGTGGTGTCCGTTCATAAGTGTGGTGTGTCGACAGTGTGTACGATCAGTCTTCCCCGGCGAGGACCTTCCCTCGATAAGACTCTGCAGGAATTGTGGAAGAGGAGGGTCTCGGGTGGTCAAGAGAGCAGTCTTGACCCCTGGGGTCACCGCCTTCCAACACTTGCCAAAGAGAAACTTTCCTTTGCCAGAGAGCAGAAATTGAGTGGGTTAGAACCCACTGGTGGCAGCATTATCCCTAGAGATAAAAACAGGAGTTTTGACAATAGACACCCGAGTAAAATAGTGCCCTCCTATAAGGTAGGAGATGACATCCACAAATGGATGACTGCTCTGGAGAGGGCCTGCAAAGTACAGCAGGTACCCCAGAGTCAGTGGGCAGCTATATTGTGGCTCTCCTTTGAAGGTAAAGGTAGAGACAAGCTCCTCACTGTTAGAGATGAGGATGCTAATGATTACCAAGTCCTGAAAAATGCACTGATTGATGGGTTTGGCTTAACAACTGAACAGTACAGGTTGATGTTCAGAGACACCCAAAAAACTCAGTCTCAGGATTGGACTGACTTTGTTGATTGTGCCACTAAGGCTTTGGAAGGCCGGCTACTGGGAAGTAAGGTTACTGATTACACAGGATTGTAGAATCCTAATTATGAGAGAGCAAGTCTTAAATAATTGTCAGAACCAGTTATTACACCAGCACCTGGTAGACTCTGATCTGACCTCTCCACAAGAATTTGGTAAGGGGGCAGACAAATGGGTCAGAACCAGGATTAGGCCTAAGAACCAGGGTGGTGACCAAAAGAAAGAATCAACCAAGCCCCAAGAGAAGGGTGGGAATAAATCTACAGATCAAACCACAAAAGGGCCCCAAAAATCCTCTGAAGGGGTGGGTCCAAGGATCCTTCCAATACCCAAAAGAAACTTTATTGCCATGCCTGCAAACAGGTAGGCCATTGGAAAACTGACAGCAGTTGCCCAAAGGCCAACAATAAGGAATATATTCCTCCAGGTAATACTCCAACACCTCCTGTTACTACTAGTAGTAATCCCCCAGGTGGTGGGAGTGCCCCCAAGAATTTGGTTGGGTATACTTGGGGAACTCAGGTGGACTCTGGCCTAACCAGGTCCCCTACCACAGATACTCCTGTTTGTGAAATTGGCATGGGGTTTGCCAACTTCACTGCTTGTCCCAACACTTTGGACAAGTACAGACAGGAGCCCCTCATCAATGGTCTAAAAGTTGAGGCCTATAGAGACACCGGGGCTAGCATCACCATGGTGACTGAGAGCCTAGTCCCCTCAAGGCAACTTTTACCTGGAGCCACATACCAGGTGACCAACATTGATGGAGTGCAGAGAGATCATCCCATGGCAGTGGTAAATATCAGCTGCGGAGGTGTCACTGGTCCCAAGAGAGTGGCAGTGTCATCAAACTTGCCTGTAGATTGTCTACTGGGGAATGATTTAGAGATCTCAGCCTGGGCTGAGGTAGAGCAAGAAATCCATTTTAAAATGGTAAATCTCCATGGAAAGGTTAGTGGGCCAGCCAGCCCCAGTCCAAGATGTCCTCACTGAACAGGTCAGGACGGTTGTGCCAGTCTCAGCCCAATCTCAGACAGATTCATTCCATGAAAAGGTTGGCAGGGCTGTGATGGTAACAGCCCATACCCAAACTGAGTCCCTTCCTGAAAAGGTTGGTGGGGTTGTGATGGCCACAGCCCAAACTCAGACAGATGATAGTGTTGTCAAGCCTGAAACTATGGATCACTCCACTCAAACAGAGAGCATTGAGGAGGAAGAGAAATCTCCCTCCCACCAGACTTTAGGAAAGGATCAGCCTCCTCAGGGAACTGATCTTACCCCTTGTGAAGAAACTGCCCCAGAGGTAGTCAGGCCTAGCCTGGCAGAACCCCTGATGTCAGTGGACCCTTCCAAGGTGGGACCCAGTCTGGAGCAAGTAACCTGCCCCTCTCTACTCTGCCTCAGTCAGCTCAGGGCTGTAGAGGTCAGGGAGGCCAGTGGTGGACTCCAAAAGCCCCCTGTCCAAAAGAACTCCCGAATCAGCAGATTAAGGGCACCAAAGCTAGCAGTCCTAGCCAGGTGAAAATAAACAGACTCCTGAGGGATCCCCCTTAAACTTAGTTAGGGACCTCCCACAGATTGACACTGTTGGGCACAGCCAAACCTGGGACCTAAGGGCCCCAAACCTGACCTGACCCTCCAGTAAGCCAAACAGAGGGACCCAACCTCCAGCTTTAGGTAGCCAGAGGTTGACCCTGAGAGCACACTGCAACTCAGTCCTGGAAAGAAAGGCATATATGGTGGATAGTGATTGGAGGAAGTTGAGCCCAACATTAGTGGAGCCTCACTTCAGTACTCCATCCCAGCACCAGCCTTTTACTTTGCCAAAACACACCACAGGTAGAGATTCCCTATGGTGGAGACCCTCAGATACCCTTAGGGTGAGGGATTGCTTAGTGAACCATGAGATAGGGGGTAACCATGCCAGTGCATGCACCTCCTCATATGGCCACTCAGGCAATATAGGCTTACCTGGTCAAGGATAGCCTTATCTCCTTTCGTTGGGAGGGGGGGGGGGTGTAGGAAGGTGGATATCTGACTATGGTTACCCCCAACTTTTTGCCTAGTGTTTAGCTGGTTTTCGACTTAGTTTGCCTGGGATCCTGCTATTTAGGACCCCAGGCTTCCTGCTCTCTCTGTTAAAATGGACTCCATGTACCTTAGGTACATAACTAATTGGTATTGGGTCACTCTTGTAAGTCCTTGTACAGTGTACCTTAGGTACCCAGGGCATAAGTGCACCCAAGGCCTACCAGCGGCTGGAGCATGTATTATACCACCCCTGGCTAGCCATCCAAATCTGACACAACTGGCTGATCAATCAGCTGGGGCAAGGTGGTGTAATCACCCTTTGCTTTAGATATGGTATACCTATATCTAAACGTAAAATGGACACATATCCTCCTATGGCAGGCCTTAACAAACCTCGAGGCAGAGTGCTTGGAATTATGTGAGATAGTGCTCTGGCATGAGCTGAGCCTGTTTGCAGCTTTCGGAACCAAGTCCTTTAGCTGTGTCCATGATAACGCTATACCATATACTCTTAAGTGCATTATAATCCTCGCGGTTATTGCTAACTTTGGCATAGCATTATCAAAACATGTCGAGTAAGGTGTCATACAAATTGGAATACTTCCCCCTCGCCAATTCTGGCGATGGGGGTAGCATTCCACCCTTCTAGAGGGACACAACATGTATGTAACTGTGAACCCCGGTTAAAGTTAACTCGAGCCTCAGCATCACAAAATGGATGCTGCCACCACAGACACAAGTCTGACCTCCTGCTGCTGGGAGTCCTTCCAGCGAGGGAGGCTTGGACAAACGGTTTCCTGCCTTGGGAGGTGCTAGCACCACTCCAGACAGGATTTTGTGTATTAGGTAGGACAGGCCTGAAAGGAATGAGACATGCCGGGGGCACACAAGGTGCCCTGTGCATACACCGGTTCAAAACAGCTGCTGGGGCACTCCAGCCCCAGCTCTGGCGCGAAACCGGACTAAAGGATAGGGGGTGTAACCACCCCCCTTCCTGGTCCCACCCATAGGAGGGACCTAGTCATAGTACAGCTCCCTTTAGGAGAATAAAAGTAGGAACTGGTCCCATTCCAAATTAGATTATCCTGATTTGAAACTCTACAAGAAGAAACTCTGGACTTCGACGTTCTGCTCCACAGAAGACTGAAGAAATCTCCCTTGTGGCCAAGGAGTGACCACCCTGCACAAGCAGACACCATCAAGCGTTCCAGCGGTTCACTTTGTCGTCTTCCCGAGTGGATCCAGACTTCAGAGCCCGACGAGACCCGGACTTCCAGACCTCTCCGACCTCTACCTACATCTGCAGCACAGCTGAGATCCGTGGGTGCGACGAGACACGTGGGACCGGCCATCTTGGAGAAACTGCACTTCGCTTCCAGCACGACTTCAGAGGCATCCTCGACGAAGTGCTTTGGGGATTGAGAAGCCCCAGCCCCGAGCAGCTCCTGCACAGAAGATCAGCCCTCCAGCATCCACAAGATCTGCGTGGGGCCCTTTTGCTTGATTGCTGCTCGACGCGTCTGGTCACTTGCCAGCTGGCTAGTGGCCTCCTAGACGACGATCCTTGAAATCCACACCGCTGGTCTGGTTGCTCCAGACTGGTCCTTGCTTCCCTGCAAAGGAGAAGCATCCCGGACCCTCCTGGTCCACACCTGACGCCTTTTCCACTCACCGAGTGGGTTGCCTTTGCCAAGGCCTGTTGAAGCCGAATCCGGAACCAACACCGCCGACAGCGAGAGCCTGCGTGGGACAGCTCGTGCCTCCATCCTGGTCGTCCAAGACACCTCCTGGTCCACGTGGCTGCAGAGTCAAGCGTCCACTCTTCACCTGATCGCGACGACAGCATCTGGTTCCATCCTGGTTCCACTCCAGTCACTGGCTATGGACTGTGAACATTGTCCCCTCTGCTTTCAGGTCTTCATCTTCCTCGATCCACCCTTGAGTCGCTCCGGACATCTTCCTTCTGGCCGCCTGCAGCATCTTTTCTTCCAGGCTCCATAGACTTCAATGCGGGAACCTGACACACTTTGACACCTATGCACTCGCAGCCCGTGGGTGAGGTAACAAGAGCATTTTGATGCTCAAGGGTAGAGTGACTCTCCTAGTGTCCATATTTCCAGTCGTTTTAGTCCTAGCTAGTCGGAACTGTCTAATACTTACCTTTTCGTAATCTGTACTGTCCATTGACTTTGTTACGCATCTCGCGTGTGAGTTCACACTCTGCACACGCGTCCCGTGGGCCTCCTATTACTTACCTCAGGTTAGGATAGTGTAGTCCCAGCGATCCTACAGCCTCTGGACAGCTCCATTCCTTCTATCGATTTCCTTATACCATTTACTTAGTATATGGTTTGTCGTGTCCCTAGGGCACCATTGTAATTTGTGCAACGTAACGTATTTTTCTTAAGAGTCTTGTCATGTGCTTAGCCCTCTGACCTCATAAAGAGTTCAGAGGTGTATGTTAGTTAATAAATATCTTGTTTATTTTCATAACTACCTGTGTCGTGTCCTTTCATTTGGTATTCAAGGGGTTATATGTGGTAAAACAGCTGGTTTCACATGCCAAAAGAGTTTAGCCTAAGACTGCTTTGTCCATGCTACCATTAGGCTAGCTCGTCTATAAGGTTGACTTACAACCAATCACCATAAGGGTTGTTTGGACTGATTCAAGGTTATCACTACAACTAGTGAGCATCATATATCAGGCCAACTTCTCACAGTGGGGTCTTCTTCAAGACTGTGGGAGCATGTGTGGAAAAGACGGTCGACCATGTCCGCCTTATTTAGTCTAGATGTAGGGCTAGGTCAGGATGCTCTTCAAAACATTGGAAGTATCTAATAGTCTGTCAACAGGGTATAAATCTCCTTGAAGCAGAATGAAAGTACAAAGGCGGTCAACAATTCCTATGCTCATCCGACGGTGTCACTGCTTTGATGGTGAACCGGTGCCTTGGGAAAAGGTACTTGAGAAACTGCAGCAACTTTCTCTTCCTGGGGTTTTATACAGCCTTCCCCTAAGTATTTTACAGATGTAGCAGCCAAGTGGCTTTTGGCCGGTTTGATTGTCAGGCCACTTTTGCCTAAAGTGGCCTGGTGTGGCTCACTGGTTAGAGGCGGAAGACCCGTAAGCAGAGGACGGCCCGGGACCAGGGTTCATTCCCGACGCGGCAGGGTCGTGGACCAGGGTCAGCGGGCTCGATAATTCTCGCCTCGGTGCCTACTCCAGTCAGGGACCACACTCGGCAACTCTGGGCATTAGCTTGCCTCATCTTCACAACGGCCCCCCCAGACCGCCGGGGATGCTTGGTTGCACCTTAGAGATACCCATTAGGGACCATCTCTCAGGGTGAGCCAGGACGGGTTCCCCAGCGGTCGAAGCGCGGAGATACTCCTCCGGGAGTCGATTCTAGCTCTATATAAACCCACAATTAAGGCCTGAACAACTTGGGTTAGATGATATAAGTGCTCTTTCCAGGTAGCCAATAAGGCAAAGGAAATCTTCGCTATTGTAGAGGAACTAACTAGCCTGGCCAGAGTAATGGCACAGCCCGAGGAATCTCAGCAGCTCTGTGACTCACTAAACCATTACTTCTTCGACAAAATTACTGTAATAAAATCAAGTATTCCCCATTCTAACATTCCTTCCACCCCAAGCTCCAGCTGCCAAACCCCCGTTGCTTTTAATCAATTTTTACCTATTACTTCTGATACTTTTTCTGAACTAATAATTAAAGTCAAGTCAGGCTCCCCTCTCGACAGCAGCCCTCCCCACATCTTGCGTGAAGCTTTCATGACCTGCCCTGAACCCCCTATTTCTCTCCTCAATTCTTCTCTTAGCAGTGGACAGGTCCCGGAGTCCTTTAAAGTGGCAGAGATCATTGCTATCTTGAAGAAACCGGGTGCAAACCCCTTGGTCATGAGCAACTACCGCCCGATCTCCCTCCTACCCTATCTTGGCAAAATCTTAGAGTCCCATGTAGCAGGTTGCCTGAGCTCCTTTGTAGAAGCATCCTCTCTCCTAGATTCCAACCAGGCGGATTTCGTCCCGCCCATTCGACCGAAACAGTCATCCTGTCGGTCATGGACGATCTCCTCAGAGGAGCAGATCAAAACATCCCACAGGCCTTAATTCTTCTTGATCTCTCGGCAGCATTTGACACGGTGGACCACACCATCTTGGTCGACCGTGTTCGAAGTGCAGGAGGCGGAGGTCAAGCACTGAAATGGCTCCAATCGTTTCTGTCAGACAGGTTTCAATCTGTCCGCTTGGGCCATTACTGCTCCACGAAAGGCAGACTCCCTTGTGGAGTCCTGCAGGGCTCCTCTATCTCCCCTGTTGTTAAACCTCAACATGCAACCTCTGATCACTGCCTTGAGGGAGAGGAATGTGCTGGTTTATAACTATGCAGATGATCTGCAATTAATTTTTAATCTACATTCCCCCAGTTCATCGGAATCCCACTTGCGGGATACTAAGACTTATATTAGCAAATGGATCAACCTGAACCAACTTAAGTTAAACCCGAACAAAACTGAGTTGATCTTGACTGGCGGCAACAACTGCCCTTGGAACTCCAACTTTTGGCCTATCCACTTGGGGCCTCCCCCCGCCCCGGCAGTAACGGCGAAGAGCCTGGGAATCACAATAGGCAAGGATCTATCTATGAAACCTCAAATCAACTCAGTGGTTTCAGCTTGCTTCTTTATGCTGCGGAATATAAAGAAGATAAAAATATTCCTCTCGAAAGAAGCAACCACCTTGGTAGTCCAGGCGCTAATTATTTCCAGACTGGATTATGCAAACTCACTGTATGCCGGCATTCCAGCCTATCAACTGCAACGCCTACAACTGATACAGAACCATGCAGCTAGGCTTATCTTCCAACTTTCCTCTCGCCACCATGTCAAACCCCTGCTGCAACAATTGCATTGGCTCCCTGTGAGCCAACGTTGTGCATTTAAATTAGGCTGTATCGTCCATAAAGCTCTGACGGACACCAGCCCGGCTTCATATCAAGTAAGATCAAGAAATACAGTCCCCCCCGCACCCTTCGATCATCCTGTCACTGCCTCCTGAGCACCCCAAGATACAAACGAAATAAACATGGCGGGCTGTGCTTCTCAACGCTGGCTCCCCAGTTCTGGAACTCTCTCCCTATCTCCCTAAGACTGACTGACAACCACCTTCAATTTAGGAAGCAGCTCAAAACCTGGCTATTTACGTCAGCGTATCCCATCTAACTCACTTCTGTGTAGCGCCCTGTTTCTAAGCGCTAAGAAACCTATCCGGTGTATTTTGCGCTATAGAAATGATTTTTAACATAACATAACAGAACATAACAGAACTATAGATGATTATATCATCAATGTAGGCGGCTGCAAAGTCTTTGTAGGGTTGTAGTATGATGTTCATTAACCACTGAAAGGTGGCTTGTGCCCCATGTAATCCAAAGGATAGCACTTTAAACGTAGGGGTACAGAAGGCAATTTTTTCCTTACCATGTCCTTTCAGGGGCACCTGCCAGTACCGTTTACACAGGTCTAATGTGCTAATCTATCATGCGTTCCTTAGCCTTTCTATCATTTCTTCAACCTTAGGGAGGGGGTAGGCATTGAACTGTGAAATCTTGTTCCCCTCACTGAAATCGATGCAAAACCGTATTGACCCATCTGATTTGAGTACCATCACTACTGGAGAGCTCCATTCGCTTTTGGATGGTTCGATGACCCCAGGTTCCATCATCTGACAGACTTCATGGTCTATCGCCTTTCCACTTGCTTCAGGAATGCGATAAGGGCACAACCTGACTTTCGTCCCGGGCAGGGTATGTATTCCATGTTCAATGATGGTGGTTCGGCCTGGAACCAGCGAAAACACCTTCTGGATTGGGTGCAAAGCGTCCCTCAATTCTTGCTTTTGGGAGTCCAACAGTTCAGTATTAATACTTTGTTCCGCTAGTGACAGGGTGTTGGTCCACACCAAAATAGGAAGGGGTCCCTCCCATTTTTTAAGGAGGTTGATGTGGAAGATCTGCGTGATGTTCTTAGTTGGGTCCATCTATAGGTTGCAGGTAACAGGAGTCACTTTCTCTATGACTTTATAGAGGCCTTGCCACTGACTTATTAGTTTGTGCTCGGAGGAGGGCATCATTATAAGAGCCATGTCTCCTACTTTTAGGGATCATTCTTTTGCGGTTTTATCGTTTTGGGTTTTCTGAATTGCTTGGGCTGGTTCCATATTGGTTTGTACGATGGCCCTCACCTGATTAAGTTGGGTTCTTAAAATGGCTACGTGCTTTAAGAGGGGTTTCGATGTGTCTCTTTCTTCATTTCATTGTTTTCAGGCCATGTCAAATAGGGTATGGGGCTGTCTCCCGTATAACAACTCAAAAGGGGAATACCCTGAGCTTTTTTGTTGCCCACACCGGATAGCGAACAAAGCCAAGGGAAGCATGTCTTCCCACTTCCCTGCTTCTAGATTTACCAGTTTTTTAAGGGTGGTCTTTACGATGGCATTATACCATTTCACCAACCCATTGGTTTGGGGGTGGTATGCCCCAGTGCAGATCTGTTTAATGTTTAGCTGTTGACAAACCTGCTGCATTCATTTGGATGTAAAGGGAGCTCCCTGATGATCTCTTTCAGCAACCCTACTCTATTGTTTAATTCTGAGTGTAGCACAGTCCACTAAGATCAGCACATAGCGATATCCGTTATGTGAGGGAAGGAGAGCACCCAGTATATCCATCCCTACCCTGGTGAATGGCTCGTCAATTATCGGTAGGGGCCTTTGGGGTACTCGGGGGGGGGTATAGCAGCTGTTCCTCTGGCAGATTGAACAATCTCGACACTAGTTTTGGATTTGCTGATATATACATGGTCAATAGAATCTTTTTCTGCTCGAAAATGACCCCCCCAAAAGATGGCTATGCGCTAAGTAAAGGACATGTTATGTTATGTTATGTTATCGGATTCTTCTATAGCGCAACGGCTACTCCAGACGGAGTGTCCCGGCGCTTTAGCGAAGAAGTCCTTCGGGGGTGGCAACATAACTGCAAAACATAAGGAAAGGCGGGGGCTATCTGGTGAAGAGCCAAGTTTTTAAAGCCTTTCTGAAGGACATCAGGCTAGGGAGCTGTCTGAGAGAAAGGGGAAGCTCATTCCAGGCACAGGGAGCCAGGTAATGAAAAGAGCGACCGCCTTGTCTGGTGCGTTTAATGGTCGGAACGACCATTTTGGACAAGGAGGCGGATCGCAAAGCCCTGGTAGGTTTGTAAAAAGCAACATGTTTCCTGATGTAGCTAGGGCCTATATCATGAAGGGCTTTGAAGGTCAACGTCAGACTTTTGAAAAGGACCCTCTTAGCTATAGGAAGCCAGTGCAGTTCCTTTAACAGGTCTGAGGCACTAGCGCGTCTAGGGAGTCCGTAAATAGCCCGGGCAGCTGAATTTTGGACTACTTGAAGTCTCCTCACAAGATATTTGGGGAGTCCTAGATAGAGGGCATTAGCGTAGTCTAATCTAGACCCAACAAGTGCTTGAACAATGACCCTTCGATGGTTAATTGAGATCAAGGGGAGAAATTTCCTGAGCATACGAAGGATCCCGAAACATTTCCCCGAGAGACAGGATATTTGAGGCCCAAAGGTTAAATCATTGTCGACAATGATTCCTAGATTTTTAGCCTTGACACTTGCATTTGCAGGTGGGAACAAGCCTTGCGGCCAACCAGCTTTTCCAATTTGGTTCGGTGGCGCAGCCAAAGAAAAGCAGCTCCGACCTATCGGAGTTGCATTTTAAGCCGTGTCCTCTGAACCAACCAAATACTGCCTCTAGACATCTTCTGATGCGAGTCCCATCAAACACCTCATTCTTGTCATATGTGAACAAGAGCTGGGTGTCGTCAGCGTAAGACACGATCTGAGCGCCGAACGACTCCGCTACCTCTGCAAGGGGGGCCAAAAAGATGTTAAAGAGCAGGGGGCTAAGAATAGACCCCTGAGGGACCCCCTACTTCCAGAGGTGCCATAGCAGCGGAGTGTGGAGGCGCCCAGATCGTTTGCCGACGGCTGGCTAGAAATGATTTGAGCCAGTTCCACACCGTCCCCCGAAGACCGCATTCCCAGAGTCGTATTAGGAGGGTATCATGGGGAACGGTGTCGAACGCCGCCGACAAGTCCAACATGACCAACATGGCCTTTCCTCCAGCATCCAAAACCTCTCTGATGGCGGTAGTGACTTCAAGTAACGCGGTCTCTGTGCTATAATTAGCACGAAACCCGGATTGAGTGTTGTGCAACAGATGGTTCTCCTCGATGAAATCAGAGATTGATCTGTGCACATGTCTTTCCGCCACCTTCGCCAGAGCAGGGAGGAGAGAGATTGGCCTGTAGTTGGCATGAACGATGGGATCAAGGGCTGGTTTTTTTTAGAAGTGGAAGAATGAGGGCACTCTTCCAAGCCTGAGGGACTACGCCAGAAGACAGTGAGGAGTTAAGGATGGAATTGATGAGGCCGTTTAGCGCAGGGGCTATTTTGTTGAGACAAGAAACAGGGCAGGGATCAAGAGGTGAGCCCGACTTCAGTCCTGTCAGATGATCTAATGAGGAAGCAAGACTCAGCGGGGGAAATTCCCAGAGAGTGGGAGCTGAGACAGGTTGTGAGGAGGAAAGGGCACCAAGAGGAGCAGCCTTAGATTGTTTAGAGTAAACAGCAAGGGAAGCTTGGATGGATGTTATCTTGTCTACAAAGTAGTGCGCCAGTTCAATCAGCCAGGGTTCTGAGTGAGACTGAATGGGGGTGCCTAGGGACGGGGAAGTAAAGTCCTTGACAATTTTAAAGATTTCCTTACAGGAGTTTTCTGATTCATCAATACGACGTTCAAAATAAGATTTTTTTTCACTCCATAATAACTTGTGGTAGGATCTGGTCAGATTTTTAAGTTTTACTTTCTCGAGAGGATTGTAATCTTTCCTCCAGGCTCTTTCAGCTCTCTTGCAGTTTTGGCGAGCTTCTCTAAGCTGAGAGGTGAACCAAGGGACATATTCTCTGAACGGTGGGGGTAATAGTAGCTGGATGGGCATGGACCTCCCTCACTTCAGATACAATAACCCTTTTTGTAGAAAGAGTTGGGAACCTACTTGGAGAGGATCTTCTTGTTCGGTGGCCTGTCTACATGCCTCTGAGTAAGGTCCTCTCTTTGTGCAGAACGAACGTTCCTATATTGGTCCTATAAGTCGTTTCCTTTATTAGTCAATACAAGTGAAATCCAACTCTTATTTTCTATTTTCTTCTGTTTTCTGCTCTTTTAGTCCTTCCTTATGGTCTACTCTGGATCCTGGATTTGGGAGAAAGGGGCCATGTCTCTCCATTCAGCTCCTTCTTTCCATGTCTCACAAAGCAGGTTGTGCATATGGGGGTAATCGCTTCCTAAGACTATTTGTTCAGGTAATCTAGGATCAGCCCCACCTGTAAAGGAACAGGGGTTGTAGCAGGTTGATGCTGGATGGTTACCTCTGCCAGGGGGTATATCTTGCGGTCACCATTTATTTATATATATAGCGCAGGAATCGACCCCAAGGGGTATCTCCGCGCTTATGATCTTCCAAGATGCCAGATCAGAATCATAGTCATAGAGAGCCCTAGATCTTATAAAGCCGGAAAAAGATGAGTCTTCAGGGATTTCTTAAAGGCATGTATGTTAGTAGTTTGTCTTAAAAAAAGGGGCAAAGTGTTCCACAGAGTGGGGCCCTTATAGGACAGGGCACGACTCCCTTGTCTTGTCTTCTTAATCCGAGGGACCTGCAGCAATAATAAGTTGCCAGAACGCAATGAACGGGTCGGGATATACAGCCGAAATAATTCAGCCAGATATTTAGGGCCAAATCCATGAAGACATCTGTGAATTACACAACACACTTTAAACTCAATTCGCTGGCGGATAGGGGCCAATGGAGTTTATGCAAAAGAGGGCGCGAAGAGGACCTGGGAGGAGCGTCAAGGATTAATCTGGCCGCAGTATTCTGGACCACTTGCAGACGACTCAGTTGCTCCTCGTTGGCAGATAGGAGTAGTCCATTGCAGTAGTCCAATCTACTGACGACCAGTGTCTGAACCAGTGTTTTCCTGTAGCAGTCATCCAGGAACGGGAACACACGCCTCAGGAGCCCAATGGTCCTGAAACAGGTTCCCGCCACCAGACTCACATGTTCCTTTAGTAATAACGCCTGGTCAAGCCGCACCCCCAGATTTTTTACTATCTGCTTAGGGCAGGGAGCAGATCCTAAATCCAGGGGCCAACACTCAGGCGACCATGAACACACTGTATGTTGACAACTCCGGTTGTGGGAGTGTCTTGCTTTGCGTTTCAGATAATACAGAATCTCCCACACAGTGGCTCAAACAGGGCGAAGTAGGAGACATAAAACACAACAACAGCTAGAAAAGGGTTTTATTTTACGAAATGCAAGGACTCTCTTTTTAGAATAAGGCTTGGGATTTAGTTATATAATGCTCTCTAACAAAAAAGGCTTTCCAAGATGCCAAAATGAATTACAAATATATATATATTCACTGAAAAAACCATTGGTTATAGACCATATATAGTTAGGGATTAGCATTTACAAAACCATAATTTACTCGCACAAAACCATAGAAATTCGCATATATAGTTAGTTGCAATAACTATATATCGCGCACCCGCAATCCACTGCTGATGATGTCACATATTACATCATTCATGACATGGTCAGTGACATCACTAATGACATCACTGATGACAACATCCAGTGTCTGTATGTTTCTGTAAAGTTAAAATATGTCTTACACATTGAAGAATGAGTGGATGTTTAAGTGTCTGGATGAAGGATCTAGTAGGTGCATGACTGACTGTATGAGAGAGTGATTAAATGTGTCTCACCGAGTGCATGGGTTAGTGACTAAACTGTCTTAATTTGTGCATCATTATATCTGTTGTTCTGTAAACTGCTGCATGTGTTGATCAGTAGCTATATGAGTAACTATATGGGTTATTGATTGGTTGCCCAAGTATTTGTATGGGAGAGTGAGTGTGTGTGTGGGGGTGGCTGGGAGGTGTGTGACTCTGTGCATAGATGTGTGAGCAGTTGATTCACTACATGTATGGGTTCAAAAGTGCATGTGGAAACAGCTGTATGGGCGGTTGACTGTCTCCATGAGTGTATTGGTGAGTGATTGGATTTCTCAGTGCTACATGTCAAAGTAAGTACATATGTAAAACACAGTACATGTAAGAGTTGACATATATAAATAACTGTGCATAAGAGCCAGTGAATGTGTGAGTGGCTGTATGGATCATTGTGAACTTGTATCAGTGATTGTATAAGAGAGTAAATATGTGTTAGTATATGTTTGATTAAGTAAGGTGTGTATAACTGTATAGTTGAGGAAATGGAGGTGTGATTGATTCTTTGCATGACTGACTAGATGTGTGAGTAACTCCATGGATGAGTGACAGTCTGTGAGTGTCTGTTTACACTGATTGTATCTAAGGTTATATTAGAGTCTGAAGAGGTTCATCGTATTATCACATGAATTATATCATCAGTGATGTGATCAGTAATGTCAAATGAGATGTTATCAGTGATTTCATCAGTGATGTCATTTGAGATGTCATCAGTGATGTCATCAGTGATGTCATTTGAGATGTCATCAGTGATGTCATTTGAGATGTCATCAGTGATGTCATTTGAGATGTCATCAGTGATGTCACTGACCATGTCATGAATGATGTAATATGTGACATCATCAGCAGTGGATTGCGGGTGCGCGACATATAGTTATTGCAACTAACTATATATGCGAATTTCTATGGTTTTGTGCGAGTAAATTATGGTTTTGTAAATGCTAATCCCTAACTATATATGGTCTATAACCAATGGTTTTTTCAGTGAATTTACTTGGTTTTGTAAATGCTAATCCCTAACTATATATGGTCTATAACCTATGATTTTTTCAGTGAATTTCATTGGTTTTTTAAAAGCTAATATCTATAGCTGTAACATATATTCTTATTCTATTTCACAAATATATTTTATATATATTTGTATTATATTTTTTTAATTCAATTTATATTATAGTTTAAATAATTTTTTCTTGTTTCGCTGCCGGTCCGCGAACCGGTAAACGTTCCGTTAGTGCAAATACCGCGTTAGAAAGGCACATCGTGACGCGTCCCGTAAACGCAACATATCGCGTTACTACGTAATGCCCCTTATGACGTGCTGCGTTAGCGCACCCGGAAGCGTTCTGGAACGCGAACCAAGGCGCGAAACGTAAAGCCCCGCAATTGATCCGATACGCGGTGCGGAACGCGGAACGTAAGCATAACAGGTCATGTGACTAGTTCATAAAACTTTTCATTGGTTCATTTTACTTTTAGTTTCCTAATGATGGAACGCTTGATCATATGACGTAAAATAAACACTTTTCATTGGTTTAGAACATTTTCTTTTCTCAAATGATGAAAGTGCCACCTTTTTTCCTCACTCCGACTTTCATTTTTATGAGAGAAAGACCTGTTTTTGTTTGCTAAGACATGGCATTTGCATTAGCTGCAGCTGGTGGATCTCCACCACCTCCACCACCACCAAAGAAGAGAGGACCGACTAGCCAGGTCATCTTCGACCAGGAAGAAGAAGAAGAGGAAGACGAGGAACAGGAGCAAGGGACAAGTGGCTTTCTGAAAGAAATGCCAAGAACGTCCCATGTGAAAGTGAATTTTATCTGGCAATTTTTTTCTTTTCCTTCTCATGAAAAGAAAGTTAATGCCAGGTACGTTACCTGCCTCATCTGCAAAAAAAAACTCTTGAGGGACCGAAAAAAAATATAGCTATGGTAATCATACCATGCATCGGCACATGGAGAGTTGGCACCCTCTTAATTATTCTAAAGCACAACTTCGAGATTTGGTGGATAACCCCCGACCGGCTAAAATATCCACCAATGACTTAGCAATAAGTGAGTCAGAGGCAAGGGAAACGGTCCCAAATCTCCAAAAGAACTTTGGGCAGATGAGATTGACATGTGTAGCATGTGGAAAATTAATTTCATGCGGAGAGATGAGTATTACTTTAATAAATAGATCATTTGAAAATCATCAATGTCCAAAACGTCCAAGAAAGTAAATTTTTTTTTTGTTGCTCCTGTTGAGCCCTTTGAAGTGAATCATTTTTGTTTCCCCTTCCTCAAAAAAACACAAAAAAATATAAAACATCAAAAATAACAAAAAAAAGTTCTTTTCAGAACTACCTTCCCTTTTAAAAAAAATTGCTAGAATGTTTAGCACTCTAGCATCCTCTATTTCTTTTGATTCGCTTCCCGGTTAGCGTTCGGGTACGCGAACCGGGAGCGAACTAAAAAAAATATTTTTTTTAAAAAGACGAGTAAATAAACAGAGAGTAATGTGAAAAGAAAGACAAATAGAGGGAGTAACACACAGTTACTGTTGAAAGAGGGACTGATAAAAGAAGTGAAAAGAGTAGTATAAGTAAGTAAAAGAAAAAGAAATGAAGGAAGTAGCAAAGACAGGAAACTAAGGGTTAAAGAAAAGAAGCAGTGGAACTAATAAAAGTTAAATCTGATAGACATGTAATGTAAAGAGTACTAAACACTTACCTTATAATTGTCATTACCGTACTAAATTATCTTTTTTATACTTTTAATCTGTGTAAGAAAGAACAAAACAATTTAAATTAATACAAGGTGGTAAAAAAAGTGTGAGCATGAGACAAAAAGAATGTTAAATGTGGTATACTTGTAAAGCGCACAGCTGCCCCAGCAAAGAGGCGTCCCGGCACTGTATACCGCTGGGGAACCCATCCTGGCTTTCCCTGTGAGATGGTCCCTCCTGGGCATCCCCAAGGTGAAGCCAGGAATCCCCGGCGCTGATGGGGCCGTTAGTAGAGATTAAGCAAGCTATTGCCCAGAGTTGCTGAGTGGGACCCATGGTTGGAGTAGGCACCGAGGCGAGAATTATCGAGTCCGCTGACCATGGCCCAAGACCCTGCCACGTCAGGAATCGAACCCTGGTCCCGAGCCGACCTCTGCTTCCGGGTCTGCCGCCTCTAACCAGTGAGCCACACCAATCCATATACATATTAGAAATCACAATTCAAAGTAGAAAATTAATTAAACATATTTAATGGTTTATTTTTGCTGTTATCAGAAAATATCAAATTTCACTGAAAACAGTGAGTTGAAGGTATTCATCATATAACAGCGGGGAAAAAAAAAACACAATCAAAATGATTGTGTTTAAAAAACCCAAATAATATAAATAAGCAGAAATAGGAACTTCTCCAAAGTAACTTACTTTCTATGACGTCAAAGGATATCCTTTGAACAGCTTATACTCTGTTGTGCTGTTACTATTTTCTGCCCGCCACTTTCTGAAAGATAAACTCAATTGTTTTAAGAAAACTGAGACATACAAAGCAATTTGAAACAGCACACTAAGTTACAGCAACACCTAGAATCATTATAGTCCAATTACCTACCCTAAATTCTGACTTCAAAAATCAAGTCAAAAGGCAACATTGCTTCATACTCAATTAGTAATGTTTGCTGAAAGACTAGCCATTTTTAAATTTCAAATAAGCTGTGTAATACCCAGATGTTGTCAAAGGACCAGCATATTATATAATAGCTGCAGTTGCAAATGTTCTTCCTGAAATCGATGACTGTGTTGCCCAAAATGTTTTCATTAGACTTAACAACTTTTTTTTCATCCAGTTTATGTAGTTCAAATTGTAAAATGACATTTCACCCTTAGTTTCCATAAAAAATATGGACAGCATTGCAGACTTACATTTTCTCTACTCTTTATTTTGATCTGCTGCTTGACTTAGCTTATAAAAACAAACAGTTTTCGCTCTGTACTACAATTATCCACAAGGCCATATAGAGTAGGAGCCATTAGAACCTCTGTAAATTCCTCTAAACAAATCCCAAGCTTCCTTTCCTAAAATTTTGGTTGTAAGAACACCAGGTAAGAATTTTGAAGGTGGAAAGGCAATCTTTTTTTGAAAGTTAAAACAGAATCATTGCAGAATGACCAACCGTTTCCAGATTTCAAATAAGCTGTATAATGTCCTGAATTAGTTGAAGGACCGTTATGATATATAATTGCTGTAGTTATAAAAGTCCTTCCTGATATTGACAACTGCGAAGCCACAAAATTATTAATTAAAGTTGTCAATTTAGTTCCATCAGGCCTACATCGTTGGAACATTAAAATGACATACTGGCCATAACTTCGTAAAATTAACGTGGACAGCATTCCAGACTTACATTGGCTGCACTCCATGTTTTGATCGGCTGCCTTTTCTAGCTTATTGAAGGATACTGATTTACTGTCAGGCAAAGTTAAATATATAAATCTTTCTGAGTCTACACTAGTAGTACTTGATAGCCTACAGTTCTCGCAGTCATGCTGCCATTGATAAGAAAGGCCAAATAGATAATCTACATCTACACCCTCATCTTGCAATACATCAAGCATATACATTAAAAACTCCTGACAATCCTGCTGAATATTTTCAGAGAATTCTGTTTGACCTGAACATTCGTCTAACAGAAAACGAATTTCAGACACACTTTCTACTCTGGTTCTATCAGCACTACATTTCTCTAACACAGAATTTAACAAACAGCATAAACTTTGTTCCGAATTGATCACAATCTGTTCTTTTAAAGTCTCTAGTGAAAAGAGAACATTAACAACTACATTAGCATAGCAGTTGACACCAGAACTATTTTCAAATTTAAAACCAACAACATTTTCAACAGAATTCATTTTATTCCTGCTTACAATTTTGGGTTCATCGACTTTTGGTCTTTTTGCTACAACCTCCCTACTATTACTGATATTTCTTCGTTTCCGGCCTACCACACGTTTCTCAATCAAAGGATATTGAGGCAAATGTGGCGCATACTCTCTTCTTAACCTATTGTATTCCTTAACACAATCTAGATCCGCACAAATGTTTGTGACATCACAGTCAATCAAGTACAAACCCGATAAAGTTCTGACTCGTGACAATGCTACATAAGCCATACCCTCTTTGAATACAGAACTGCCAATATTCACTAAAGCAGTGTCTACACTTAAACCTTGCGATTTATGAATTGTCACCGCATATGCCAAGCAAACAGGAAACTGCTTACGGCGAACATATAAGTCTTTAACAAGCAAAAACCTAGCAGAGCAACGACCAATTAGCTGTACTTCCTCAATGCCATCAAATTTAATTTTTAAAAATTCAATTCCATCTCTACTTCTGTATTTCTCAAAATCAACAACATTACCCATTGATCCATTTACCAGACCTCTTTCAACATGTAAATTCCTTCTCAAAATGATTCGTCAATTTAAGCACACATTCAAAGTCTTTTCAAAACCAGCAGTTTTAGATATAGTCTTCTCTAATGAATCCAATTTAGATTTCAAATTCTCAGACAAAATAATTGTTGCTTCCATATGCTCTATTTTGTCAATAGCTTCCAGTTTCACAATCTCTTGTTTTTCTAAATTCAACATTTTGTTGTTGAAGATGGAACATTCTGCAAGAGTTGGCATCAAACATATGCCAGATTTCTTCACAGTAATTTTCTGAAAAATATCCTCTGGCAAAACGTCTTCTTCTGGATATAAATTTGACAGTAAGCGTGCATGTAAAGCTTCTTTACCACGCTCAGTCACTTTCCCGGTTCTAATATCTTGTAGAATATTCTTGTAATCTTCGTCCTTCGCCTGACGCATATTTTCACGCAGCTCAGCATATCTGAAGTTTAACCATATGTTAACGTTGCCAATGCTCCCTAAGCACTTCTTGGTATCTTCATGTGTAAGCAGTTTAAACACTGGTTGTCCTTTCACTGGTGTCAGCTGCAGAAGATCACCAAAAACAATGATGTGTTTGCCACCGAATAACACATCATACTCTGTTTTAAGAACTTCCTGCATTCTCAAATGCACAAAAGCAAGCATGACATTTGAAACCATGCTTACTTCGTCAATGATAAGAAGTTTTATCTTCTTCAGGACTCTAGATACTTCACAACAAGCATCTCCAGATAACTTGTCGTATTGTAATTTGTTATCATGCTCCACTGGCAGCATCAGTAACCGATGCAAAGTAATCCCTTTAATGTTATGAGCTGCCAGTCCAGTTGGAGCGGTCACAACACAAGACAGCGATGACTCAGTCCTTTTCTGCAGATAACATGAAATTGCTTTAATAAGGAAACTTTTTCCAGTTCCTGCTTCTCCACTCACGTACAGTCGGACAGGCTTCAACGACTTACATGAGCACTCTTCCTTCTCATGACTTAATCCATGCTCAATTTGGTTGGTAACTACGTCATATATTTTCCTCTGCTCAACGTTAAGTTGTCTTTCCAATTCTTCTAAGTTAACCGCATCCTTCTGAGCATGTGCCATGGCTCTTTCCACTTCAATCATGGCAGTGGCAGCTTCATTTTCAATAACTGGTTCTCCTAGTGGATCCTGACTCAATGAAACAGAACTCTGACTGTCCTGAGAACTGTCTCTAGCAATCTCGGCTGCAATTGTTGCTTCCTGCTCAATTTCTGCATTCAACAGTTGTAGATATTTTGGAAAAACAGGACATTCTATGGACTCCTTGGCTGCATTGAAAGAGTCTTCGTAACAGAGGAAATCCCCAAGCAGTTCCTCTTCTGCACGCCAAGGCTTGAAAAGTTGCAAAAGAGCTAAATAGAAAAACTCTTTTCTTTCGGGAGATTCGCAATCCAATTTTCGATGATTTATCAATTGACATTTTTTTTGCTTGACCAGACATCCCTCACTTCCAATTACAGCATACACTCCTTTATCAATATCTTCTTTGATGTTCCTCTTGAAATCGTAATTTTGAAGAACATCATACAGACAAGCATTCTCTAGGTGACCGCTTCTATTTGGATAATATGTATCCAACATGTTGCTCTTCAAAATATCTGTACTGTTTGGCTCCTTCTCCGCCAAATACTCAATTTCCCGTACAGGTTTCAGAACTCGATTACGCGTTGCAGCAAGACCAAGACTCGCCCAAATGATACTCCTAGATTTGGCATAGAGACTTGCTGAAGATAACCGGTCAGAACATTCGTAAGCTCCGATTTCTCGATGTGACAACATCTTCAGACTGAAACTGTACAACTTCTTACTGAGGCTCTTTTCATGGGAAATATCTTCCCATATATCCTTCAGTTCTGTCTTTTCTTTTTTGGTGATGTAAGACGTCACATACCGAGCCACAGCCATACAGTTGTCAGCCACAAACTGTATATCCATGTTAGCATTCCACATGGACAAAATCACTGGGTTGTAGTAGTTGATGTACTTGGACTCTTCGTTTCTTTTCAAATTGTATGTGTTTTTGGGTGATTTCCTCGTCACATTATGTCGCAGCGATGACATCAAATTGTTAACTCTTCCTTTTGATATCACCGACCGTGGAAATGCAAAACGACATTTGGTGTAGTACTTGTCCTTGTTTCTGAATTTACGACGACAGTACTTTCCACAACGATGGCTTTGAAACCGTAAAACTTGTTCTCTTACACTTTTGTCTTCGTATGTCTTTGGAACAGCACATGTAGCATACTGTTCTATGAAACTCATCACTAAGTCATCCGGATCTGTTCCAAATTTGGGTACATCTTTGATCCATAGCAGCATATGTATATGAGGAGCACCTCTTGCTTGATACTCCTTTCTCCAGAAGAAATCCAACACCTCTCCAAGAGGTCGATTTTTCTTGTTCGTGATGAAAGACATCATAGCTTCAAATCTATGATTAAAGTACCTGCATACATTCACTGGATCCAAAGAGCACAGTTCTCCGGGTGTCTTGAATTCAATATTTTCAATGTTTCCATTTACCTCTCGTAGAAATTCAAGTAAGTCTTCCCAGCCATACTCAGCACAGCTGAGAGTGAGGAACCATGTGGGAGTTCCTAAGTTCCTCAGCATACATTTTAAGTCATCATGACGGCGGTACCAATACTCATTAGTACCACGCTGACAAGCCATGAGATTAATCAGGTGAGAATCCAAAATATTGTCTTGCACATTGACTTTATCCATAAAGTCCCTTGCCGAGATATTTCGCAGTTGTACACCACTTTTCAAGATGTGGTTCACTGCATAAGACAATCCAGAGAGATCACTTTCAAACAGTAGATGAAATAAATAGGGAATGCATTGTCGAAACCTAGGATCTTCTGTATACAATCGTAAAGTCTGGTATTCTGAACCAGGAATTTGAACAGGTCGCTCATCATATCGTCCTCCTCGACCTGTGGGAAATAACTGTGGGAAACATCGAGCTTCCAAACTTTCCTCCCAAACACTAATGGGACTCCCTTTGGCTTGTTTCATTTGAAACAACTCAATAGCATTCCCAGTGACTTCCTTGGAATGCAAAGGATGAACACTATAATGTTCATATATTTCTTCCTTTTTAGAGGCTTCTACTTTCTCAATGTGTCCAGGACACAAATCGCTGTCCTCTTCTTCACTTACTTCCTCTTCTGCAACACATACATTCTTGTAGTACTTATTATTTTTTATCAAATACAATGTTGCCTTTTTGACTTTCCTAACATCCACTAAATCTTGCCAGATTTTCTTACTCTTTGTCGGAACACCATTAACTAGGATAACCAGAGGTTCCTCTTCCACTTTCTCTACTCCAATTGTATTAATGTTTTTCTTCAAATCCAAAGGCAAATAAACAACCCTTCCCTTTAATCCTCTCTGTAAATCTGATGGAGGCAACTTCCCTGTCTTTGGCTCCATTCGTACAATAGCCTGGAAGGGATGGACACTTTGAATCAAAATAGATTCATAAGTATTTAAATCCTTCAATTCAGAAGGAATGTCATCTAATTCCAGATTATTATAAACCGCTCTAGCAGGCATCTGGTTTTGGTTTAATTTGTTATAGCAATAAGTACACACACGTTGGTCCGCTCCCAAATCAAAACAATTTTCTACCATCAAGTATGTGGCAAAATCCTTCCATTCACTATTGTTTTCCATATCACTTTTTGCATATATATCCACTAACTTAGTCTGATTCTTATAATAAGTCCGTCGACAACACACACAAGTGAAATTAGGCCTCTCACTTGATTTCACCATAAACGTGGAAATTTCCTTGTGAAACTTATGTGTACTGAAAATCTGTACACTGTCTTCCACATTACCTTCTTCTAGTGGTTCAATATCAACATTGTTCTCTTTACCAGCAAAGTAACAGAACTCAATTTCTTGACAAATATTCTTCACATCTACTTCAGAACCATGCAAAAGAGCTCTGCTTAATTTTTTAGGCATAATTGCTGGACTCTTAGCATAATACAACATTCTAACTAATTTCCTCACTTTATTATGATGCACTGCTAGCATCCTGAAATGATGAAATACACTCTGGCATAATCTCCTAGAAAGATAAGCCAGTGAATGACCACGCAAACCTGTCACTTGTCTCACTCTGCAAGGATCTAATTCTTGCAACAACTTTATTTTTTGCTTTACACTTTTCTTATGAAATGTCCGTATAAAATCACAAAGCAAATTGATGGAATCCTGTCGCACACTGCAAATAGAACTACACTTCCAGGTGTACACAGGTCCCTTAGGACGTCTCCCTAAAACCTCATCACTTAGCGCCTCTTCTGCATCTGCAGACACAAGTATTTCTTTTTCAACCGGATGACCATCTTTTACTTCATATGCTCGACCACTGCTGTCAACCGCATGCACCAAAACATTGTCCTGAAAATAACTCTCCTCATTAAAAAATGCCTCACTATTTGAACTATGCATCCATTCTCCTAAGAAAACTTCACAAAAATTACTTCGATTAACTTCTCTCTTCCATCTACTATTAGATTTGAAAACATAGATTACCTTGTTTAGTTTCCTAATTCTATTAATTACCAAAATAAATAACTTTTGCTTAATTTCGAAAGCCTGATCAATAATTTTCTCTACATTTTTCTTTTTCTTATAAAATGACACTTTCTGTTGACCTTTTTTAAATTTTTTTAGCAAATTGACAATTACCCTGTTGCGGAACATTCGCTTACGAATGTCCCTGAATATATTTGCCCTTCTACTGCCATGCACAGAGTTATCTCCTGCTCTAGCACAAACTTTTTTGACGGGCCTTTCCTTTCCATTTAAATTGGCTTTCTTTTTCTGGACTAAAACTTGTTCTGTAGTTATACTTTTGTTTCTACAAATGTTTCTAAGGAATGATTTCGTTCTCTTACCCGGTGTTCTCTTCGTCCGTTGAGGTAATTCTAATGTAGAGGACTGCTGCAAAATGTTAGTCAACTGCTGTCTTTGACGTTTCGTAGCCTTTCGAATTCTATCCTTAGACGGCATTGTCTAATTTCCAAATAATCTGCAGTTGAATCTGTGGTGAAATATAATAAAAAATGTTATTAACCACTATTACCAAACAGTAAATCAATAACAGTAAGAATTTGATTCAACAATGCTATAAAAATGAATAAAATAAAAGAATTCACAAGGGTGCAGGGGGTATCACTTTGACACCCTCTGGCACCCTCAAAACAGGCACCGGTGCCATGTGGCAGGCATACCAGCCCTAAGGGCAGGTCTGCCTTTCACATGACATAGGTGTGCAAGCACACATGTGCATGCACACCGGAATCGGTATTTTACCATGAAGTTTGATTTCATGCTAAAATACCGATTCGTTAAGGCCTTTGGGACTCAGAAGAGTCCCCCCTACATAGCAAATTTACAGAATCGGTAAAATTACCGATTCGGTATTTTACCGAACCAATCATTTTTCCGATTCTGTAAATGTAGATTTACCTACATGTGGCCTTGGATTTAGGCCCCTACATACCGATTGGCCATTTACCGGTCGGAAACGGCCGAAACCGGTCGGTAAATGGCCTGAAACGACCACCTACATCGGGCCCTAAGTGTGCATGCATTTGATTTCAAAAAAAGTTTTTAAACCTTTTATGTAAAACAATAATACACCTACATTCATGGGGAACAGACTTCAAATGCCCTAATACACATGAAAACGTTTTTTTAAGGCACTTGCACCTTTTTTTCAATAACTTTTAACATGGCTATGTAACTCAAACAATCAAAATGAAAATTTGCCAGGCACACATGGGGGCGTATTTACAAGGGCCTTGCACTACGAGGAAAGTGACTTCAAATGACCAGACACACATAGGGACGTATTTACAAGGCCCTTGAACCCGGGGAAAGTGACTTGAAATTGCTAAGCACACATAGGAGGGTATTTACAATGCCCGTGCAACACTTATGCATCATTCTCTTTTAACATGGCTATGTAACTCAAACAAATAATCATTCCTATGGACTTTGAACCCCATAGGAATGATTAGGCATTACCGATTCGGTATTTACCGAATCGGTAATTAAAGAATTCACAAGGGTGCAGGGGGTATCACTTTGACACCCTCTGGCACCCTCAAAACAGGCACAGGTGCCATGTGGCAGGCATACCTGCCCTAAGGGCAGGTCTGCCTTTCACATGACGTAGGTGTGCATGCACACCGGAATCGGTATTTTACCATGAAGTTTGATTTCATGCTAAAATACCGATTCGTTAAGGCCTTTGGGACTCAGAAGAGTCCCCCCTACATAGCAAATTTACAGAATCGGTAAAATTACCGATTCGGTATTTTACCGAACCAATAATTTTTCCGATTCTGTAAATGTACATTTACCTACATGTGGCCTTGGATTTAGGCCCCTACATACCGATTGGCCATTTACCGGTCGGAAACGGCCGAAATCGGCCGTAACCGGTCGGTAAATGGCCTGAAACGACCACCTACATCGGGCCCTAAGAGTGCATGCATTTGATTTCAAAAAAAGTTTTTAAACCTTTGTAAAACAATAATACACCTACATTCATGGGGAACAGACTTAAAATGCCCTAATACAAATGAAAACGTTTTTTAAAGGAACTTGCACCTTTTTTTCAATAACTTTTAACATGGCTATGTAACTCAAACAATCAAAATGAAAATTTGCCAGGCACACATGGGGGCGTATTTACAAGGGCCTTGCACTACGAGGAAAGTGACTTCAAATGACCAGACACACAAGGGGACGTATTTACAAGGCCCTTGATCCCGGGGGAAGTGACTTGAAATTGATAACCACACATAGGAGAGTATCTACAATGCCCATGCAACACTTATGCATCATTTTTTACATATACACCGTAACATTAACAACACAAATGCATCATATATCTGTTCCGCAAAAGCGACGCATTGCAGGAGTCACATCATTTTACCATCAAAAACAATTTCACCGATTCTGTAAATGTAGATTTACCTACATGTGGCCTTGGATTTAGGCCCCTACATACCGATTCGCCATTTACCGGTCGGAAACGACCGAAATCGTCCGTAACCGGTCGGTAAATGGCCTGAAACGACCACCTACATCGAGCCCTAAGTGTGCATGCATTTGATTTCAAACAAAGTTTTAAAACCTTTTATGTAAAACAATAATACACCTACATTCATGGGGAACAGACTTAAAATGCCCTAATACACATGAAAAGGTTTTTTTAAGGAACTTGCACCTTTTTTTCAATAACTTTTAACATGGCTATGTAACTCAAACAATCAAAATGAAAATTTTCCAGGCACACATGGGGGCGTATTTACAAGGGCCTTGCACTACGAGGAAAGTGACTTCAAATGACCAGACACACATAGGGACGTATTTACAAGGCCCTTGAACCCGGGGAAAGTGACTTGAAATTGCTAAGCACACATAGGAGGGTATTTACAATGCCCGTGCAACACTTATGCATCATTTTCTTTTAACATGGCTATGTAACTCAAACAATTAATCATTCCTATGGGCTTTGAAGCCCATAGGAATGATTAGGCATTACCGATTCGGTATTTACCGAATCGGTAATTAAAGAATTCACAAGGGTGCAGGGGGTATCACTTTGACACCCTCTGGCACCCTCAAAACAGGCACAGGTGCCATGTGGCAGGCAAACCAGCCCTAAGGGCAGGTCTGCCTTTCACATGACATAGGTGTGCATGCACACATGTGCATGCACACCGGAATCGGTATTTTACCATGAAGTTTGATTTCATGCTAAAATACCGATTTGTTAAGGCCTTTGAGACTCAGAAGAGTCCCCCCTACATAGCAAATTTACAGAATCGGTAAAATTACCGATTCGGTATTTTACCGAACCAATAATTTTTCCGATTCTGTAAATGTACATTTACCTACATGTGGCCTTGGATTTAGGCCCCTACATACCGATTGGCCATTTACCAGTCGGAAACGGCCGAAATCGGCCGTAACCGGTCGGTAAATGGCCTGAAACGACCACCTACATCGGGCCCTAAGTGTGCATGCATTTGATTTCAAAAAAAGTTTTTAAACCTTTTATGCAAAACAATAATACACCTACATTCATGGGGAACAGACTTAAAATGCCCTAATACACATGAAAACGTTTTTTTAAGGAACTTGCACCTTTTTTTCAATAACTTTTAACATGGCTATGTAACTCAAACAATCAAAATGAAAATTTGCCAGGCACACATGGGGGCGTATTTACAAGGGCCTTGCACTACGAGGAAAGTGACTTCAAATGACCAGACACACATAGGGACGTATTTACAAGGCCCTTGAACCCGGGGAAAGTGACTTGAAATTGCTAAGCACACATAGGAGGGTATTTACAATGCCCGTGCAACACTTATGCATCATTCTCTTTTAACATGGCTATGTAACTCAAACAAATAATCATTCCTATGGACTTTGAAGCCCATAGGAATGATTAGGCATTACAGATTCGGTATTTACCGAATCGGTAATTAAAGAATTCACAAGGGTGCAGGGGGTATCACTTTGACACCCTCTGGCACCCTCAAAACAGGCACAGGTGCCATGTGGCAGGCATACCTGCCCTAAGGGCAGGTCTGCCTTTCACATGACGTAGGTGTGCATGCACACCGGAATCGGTATTTTACCATGAAGTTTGATTTCATGCTAAAATACCGATTCGTTAAGGCCTTTGGGACTCAGAAGAGTCCCCCCTACATAGCAAATTTACAGAATCGGTAAAATTACCGATTCGGTATTTTACCGAACCAATAATTTTTCCGATTCTGTAAATGTACATTTACCTACATGTGGCCTTGGATTTAGGCCCCTACATACCGATTGGCCATTTACCGGTCGGAAACGGCCGAAATCGGCCGTAACCGGTCGGTAAATGGCCTGAAACGACCACCTACATCGGGCCCTAAGAGTGCATGCATTTGATTTCAAAAAAAGTTTTTAAACCTTTGTAAAACAATAATACACCTACATTCATGGGGAACAGACTTAAAATGCCCTAATACAAATGAAAACGTTTTTTAAAGGAACTTGCACCTTTTTTTCAATAACTTTTAACATGGCTATGTAACTCAAACAATCAAAATGAAAATTTGCCAGGCACACATGGGGGCGTATTTACAAGGGCCTTGCACTACGAGGAAAGTGACTTCAAATGACCAGACACACATGGGGACGTATTTACAAGGCCCTTGATCCCGGGGGAAGTGACTTGAAATTGATAACCACACATAGGAGAGTATCTACAATGCCCATGCAACACTTATGCATCATTTTTTACATATACACCGTAACATTAACAACACAAATGCATCATATATCTGTTCCGCAAAAGCGACGCATTGCAGGAGTCACATCATTTTACCATCAAAAATAATTTCACCGATTCTGTAAATGTAGATTTACCTACATGTGGCCTTGGATTTAGGCCCCTACATACCGATTCGCCATTTACCGGTCGGAAACGACCGAAATCGTCCGTAACCGGTCGGTAAATGGCCTGAAACGACCACCTACATCGAGCCCTAAGTGTGCATGCATTTGATTTCAAACAAAGTTTTAAAACCTTTTATGTAAAACAATAATACACCTACATTCATGGGGAACAGACTTAAAATGCCCTAATACACATGAAAACGTTTTTTTAAGGAACTTGCACCTTTTTTTCAATAACTTTTAACATGGCTATGTAACTCAAACAATCAAAATGAAAATTTTCCAGGCACACATGGGGGCGTATTTACAAGGGCCTTGCACTACGAGGAAAGTGACTTCAAATGACCAGACACACATAGGGACGTATTTACAAGGCCCTTGAACCCGGGGAAAGTGACTTGAAATTGCTAAGCACACATAGGAGGGTATTTACAATGCCCGTGCAACACTTATGCATCATTTTCTTTTAACATGGCTATGTAACTCAAACAATTAATCATTCCTATGGGCTTTGAAGCCCATAGGAATGATTAGGCATTACCGATTCGGTATTTACCGAATCGGTAATTAAAGAATTCACAAGGGTGCAGGGGGTATCACTTTGACACCCTCTGGCACCCTCAAAACAGGCACAGGTGCCATGTGGCAGGCAAACCAGCCCTAAGGGCAGGTCTGCCTTTCACATGACATAGGTGTGCATGCACACATGTGCATGCACACCGGAATCGGTATTTTACCATGAAGTTTGATTTCATGCTAAAATACCGATTTGTTAAGGCCTTTGAGACTCAGAAGAGTCCCCACTACATAGCAAATTTACAGAATCGGTAAAATTACCGATTCGGTATTTTACCGAACCAATAATTTTTCCGATTCTGTAAATGTACATTTACCTACATGTGGCCTTGGATTTAGGCCCCTACATACCGATTGGCCATTTACCGGTCGGAAACGGCCGAAATCGGCCGTAACCGGTCGGTAAATGGCCTGAAACGACCACCTACATCGGGCCCTAAGAATGCATGCATTTAATTTCAAAAAAAGTTTTTAAACCTTTTATGTAAAACAATAATACACCTACATTCATGGGGAACAGACTTAAAATGCCCTAATACAAATGAAAACGTTTTTTAAAGGAACTTGCACCTTTTTTACAATAACTTTTAACATGCACAGCTCCTATATACATACACACCTTGTCAGTACTAATACTTTACATTATCTACAATTACAATTGGTAAAAGAATCCAAAATCCCCTTTGAAAGCAGAATGCAAACACTTGACGCAAAACATCATTTTAAATACACAGCTGACTTTCTTATTTACACAAAAAAGCATACTACTCTTTATCTAAAATATATAAACGATAACTCACCTTTACAAATTATTTTTGAAATTCAAAACAGACTCAGAAACACACCAATTATTCTTTAGCAGAATTAAAGGTATGCACTCCAGAGGCTGGAACTAACAAAGGCACCGAAACGCTGATATTCATCACACACATCTCTCATGTCAGCCAATAAAAACTCTTCCCTCACTTTTTTCAAATCAACACCCTTCCCTCCTCTGCCCTTTCTACCTCTTTTCCATAGCAACTACCGCCTGCCAGACCTGTCATGGTCACAAGTTCACACAACAATGTTTCAAATGAACTCTGAACTCTCAGTACACCTGCTAATCCACTGCAATCTTTCATAACAACATTTTTAAATAACCATTCAAAATACATCTTTCAAAGAACACATCCATGCACCCTAACTTTCCGTTTTCAGCAATGGAAATACACCAATCACTGCTAATGAATCATTTGCACTTTAACTCCACAGTTTTTTACATTACAAACATCACTATTTCAACTGCCATTTCATTCCCACACTTCATCTGACTGCAGCAAAAACTCCTCTAGCTATGTTTTCAGTCTGGATTGTTGGACATAGCTACATCCACTGGGCTCACAGGTATGCTGATAACAGAAATTTACACAACCTCAATTTACAAAATGTGGAAATCAAATGGATTGGTCGAAGAGGATTGAAATGTCACCAATTGATACCATTGGCGAAAACCTTTTTACATTTGCCAACCCCTGACCTCATAATAGTGCACTGTGGAGGAAACGATTTGGGCACTTTGACTGGGGTAGGTCTGGAAATGCTTTTAAAGGACACCTTTGAGCAATTGTTGACACTTTTTCCTCAAACTGCCTTGGTATATTCCAATATATGCCAAAGACAAAAATGGAGGTGGTCCAATCAATTTTGTCCACAAATTGAGAAATCGAGGAAGCATGTAAATAAGTCTGTTTCAGCTTACATGAGGGACCATGGAATGGGCTGCATCTACAACAATAACTTGCGTTACTACATGCAAGATATCTACAGAGGAGATGGCGTGCATTTCTCAGATGAGGGGAACAGAGTTTTCATACTAAATTTAAGAATGTGTATTGGTTCCTACTTATAAGTTTCTAGAACTTACACAGAACCCAAAAGCTCTTTTCAGAGCTACCTTAACTTAGTTAACTCTTTTGAAATTTCGAATATACCCTTTTTCTCTTATTTTCACTTAAATTCGCTTCCCGGTACGCTACCCAGTTCGCGTACCGGCAGCTAACCACGCGAAAAAATCATTTTTTTTTTCTCGACATATATGAGCCTCCTCAGCTACCCTCAGAAAACTTAGGGAGACAGGATACGTCTAAAGTATCCCAATCTACCCATTCTGAACATTATTTACCCTCCATCTTATATCTCAATTCTACCGAAACACAAAATGGAGGACTCCCGTAACGCTGCAAGTTCGCGTACCGGGAAACGCACTGACAAGCACTCGCTCAAAAAAGGTGGGAAAGTAATTTACAGAAAAACCACTGGAGACACTTTCACTAATTAAACAGTAGCTCATACGACATACCAATCCCTACCATTTTCACAAATTTCGTTGGAATACCATTTAGCCATTTAGCATGTAGAACTCTCTAAAATCCCTGAGGTAAATTACTTCACAAAACATATCGGAAGTGTTGGAAATGACAACCAATTAAAATATTACTTTCAATTTCTACTATTATATCATGACATTTGATTGGTTATGTACCTGAATATATATAAACAAAGAGAGAGAAACACAGCCATTTTGACTACTACTTCATGAAGTGCAGAACAACTAAAAATCAACTGATAACTTCAAGTTATATTTAAAAGGTAAGATATTATTTATTACTGAAGTATGTTCTGTACTGAAAGCTAATTAGAAAAACATTTTCAGACAGTTATATTCTATCACTCTGTAATACTTATAGAATAAAATAGACTTCTCTGTTTTAGTTATGGCAGGGCCAGTCCAAGGATTTGCGAGGCCCTGGGCTAAAAGGGAACGTGCGCGAGGCCCCCTCCAAATTACATAAGTGGCCACTTGCAAGGAGAACATTCACAGACACTGTGGGGGCCCCATTGTCCAGCATTTTGACGCCCCCACAGTTTTAACTTTTAATCCACACGCATTTCTCACACCTTCATAGGTGTGAGAATTGATTGTGGTCTAAAAGTTAAAACTGAGGGTGTGCCAAAATGCTGGACAATGGGCCCCCCACAGTGTCTGTGAATGGTCTTCTTGCAATTGAGGGAGCGTCTCCTTCTCCCTCCCCTATACCTCCTGACACCATCCATGAGAGGCCCAAGGAGGGGGCCCCCTGCAATAGACCTTAATTGCAGGTGACACCTTTCTTTGTGATAGATCTGCAGGAAAACAAAAGGACACATCACCAGCGCATGGCACCATGCTGGTGGGCTAAGTGCGAGGTCCTGAACGGCAGCCCACGCTGCCCATGCCTAGCGCCGGCCCTGAATTAAGGATAGAGTTAGACTTCTCTAGTATAATTCAGAATTGACTAAGAGTTTATTTGATAATTTTCTTCATATTTCTACTTCCAATTTGATACCATACACTGCCCAAAGAAAAAAACACAGTTTAAATAACCAAACTGCCTGTCTGTACTGAAACCCAACAGTGCCCTATCTGTACTGATATATTTTTTCAAAATTCATTTTTCAGAATTCAAAATGGTAGGACAAGAAAACAACTTGAAAACTGAAACAGAAAAACAAAAGGAGACGGAAGTTGACCAGGATTTCTACGACGATACAATAAACAATGAACTTGTGCAATGTGTAGATGTAGATTTTCTACTGAAAAATGAAGAAAAAAATGATCATGATTTTTTAGATTCTTTTAAATTTTGAAAAACAATCTGAAAAATAAATGTATATTTCCTAATTCAAAAATTGTTTGGCACATTATTTATTTTTATATGTATATTGAAAACTAGTAGCAAATTGATTATAACGTGAAGTCAGACTTTAAATATACTGTGCAACTTTTTGGTGTTACATACTAACTTTGTTCATAGTTACTTCCTTTCTCCCACTATATAATCCCCAATGTGTATTTAACATCTCTTTATCATCTCCTGCCTCCATGTTGTTTCGGCTTTCCAGACAGACTATGGTATGAATTCCATATACCACAATAACTTCTTTAACAACAAGCAAGATATCTACAAAGGAGACGGCGTTTATTAATTTATAGACTCTACATTGGTACCTACATGTACCTACGTAAATAAAAAAAAACAAAAAAAAACAACAAAACGAACAATTGATAAACATACAATAAGTTAAAAGTCAATCATTCTTGTTTCCTTATAACACGCTCCCCAGACCGCTTTCGGGTACGCGTACCGGGCGCACCCCACGAAAAAAACATTTTTTTTTTTTTTTGTTTTTGCACGGCGGGGCCCTTTTAAAGCCTCCACATCAAACCTAGGGGGTCAAGGAGGATCTACTATGCCCCCTTATGGGCATTTGCCCCTTCGTTCTGGCCTCCTCTTGTCTCTCGATCCTACCGAGAGACAAGATGGCGGCCGCTACGGACTGTTTAGAATGTTGACCGGAGAGCCAATCAGCTTCGCTTCGCAAAGCTCCGTTACGCGAAAAGTACGCGAACTGGTGCGCTATCCGGTACGCTGTCACAGATATATCTGTTTTTTTAAACGTTAATTTCTCAAAATTCACTGGAGCACATATATTGAGACCCAGCAAAGGCACATCGGGCTAACAGTCCCTACAATTTTGCCAAGTTTCGTGCAAATCCATTCAGCCGTTCGAGCTAAGAGTGAGGCCAAACGCCCTATGGACAAATGAATGGGAAAAACGCGTTTTGGGACCCCCCTTTTTTCTCGGCCCCCCCTTAACGGAACCCCCCCAAATTTTCAGGGGCTGCTCAGAAACAAAATGTGCCATTTTCCTGAAAATTTCAGCCGATTCCGTCCACAAACGCCAAAGTTATTAGACATAGAATTTTCAAAAGTTCCATAAAGAAAAAATCCTAACTATATATACCTACTGGCGACCGATATATATATATATATATATATATATATATATCCTTACAAAATGCCTCTGTGACTTGAAAAAGCACTCCACAAGCAGGTAAGTGTCAGTTCACTTTATTGCAGATTAGGAAGACGACTTTTCACTCGTAATTGTCCTTTTGCCTGCCTACGCGTTTCGGAAGCACAGTTCCTTCTTCTTGGGCTTGGCGAGTGAAAGGCGGATCAGGCAGTTCTTTACAATGTCCCGTGATTCATAGCGCTTTGTAGCGGATGAATCCTCTTCAAACTGTAGTAGCACAGAGTATTGTGGGCACTGTAGTTTAGTCCTGCCGCATTCATTACCCATCGCGGGTTCCGCAGTCCACTGTGTTAGTAACAAGGTTCAGAGGTTCTGTACGAGTCCTCTGATGCAGGCGCTTCAGTGCGCCCCGAATGGAAAATCGCTTCCTTTAGTGATGAGCCCCTGTCGTGCTGTCTGAAGCAGGACGTTGCCTGCCTTCACGGCCCCATGTTGTCGGCTCCTGCCGTCTATGGGTGGTGCTTCTTCCACGGCCAGAAGCCGCCGTGTAACATCTCCTTACAAAATGCCTCTGTGACTTGAAAAAGCACTCCACAAGCAGGTAAGTGTCAGTTCACTTTATTGCAGATTAGGAAGACGACTTTTCACTCGTAATTGTCCTTTTGCCTGCCTACGCGTTTCGGAAGCACAGTTCCTTCTTCTTGGGCTTGGCGAGTGAAAGGCGGATCAGGCAGTTCTTTACAATGTCCCGTGATTCATAGCGCTTTGTAGCGGATGAATCCTCTTCAAACTGTAGTAGCACAGAGTATTGTGGGCACTGTAGTTTAGTCCTGCCGCATTCATTACCCATCGCGGGTTCCGCAGTCCACTGTGTTAGTAACAAGGTTCAGAGGTTCTGTACGAGTCCTCTGATGCAGGCGCTTCAGTGCGCCCCGAATGGAAAATCGCTTCCTTTAGTGATGAGCCCCTGTCGTGCTGTCTGAAGCAGGACGTTGCCTGCCTTCACGGCCCCATGTTGTCGGCTCCTGCCGTCTATGGGTGGTGCTTCTTCCACGGCCAGAAGCCGCCGTGTAACATCTCCTTACAAAATGCCTCTGTGACTTGAAAAAGCACTCCACAAGCAGGTAAGTGTCAGTTCACTTTATTGCAGATTAGGAAGACGACTTTTCACTCGTAATTGTCCTTTTGCCTGCCTACGCGTTTCGGAAGCACAGTTCCTTCTTCTTGGGCTTGGCGAGTGAAAGGCGGATCAGGCAGTTCTTTACAATGTCCCGTGATTCATAGCGCTTTGTAGCGGATGAATCCTCTTCAAACTGTAGTAGCACAGAGTATTGTGGGCACTGTAGTTTAGTCCTGCCGCATTCATTACCCATCGCGGGTTCCGCAGTCCACTGTGTTAGTAACAAGGTTCAGAGGTTCTGTACGAGTCCTCTGATGCAGGCGCTTCAGTGCGCCCCGAATGGAAAATCGCTTCCTTTAGTGATGAGCCCCTGTCGTGCTGTCTGAAGCAGGACGTTGCCTGCCTTCACGGCCCCATGTTGTCGGCTCCTGCCGTCTATGGGTGGTGCTTCTTCCACGGCCAGAAGCCGCCGTGTAACATCTCCTTACAAAATGCCTCTGTGACTTGAAAAAGCACTCCACAAGCAGGTAAGTGTCAGTTCACTTTATTGCAGATTAGGAAGACGACTTTTCACTCGTAATTGTCCTTTTGCCTGCCTACGCGTTTCGGAAGCACAGTTCCTTCTTCTTGGGCTTGGCGAGTGAAAGGCGGATCAGGCAGTTCTTTACAATGTCCCGTGATTCATAGCGCTTTGTAGCGGATGAATCCTCTTCAAACTGTAGTAGCACAGAGTATTGTGGGCACTGTAGTTTAGTCCTGCCGCATTCATTACCCATCGCGGGTTCCGCAGTCCACTGTGTTAGTAACAAGGTTCAGAGGTTCTGTACGAGTCCTCTGATGCAGGCGCTTCAGTGCGCCCCGAATGTAAAATCGCTTCCTTTAGTGATGAGCCCCTGTCGTGCTGTCTGAAGCAGGACGTTGCCTGCCTTCACGGCCCCATGTTGTCGGTGAGGACTCGTACAGAACCTCTGAACCTTGTTACTAACACAGTGGACTGCGGAACCCGCGATGGGTAATGAATGCGGCAGGACTAAACTACAGTGCCCACAATACTCTGTGCTACTACAGTTTGAAGAGGATTCATCCGCTACAAAGCGCTATGAATCACGGGACATTGTAAAGAACTGCCTGATCCGCCTTTCACTCGCCAAGCCCAAGAAGAAGGAACTGTGCTTCCGAAACGCGTAGGCAGGCAAAAGGACAATTACGAGTGAAAAGTCGTCTTCCTAATCTGCAATAAAGTGAACTGACACTTACCTGCTTGTGGAGTGCTTTTTCAAGTCACAGAGGCATTTTGTAAGGATATATATATATATATATATATATATATATATTAGAGAACTCTGGGTAGTTCTCAAGTTTAGGTGGAAAACAGCTCCTATATAGAGCACTCTCAACACCAGCGACACTCTAAATCTGCTCACCCTGCATTTCTATAAGACTTTAAGCATAGGATTAGCACAGTGCCATCCACGCTGAGATAGAAAAGGACAAAGTCTTTTGCCATTTCTACAGTAAAAGCAACCCCTGACACAGTGTTTTGCTCTAAAGACTTTGATAGAAAAACAGAGATTTGAGGTGAGCAGATTTAGAGTGTCGCTGGTGTTGAGAGTGCTCTACATAGGAGCTGCTTTCCACCTAAACTTGAGAACTACCCGGAGTTCTCCACTTCTTTTTGCTTAATTGATTCATCACTCTATGCCTGAAAGTGTATTTTTTATACTTATACTGGGTGCTCCCTTGTTTCTGGACAAAGCTATACCTCTCTGAAGAACTCTAATTAGAGCGAAACACTGTCAGGGGTTGGTTTTACTCATTTCAGGTTGGATTGGTTGGTATTTTACCAATTCAAAGCTGTAATACTATGCCTGGAGTGGTAAATGGCTTTTGTCATTTTACAGCTCGGCAAGGACAGCACTGTGCTAGTCCTATGCTTAAAGACTTTGCAGTAAAAATTGTAAAAGACTTTGTCCTTTTCTATCTCTGCACGGGTGTCACTGTGCTAATCCTATGCTTAAAGACTGATAGAAAAGCAGACATTTGAGGTGAGCAGAATTAGAGTGTCACTGGTGTTGTGAGTGCTCTATACAGGAGCTGCTTTCCACCTAAAATTGAGAACTACCCACAGTTCTCTACTTCTTTTTTGCATAATTTACTCATCACTCTATGCCTGAAAGGGTTATTTATATATATATATATATATATATATATATATTCACTGAAAAAACCATAGGTTATAGACCATATATAGTTAGGAATTCGCATTTACAAAACCTTATTTTACTCACACAAAACCATTGAAATTCCATATATAGTTAGTTGCACTAACTATATATCGCGCACCCGCAATCCACTGCTGATGATGTCACATATTACATCATTCATGACATGGTCAGTGACATCACTGATGACATCACTGATGACATCTCAAATGACATCACTGATGACATCTCAAATGACATCACTGATGACATCACTGATGACATCTCATTTGACATTACTGATCACATCACTGATGATATCATTCATGTGATAATACGATGAACCTCTTCAGACTCTAATATAACCTTAGATACAATCAGTGTAAACAGACACTCACAGACACTCATCCATGGAGTTACTCCCACACCTAGTCAGTCAATCAAAGAATCAATCACACCTCCATTTCCTCAACTATACAGTTATACAAACTTTACTTATTCAAACATATACTAACACATATTAACTCTCTTATACAATCCCTGATACAAGTTCACAATGATCCATACAGCCACTCACACATTCACTGGCTCTTATGCACAGTTATTTATATATGTCAACTCTCACATGTACTGTGTTTTACATATGTACTTACTTTGACATGTAGCACTGAGTTATCCATTCACTCACTAATACACTCATGCACACAGTCAACCGCCCATACAGCTGTTTCCACATGCACTTTTGAAACCATACATCTAGTGAATCAACTGCTCACACATCTATGCACAGAGTCATACACCTCCCAGCCACCCACACACACACTCAGTATCCCATACAAATACTTGGGCAACCAATCAATAACCCATATAGTTACTCATATAGCTACTTATCAACACATGCAACAGTTTACAGAACAACAGACATAATGATGCACAAATTAAGACAGTTTAGTCACTAACCCATGCACTCAGTGAGACACATTTAATCACTCACTCATACAGTCAGTCATGCACCTACTAAATCCTTCATCCAGACACTTATACATCCACTCATTCTTCAATATGTAAGACATATTTTAACTTTACAGAAACATACAGTCACTGGATGTTGTCATCAGTGATGTCATCAGTGATGTCATTTGAGATGTCATCAGTGATGTCATCAGTGATGTCACTGACCATGTCATGAATGATGTAATATGTGACATCATCAGCAGTGGATTGCGGGTGCGCGATATATAGTTAGTGCAACTAACTATATATGGAATTTCAATGGTTTTGTGTGAGTAAAATAAGGTTTTGTAAATGCGAATTCCTAACTATATATGGTCTATAACCTATGGTTTTTTCAGTGAATTTTCAAGGTTTTGTAAATGCTAATTCCTAACTATATATGGTCTATAACCTACGGTTTTTTCAGTGAATTTTCAAGGTTTTGTAAATGCTAATTCCTAACTATATATGGTCTATAGCCTATGGTTTTTTCAGTGAATATATATATATACATACATATATAAACATATATCATCTGTATATCTACATATAAATACAAACATAAATGCATGCATACATATACTTATATGCATTTTAGGGTTGTTAGGGCGTTTTTGTGTGTATTATGTTGCTTTTTTAGGGCTTTTGGGTCAATTAAGTAGGGTTCCCGGAGTCTAGGGCTGAGGGGCCGGTTCAGTTTCGTGCGTATTGGTGTTGGCAAGGTTTTGAGGGATTTTGGCGGTTTTTGGTCGAGATTTGGCCGTTTTATGGCTTTTTTTTGTGTTTGCGGGGGGTGCGTATTCGGGTTGAAATTCGTCCCCGTTCCAGTGGATGAATTGGGCTGATTTTTGGTGAGATGTTAGGGAATCGCTGGAACTAGTGTCCAGCCAAGTTTGAAGCGGATCGGAGCAGTGGAAGTGCTTTAAAGAGCAATTTTTGTGCGGAGTAGCGAATTGTCATGTTATTCAATGGGAGTTTTTGGTGCGCATGGAGAAGGTGAATTTGGGGTGTTCCAGTTGCGCTAGAGGGACCGGGCTTGGGTGAGCTGTAGGGAGAGTGGATCGGCAGGTGTGCCGAATTTTTGGGATTTGTTGGCCGAAGGGAAGGGTGTGCTTGGGCAAAGTCG
The DNA here is from genome assembly GCF_964263255.1 of Lissotriton vulgaris. Taxonomy (NCBI): domain Eukaryota; kingdom Metazoa; phylum Chordata; class Amphibia; order Caudata; family Salamandridae; genus Lissotriton; species Lissotriton vulgaris. The sequence goes on along the minus strand of NC_141700.1, from coordinate 475,176,099 downwards.
ATTTGGTGAAAACGGTGCGTTATTTACATGAAAGTTGAAAAAACACTAATAAAAGCAAAGCTAAAAAGCCACCTCATTACAAACAGAATGGCTTTAACTTAAATGAGGGCGAGATCTATTGCATTTTCAATGCTTGTTTACTTTGGTTCCATCAAGAAGGCATTCAGATGTGTCACACATTTGCCATAAATTCTGAATGTTAGCACTCTAGTTGCACATTAGATCACTGTAGTAAAGCTACTGCTCACCAGGGACGTCTGCTGCTGGTATTCAAAGTGCATGTTTCAGTCTGCATGTCAGAATTTTTTTAATGAAATAGAAGAGGATTTGAGAAGTCACTCAAAATGATCCCTAATTTTTCTTTCTGAAGCACTAATCATACTTTCTATGGCAAAATTAACCCCCTCATGTTGTTCCTTTTTAAATTGAGTGTTTTCAGACTTACCACTTCATTCCAATCAAGATGGCTTCTGGTGTGCCATACTTTTGTCATAAGTAAGACTGTTAGCGCTCTAGTTGTTCTTTAGAACACTCTAGGACATTCTGTCATTGGGCTATACTTGGGGTACATCTGGGTGATATTTGGGCTACATTTAGGCTCTTTTGTCTCTGGTGGCCATCTTGCGAGACTATGTCAGAATTTTTTAATGAAATTGAAGAGGGTTTGAGAAGTCACTCAAAATGTGCCCTAATTTTTCTTTCTGCAGCACTAATCATAATTCATATGGCAAAATATACCCCCTCATTTTGTTCCTTTTTAAATTAAATGTTTTAAGAGTTACCACTTTATTCCAATCAAGATGGCTTCAGGTGTGCCATACCTTTGTAATAAGTAGGACTGTTAGCGCTCTAGTTGTTCTTTAGAACACTCTGGGACATTCTGTCATTGGGCTATACTTGGGCTACATCTGGGTGATATTTGGGCTACATTTGGGCTCTTTTGTCTCTGGTGGCCATTTTGGGAGACTGCATGTCAGAATTTTTTAATGAAATAGAAGAGGATTTGAAAAGTCACTCAAAATGTGCCCTAATTTTTCTTTCTACAGCACTAATAATACCTTCTATTGCATAATATACCCCCTCATTTTGTTCCTTTTTAAATTAAATGTCTTAAGAGTTACCACTTTATTCCCATCACGATGGCTCCAGGTATGCTATACCTTTGTAATAAGTAGGACTGTTAGCGCTCTAGTTGTTCTTTAGAACACTCTGGGACATTCTGTCATTGGGCTATACTTGGGCTACATCTGGGTGATATTTGGGCTACATTTGGGCTCTTTTGTCTCTGGTGGCCATTTTGGGAGACTGCATGTCAGAATGTTTTAATGAAATAGAAAAGGATTTGAGAAGTCACTCAAAATGTGCCCTAATTTTTCATTCTGCAGCACTAATCATACTTTCTATGGCAAAATATACCCCTTCATGTTGTTTCTTTTTAAATTAAATGTTTTAAGAGTTACCACTTTATTCCAATCAAGATGGCTTCAGGTGTGCCATACCTTTGTAATAAGTAGGACTGTTAGCGCTCTAGTTGTTCTTTAGAACACTCTAGGAGGCTGCAGTAGAACACAAAGGAATCAACTGACAGTCTCTGTCCTTGTTGGATGTACATGTTTTACTGAGAATGTCAGACTTCATTTTCACATGACTGAGAAAGATAATGTGAATTTACAGAAAATATGCTTTCAGTTTAGCTTATAGATCCCCTTCCAAACCACTGTGGGAAAATCATGAGATATTAGTTTTCTTTCAAACAATATTCATGATATCACAGCAGAAGGTTTTTTCACATGGTAAAATCACCTTAGAACCCACCACAATTCCTAAAACGAGTATGGTACCATCAACAAATGATTTATAATGTAACTAAAGTCCTAAAACCCTCTATTAACTACAATGCTTTTTAATGAGGTGCTATCATGTATATTGGTCCCAAGATGGCTGCCAACACTTCTTGGATGAAGTGCTGACAGCCAATCAGATCAGATGTGTGGTTAGGCTCCGCCCAGATATATATATTTTTTTGAACCTAAATTACTCAAAATCCACTGGAGCACATATATTGAGACCTAGCAAAGGCACATCAGGCTAACAGTCCCTACAATTTTGCCAAGTTTCGTGCAAATCCATTCAGCCGTTCGAGCTAAAAGTGAGGCCAACCGCCCTATGGAAATTAACATGGGAAAAATGCGTTTTGGGACCCCCCTTTTTTCTCGGCCCCCCCTTGATGAAACCCCCCCAAATTGTCAGGGGCTGCTCAGAAACAAAATGTTCCATTTTCCTGAAAATTTCAGCCAATTCCGTCCACAAACGCCACAGTTATTAGACATAGAATTTTCAAAAATCCCATAGAGAAAAAATCCTAACTATATATACCTACTGGCGACCGCCAGTAGGTAATATATATATATATATATATATATATATATATATATATATCACATCACACTTGGTACATGCAACAGTTAAATGCATGGATAATACTAATTAATAAACAAGCAGCAAATAATATGAGAAAACACTCAAGAAAATATACTGGATGTCCTGCAAGAGATAAGAAAGATATATACACTGGATCACAAAGAAAAGACCTCAAATGATCAAAGCCACTGGCCACACATCACAATGGCAATAATCAAAACTCAACACTTCACCTGGTGCAAACACTGCATCTTAGACCACTCCTGACCGGTGAATTAAACAGCCGGGGATAAGAGCCTCAGCAACCAGGTTTCTGCTGTACCGAAGCAGACGCGTCCATCCCCATTTGGATTACAAAATCCTGCTTTCTAATTCAACAACCCTCAGCTTTATAATCTCAAAACACACACTAGAAAATTCAAGAGTCTTCCTCCCTGCACAAGGAAACTTACTTGAACTAGCCAGCTTCCAAGCAAGCATTCCATGGCAGAAAGGAATTCCCACATCCCATCTACATTCTCGCATGTTCCAGCCTTTATCTTGACTAAGCTCGCATAAGCCTTCCAGCGTACATTAAACAATCGCTCACAAAAACAATCCTTGAACGTGATTAACCCAAACAACTTGCGAGCCTGGGTGTATGATACCAAAGGGGATAATGGACGGAGCATTTCAGCAAATCAAACACTCACCCCCAGTTAACTGATCTGGGTTTAATCCATCATCATTCTTTAGCTCACTCCACCACCCCAGTTCAGACATGGCCATATGCAAATCAGTCTGACCCTGTGCCTCATGCGAACAGTCCAGCCCGAACTGCCAAGCCATGTCTTCCCTGGACCAAAAACTAGCATCCCGCGACCAGTTTCTGGCTAATCAGCCGTCATCAGCCAGGCTAGCTTGAATCCAGTGGCAAAGTGAGCAAGGGACCCATGTCTGGGCATACCGTGCCAACTTAGGGCGAGCAAAGCGATACCAAAGGGGATGATGGACGGAGCGTTTGAGCAAATCAAACACTCACCCCCAGTCAAATGAACTGGGTTTAATCCATCATCATTCTTTAGCTCACTCCACCACCCCAGTTCAGACATGGCCATATGCAAATCAGTCTGACCCTGTGCCTCAAGGGAACAGGCCAGCTCGAACTGCCAAGCCATGTCTTCCCTCGACCTGAAACAAGCATCCTGGGACCGGTTTCGGGCTAATCAGCCAGACTAGCTTGAATCCAGTGGCAAAGTGAGCAAGGGACCCACTTCTGGGCATACCCTGCCAACCTAGGAAGAGCAAAGCGATACCAAAATGGGATGATGGATGGAGCGTTTGAGCAAATCAAACACTCACCCCAGTCAACTGATCTAGGTTTAATCCATCATCATCCTTTAGCTCACTCCACCAGCCCGGTTCAGACATGGCCATATGCAAATCAGTCTGACCCTGTGCCTCATGGGAACAGTCCAGCCCGAACTGCCTGGGTGTACAAAGCAGAGTTAGATATCAGGATGACATGAGGCAATGTCAAAGTCAATAGTAAGAAATAAATAATTGTACAACACAGGGCACATTTGTGCACTACTGCTTATGGCATCACATACTTCATCTCTCAATGTACAACACAGTGCACATGTGTGCACCACTGCTCATAACACAGCACGTTGAAACCAAAAATTACATTACACACCTCTCTCTCTCTCCCTTACACTTTCAAATGCACATCCCACGTGTTCTTTTCTTGGCAAGGCTGTCCTACTCCGTGGCAGCTCCCACTGAAAGACTTCAAGATTACAGAAAGAAACCTTTAAGAGAAACAAGGCATATGCAGGACATTTGGTGATGTCATCTACATCAACTTACCCACTCTGAATTTATGTATAAAACAGCTACGTTTATGATAAGGATACAGGAAAACAAGAAAATAAAGAGAAAAAAATTATTTGAGAACATCTTGAATCTGGACATTGTATTTGACTGATAATTTGATATGGTTCAATTTTGAATGTTAATTTGTTCTTTGCTCTAGAGCGATATTTTGTTTACTGTTTATCCGCTATGTTCTTTTAGTTAGAGGATTAATGTGACACGGGTGGCCGTTTCCATTTTGTTCCCTAGAGCAACTTCGAGATAATTTTGGTCATATTGTAACCTAGCCACGCCTCTAAGCTTACTGTTCCTCCATATTGTTTCCAGAAACTCTCTTCTCTGCATCTTTGTAGACCGTGGGGCCTAAAATAGGCAGAGGCTATTTCTGCTGCTTTTTCCAAAGTGAGATCAGCATGCTGACGAACCAACCGTTGTATGAGAGGATGTAAGTACGAAATTGCTCTACATAGATTTTCACCAGGATAATGTCCTTGGTGGAGGCTAGGGGCTTAAGCCATCTATCTGCCACATCTCTCATCCAAAAACAGAGAGCTCTGGGGTTCTCTTGCGGACCCTCCCGGAATTGTCGCAGTCTGATTCGGTATGTTTCCTCATCTATTCCTATGTGTTCCAGATTACACCTTTTAATCTTGGGATATGGGGTCATTCCAAGGGGATTGGCCGCCTGATCTATAGATTGGAGGTCTCCCACCAAAAGCAGGACAGATACTGTCTCCACCTATCTTCCGGCCACACGGCGGCTCTTGCCATTCTCTAAAAATTAGAGAGGAAAAAGTTAGGGTCCTCTCTGGGGACATACTTCTGGACTACTACTGATGGAGGGGCCGTTAGGCCTCATGGTTGCCCGAGGACCCGATGGCGGTTCCTTGTGTCTGGCCCTGTTATGTGAGCGTTTTATGAAGGTTTTCTCATTAGGCCTCTGCTACCTCCAGGAACCTCCCATAATCTTTTCTAGTCTTTCATTACATTCCACCATCTTGTTCACAACGGCCTCCATTTCCACCTGTCCCACTTCTGACATCGTCTGTTGGCGGGATGGGCAGAAAAAGAAGCAAGGAGGCTGTATGGGAGTTATAGTGGGATGTTTTTTTCAGCAGAGTCGCCACAGGGTCCACCAAATGGGGGGGGGGGGGCGTTCTTTGCCAGAAATGCAAAAGGAAAACAAACAAAATAGTTCTTGTTCAGGTAGGTCACAACGTAAAAAGGAAGTGTCTTAATTCCTCTTTCTTCTGGGGTTCTTCCCAGGCGCTGCAGTATACTGGAGGGGATCCAGAGAGGTGGCTCAGAGGAGCGGATAAAAAACAAACAAACAAAAGGAGCGGTAAGTACTTTAGTGCAATGACCAGTATGAGCAGCTTCCTTCCACTACTCTACATTGAAGGTACTTCTGAAAACGGGCCGTGCAGAGAAAGCGGTAGGGGAAATTAAGGAGTTAAACAGCAAGGCTTTGGTTTTCCCTGAGAATAAAAGAGGGGTATCAGAGGAGTTATTATCTGCCCGCCTCCCAGTCTTCCCAACCTTCCCCTCTCCTGAGTCACATACCGCCTACTGCCGCAACTCTCCAGAGTTGCTGCAGCTCCAGCGCGTCCTCGGCGGTCCACCAGTCCTCGTACCACATGTCTGCAGCCTCCTTGCCTCTGGCGTCTTCAATGGTGGAGTCTTCGTTGGTAGCGTCCTTTCCAACAACTTCCTCCATGACACCAAAGCACATATTCGGCTCTTCCGCAGCTCCGTTCCCGATGGCTCCTTCCTCGTCCGTTTTCGTCATCGTCCTTCCTCTCTTTCCCTTTTCCCCCTCACCTCTGGGCACTAATTGGGTCGACAGTGACACACCTCTGCCTCCAGATTGGTCTGTCGATAGCTTTGGAGCCGTTCTTTCCTGCTCAAAGGAATGAAAGTCCTTTTTAGGTCTCGTCCTAGAGACCTATTGCTGCCGAGTTGCCTGTGAAGGGAGATAGACTGGGGCACTCGCGGCGATTCTGGTCAGTGAACGTGCAGATTCTGGCCTGTGCACGCGCTTCTAAGACGTGCTTCCCAGAAACTGTGAACACGCACCAGCCGCCACCACATGCACTAGCTGCGCACACACGCACCAGCCGCCCCCAGCCGCGCACACACGCACCAGCTGCCCACACACGGACCAGCCGCCCCCAGCCACGCACACACGCACCAGCCGCGCACACACGAACCAGCTGCCCACACATGCACCAGCCTACCCGGCCGCACACACACGCACCAGCCTGTGCACGAGCCACCAAGGCACCAAGTCCCACTCACCGGGTGTCATCTCCTCCGCCTCCATTGACGTGGCACACGCGGGGCTTCCCTCACTGACGGAAGCCCCGCACTTGCATCCACAGCCTCAGTCGCCACTTTTCTGACGCCCCCGCCGGGCTCCCCCCTCCGGGCTCCCCCCTCTGGCATGGGAGCCCGCGTCACCACTTCCATCTCAGCGAGCCACTTCGTGGGCACGGGCTTATGGAGGAAGTCCCGCCCCACAACAAGCATGACGCTGCCGGACTTCCGGATTTCGCGCCAGATTGGGCCGGTGGCTTGCCAGGAACTCAAGCGATTTCCAGGTACTTGTTTATTGAAGGACTTGATGCAAGGTTGTTATCCAGCTGTCTTCCTTATGCAGTTCAGTGTTGCCCTCTCGCCTGTGTTTCTCTCCTGCATGTTCCAAGTGGCTCTCGCTAATGTGCTTCTTCTCCCTTTGGCCCCGAATTGATAATCTACCTTGTCTCGCCCCCTTCCTCTTGTGTGCTTCTTCCCAAAACCCCACCCTCTCCCCAGACCCATTCATCTGTTCTCCTCATTCCCCCTCCACTCTTCACCTGTTCACTTTTTATTGTTTTTATTTAATTTTAGCTTTATTTTATGACAGGCCAGGCAGCAAACTAATGCTGTCCCTTCTGCTTTATACATAAAGCTCTTTAACACCATTTCAGAGGAGTAAAAAAGAAAAAACAAATGGTGCTTGCATCAGGTAGCCTGTAATTGCAATTTTTTTCTACCCTTTGTTCATTCTGTAAAGCTTTGGCAGATCAAATCGGGCTCCAAGGCTAGACAGTTTGACTTTAACAATGCTTGCTTTTCTCAGGATACCAGGTTAATTGTAAATCGATGGAATACCGTTTAAGGTCCTTGCTTTTTTTGTAGGAACATTTGTGCTGGGAGGTAACTGGGCAGTTTTGACGCACTCGTATGTATACACATCTGTTGTAGAGTGTTGTATTTCTTGGACTTACAGGACTATTTTACCGTTTTAAATTGCTGTGGTAAGTTTTTTTTGTGATGCTCAGCATGTTACATGTAATGTACGGAGCAGCATGTTTTTTTCATATGCAATAATAAACTAATTTGATCTCCGAAATGAATGTCTTGTTAGAATACTTGCATAGCAATTAACCCTAATGAGAACATAACAGTAGTATGTTTATTTTAATTTTACAGGCTGCCTTTTGATCGATTTAATCCTGGTTGTTCCTTGCTTCAGTTTAAACAAAAGGGCATGGCAGCGGGTTTAGGTGACTGCTAGTGGTGTGGGTATAGCTCATTGAACTCAGTAAGCTATCCTTTGCTGTTCATCAAACAACTGTTGCACGTTGTGTTCTGTACACTTGTATTTTATTACTCATGCAGTCTTATCTGTTACTCTCTGTACTTTGGAATTAGTAACTATGCTGACAGGGTAGGATTTTGTTCAGGGATACTCGTATTAACTTTGATCTGGAGAGCTGTGAGAGCTTGGACATAGTTTGTCCCTTTTTTAATGTGCCATGTTAATCGTCGTTGTATTATATTCTTAATAAGTTCTAGCCTGTATGACATCTGAACATTTGTAATGCTAATAACATTCCTCCTATGTTAAGGAATGTTATCAGTTATTGTTTTGAATTACTGTTTTCTTCCGTGTCCAGTTAGCAAAACTTCGCACATATAAACTCGATTTAGTTTGGCTTTGAATTTACTCTATATAGATTTTTTTTGTGCGTTCATCACCTAACATGAAGAGATGCATGCAGGTGTGCTACCACATAGAAGGGAAGGCATTGTAAATACATTACACAGTTAAAAGTCTACATTTTGAGCAACATTTGAAAAAAATGCATCCCGGTTTCGAAGTGCATTAAATAAAATTCTCTAATTCGTATGACAATCGTGGCAGGAGTATTTTGCTATGCAGTTGCCCATACCGAATTCAGTATTGAATCTTTGCTAACCTAATCACCTAAAGGTGACCACACGATGAGATCATTAATGTTTGTAATACATCTGGAGGGATTTACTTGTAAGTTACAGATGTAGTCTGTTTGCCTACTGGTTGTATTGGCTGATGTTGCCTAATCGTACCAGCTGGGGATTTCCAGTCTATTTTGGCTAGGATTGAATTTATTTGCAAGATACATTGGTAGATTATAGATTGCAATATTTGGCTATGTGCAAACAGTATCCTAATGAACAGTGTTATAAAACTGTGTTCTTTTCTAATCGCCTGCTTGCTTTGGAAGCTGCTAGCTCTTTGCATTGGCACCACATCTTCTTGGATGACAAACTTCTTTGTTACTGGGGTCTGAAGCTGTGTAGTCAGCATCATATCACAGGGAAGTTCTTGAGTGTCCAAATCACACATTTGTGAAAAGCAGGGTTTCAGGTTGACCCCGTTTTAACATTGAACTCGCTGGTCAACACTGTAGTTCAAACTATATTATGCCTGTATTGTTGTCCCAGCAATGATGTTATGCCTGTACGGTTGTCACATTTCTGGTTGCCTGTTAAGGGGTGGATAGTTTTCAAATTAATATATTTGATTTACAAAGGCATGTTCAACCCTACATCATAGCTTTCATTGGTGTCAACCCCACCAGTTAATGAAATCCAAAGGTAAATGTATTCTTGAAACCCCGAAGGTTTTCCTAAAAGCTAATGGGGGCCTTGCCTTCTTGGTGGCAGCTGCCACAAGTTTGAACGTTACGTGTGTTCCTCTGGCAGAAATCAAACTTTATTAAATTAGGCAAACTTTTGAAAAGTTGGTGTTCTACCTAATTCGATTTTCTCTCCGATCTTTTTCCTTCTAGTTCAACACTGAATGGCTGATCATGTTTTTTTAAGGACAAAATATCCCAAGCAGGTGAATATTTTGCTCTATAAATATGCCGTAAAAATTGCCTTTTTATATTTTTGTAAGGCCAAAATATCCCATGCGGGTGAATAGTTTGCTCTATAAATGTCATAAAACTGGCATATTTTTATATTGCAGATATTTTAACTAAACAGTTCCATAAATATCATTGTGCTGAGGCTGATTCTTCTGCACCGCCGCTTCCCATGGCTTCATGGCAGTGAACACCTTTGCATCCTTGCCACATGACAGTGGAAACCATACCCTTTCAGGACTTACACTAGAGTCTTCAGTGTGGCTCCATTCAGATTATATAGTCCCACTTTTTCTTGAGCCCTTTGGCTCACAATCGGGAGGAGAGTAAGTAATGCCCCTTCACCCTTTGCATTGTCCTTTCTATGCTTCAGTTGTTCCTTTCTAGTCAAACAGTTAATCTATTAACCTTGTCTGAAACTTTTGCACTGTCTCCTGCATACCTCTGTTTTTTTGTGTGCCACTATTTGAAACCTTATTCTAGAGAACATTTTGTGAGATCAGGCATCACAATTTGCTAAAAATGATAAAAACTGGTTTCTATACAAAAACGTTTTACCGAAACTGACCGAACGCCAAGTCGTGCCCTGTCCACATTCTACACTTTAAAACAGACGGATACATAACTATGCAATCGCACATTACTCTGGGCTCAAACTGACAGCCTGGCACCTTCTGTGGTGACTGATTTACAGGGTACAGGGATGATTTCACCATTGTGCAATTGAACTTTTAACAAGTTGCAACACTTTTCGGATCACCCTTTTGCTACAGATGTTAAATTTGATTTTGTTAGATCCCGAAGCTCGGGGGGGGGGGGGGGGGTTGTGCGGGGCGGGAGAGGGGGAGGCTTAGATCTCGGTGGGAGGTTATAGTCCTCAAACACCATTCTTAGTTAATGTATGTTTCAGCTAAAACAGGGCTAGTTGTGTGCGGAGACCCTTAATCAATGCTTTTAGACCTGTTTATTTTGAAGAAACACAATGCGCAATCGCCATTTTCGTCCAAGGGCAGCTTGTGTTTGAATGGAGAGGGACGGCTACATCATCTGGGAAATTCGGATTTTTAAAAGTAATCTGATAGTCACTCCTGTAATCAGTGCTTTGCAATTGGGCTTTGGGCTGCATGGGCCCTGGTTCCCTTTCTTGTACGAGCCTATGTGCTTTGTTTGGGTTTCCAAAGGTTCATTCCTGGCTTTTAAAGGCGGTAAGGATACTGGTTATGCATTGTCATTTTCAAAAGTATTAACTGTGCATGCAAATAATAACTGAATTGGCAATTTCCAGTTGGGTGCACCACCTGCAAGTTCTGTGCATCGTTTTGATCAGTTTGGTGAACGCTATCTTGTAAGTCTACTACGCTGGCACTGAATTATTTGTGAATTAGACCTAGAGAAGCTATGGCTCCCAAACTGTGCACTTACAGTATCCTAGTATTTTAATTCCACCTTTCAAATAAGTCACTGCAGGTGTGCCAACCTCCGTACAGGCCTTCAGTCATGGGAGCTTGCAGCTTTTACCCTTTTGTTAGCTGCTGTTCGAGCTTTCAACTAGTTATTAATCAGTCTCCTCAGATTTTATGTCACCCAATCTTAAGAGAAACAAGCGGGACCTTCTTTTTCTACTGAAACAATGAAAAGTGAGTGGATGTATTTATTTCACTGCTTTTCAGTTTCTTCTGGTGACGCTATCAATCATGTTGCATGTAATCTGAATGCAAGATGTCCCACATTTAGGCTAATGGCTCCAAATATCTATGGCCATCTTAACCACTTACTTCGAGGGCAGAGATATGATCCTGGTGAGGCAATATGAAAAACTAAATTGCAGGACAATTCAGCTGTTTACGTTTACTTCTACGATCTAACTCATCCCGGTATCTGCTCACAGGTAATGTGTTGCAGGAGGGACCCTTTAGGGATTGATGTTGACCTGGGAAGGCCTTTTAATATGAGTGGGCATTAAGTGCGAGTATATTGACCTGTAGTGATTACTGAAAATCTGTGTGCTTCCTTGTATTATATACTAGACTACAGGTTCACCATAGTTATGCCTTGAGACTCAGTTGACACTCTAATATTCACATAAATCATGATCCCAAATGCAGATGTAACATTCATGTGTGGCTGTGTGTGTGTGTGTGTGGCTCTGTGTGTGCATGTGTGTGGGGCTATATGTGTGTGTGTTGGGCTGTGTGTGTGTGTGTGTGTGTGTGGGCTCTGTGTGTGTGGGGCTCTGTGTGTGTGGGGCTCTGTGTCTGCTAATACACTCGACTACTCTCTAATGCTCACCTATTGCCATTGTAAATGACAATGCCATTTATTTATGTTTAAAAAAAACAAAAAATGAAAAAAATGCAATTTGCAATGCCAATAGCTCTAACTTTAACAAAGACGAGACCATTGCATTGTAAATGCTTGTTTTACTGTTTAGTTCCCCTCCCAGCTCAAAGCCGTCGTCCTCCGGACCCAGGAAGGAAGGAAACCATGGACGAGGTACGGGGAAGTCTAGGCTTCGTGTGTGGGTTTGGGGCACTTCCTCACACTCCACAACTTGGCTGCGGCCGTCTAGGCTGATGCATGGTGGGTCACAGACTAGATACAGAGTGCAGCACTCTCAGACATCAAGGAGAGGAGGTGACAGGGACTCGCAGCCAGCTGGTGAGAGCAGGTGATGGCATTGTGAAATGGCGTGGCCGCGGTGTCAGGGACAGACCTTGGAGCCTACGTCAGGTGAGAAGGTGAGGAGGAAGGGGAGGCTGAGAGACTGTGGACCTGTACTCGCCTGTCTGGCTGGGCCAGACTTTTTCTGTGAGCCTCTCCCACTGCCTGGTGGCAGTTGTTGGCTCTAGGCCCCTGCTTCAGGAGTCCTGACAGTGGGCAGTGCAGGGCGTGTGCTGTGGCTAGAGAGGGCGCAGGCCCAGAGCAGCTCCACAGCAGGGCCAAACGAGCGCATGCTTACAGAACCTTAGAGACTGCCTGGGAGCTTGCCTGGGGCCTTGCAGTGACTTCTGGACTCTCTGTTCACCTGTTGGGGTTGTTGCAGGCCACTGTGAACTCAGGTGGCTGTGGCACATCATTGTTCAGATCACAACATGATGGGGTCAAATACTTCTGGATTACCCCTGCCCTTGGACCCCTTGTTACTGATAGGGGGTTGGTGAACAGGGTGGTCCTTTGTGGAAGCTTTTTTGGGAAAGTGAGGCTGCACGCACCTGGACCCAACATGGTTGTATTTTGTGAACAATTAGAGTGCAGCCCTGAGTCCTCTCTAAACGGTGCTGCTCCGGGGGGCGGGGGGGTGCAAATCGGTGTCTTGAGTGGGTGGCGCAGTCCGATCGTTGCCTGGGCTGTTGTCCCTATTCTTTGCGACACCCTACTTATCGCCTAATCCAGGGAAGGCTGGGGGGCCCTAATGAGGCAGTCCAAAAGACTTGGCTGAGGTATGGAGTGGCCTCCCTGGCATTTCTGGCGGTTGCACCCCGGAAATTCCTGTGGTGCCCCCCACACCTGATGGAGAATGATGAGGGCAGACATGGAGAGTGCAACTGGTCATCACAAGGTCCTCGAGTGGTCTCTCCTCTTGGACAATTGGAGGCAGGATCGGGTGCCTCCACGAGACCCGCGGTTATAGCCGCAATGGGAAAGCCAAGGAATAAAACACTGGGTGCTGCCCTTGAGACAAGGGCACCCTCCTCGCCCCCTCTGGGTAAGACAGAGGGCCAGGACCCCCAAGACGCTTCAATACACTCTCACCTAGATAAAGTGCTGGCTGCTAATGCGGACATTAAGTTTATCCTACTACAAGATTTTAGTGCGGTATCAGTGGGCCTGGGCCTTCTGCAGTCAGAACATCGCAAGCTGGCTGATCATGTCAAGAACCTGGAAAAGACTGCAAAAGAGCTCCAGCCTGAGAGGAAGGGTCTGTCTAACAAAGTAGAAGACCTCTTGGAAAGAATGAACCTGTTGGATTGGTGGGCTGAGAATGCAGAAAGGCAAAACCACACAACAATATCCAAGTGGTGGGTCACCCCGAGGGGGTAGAGGGCACTGACATGGTGGCTTTCTTAGAAATCTGGTTCAGGTCAGAAGTTGCTCCCAACCAACTTACACAATTTTTTTGCGCTGGAGAGGGCGCATAGAGTACCGGCCCGTCTTTTGGCGGCGGGACGCCCACCCCCCACAGTGGTGGCAAGACTCCTGCACTATAGGGACAGGGACATCTTACTACAGAGTACACATTCTGGTGGCCCCTTTAACCCTTTCCATGCTCATGACGAGCTCAGCTCGTCATGAGGCCCAGTTGAGCTGTGCTTATGACGAGCTGACCTGGTCATGAACAATGGAATTTAAGCATTTTCAGCACAGGAGGGGAATATGCTCTGCAGCCAAGGTGTTAATGTGGACAGTAGAAAGGTCTCTATATTTTCGGTTTTCCTGGCCAGTGTCCAGGTTCAGAGGGTATCATTCTTTGAGGTTAAAAAAGCCCTCAGTGAAGATGACCGGCAATAATCGCTGATGTTCCCTGCTAAACTACAGATTATCCTCAATGGAGCCACTCACTTCTGCGAGAATCCTGAGGTGGTGTGAAGATGGCTGGAGGCATATAGAGCTGGTACACCATTCCCCAAGGCCAGGCTCAGTCAAAAGCTCCTAGACAGCCCCCTAGGAAACAGACAAGAGGTTCTCACAGGGATGTTTCCATGAAGAAGCCATGCCCTTCGCAGATGGATCAATAAAGAGTAGCTGCACTGTTAATGGTAGCAGAGATAGCGTGGACAGCTGTTGGCGGTTGCACCTGACACTTCTGGACTGGAACATGCACCCAGGTCTTAGACATATTAGTCGCCAATGGGAGGTACTAGCCAGCATGATGCCCCAAACTGCAGATGACCTGATCTAACAGGTGGGCGCTGGGCATTTTTTTCGCTTCCCTAGTAGACCTGACACACTTTGTATGTGCCCCACAACCCGGCTTAATTGAATGGCTGATGTCCCACCATGCACTCTCAGGTTAATGGTTGAAACTATGGAGGGTGCTGCGAACAAAACCTGGGGTGCTCGCTCGAGGCGGGCCAAGCCTAGACACTGCCACCTAGACTGGAACTGTGATCTGGACTGGTGGGGTGATGTGAGAGTAAAGCCTATTTGGCTCACTCCCCCAGATTTGCCCTTGCTAGGTGACTGGAGATAGCATTCTACTAACAATGTTTTGTTAGGGCTGCTCTTGGGTGTAGGAGTTTGTAGTTGGGGTACTATTTGGTTGTTCCAGTGGTGGTGTCAGACTGTTTCAGGTGGGGGGAGAGTAGGGTATGGGAGGCTACAGCACAGACAATGCATACTGTTTATTTGAATGATGGACCCTAAGTATACATGAACTGTTATGACTTGGAACATCAGGGGATGAGGCCTGCCTCCAAACTCCACAATATACATCAATACTTAAAGCGGTGTGGAGTACAAATAGCCCTGCTGCAAGAGTCTCATCTTACGAGGAAGGAGACTGACCAGTTGAGGCACAGATGGCGGGGACAGATCTATGCTACCTCTTACTCTGCCTACTCAAGGGTGGCGCTCATATGCATCAGGGCGTTAACACCTTTTGGGCTTACCCACTCCATTATAGACCAGGAGGGACGGTATGTGTATAAAAAGGGCAGACTACTGGGTAAGGAGGTCACCCTGGGGAGTGTCTATGCCCCTACCCAGAATCGAGTGGCCTTGATACATGCCCTTTAATACCACTGGCATCTTTGGTTTCTGATGACCTACTCTTAGGGGGGGCGGGGCGACTTTAACTGTGTAGCATATTTTGATCTAGATAGATCTACTCCCCGGCAGGGGCTCCAGAAGACAGGATCTCTGAGTGTTTCCATCATTGGGTGGGACACTGGGACTTTACATAAGTTTGGAGGGTACACTTTGAGCAGACTAGCGACTACTCATACTAATCTCATATCTACAAGCTCCACACTAGGCTTGACATGTTTGTTTGCTCAGCAGGGTTGTGCCCCTCCGTGACACGCACAGAATATTTGGACATACATTGTCAGACCGTAGCCCACTACTACTGAAATTCCAACAGGCTGCTGATGTTGGTTCGTGCCCACTTGGAGCCTTAGCCCCTTCGACTCAGGAAGATGCATGTTTCAGAGACTTACTTGACACAGCTATCTCTGACTATTTTGACCATAACCAGGGATCTACACTTCCTGAATGTGACGTCTTCGAGGTGGTGGTGTGTGGATTCTGTTTGGGGAAGGCGTTGGGGTGCGGAGGGAGCTCACTGAGGATCAAATACAAGACCTGGATAAACATTTGGGGTCTGCCGAAAAAGATCACACCAACCTCTGGGAAACGAGAAAACAGTATGGGACCACCCTAGAACGTCTCCAGTGTCTTGACGAAAAGACCTATATTGCTAGGGCACATGAAGAGGGTAGGCCGAGTAAATTGTTGGCCTAGCTAGTTACACCGTATTCCAGAGGAACGCCCGTTACACAGATACTATCCAACGAGGGCGAGGTACTTTATTCCACTAGGGTGATTAACATCGCATTACAGGATTACTATGAAATGCTTTATCAACTACTGGAACCTGTCTCGTCGGGTGGCATGACCGCCTTCTTGGACTGCCTCCCTTAGCTTGTCTTAAATCCTGGGGCACGGGAGGACCTTGGTGGGCCAGTGACAGTCTAAGAGATCAAACTTGCTATTAAAGAAATAGCCTCCAGAAAAATGCCCGGCCCAGATGGTTTTCCTGCTGAATTTTATTTTACATTAACCCATTCCATGCTCATGACGAGCTCAGCTCGTCATGAGGCACAGTTGAGCTGTGCTGATGACGAGCTGAGCTCGTCATGAACAATGAGGATTCTTAGAATGCAGCACAGGAGAAAAATATCGCTAGCAGCCAAGGTGTTAACCGGCACTCGGCCGCTTGACTGGAAACCATGTATGCTGATTGGCAGCATCTTGGTGCACTCAAGTCGACCAGAGAGGCATTAGTGATTCACCTTCTCAAGTCCACAGACCTGGGCACAGCCACATCAGCCTTTTGCTCGATATCCATGCTCAATATGGGTTTTAAGATCCTTAGCACAGTATTGGCCTTTCGATTGCTCACCAAAATCGCTCTATTCTGAACTCGAACACCTCTTTGAACCTTAGTAGAATTTACCATATATTGTTCCACCCGGACCTGAGGGACCACCAGAATGCCACCATTATGTCGATGGACTTCGTAAACGCTATTGATTTGGTCCAATGGGACTTTCTCTTTAAAGTTATGCTTCGGATGCGGTTGGGCGAATGATGGGTCTAATGGGTACAGTTATTATACAAGGACCCTACAGCGCAAGCTAAAACAGGTTGCACCATTTCCACCCAATAAGAGATAAATAGAGGCACCAGACAGGTGTGCCCTTTGTCACCCCTCCTGTTTGCCTTGGCCATCAAGCCGTTTGTGGAGCTTTTCCAACTGGATGGGGTGGGCTCTGGGTTGACAGTGGGGAGTAAGGAACATATAATATCCTTGTATATCAATGACCTACTGTTCTACCTTGCTAATGGCCCCACGGGGGCCTGGACTAACTAGGTGAATTTGCAGCCCTCTCTGGCCTCAGAGTCAAAGCGAAGATAAGCCTGTTCCCCCAATCGCAGCAGGGGTATCTCGCCCACGGAATATGCCCCTGGGCCTGAATTTGTTTCCAATGTTGTTGGACTTGGCCCTTTGTGGCTAAAGTTCCTTACACGTTTTGCCTTCCTCCTATACCTTTTTCTGACATTATGTTGCTGACTTAGATGCTTTGGGCACTTTGCCACTGCTGATCAGTGTCAAAGTGCAGTGCTACCTGTATAAAGTGTTATGGTAATTGGTTGTCCATAATTGGTATGTTTGCCTTACTAGTAAAATCCCTAGTAAAGTGCACTATGTGTGCCAGGACTGGTAATGCAAATGCTACTCGTGGGCCTGCAGCACTAATTGTGCCACCCACACAGGTATCCCTAAAGAGAGAACTCAGGCCAGTCACTGCAGTGCCTGCGCGCAGTTTGCTAACTGCCATGATGTCCTGACAAGTGCACACACTTGCCTGGCCTTACCCTTCCCTTTCCATGCATATCAGACACCCTAATGGTAGGTCCAAGGTACCCCCTGGGCAGAGTGCAGTGTCTGTGAAAGGTAGGACATGTACTGAGGTGTGTACCATGTCCTGACAGTGAAATACTCTCCATTTCATTTTTCACTGTTGCAAGACCATCTTGCCCATTGGACAGAATGGGGAAGGCTGTGTAATATGTTTCCAGCCTATCTTCCCTTAGGCTTAAGATGGAGAGGTGAAGTTTAGTGTGCCTGAACTCATAATTTAATAACATCTTTTTGTGAAGGTACCTTTTGCATTGTGTGTTTAGATACTGCGCTTTTAGAAGTGGTTGGTTTCTTTGTTCTAACAATTATGTGTGCCTCTGCCGGATTGTGGATTGACTGTCTGGATTTGCATGTGATAAGTTCTGGGAAATGTCTTGACCCGGGGAGGAGGTGAGACAGCAACAGGCTGACCTACATCTGGAGTGTAGGGGGAAGGAGTAGCCCTGGAGGTGAAGAGGACTGGGCTGCTGCCATAAAAGAATGGCTCCACCTCCTGCTGAGTGATTGAGGAACCAGACCCCCAGTAATCAAAGGAAGAAGGTGGTACAAAAGGGGGTGGTGATGGACGGAGCATCTGAATCAATCAAACACTCACACCCAGTCAAAAGATCCGGGTTTAATCAATCACCATTCTTTAGCCCACTCTGCCACCCCAGTTCAGACATGGCTATATGCAAATCAGTCTGACCCTGTGCCTCATGGGAACAGTCCAGCCCGAACTGCCAAGCCATGTCTTCCCTGGACCGGAAACAAGCTTCCGAGGACCGGTTTCTGGCATTCCAGCCGTCTTCAGCCAAAGGAACAAGGTGTCACAGGCAGGGAGACACCCAGAACTGGTTTGGACAGGGGTTAGTGCCCCCTAAACACAAAGACTTCAAAGACATTTAGGGATATAACTATGAGAGCTGAAACCCTTGAACATTGGACTGATCAAGGCTGAAAAGGATTGAAACTACTTTGTGGTCAAGAAGAACCTCTGCCAAGGAAGAACAGCTGAAGAGACTGAAGGGAAGGACTGACCCTTGCTGTGTGTTCTGGGGCTGGCTTGCTTTTTGCTGATTTACCGAAGGAGAGGCGAGGTTGTGTGCTGTGTCTCCCTGCTTGAAAGGACTTTGCTGTGTTCCGAACTAACTTGTCCTCAAAGGCCCGAGGAGAGCTGGCTCCCTGTTGTGGAAACTTAGGAATATCAAAGTTTCCAAGTGTGTCTCAGCGGTGCTGTGTGCATGTGCTTTTTGCAGCCTGAGACCTTCGTAAGCATTGCCCTGGGACTTTGTGGCTCGAAACCCAACCTAGTCTCAGCAACGGTTTGTGAATGTGCAGCCTGAGACTGCCGTTGGGGTCCATGGTGCTGGTTGGAAAGTGCACCGTGACTGCAGTGCCCCCGCAGCATGAATCATCGTCCACGCTGCTGTGAAGTTGTTTGTGGCCAGAACCGCCATCGCAACAGAGGCTGCGGATCAAGATCGCCGCCACTGGCCCGAGCCGCAACATGCTGAAGTATTTCGTAAAGCTAAGAAAGTCATGAGGTGATTGTGATCGTTGTTCGCAAGAAGAACCTGTCCAAGATCATCAGCAATGGAGCAGGCAGCGCCGTAACCGGTCATGCTACAGGGTCGCCTTGCATCGGAGCAGCGTCGTCATTGGGAGCGCCGAGCAGATTATCCGACGAGCGGGAGAGAGTGAGAGCAGCCAGCATTATTCAATAAATGTCCCTCCTGCGGGAAGATGTCTAAATCTGACACACACTCTGTCTGTATTCTGTGTTTGCAATCCTTGCACAATCCAGATAAGTATTACTATTGCCAACACTTCTCCAAGAGGACACTTCGGGACTGAGAGAAAACAAACTGCATGCCTTGCAGGAGCGAGGAAAGGGATCAAAAAGTGGCCTTGGAAGCAGACATGCATTCCAAGCACCCTCCTCATGTGACAAATCAGAACACAGGGGGAGATCAGAGAAGAGACAACATTGTTGTTGTCGACAAAAATGAGATCACAATTGAGACAAGTACCTGATCGTTCTCCTTCGGCATCATGTTTGGCATCGGAAAAGCATACACAGCATGTGGTGACTTTGAGGGGCAAATCGCCATCGAGGGAATCAGCACCCCCATCATCGAAAGGCAAGTCAACGCCGAGACTCCTCACTACTTCCTCTCCCTCAAATTGTAAAGCACTCTGATATCCCTCGGGATCAAGTTCAAGCTATATAAAACTTTATAAATAAAATAAAGAAAGAAATAAACAGGCTCGGAAGACAGAAGACGTGAGACCTGAGAAGCGCAAGTCAACGCCGAAGAGCGAACTCGGGTCAATGTCGAGAAAGGCCTGACGTCACCATTCGATGACTTCTCTTCAATGATCGGTGTCCAGTACTCCACCGCTGTTGGAGCACAGACAGCCGGTGTCGTGAACATCACTGTCATACAACCGCATGTTGGCGTTAAGGATTCGACCGACAACACGTAGGCACCCTCTGGTTCCTGGGCTGCTTGAACCAGCTCTGCAAACCTTCTTAACACCGGCTGCAATAGGGGCGGCGCCCCCACTCTTTACTAAGAAATACAAAGTATCATGTCTCACCTGGATGAGTGGAAAGAGATCACAAAAGACAAGTGGGTGCTCCATATTGTGCAAAATGGTTACTTACTCAGATTCAGGTCCTCACCTCCAACTACAATACCTTGGGAAACGGCTGCCTAGCAACAACATTTACTTCAGACAGAGGTAAATACTCTACTACAAAAAGACACCATAGAGGAAGTTCCGTTACCACAGTAACGGCAAGGAATTTACTCCAGTTACTTCCTGGTTCTAAAGAAGGGTCCCTCCCACGAGTACAGGCCCATACTCAGGTTTCATACGTCTTTATTTCGATTTTTACATCATAAAAGAAAGTCTACATAAAAGGAATAAAACCAGATCTTACATACATATAATTCAAAACATCATATTTTCTTCCAAAACAGTTCATCATTTAAAAAAAAAAGATTAAACAGTAATTTTAAAGACGCAGTGTAAAAGATACCAATAATTAAAATTGATAATCAGGATACATGAAGGTGTCTAGCTCTGATAACCCAAGCCAACCCTAGGTACTTTGCTACACCTATGATCACAATCTCTGAGGTATTTGTTCTAAGAGCCCACAGTGCCTCTGCACTCCCTCCAATATTCATCTGACGACAAATGGGCCTAATCCATTTATTCCTTGGGGCTGAATAGGCAGGACAGGCAAAGAAAAAGTGACCCACACTCTCCTTTTGATCATTACACCAGGAGCAGTACTCAGTTGAATGGCCATGCCATTTCTTGGAAAAGTACCTTACTGGCAGAGACCCAACTCTAAACCGATGGTATAATTTTTTTTCCAAACTCCTGGTAATAACATCCCAGTAGTTCTCCAATAGGGGATCCAGTTTGTGCACCAAGAATCTACCCGTTAGGGTGGCAGCATCTGACAGGACAACAGATTGGTATCTAACAGATGCCCAATAGAGCATTTTAAATTCTTGTTTAGAGGGGAAAGCAGTAGACCCCGGGTTAGCCCACAATTGTCTAAGTCCCATACTTTCCAAGATTAATTTCTCCTCACGGAGCCATGGAATATTACCAGAACCCAAGATTAATCTTACTTCCGCGAGTTCATTGGCAAAAAGGATTAGATGCGGCGACGTCCAAATCCGTCTCCACAGTGATACCAGCCGGTACCGTGCCATCTCATTTATCAGCTTACAGCCCATATCCAACAGAAGAGGCTTTATTGGTGTGGATTGGGGTAATCCTACCAGTTTACGCAAGAATTTATTTTGGACTCTTACCAAGGGGGTTAGGTCCATAAAACCCCACAGGTCAGCCCCATACAAGATGGAAGAACTATTTTTTGCTTCATAAATCTTTAGTGCAGGTGTTACCCTTTTGGTTAAAGACATTCTTTGCTCCTGGATTAGGCATCCCGTAAGGCATACAAATCTTAAGCGGAGAGCATCAACCTGAGGCTTCCAGCGTAGGCGATAGTCTAGGGTCACTCCAAGGTAGGTCATGACATCCACCTGTTCAAGATCGACTCCATTCATGCTAACATGGCTTTTAATAGGGCGATTTTTAGTTAAAACCATGAATTTAGTCTTGCTCACATTTATTGGCAGATCATTTAATTTACAAAAATCCTCAAATCTGTTAATCGCCATTTGAAGACCCCTTCGTGTCTTGGAGAGGAGTAATGTATCATCAGCAAAGATGAGCAAAGGGAATTTAGTCCTGCCCAATGTGGGTGCATCAGTGGGGGTGTCTACAAAATATTCACCACCTGGTTAATAAATAATAAGAAAAGGGTAGGTGCCAAAACGCACCCCTGGCGGACACCCCGCGTTAATGGGAAGCTCTCCGTCACCTGCCCCTGTCTCCCCCACCTTACTTTAGCAAAATTGCCCTCGTGCAATCTTACCATGAGTTCAAGGAGTTCGGGCGGCAATCCTAACTTACCCAGGACAGCCCACAACTTTGCCCTAGGCACAAGATCAAAAGCGGACTTAAGGTCCACAAAGGCGGCCTAGATGGACCCTCCGCCCAACAGCACCAGCTTCCAGTATATCAGAGTAAATCTGAAGACCTGGTCGATGGTGCTGGTGCCTGATCTAAAGCCAGCCTGCAGTGGTGAAAGAATGCTCTCCATCTCCATCCACCCTTGGACTTTGGCAAGGACCATCCTTGCAACAACTTTCTGTAGGGAATCTATGAGACTAATAGGGCGATAATTTCCAGGGACCGATTGATCCCCCTTTTTAAAAATAGGAAGAATTTCCGCACCTTTCCAGGACTCTGGGATCCTTGCCCCATTGGCAATAGCATTAGCAATCTGTGCTATATAGGGAACCCAAAGTTGAGGGGCAGTTTTGAATAAGTCTGCCGGGATGCAGCCCATCCCAGGAGCTTTCCCTGCTTGAACCAAAAGGAGAGCAGACTCTGTATCATGGTTTGTAAACACCAAAAAATGACAGGGAGAAGGAGGCAATGATGCCCAACTCACCGGGACATCAAGGAGTTCATGATCTGGATCTTTAAACTGGGACGAAAAGAAGTCCACCCATGCTTCCGCGGAGACGTAATTTACTGGAGTCTGCGAGTCAGGGTTTCTGCCCCATTTCACAACTTCCCAGAACTTAATTTGGTTAGAGGATAGGCAGGCCTCATAGAGGTCGGACCAATAGCACTCGTCCCACTCTCTTTTCGCCTCCCACTGAACTTTCTTGTACTTTAGCTGTGCCAGTTTAATATCGAGGGTTACCCTAGATTTAATAGCTTTTATAAGGCCACTATGCTCCTCCCTGCATTTTTTATTATACCATTTCTTGCTAGTGCCAATTACTTTCTCTTTCCCATGCTTTGTGGGTAAGGTAAGGAGGGCCTTCAACTTGTTAAAACACTGCTCATGTAGGTCACTGCTCTGGTGGACTGCGTCCATATTAGAAGATAGATCATGTATGGAACTCAAGGTAGATGAAACTTCCAAAGATATGCCATCTAACAAGGCTGGATCCGCCACGACCCTGGACCATCTGACCCTCCTTCTATCGTTGGTTAAAACAGCCTCTGCAGTAATGTACGTAGCTATGGGAGTCCTGCCAAAGCCACCAGGAAGCTTTAAACTTAAAGACAACGGGTTATGGTCGCTCTCAGGACGGACCACAACTACCATGCCTTCCAGGAGAGACCAATACTCCATTTTAACCAAAATGTAGTCGATTCTGCTATTACTAACCCCATTGTCAAAAGTAGGTTGACCAACTCTATCAGAAATCGTTCGACCATTGGCCACTCTAAAACCCCACTCTAAGCACAGCCCTAACTAGTGCAAGGCAGCCTCTGTACCCTTTTTAATATAGTTCAGTGTCAAATTTGGGATATTCCACACAGTATCTTCCTCAGACCACAAAGTCCTCACCCTCACTCATCAGGGGTTCAAAAGTGCAGTTTAGATCCCCCGCTATAAGTATTAAATTATCTCTCCCAATCAATACAAGGTAGGAGTCCAACTCATCTATAATAGCCGGGCATCGCCCGCCGGGAAGACCTCGAGCATATATATTGATAACAATAATATCCTGGTAATTTTCCCTACATAACTTAATCCCCAAAATATCGGGATTATTCACTAAAACTTCTACCGGTCTGTAACTAATGGACTGCCTAACCCAGATTACTAGGCCCCCTGACGCTCTACCCTTAGTACCCTGGATTGCTAGTTTATAAAAATTAAGAAAGCCTGCCCGAAAGATTGGGTCGGGAGCCCAGCTCTCTTGAAATATTAAAATATCAAAAGTATCTACAAAGTCTGCCCAGTCATCAGAGCCTATTGGCCCTTTAAGTCCTGCAATGTTCCATGAAGCTATTTTGAGTACCATATCCTGAGTGGAAGGAGCATCTCGATTTAAAGCCCTCAACTCTCGGCCTAGATCCCCATCCTCAGTAGGTGGGAAACCAGCCAGGGAGTTACCATCTATATTGCTCCCAGGAACCTCGTCTATCTTCGGATGCCCCCCCCCTCCTGACTGGCTAAACGAGCCATACTATATAGTCCGACTTCCCCATTTACAAAATTACCAGAGTGACTCTCTCCGCCAAATACGGGACGGAGTCAGTCAAGGCCCTCCAAACCAGAAAGTGGTTCAAAGCGCTTAAACAGATGGGGAATGAATGGGGTATATGTGGTCTTGTCTGCTGGGTATTTCCCATAAATTCTTCTAGGCATTTGGGGGTTGGCAAAAGGCACAATGTTTCTTTTGGGGTAAAAATAACTAAGACCCAATGACTGCACATCACCCATTCTCCCAAATCTAGCTTCCCTACGTATGAAGTCCACCACCCAGGATCCCTAAAATTTACTATAATACAATCCCCATCCAGGTCTTTCGGGCAATGTCCCAGCCAGTTTACTCTTCTGACGCTCAATATCTCCGTGGCAGAGGAGGGTGGAAGGGGTCTATTTTTGTTTAACCAGAAAACAACTTTATTTTTAAGATCCCCATAGGATTCTGGTATGTCTTACCTAATGGTTGAGACACCTGTTAGGACAATCGTATACGGAGTGGCCTCAGGAGGTAAATCTGTGCGAGGGGGGCCCTGTTTATTAACCTTCTGAGCTAAGGCGATGGAATTTTTGTCTTGACTCCCCAATGCTCTGGTACTTGATTTAATTAGCTTGGACAACAGTAGCAGTCTTAATGTTAAGTGTTGTGTCATCTTTCAAGCTCCCACCCCTAGAGGATGCCCCTACAGGATTATTTGTGGCAGGCCTGGTATTGGTTTGTTTAACAAAAGCCTGAGGGGGCTGCTTAGTTGTAACAGCAGCTCCTGAAGGTTTTAATATGCTAGAAGGAATAGAGGGTGTCACTTGAGCATTTACTAACTTGTTTAATATGTCAGTATTGGCGTTAACAAGATTCTCCAGTAAATCCAGTTTCGAGTTCATAAGTCTAGTTTGTTCTAATAAGGGTAGCATAAGTGTTTTTACTAAGAGTTCCATTTTACTTAAAAGGCCATCATCTGGCGTGGCCAAGATGGCGGGCTGAGCGGTCGCACTTGCCGAGGGCTCCCGGACCCCTGAATTCCTGCACCGCTCGGAACCGCTGATTCCCCCCCGGATCACGCGGCCACTGAGCCTGGTGCTTGCGGCGGAGGTGTGGAGAGCCTGCTGAGCCTGGTTTGCGCCGTCGGGGACGAGATTTTGGCCGGTATAGCCCAGGTCGGACCCCGCTGTACGACCCGAGTGAGAGCTGGAAGCCGCGAGTCTTCCGACCCTCGGAGCGCGACGGGGCGACCGGCCTCTGAGGTGTGAAGCCCGCTGTGGTGCATGTGCTGTTGGAGCGGGATTCGGCGACGGCTCCGCGTGCGGCTTGGAGCTGTCCAGCAGCGGCTGTACGGAGCGGAGCGGAGCGGAGGTGCAGAACGGTGGCGGAGTCGGCGCCACCTCGCTACGCCAGCCCATGGCTTGACGAGGCCTGCTGGAGGAGGTCGCTTCGGCTGGTTATCTGTGCGGAATTGTGGACCGAGTCTCCCGAGGCTGATCTCTCCCTGAAGCAGCGGACACTGGTGACTGTTGCATTGTGACTTAGCCCCCTGGCCGGATTTCTGGTTCTCGGATCGGAGAAGGAGAGGGTCTCCATCTTGGGCGCTGTCCCTACGACACTACTGAGCGGCCATTTTGTGGAGTTCGGCCGGGCAGCTCGTCCCTCCTGGTGCTCTTTGCGTGGACCACTCCCGGCTGGCATATAGCTGCTTTCTCTGCTGTTCAGTGAGCCTCAGTGTCCGTTATTGCTCTACAATGTCGAATGCCAGGGGACAGCGAAGAGGCGACCGGACCTTGCCGGAAATGCTGGGAAGGGGCGCCCTGCGCAGCGGAGGTGCTCAACCGGCCGCGACCTCCCCGGCACCGACCAGGGGGGCAGAAGGTGGAGAGCCCCCGGTGACGAGGTCCTTTCTCGAGTCCCTGTTTAGCTCCCTGCGGGAAGACTTCCAAGCACTCAAGAATGAAGTGGCCGGGGAGGTCCGCGAAGTGAGGAGAGAGATGGACTCCCTGGGGGATCGGGTAAACACAGTGGAGGAAGCGGGCCACTCCAGGGATGAGGAGATCACCCATCTGCAGCAGGAGGTCCTACGGCTCCGGGAGCAACAGATTGAGCTACAGGCCCACGCCGAGGACCTTGAAAATCGGTCCAGGCGGAACAACATACGGGTCCGCGGAGTGCCGTCTGGTGAGGAGGGTGAAGACGTGACGGCATATCTGGTGGCCCTCTTCCGAGCGATCCTGGGTGAGCCGGAGGACTTTCGGATTCGCATTGACCGGGCACACCGGGTGGGTCGCCCCCGCAGAGCCACGGCGCCCGCTCCGGACATTTTGGCCTTCCTCCCGAACTTTCCTTTGAAGGAGCGGATCCTCCGTGAGGCACGAGGGCAGCAGCCTTTTCGATTCCGGGACCATCCTGTGACACTGTTTCAGGACTTATCCACAGTCACGTTACAGAAGAGGAAATCCTTCAAGATCGCTACGGACTTCCTTCGCGAGCATGAAACGCAGTACTCCTGGGGGCACCCCTTCCGCCTGATCTTCAGGTGGAACGGTGTCTTACATCAACTTCGGTCCCTTCAAGATGTCTGCGCGGTGCTGGGCCTCACTGCAACGGACACGGATACCCCGGCCCCGCGACGGAGGCGCAGCACTCGTAACGGCTGGCAACGAGCTGAGGGGGGGGCCTCTCCCCCGGCGGAGCGCCCGGGCTCGCCTGCAATCCGGGCTGAAATGGCGGCTGCCATCCAGGAGGCCTCCAGAGTGGCGGCGAATGGCGAAGTGGCCTTGACGGCCTGAACTCACTCCGGGGGGAGTCTACTTTAGCTCATTCTTATTGCAGGTGCGGGGTTTCGGGGGGTGGCACGGGAGGAAGGGCGAGTGCTGAAGGTGGTGGCTGGACGTCCACTAGGTTGACTTTCCACGGCCTTGCCCGTTTTGGGCCGGACTGGGACAATGTCTTTTTTGAAAAGTTTGAGAAGCGGGGGAAGGGGTTGGGGCGGACGGGCAGCTGTTTTGATTTTGGGACCTAGAGGGGGGGCCAGTAGCGGGGGGTGGTGTGGATTTGTTGGTGTAGGGGCGGGGGGGGGGGGTTTGGTCGTGGGGTGTTGGGGTTCGGGGACTGTACTGTGCCAATGGTTGATTCAACGTCGCTCTGTTTTAAGGTCTCGAAGGGTGCCTTCTGTGTTTGCTGACGGGGCTTTGCCTTTTGATATGTGCTCCCTGAACTCTCTCTTTGATGGCTCTTAAGGTGCTTACTCTCAATGTGAAAGGGCTGAATAATCCGGTTAAGCGGCGGGCAGTGTTATCCCTGTTGGAAAACTCACAAGCGGATATCTGCCTGTTGCAGGAGACCCACTTGCTGGCTAAGGACTGCTCGCGGATGCGAACCCCCAAGTTCCCCACACAGCTATTCTCCTCTAGCACTTCCAAGACGGCAGGGGTGGCCATTTTGTTTTCTAGAAGGTTCAGGGGCGAGGTTGTGAGCAAGGTGGCGGAGCAGAAAGGAAGACTCCTGGTATATAGAATCAAGGTGGGGGGCTTAGCACTGACTGTAGGCTCCGTTTACTGCCCCAATGATCATCAGGACCAATTCTTACACAGGGCCTTGGACGACGTTGCATTCACCTCTGATAGGCACATAGTGTTGGGGGGTGATTTGAATCTGGTTTTTGACGCGGCGCTGGATAGGTCTGTGCAGCGGCGCCAGCAGTTGGGTGAGCTTTCGGGCTCGATTCGAACTCGACTTGCGGAGCTGGACCTGCATGACATGTGGCGCTGCCTCCACCCCACCACCCGCGCATACTCTTATTTCTCACACGCCCATAGATCTTATGCGCGCTTAGACCACCTCCTAGTGTCAGGCCCGCTGCTCCTTTTGGCTTCGAATGCGGACATGGGGGTCCTTTCTCTTTCTGACCACGCCCCAGTTGAGGGCGCTTTCACTCTTCCGCCGGTGGCTCGGTCGAGGGGGGTTTGGAGGCTCCGAGATACGCTTTTGCATAGGCGGTCGGTAGTGGATCAGATCAGGGCGGCCATTTTGGCTTTTCAGACCGTGAACGATAATGGGGATACCTCCCGCGCGACACAGTGGGCGGCCCTTAAGGCCGTGCTCCGAGGCGAATTTATCGCGATTTCCGCCGCCGAGAATAGGGACCGGCAACTTAAGAGAGATGAGCTCACCCAGCAGGTGAGGGAGCTGGAGCAGGTTCATCACAGGACAGGGGCCCCCAGGGTGTGGAGGCAGCTGAAGGCGGCGCGGAAGCTCCTGGCAGCCCTAGACACGGATCGGGCGGAGTACGCGGTGCTCCGCCTGAAGCACAAATATTACACGGGAGGCGATCGGTGTGGGCGGCTCCTGGCTAACAAACTCAGGGTGCAGCACCAGCAGCACCGAGTGAAGGAACTGCTGGACCCGGCCGGAGGCAGAGTCACGACCGATGAACACATAGCGGATGTCTTCCGCGGCTTTTATGCGGACCTCTACTCCGGGGAACCCCCTTCGGCCCAGGCTGAGGGGGACTACCTGGACTCGGTTCCGCTCCCGTCGCTGACACGGGATCAGGCTCAGTATCTGGAACGTGACATACGTATCGAGGAGGTGGTCACGGCGATATCCCGGCTCAAACTGGGCAAGGCCCCGGGTCCGGATGGCTTCATCCCGCTGTTTTACAAAACCTTCTGTCAGGAACTGGCACCTCTGCTGACTCACCTCTTTAACTCCTTCGCAGAACCGGGAGCCATCCCCTCCGAATTTCTCCAGGCCACGGTCTCAGTGATCCCTAAGCCGGGCAAGGACAGGACCGCCTGTGGGTCCTATCGTCCCATTTCGCTGCTGAACACCGATTTGAAGGTGTTCACCAGTATCTTAGCGGCACGCCTGGCGTTGCATCTCCCCGGCATGGTTGACTCGGACCAAGCGGGATTCGTGCCCGGTAGGCAAACGGTAGATAATACGAAGAGGGTGACGCCCATTCTCGAGAAGGCTTCTAGGATCCCTGGAGAGAGGATGCTCCTGTCCATAGACGCGGAGAAAGCTTTTGACAGGGTGCACTGGCCCTACCTTGAGAAAGTCCTGAGCAAATTTGGGATAGGGGAGAAGTTTCGTCACCTGATCTTTAACTGCTACAGGTTCCCATCTGCGGTGGTCCGGGTGAACGGCGGCAGCTCTCGACCCTTCCCCATTGAACGGGGCACGAGACAGGGATGCCCGCTCTCCCCTCTGCTCTTTGCTTTGTACATGGAGCCATTTGCCCAGAGGGTTAGGCAGAACCCTGACATTATCGGTGTCCAGATGGGCGGGTTTCGCCACGCGATTAGCCTGTAAGCGGACGATGTCATTCTGACGCTGGATGACCCGCGGAGATCACTACCGGCCTGTGTGGAGGAACTGAACTTATTCGCTGACGTGGCGGGCTTTAAGGTGAACCTGGGTAAGTCGGCCGCCCTGGACATCTCGCTATCTGCTGCCACTAGAGTGGAACTGCAGAGGCTTTACCCTCTGAGCTGGTCCAAGGACCGGATCCCGTATTTGGGGATCCTGCTGGCGCCCTCCCTCCCGGAGATGGTTAAGGCCAATTACGCAGCTCTAGGCACGAAAATCAAGGAGGAACTGGGCCGGTGGGATAAGGGCACGCTGTCGCTACTGGGTAGGGTGGCCGCAGTGAAGATGACCCTTCTGCCTCAGGTGCTTTACCTCTTCAGAGCATTACCGCTCCACCCTCCTGCGGGGTGGCTCGCGGAGACTCAGACTGCCATTGCGCGATTCGTGTGGCAGGGCCGTAGGCCGAGGATCAAGAGGGGCATCGCTATGCTCTCACCGGAATCCGGAGGGCTGGGGATACCGGATTTACGGAAATATTTTCAGGCCGCTCAGCTCCGATACCTCGTGGAATGGAGCCGGTGGGAATCTGATAAACACTGGTTGTTCCAAGATCAGGCGGTGGCGGGTAGGACGCTGCAGGAAGTACCATTCTTGAGGCGAGCCCATCGGCCCCCCAATCTTTACGCGTCTTTGGTGACGCGGGTCCCGCTCCAGACGTGGGACTCGGTGGCTGCCAGATGCGAGTTAACTACCTTCCCCTCTCCCTTCACGCCGCTCATTGGCAACCCGGACTTCAGCCCGGGGCTGGAACAGGGAGCCTATGAGCGCTGGCGGGTGGCCCGCTGCTGCACTCTGTACCACTTGTACTCCCCCGAGGGAGTTGTCTCCTTCCAGGACTTGCAGAGGGATTATGGCCTCCCCGAGACGGAACGCATGCGATACCTGCAGGCGCGCCACTGGGCATTACAACCACAAGTGCGCGACGCGGCACACAGGGAAATCACGGAGTATGAGCGTTGGTTAATTACTCGCACGTCGGACGCCAAACTGATCTCGGACCTGTATAGAATGCTGCAGCCCCCCTCATTTCACATTCACAACCCTGGTCGGGAACGATGGGAGCGAGAGCTTGGGCGCGAGCTGAGTCATAAAGAATGGGACCACATCTCCTACCGCGCGCGCCACTCGGCCTACCACACGGGTCTCACAGAGACCTTCACTAAAATCTCGACCTACTGGTACCGCACTCCGGAGAAACTGCACGAGATGGACAGGGCGATACCAGGGACGTGCTGGCGCAACTGTGGCAACACTGGTACACTAACGCACATACTGTGGGATTGCCCCCTGCTGGCTCCGTACTGGGAAGAGGTCCTGAGCGAGGTGGACAAATGCTTTGGGATAGAACTGCCTAGGTTCCCGGCCTATGTCCTGTTGGGGTTGCCGAATGGGTTGATGTATCCCCTTAGGTCCAAGAGGGGTAGACAGATCGCAATTGCGCTGGGATCAGCGGTGCAGAATATTCTCATACACTGGCGCACTACAACACTTCCCTCTGTAGTTGGTTGGTTGCACAGATTATGACATGTTCTTGGAATGGAAAAGATGTCCTTAGTGGCCCTGGGGGATACTGACACCTTTGAGGAGTTGTGGGAGCCCTTTCACAGCCTGTTATGTTCCGAGTTTCGAGAGATTACCTGCCCTAGATATCTTCGGTTGTTGAGGCTGACGCCGCCGCCGGACCCGCCTGCCTGAGTGGGCGGGGTTGGTGTTGCATAGTGGAGATTCATGGAGAGTTCACAGTGGCGGAGACTGTAGATGCTGGCACAGTACAGGGGGTGGGTCGGGGTATGGTAGTTGGGGGTTTAGTTTGGTTAGGTAGGTTTTTTGGAGCGGGGTTGTTTCTCCTCCCTTCACCCCCCCCCCTTTTTTTCTTTTTTTCCTTCCCCATTCGTTTTTTCTTTTGTTCCTTCCCTCCTGATTTTTTTTCCTCTCCTCATCCCTCCCCTCCCCTCCCTTTTCCCCCCCCCCTCCCCTCCCCTCCCCTCGTTGTCTGTCCGTGCCCACAGGTGCTGAAGCTATGCTCCCGAGTCGGACAGAGCCTCTTACAAAATTGTAACTGTAATGTTGTATTGGCTGTATGATGCGCACTGATGCGCGGATCTTGTGGGTCACTTGTTTCTTGCCCCTTTGTGTCCTATCCCACCCTGCTTCAATAAAATACTTTAAACCTAAAAGGCCATCATCTTTGCTATTACACTCAGGGCTAGTAACTAAATTCCTAAAAGGTACTTGAATGGAAGGCGGAGAACTACTTATGGCCAATGGGGGCTGGGGGCAGGTAGTTGTTTCTGGGACAAAAATAGGCTGGAGTGTACAATTTGTTTTGGGAATTTTAGAAATACTCCCCTTCTGTGGGCCCTTCCTTCTCTTCCTCTTACAGGGCATATTCCTTTCATTAGTAGAAACAAGTTGAACTGGGCTAGCAATTATCACACTTTCCCCACCCCCACTACCAAAAGAGACACTAGATTGTGAGCCACCATCAGATAAGTTCAAAAACGATCCCTCAACCTCGGGGTGAACATCTGCCAACACGGAGTCCGGAATCTGGATAGGACTCATAGTGGATGCGTGGGGGCTAACCACTGAAGCAATGCGACCTATAGAGGAGCGTTTCCCCGTAATAAGATCTAACGATAGCTTTTGCTGAGAACGGCTATCTCCTTTTCCAAAATACCGGTCGCCTTAATTAAGAATGCGTCCAGGGGACCAGTTACCACCCCACTAGAAGTCTGCAGTTGCACTGTGTTGGACCCGGCCTCGTGGCGTGGTCCTCTCTGATCCCCGCAACCCCAGAACTACGGATGGAACCGATTCCCGTCCACCCAGAACTGTACATGACACCTCTACCCCGGACCTGAGACGATCTCCAGACCGCGTGCCTGCACCCGCGACTGTCAGACTCCATGTTTGGCCACCCCGGCCGGCCGGCCGCCTTCTTCCCTTTCGGCAGCCCCTGGCCGCTCCTGGCTGCAGCTAGGCGTGCGCGTCTGGCGCGCCCAGACCCGCCTGGGGGGTTGACGACTCACCAAGTACCCGAAACCAAGACTTCCATCACACCCCCGGCCCCCTTCCGAGGAACTGGTTTCCCTCACACCTCTGGACTATCCCTGGGGGCTGGTTTCGATCACACCTTTGGACTCCTAGAAAGCTGGCTCCAGACCTTGATGGGCGTCTGGGATCCCCTGGACGCACGGTCCAAAACATCAAAGAACCAGCCGCCCAGACAATCGGCCGCCTGGCCCTCGGACCACCGGCCTCCTGCCTCTGAGAGTCCGGACATCAAAGGGCTTCTAGACTATAAGACAGCCTGCCTCCCATCCAGCCGGCAGTTGTATCCTGGACAAGAAAGCCCTGCTGATCTGATCGCGGCTGACCTTGAGGAGAACAGACTCTGACCCACCGAGCCCTGCTGACGCTGTCGCGGCTCCCTCTCAAAGAGTAAGACCTGAACCATCGGAGCCCTGCTGACGCTGTCGCGGCTCATCCTCGAAGCTACGGAACTGAACCACCGAGCCCTGCTGACGCTGTCGCGGCTCCCTCTCAAAGAGTAAGACCTGAACCATCGGAGCCCTGCTGACCTCGTCGCGGCCCACTCTTAAGAACGAGAGACTCTTGCTACTATCCTGAGCCCTGCGGACGCTGTCGCCGCTCCACCTGCCTACGAATACTACGAAGTACCCCTGACCAAGCCCTGCTGACCTCGTCGCGGCTTAAAGAACCCTTTGGTCCGGCTGGACCATCGGCGCTACCCTCACGACAACCTGGAACCGAAGTGAGTAGGACAGCAAGTACCATCACCAGGCCCGTGCCTCCCAGTTCGAGGATTGAGAACTGTGCACAGGGTACGTGGCCTACCGACTGGCCCTCTAAGACTGTCCCGCTTCCCCGTTCCCTTTTTCACGATACTTCCGCGATCTCTCGATCGCTGTGTATTGCTACCTATTTTACTTGATAAAATTCATACTTGATAAAGATTCACGGTGTGGTGTCCGTTCGTAAGTGTGGTGTGTCGACAGTGTGTACGATCAGTCCTCCCCGGCGAGGACCTTCCCTCGATAAGACTCGGCAGGAATTGTGGAAGAGGAGGGTCTCGGGTGGTCAAGAGAGCAGTCTTGACCCCTGGGGTTACCGCCTTCCAACATTGGTGGCAGCGACGCGATACGAACCTACGTCTGGAGATCGTACCACTGACACACTACCTGAACCCACACGCAGCAAACGCACTAGAAAGGAAGAGCAATAATGTCGTCCACAGAATCCGGTGAGAAAACGACATTCGATAAAGACCTATTGGAAGACTACACCCATAGAGAGCTAAAGCAGTTCTGCAAGGAACTAAGTATCGCGAGTACCGGACTAAGTACTAAGGAGGATTTCCAAAAAGCACTAACGGCTTGGGTGGAGTCCGGAGCATCCCTGCCCCCGCCTGAAGACAACGGGGGAGGGAGACCACAGACCGAACCCTGTACACCGACCGGTGAGAGAAACCAGCACCCAACCCGGAGCCCCGCAACCGGGAGGGATCGGTCGTCGGAAGAGATGGCCGACCGAGAACGTGACCGAAGTCATGAACTAGAACTTGCGCGCCTCAAATTGGAGGGAGAACTCAAACTGGCAGAGAAAAAGTTGGCAGTCGAGCAATTGCGGCTCCAGGGGGAGCTGGAAGAGAAGAAGCTCCAGAGGGAGCATGAAGGCCGGAAACTCCAGCTCGAGCACGAGCGCAGCCTCAAAGAACTAGAGTTGAAAGCCAGAGCAGAGGCACCCGGACCACCGGGACTCGGAGAGCCGGTGATCCCCCGAGAAACGAAGATACACATCTCCAAAGACGTCGTGAAAGAGTTTTACAAAGGAGACGACATCCAGCAGTGGTTCAAGGCCTACGAGGTCGCCATGTCTGCCCACCAGGTCCCCGAGAAGGACTGGGGGGCCGGCCTGTGGAGCCGCTTCCTCAGCGAGGGAAGAGACACCCTGCTGGACCTACCGACCGCACACATGAACGCCTACCCCCACATGAAAGACGCTCTCCTATTCCGCTACGGACTAACGCCAGAAATGTATCGCCAGCGGTTTAGGGAGTGCAAGAAGATTCCTGGCACCACATGGGTGGACTATGTGAACTACTACACCCGGGCCTTAGATGGGTGGATCAAGGGCAGCAATGTGACCACCTTCGAAGATCTGGTCGACCTAATCGCTTACGAGCACCTGTCCGCGAATTGCTTCGTGGAACTGAGGCAGCATCTCCTGGACAGCAAGCTCGCCAACCCACGAAAACTGGCTGTTGAAGCCAATCGCTGGGTGGCCACCCGAGTCCAGAAGGGCCCCGGGGGAGACCCCCCATGGAACGACAAAAGATCTTCCCGCCAGAGGGGTGGGGGAGGTCGAGGTAAACAGCAAGGATCCCAGTCAGGGCCCTAGCGTAGCCCCCCCAGAAACCAGACCCCCCGGTCTCCTCCCTCAACGAGAGCAGCCCAGAGTGTAGGTCCCCCAGGGCTCCGCCCCAGCACAGCGTGCTTTAAGTGTCAGCAACCCGGACACTATGCCGGTGATCCCCGATGCCCCGTGTCCCAGAAATCCACTCCCACTGGCCCCTCCACCAGACAGATATCCTCGGTAGCCCTAGAAGAGGAAGTAATAGAAGAGCAGGGGGAGTGGGAGCCCGCAGCCATGGTCTTAGCCTCCCTAAGAAATAGTGAGATGGTCCCGGGAGATTACCTGCCCGACAACACAGAAAAGTATCGTCAGACAGTTAAGGTTAACGGGCGCAGCATAGGAGCCCTTAGAGACACAGGAGCCAGCATCACGTCCGTCAGATACACGCTAGTCCCTGAGTCCCAGATCATCCCCCACGCCTCTTGCAGAGTGATAGCAGCTGACAATTCCGTCCGCACCTGCAGGATAGCCCAGGTTCCGTTTGAGTGGGAGGGAGTCTCGGGCGATCTACGGGTAGCGGTCCGCACGGACATGCCTGTGGACTGCCTCCTGGGAAATTACCTAGAGAGCTCGAAGTGGAAGGATGTAGAGAGGAAGACCCATCTAGAGATGTTGGGTCTACCCCACTGGGCCTTTGTGAACACCAGAGCCATGACCGCCAGAATGACCAACCCCGGGGACAAAGAGTCCGAGTTCCCCCGTACCACCCGGATGACCCGGAGGGAGGCGAGCGCCCCACGGTCCTCGGCACGCCCTCCAATGAAGAAAGCGAATCCGACGAAGGTCCCCTCGGACCCGCCGTCGATCCGGTCCCCACCCTAACAGGTATCCCCGAGTTGGCCCAGTGGCGCCAAGAAGTAGGACCATCCGAGAAGAGTTCTGCCAGGAGCAGACCTCCTGCCCTGCCCTTGAGGGGCTCCGGCAACAGGCCGCGGCCCAGGTCGCCGGAGACCAGTCCGGCTCCCACTACCTTTACTGGGAAAATGGCCTACTCTACAGCGAACAGAAGACCGCCGAACTAGGGTCAGCCCGAGTGCTGGTGGTACCCCTACGTTTCCGCGGCCTCCTCCTCAACCTGGCCCACGATGTGCCCCTGGCGGGACACTTGGCCCAAGATAAAACCTACCAACGACTAGTGACCCATTTCTACTGGCCCCGCATGCGGGCCGATGTGGAACACCACTGTAAGTCCTGCCCCACGTGTCAGGCTAGCGGCAAAAGCGGAGGTAAGCGCAAGGCTCCCCTCCAGCCCTTCCCAGTTGTCAGTACCCCCTTGGAGAGGGTGGGAATCGACATTGTCGGACCTCTGGACCCTCGGACCTCCCTAGGTCACAGGTTCATCCTTGTCTTGGTCGATCACGCCACCCGATACCCCAAAGCCATCCCCCTCCGGACAGTGACGGCCCCGGTCGTGGGCCAGGCCCTCATGGGGATCTTCTCCCGGGTCGGATTCCCGCGGGAAGTGGTGAGCGACCGAGGCACAAACTTTATTTCCCGGTACATGAAGTCCCTTTGGCAACAGTGTGGGGTGTCGTACAAGTTCACCACCCCATACCATCCTCAGGGTAACGGCCTGGTTGAACGGTTCAACCGCACCCTGAAAGGAATGATCATGGGTCTCGAGGAGCCCTTGCGACGCAAGTGGGACGTCCTCCTGCCCTGCCTCCTGTTTGCATACCGAGAAGTTCCCCAGAAATCCTTGGGGTTCAACCCTTTCGAGCTGCTCTATGGGCACCCCTTCCGGGGTCCCCTCGGCCTGGTCAAGGAAGGCTGGGAGACAGCCCCCCCGAACACACACCCCGATGTGTTCTCCTACGTCCTGGCCCTCCGGAACCAGACGCGGAGATTTCGCGAACTGGCAGAGGCCAACCTGGAGGCCAGCCAAGAGGAGATGAAACGCTGGTACGACCAGAATGCCACTCTGGTCGAGTTTCAGCCCGGCCAACAGGTTTGGGTCATGTCCCCAGTGGAACCGTGTGCCCTTCAGGACAAGTGGACTGGACCCTTTAAGGTGATAGAGCGCAAGAGCCAGGTCACATACCTCGTCGATACGAAATCGGCCAGGAATGCCCTTAAGGTTCTCCACGTGAAGCGGCTCAAACCCCACTTTGTGCGTTCCGAGTTGGGATTACTCCTTGCCACTGACGACGGAGAGGAAGAGGAAACGGACCCTCTACCGGATCTCCTGTGTGCGAAGGACAAAGATGGCTCCGTAGAGGGAGTGAGTCTCTCCTCCTCCCTCGCCCCCGGGCAGCGTGAAGAATGTCGCAGGTTGTTGGGACAGTTCTCAGACATCTTCTCCCTCACCCCCGGCGTCACCAGTTGGTGCGTCCACGACGTGGACACCGGGGAAAACCCTCCGGTACGGCACAGAGCCTAGCGAGTTTGAGCCTGCATCAAGGCCGAAGTTGACAAGATGTTGGCCCTTGGGAGTGGTAGAAGCCTCCCACAGCCCATGGGCTAGCCCCGTGGTCCTGGTTCCGAAGGCGGCCGCCCCCGGCACCGCTCCTGAGCTGAGGTTCTGCGTAGACTACCGCGGACTCAACGCAGTCACCCAAACCGACGCACACCCCATTCCCCGAGCAGACGAACTCATTGACCGTCTAGGGTCGGCTCAGTACCTCAGCACCTTCGATCTCACCAGTGGCTACTGGCAGATCGGCCTCACGGAGAGGGCCCAAGAAAGGTCTGCTTTCTCCACTCCGGATGGCCACTTCCACTTCAGAGTAATGCCCTTCGGCATGAAAAACGCCCCCACCACCTTCCAGCGACTGGTCAACCAGGTCCTGGCCGGGTTGGAAAGTTTCAGCGCAGCGTATCTCGACGACATTGCGGTGTTCAGTGCCCACTAGCCCGAGCACCTGCACCACCTCTGGGAGGTGTTGGACGCCCTGCGCCGCGCCGGGCTCACCATTAAAGCTAGCAAGTGCCAAATAGGTCAAAGCTCCGTGGTATACCTCGGACACCAGGTCGGAAGCGGCCTTGTAGCCCCCCTCCAACCCAAGATAGACGCTATCAATGCCTGGGAGACCCCCACGACCCAGACCGAGGTGCGGGCCTTCCTAGGACTCACAGGGTACTACCGTAGATTCATCAAGGGCTACAGGAGTATTGTAGGCCCCCTCACAGAGTTGACAGCCAAGGCAAACCCCAAGAAGGTTAGTTGGACCCCCGCCTGTCAGAAGGCGTTCAAAGAATTGAAAAAGGCCATGTGCAC
Source organism: Lissotriton vulgaris (assembly GCF_964263255.1). Classification (NCBI taxonomy): domain Eukaryota; kingdom Metazoa; phylum Chordata; class Amphibia; order Caudata; family Salamandridae; genus Lissotriton; species Lissotriton vulgaris. Next base: position 475,137,894 of record NC_141700.1, on the reverse strand, counting down.
CGCTCCAGTACTACAGGCCCCTGATTACTCCAGAGAGTTCGTGGTCCAGACCGAAGCCTCTGAACATGGCATTGGAGCCGTGCTCTCCCAGGTGGACGACCAGGGGATTGATCACCAAGTAGCCTTTATCAGCCGGAGGCTACTACCCCGGGAGCAGAGATGGAGCACCATCGAGCGAGAGGCCTTCGCAGTGGTCTGGGCCTTGAAGAAGCTGAGGCCCTACCTGTTCGGTACCCACTTCCTGGTCCAGACCGACCACCGTCCTCTTCGGTGGCTCATGCAGATGAGAGGAGAGAACCCTACACTGCTACGCTGGTCCATCTCCCTCCAAGGGATGGATTTTACTGTGGAACACAGGCCTGGTGCCGACCATGCCAACGCCGACGGCCTGTCCCGCTTCTTCCGCCTCAGCTAAGAGAACCCCCAAGAGGATGGATAGTTCTCCTCGTCTTTCAGCTGGAGGGGACGCATGTTGGACCCGGCCTCGTGGCGTGGTCCTCTCTGATCCCCGCAACCCCAGAACTACGGATGGAACTGATTCCCGTCCACCCAGAACTGTACATGACACCTCTACCCCGGACCTGAGACGATCTCCAGACCGCGTGCCTGCACCCGCACACGTGACCGTCAGACTCCATGTTTGGCCACCCCGGCCGGCCGGCCGGCCGCCTTCTTCCCTTTCGGCAGCCCCTGGCCGCTCCCGGCTGCAGCTAGGCGTGCGCGTATGGCGCACCCAGACCCGCCCGGGGGGGTGACGACTCACCAAGTACCCGAAACCAAGACTTCCATCACATCCCCGGCCCCCTTCCGAGGAACTGGTTTCCCTCACACCTCTGGACTATCCCCGGGGGCTGGTTTCGATCACACCTTTGGACTCCTAGCGAGCTGGCTCCAGACCTTGATGGGTGTCTGGGATCCCCTGGACGCACGGTCCAAAACATCAAAGAACCAGCCGCCAAGACAATCGGCCGCCTGGCCCTCGGACCACCGGCCTCCTGCCTCTGAGAGTCCGGACATCAAAGGGCTTCTAGACTATAAGACAGCCTGCCTCCCATCCAGCTGGCAGTTGAATCCTGGACAAGAAAGCCCTGCAGATCTGATTGCGGCTGACCTTGAGGAGAACAGACTCTGACCCACCGAGCCCTGCTGACGCTGTCGCGGCTCATCCTCGAAGTTACGGAACTGAACCACCGAGCCCTGCTGACGCTGTCGCGGCTCCCTCTCAAAGAGTAAGGCCTGAACCATCGGAGCCCTGCTGACGCTGTTGCGGCTCATCCTCGAAGCTACGGAACTGAACCACCGAGCCCTGCTGACGCTGTCGCGGCTCCCTCTCAAAGAGTAAGACCTGAACCATCGGAGCCCTGCTGACCTCGTCGCGGCCCACTCTTAAGAACGAGAGACTCTTGCTACTATCCTGAGCCCTGCGGACGCTGTCGCGGCTCCACCTGTCTACGAGTACTACGAAGTACCTCTGACCAAGCCCTGCTGACCTCGTCGCGGCTTAAAGAACCCTCTGGTCCGGCTGGACCATCGACGCTACCCTCACGACAACCTAGAACCGAAGTGAGTAGGACAGCAAGTACCATCGCCAGCCCCCGTGCCCCCCAGTTCGAGGATTGATAACTGTGTGCAGGGTACGCGGCCTACCGACTGGCCCTCTAAGACTGTCCCGCTTCCCCGTTCCCTTGTTCACGAGACTTCCGCGATCCCTCGATCGCTGTGTATTGCTACCTATTTTACTTGATAAAGTTCATACTTGATAAAGATTCACAGTGTGGTGTCCGTTCGTAAGTGTGGTGTGTCGACAGTGTGTACCAGCAGTCCTCCCCGGCGAGGACCTTCCCTCGATAAGACTCGGCAGGAATTGTGGAAGAGGAGGGTCTCGGGTGGTCAAGAGAGCAGTCTTGACCCCTGGGGTCACCGCCTTCCAACACACTGATCGTTCTTTACCCGAACGTAAGGGCATGATTCAAAATGGCAAAAGAGGCCAACAGTTTTTATTGGGAGTCAAAGATAAACAACAATACCTCCCCAGGAGAGTAGAGAAAGACAGAATCAACAGAACAAGGGAAATGGCCCAACCCAACCTCAACCGACCTCGGACGGCCTCAGACGGCCCGCCCTTTGCCCGGGCTTCGCCCCGGTCTTCGTCCCGCGTAACGCGGGAGTGACCAGTGTTATATAGGAGACAAGGGGGCGGGAAGAGGACCCAGGTGCGCTGGATGATGGTGCACAGAGACTGCTGGTCCTCGCAGTCCCACTCCTCAAACCCAGTCCTCGAGTTAAAGTTCCAGCAAGGTATGGCAGGTCTTAGCCCCAATTCGGCAAAAAGACCTTCACAATGTCCCTTTTAAAATGATGCAAGGACTCGAGAAAAGCTGCGGCAAGAAATCACGGCGGCGAGCGGTACCCCGAAGTGGGGGCCGTGAGCCGTGAGCCGTAATAAGCCAGAGGTCAAGGGGGCGGGAAGAGGACCCAGGTGCTCTGGATGATGGTGCGCAGAGACTGCTGGTCCTCGCAGTCCCATATTTTCACGTGCCAATTTCCCGAAAACATCGGAAATTCTTCCGTTTTCAGGTAGCGTTGGAGCACTTCCAGTACAAAGTCCTCCCGTTTGGGCTAAAATCAGTGCCCGCATGTTCTCAAAATGCATGGCAGAAGTACCTGCTTTTCTACACAAGCAGAAGATCTTTGTCAACCCGTACTTGGACGACTGGTTGCTGAAAAGTCTGTCACCCACTCTGCTGCACCACATTCAATGCTGTATTCGAGTGCTAGGCCATGTAGGCCTACAGATAACTACAAAAAGTCTATTCTCAACCCAGCTCAAAAGATTCATTACCTGGGGGCTACTCTGGATACCGTAAGCACTAGCATGTGTCCTTACGAGGAAAGGTTATCCGCAATAACCAAAAAGTGCCACAATCTCCTCAGCTCACACCTCTCACACCTTACCACAGCCAGACAGTTGTCCTTCCTTATGGGCTCGATGGCATCCTGCGTCTTCATTGTCCCAAATGGAAGACTGAAAATGCGTCCCTTCCAGCAGGCTTTGGAGAATCAGTGGTCACAAGCCTTGGACCGCTGGGAAGACATAGTGGTTCTCCCTCAGGCAGCCAAGGATTCACTCAAATGGTGGATGAAATGTTCTCACCTACTGAAAGGAGTTTCTTTCCATCAGGATCTTCCCAGCCAGACGATTATCACAGACGCTCCCGTCCAGGATTGGGAAGCTCACATTAGACATCTCCAAGTACACGGATTGTGGTCAGAGAAGGGATATCATATCAATATGTTAGAATTGAGAGCCGTACATCTTGCACTCGTCATTCTTTTCTTTCCATTCAAACACTCTCCCTGTTCATTCCAACGGACAAAGCCACAAATAGGTATTACCTGAACAAACAGGGAGGAGCCAGGTCGAGACCCCTCTCAGAGGAGGCCCAGACAATATGGAAGTGGCTGCTCGCAAGAAAAATAACAAGTTCTGCAAATCACCTCCCAGGCACTTGTTAATTCAGACTCTCTAAGTCGAAATGTTGTCAAAGCTTACGACTGGGTGCTAAACAACGAAGTTGCACAGGGCATCTTCCAACAATGTGGAGTTTCTGACATCGACATTACTTTACGCTTTTCCATCAATCCCGCTCATTCTTCTGGTGATCAACAAGTTCTGCAGAGCCTAGACCAGGAGGATCCTGAACGCACCAGAGCGGCCTCGCCAGTAGTGTTACACCCGGACCTTCTTCAGCTATCCGAGACCCCACACAAGAGGGTACTGTGCCACCCAGACCTATTATCCAACCTCGAGGGTGGGGGGGGGGGGGGGTTTCACCACCCCAACCTCCCATCTCTGAGATTGCCGGCATGGCTCCAGTATGAACATCTAGGTTTGTCTTCTGACTGTATGAACATACTTAAAGAGGCTAGGAGACCATCCACAAGAAAGTTGTACGCTTTCAAATATAAGTGGTTCTACATATGGTGCACCAATATTTGTTATGATCCCATTCTAGGGCAGCAGCAGGTGATTCTACCATACCTACTGTATTTGCCAAATCCAGCCAAATCAGGCCTTCAGTTTTCCTCTATGAAGGTTCATTTGGCTGCTATTACAGCATACAGAAAATCTCCCACACAGGCTTCCTTTTTCCAGATACATGTGGTTAAGACTTTTGTGAAGGATTAATGAAAAGTCTACCCACAGATTAGATCCCCTCTCCGCCAGGGGAGCTTAATGTGGTCTTTTCTAAGTTGATTGGTACCCTATTTGAACCCATTCGAACCGATTTGAAGACCTCTTTTTTAGTGTCAATTGAAAAGAACCTTATCTCATTTTCTGGGTGGTCCTTAGAACGCATCCTAGTTTTTTATCTAAGGTGGTCTCTGATTTTCAAATTAACCAATCTATCACCCTTCCTACTTTTTTCTGAACCCTTCAAGTCCCTCGAGAGGGCTTTACATTCTCTGAAACTCAAAGGGTTCTCAAATTCTATTTAGACAGAATCAAGAACTTAAAAAAAACAGACCATCTGTTTGTGAACAATAGTTCCATACATACTAGCTTTCATCTTCCAAGCAGTCCATCTCTAGAGGATAGTCACATGCATTACTTTGTCTTACCAGCTGGCTAACAAACAACTCACTGGTAAACCAAAGACTCATTCCACCAGGGGAAAGGCCTCTACTACAGCCCTCCTCAAGAATGTACAAATTGCAGAAATCTGCCAAGCTGCCACATGCCAATCAGTACACAAATTTACTCTGCACTATTGTTTAGACTCTGACACTCACGCAGATGCTCAGTTTGGGCAAGCCCTTTAAGGAATTTGTTAAAATAATTTATCCTTAAGAGTGTTTTTCTGTGATAATGCAGGTGTTCGTCCGCAGGATTGGGGGGATGGGTTTGCTATTCTATTCAGTGCTTATGACGATTGATGCGTATCTCCTGGAAGACAAGGATAAGTTACTCACCTGTAATCCTAGTTCTCTTCCGGGGGTATACTTAAAGTCATAAGCAAACTCCTCACCTCCCCGGATGATTAATTTTGTTATAGTATTTATTTATTTATAAAGGTTATATAGCGTGAACTTGATCCCGAAGGATATCAGAGCGCTTTACAATTTGAGGCAAAGGTAACAAATCAGAACATTAGTCTAACATGGGGAATCTAATGGGCATTGAATTTCAAACCATCAAATTCTTGCTGATATTCCTGAGTCCATTTGTACTCTTTGTTTTTGCCTAGTAGAAATCTTGAATTGATAGATTTACTTGCCAAGTTTGTTATAAACTTCCCATAGTATTCTACCATACCTAGGAAAGGAACAACTTCCTCCTTTGATTCTGGGGTGGTTAATTTAACAATGGTATCTACCAATTCCTTCTTTAGAGCAACAACTATTCCTGTGATAAGATGGCCCAAATAATTAACCTCATGCCCAACATTTTTTATATTTCTATTTCTTTTGTGTTAGTCCAGCAAAAAGCAACCTCTAACATGTTCATTCTGTGAACCACCAAATATCAGTAAATCATCTTGATAACACTTTACGCCCCTGACACCTTTAAGAACTGACCCCATCGGACGATCCATGAAGACATAGTGGTGGTCTCACTGGATGCCACTATGGCGTTCGATACCATCAGGTGGTCATTCTTGTTCACAGTCCTGGCAAAGTTGGGTTTCGGGCCCAGATTCATAGGCTAGGTCGGCTATTATACACCGAACCCTTGGCGCAAGTAGTGGTAAACAATAAAAAATCTGAGGTAAAAAAAGACCTGACCTATCATCTGTGGGGGATGATGATGATGGAAGCAGGCATGTCTTGGAGGTCTTAAAGGCACAGCACCAAGTGTATTACTGTTGTGGTTTACTCTATGCAGCCTATGGGCTAATCGCCTGCTATTACTTGCCTTTTTCTTTGAAAATAAAAGGCTATGTTCTATATCCAGATGGTTTTTAATTTTAAATGAAAAATCCAATGTAGTTTTGCCATCCTGCTTTTTTGTATATGCTCTGGGGTCCCCGCACGTGGGCAGGACTATTTTCCCGGGGTCCCCGCACTATTGTGGGACTATTCAGAGCTTAGGGCTTTGATGAGTATCCCTATGGAAGAGAACTAGGATTACAGGTATGTAACTTATCCTTCTTACCATTCTTCTACAGACAGGAAGAATCTGTAAAATTATTGATGGACAAAATAGAAAAAATTATATTACACCACCAAAAAACATTTGATGCACCACAATGTGGAATATTTTTACAACGGGAAGTTAAGATTCATTGTTCCCAGTTGGCTAAAACAAAACAAAAAATTGAAAGGACTTGCACTCCCCTTATTATGCAACTAAGAAAAAATCCTGTATTTGGGTCTGAGGCAGACTACACATGGTGTATATAGGTGCTCAGGAGTAGCAAAAATGTCTTCATTATATTGAGAATTTAGATCATCTAAATATAAGTCGCTTCATTCTACATTGCACCTACTGCATTATGTACTTATGAGTGATAAAGTTTCAGTTGCTGTTTTTATTTCTAATGTTATTTTAGTTTTCTTCTGGCAGTGACATTTATTCTATTATTGTGAAATATATAAGCAATGACAACATTCTGTACTAAAAGAAAGTTGTTAGACATGAAGCAGTAGCCTGTATGGAGGAGTGAATGAGGAGCATTTCCATTTCTGGATGATAGGTCCCCATCAATGGAACAAAACCCTTAGGAACATTTGTTTCGACGATGAATAAAATAGATTATGAGTTATTGGAATATGTAATGCTTTTTCCATCACGGAAAAGGAAGTGAGGAGTCGCCTACTAAAAATCAAATCAGGCTCCTCTCATGATCCCTGCCCCACGGCAATAACCAAACTGGCACCAGATGCCATTGCCAGGGGTCTCACCCCCCTCCTTAATCAGATGCTGGAGAAAGGGGAATATCCCTCAAGGTGGAAGCAAGCCCCCATCCTACCCCTGCTCAAAAAACCCAACTTGAACATCACAGAGATGAACAATTATCGCCCGATTGCTAGACTCCCCCTCCCTGCCAAAATAATTGAAGGTAGCCTGAACGCACAGCTTAGCGCCTTTCTAAAATCAGCGGATGTACTTGATTCCTCCCAACACGGCTTTCGGGAGGAGCACAGCACGGAATCCGCCCTGATTAAATCTATGGAAGACATTAGGCAGGTGATGGATGCAGGGGGCAGAGCAGCCCTGATCCTATTAGAACTCTCTGCGGCCTTCGACACGGTCCACCACAATTTATTGGTGGACCGGTTGAGAGCCTGTGGAATTCACGGAAAGGCTCTAAAAATCCTACAAGCCTTCCTATCTGATAGAACCCAGACAGTGGCACTGGGCAGTTACGAATCACACTCCTTTGTACTTCCTTGTGGAGTCCCCCAGGGGTCTTCGTTAAGCCCCACCCTTTTTAACGTTTATGTGTCTACCCTCGCCCCGGTGATCCGATCGTTCGGCTTTCAACTCACGGCATATGCCGACGACACACAGATTGTGGTGTCCCTCCTTCCCGGCAACACTGAAAACACTGCTGACAGATTCAGAACCTGCATGCTCGAAGTAGGCCGCTGGATGGCACATCCTGCTGCCTTAGACTAAACTCCTCGAAGACAGAGGTTCTGCTCTTTGGTGCCAGAGACAACTTCTGGTCCCCGAGATGGTGGCCAGATGAAATGGGACCTCTCCCAGTGCCGGTTGACAAAGTGAAAAATCTCGGTATACTGGTGGATAACACCCTGACCTTCAAATCCCAGGTGAACGCTCTCTCTTTCTCTCTCCACTTCACACTCAAAACCATCAGAAAAATCCTTCCGTATCTGGAGAAGAAATACAGGAAAACGATTGTCACTGGTCTAGTGCTCTCACGCCTAGACTACTGCAACAGCCTGATGCTAAACGCCCAGCAGAGCGTACTCAAAAAACTCCAACTTCTGCAAAATGCAGCCGCCTGCCTAATCACTGACACGCCCAAATTTGCCTCGGTATCTCAGGATCTGGTGACGTTACATTGGCTACCTATCCGTAAGAGAATAACTTTCAAGGCAGTATGCATGGTCTTTAAAGCCCTTCACGATACGGGCCCTAGGCATTTGAAATCACTTTTCTGCTGGCATAAACCAGCTAGAACCCTGAGGTCAGGACAACTGGCCCTGGTTACGGTCCCCAGAACTAAAAGAGCTCGCTGGGGAGGCAGGAGCTTTTCTCTTGGGGCGGCAGAGGCCTGGAATAAACTCCCACTTGCGCTCAGACAAACTCAGGGTCTGATGGCCTTCAGAAGAGGACTCAAAACATGGCTCTTCACTCAGTAAGCACGCTCCATCACACCAGTCTATCCTTCCAGCGCCAGGACACCTCCGGGTAACAGAGCGCTCTACAATGTGCCAAATAAATAAAATAAATTAATCCTGAAAAAGTGAAAATCTCAAGGGATGGTACTGAATGCATCAATCTTGTGGCTACAGCATACAATCTTTCCAATTCTCAGCATTAAATGCTCAACACTTCACAGGGAGTGCATTCTTCTAATCAGAGGAGCTATCCTAAAAATGGCTTCCAATAGCAATGCACATGAGCTTTTGAAGTGGTCTTTGTTGTTTGGGAACTAGGATCTGTTCCGTAAATGAATGCCCCACTTCGGGAGAAGCAAAGTGTCTGTGCTTTTCTTGATACTGGAGCAAGGATTGTACATTGAGGAGCCTGTGTTCCTAACATTTAAAGATCCACAGATGTAAATGCAAAGAGCAGACAAATTAAGTATAATTGGCCCTATAGAGGTTGCCACTACTGAAATTCCCGCCTTTCAGGATTTCCAAGCGTTTTTAAGCACAATGCATTTGTATTTGCTGCCTCTTGATTATATCACTTTCTTCACAAAAAGGTTATGTAAAAAGGGTTCCAAATAAAAAAAAATGTAAATAGTATTCAATGATCTCAATAGAAATAGGCAAGAGATCTCAAATAACTGTAAATACAGTAACATTCTCATAGTGAAGATGTGATTAACCACCAACATGCTCTGCTCCTGGCATCCCTTAATAGCCAAACAAGTACTGTTTTGTTTATTTTCTTTGGCCAGTAAACCCCTGTGGTTACAAATGGCTGTGTTTCAGGAAAATCCTAGCTACTTCATGCTAAAACTGGAAGATCCTCAAGCACTTTCCCTCTACACATGGGGCTAGAATGTGACCACTAAAAACAGACTACTGTTAACACTGCAGTCACTACCTGAACACAGTGACAACACACACAGTTATCATTCTTCAGATGTGTGCTATCTGTGCTTTCTTTTACTGCCTGTTTTGGAGACAAAAAATTCAATTTTCCAAATGAAAAATTGTTACCTGCAATTCTCGAGAAAAAAGGGGGAAAGAGTTCCTAACTTGGATCACGTGGACTTGAACATTCAGTATGATAAATTATTAGAAGATATTAATTTTTAACACACATATTTTCATGTCTAGTAGTCTGTTGAGACATGCAATATTAAAACCCCATTCTCTAATAGGAGTCACTATAAACAAATGCACATTTCTTGGACTGTACATACCTTCTCCATATTTTCATAGTCCAGTTTAAAGGCCCAGAGTTGAAGGCGCGCTGAGAGACCAGTAATGGAAGACAAAGTAATCAAGAACTGTTCAGCGCTTCCAAGAGGCAAATCAGGATTGGAAAGCTGAGCCTCCTGAATCTTCTGCTTCTCTTCATCTGTGGGAATCATAGTTTGGATTTTCTGTAGAAAGAAAATATTTTCAAAGCAATGAGGACTAGAATGCAAAAGGGAAGCCAATGTCACTTCTTTGGGAGGCTAAGCTATTTTGTCACGGGAAAGACACATCATATATGTCACTGAGCAAGAATGAGATTAAGATATTGAACGTTTTTAGGTTTCGGCCTGGCGGTAGCACTGCGAAGCAGTGCTCCGCCCAGGGCGAAACCTTATGTGCTACAGTATGGGGCTTTGTCCCGCCTCTGTCTTCCATTGGCTAGCTCCATAAATGGAGGCTAGCCATTGGAAGAGATTGGCTGTCAGTCACAATTTCCCCATCGGAACGCGATTCGGGGGCGTTTCCGTGTCTTTTTTTAAGTCCCGCCCCCCACACCCACCCTCTCGCCATCAGCGATCCATTTGTTTATCCCCGCCCTCCCTCCCGTTGTCCGTGCCTCCTCCCTCCCACTCCTCTCGCCGAGAAAGCACTTTTTAGGCCTACAGGAAGCACGAGGGATCGCAGTTCTCAGGTAATTTAAAACGATAACTGGTGGAGTTTGTAAAACACCTTACCGGCGTGATTTATGGCCAAGGAAACAAAAGATAACCCTTAAGGGCGTCCCCGTGTTGCTGGGGAAACCAACATGCTGTGCTGAGAATTAAGGGAGGCCAGCTCCGTCGCGCCTGCCCCAGAGCCGAGGAAGACAGGCAGAATTAACAACATAGCCATTCTTAGAGCCAGGCAGAAGCATACCCGACCAAGAAAGCACCGCCTATCAGGGCGCACCCATTACCGTGTGCCCGCACGGAACCAGAGAAGCGCCTTGGCCCTTCCGCTGCAATTGTGGTGAGACTGGGAGTCCAGTGAGGGCTCGAGACAAGGGAACGCTCCACTGCCCCACGGGCCAGGTGGCCCGAGATGGTTGGCATCAGTGGCGATGGCTCGCTGTAGGGGTCAGTTCACAGTGGAGACCAGACCAGTGAAGGTCTTCGTGTGGAGAGCCTGAACGCCACCCCCCCCCCTTTGTTGTTCTGTGTAGGGGACACTGCGAGGTAGAGCCTCGAAGGAGGCCCACGCCTTGAAACTTGCAGCACTTCAGGATAACTACCATAATGGGCGCAGGGGCCCATGAGCCCTACGATAGGTTTGCAATACAGTGATATCTGGTGATTAGTGGACACCTGGAAGGTGCACCTGGCGGGCGCGGACACCTGCCTCTCTTATCGTGCAGTGCGCTGTGTGCGTGCGTGTGTGCTTGCCTACCTTGAAGGTAAACGTTGAGAGTAAGGGGTCCCAGTGAACAAGAACATATAATTACACACAAAATAGAAAAACTAGTAAACAGAGAATCATTGCCGCTATAATGTTTTAATCACATTATAGGAAAAATGCGTGATTGTATATTCAACAAAGCATATACACTTATAAATGTATTGGTGCCCCTGAGGGTGGGGGGGGGGGGAAAAGTGATATGGTGGAGGTATAGTGAGGGGAGGATAAGTGACAATAAAAGCGTGATATTGATCAGGTAATAAAAGCGGAAAATCAAATGTTCAGTAATACACAAGATAAACCATAAATCATTGTTATAATTCCAACCAAGCACATGCCCCAATGTCCATTTAATGCAAAATTGGTGGGTTGATTAGGGCTGTTGTGGGGTAAGGGTGGGTGTCGACGTTTCGACCCTGGAAAGCAGGATTAATTCACACTCCTTGCACTCGGGTCTTCTTCAGGACGGGCAGTACATAGGGGCAGCCAACCTGATATTTAAAAAGGGAATTTATTTAGTAAATTATGAATTGGAAAATTATCCAAGTTTGACTATGTGGGTAGGGTATGCAGATATACCTGAGTATGTCCAGTGGGGTGATGGAGTTGATCCAAAGAAAGGTCCTTATTATTAGTTCAAAGGCCTAGGACAAATCAAACATAAACTTATTACAATTAGTTGTATAATTGAATTACCAAGAACAATTAAGGAAAAGCCAATAGACTTACTAAAGTAAAAAGTAAAAATTCGGGTTCCTTTACAGGTCAGAAATTGCTGGATGAAGAACCACTCGAACCATCTATCAACAGGAGAAACACCACTTAGGATTGGACACTTGATATTTGAAATTTAAAAAGGGGGGTACATTGTGAGTTAGAGTTGCAGCGGAGCTTACCCAATGGCTTGAGAATCCGCTCGTATTAGTTAGAGGCAGAATTGCTGAGTAGATCCAATTGCGGTGTCTAAAAAATAAAAGGACCGCAATCGATTGTCAAAATATCAATTTCAAAGGTTAGCGCGGGAGAATGGAACTACGTGATGCGAGCACCCGGAAGGTTTGTAGGCTTACCGGTCGGCTTCGCGCTCGGCGTCTGACTCCGGTTCCTCGCGGCGAGAGGACTTCCTGATAGTCAGGTTGTTATGGTAACCTAGTCACATGGAATGGGCAGGGAAGAAAGACTACGAGAGACGCCCGTTGCCATAGTAGCGTAATCGGGTTTCGTAGCTGAATATTCCGCTTGTTGCATACGAGAATGAATAAAACCACCTAATTAGATCGACAATTTGGGCAATGTAAACCTAAAAGGGGTAATTCTGGAATCATGAGTTTAAAACGAAGCCAGTCGAATGGGTGACAACGACCAACCAAGATTAATAGCCAATCACTGTGACAATATTCTCGGATTGGAAATGCAATGTAACGTTGGTAAGCCAGTCCGTGATTAATGTGGTAATCAGTTCACATACTTACAGCATGAATTAGGTTGGTATCATCATTGTTAGCACCTAACTGCGTACCTATGCCATGATGGTAAAGCAGTATTATTAACACTTCGCCAGATGTTAGTATCATAAAACAAAAAACAACCATAATCAATAATCATGCACTATAGCATATATTCATAGGCTGGAAATGCACTATATTGTTGGTAAAACAGTACTGGATTAATGTAGGTATCAGTTCACATAAATACACCCTGAAATAAGATGGTGTCATCATTCTTAACCCATAACTGCGTACCTATGCCATGATGGTAAAGCAGTATATATTTACATTTCACTAGATGAGTACACATCGTGTCAGTATCAACCAAGATAATATGTCAGCCAGTGGGCAGCAGATAGCCCATACTCAATGTTCTGCGTACCTGTCCCATGACGGTATAGGCAGTTACAGTTAGGTAATAATAATAACGCACAATGGACGGTTATATTCGAGTAATTCTGTATTCTCATGTGGAAATCAGTAGCATACATTACGCTAAGGTGGCAAGTTGCGAAAAGGAGCTATCATGTTCATTGAGACCAGTATTTATAGAGTCAAAGAAGAACATCCATTTCAGTTCCCTTATGTTAAGTATGTTGGATATGTTGCCACCCCTGGGGCCAAGGTTGATTTTCTCAATGACTAGCCATCTAAGACTGTCAGGTGGATGTTGTGCTGATCTGAAATGGTCTACTAAAGGAGCACCGGACACCTCACATCTGATGCGGCTCATATGTTGCAAAACCCTCTGTTTGATTTTCTGTTGAGTTTGCCCAATATAGATGAGTTTGCAAGGGCATACAATCGCATAAATCACTGTCGAGGTGTTACAATTGCTAAGAGATTTCAGTTGGATTTTCTTTTGATTGTGAATGAATTCTTTGGTTTGCATGCAATTATCACAGGCTTTGCATTGGCCGCATTTGAAATGGCCAATTGTAGGCTGGAGATTCCACAGAGATCTGATGGTAGGATCTGTCTTGGAGGGAAGAAGCGAGCGTACTACATAGTCTTTAACACTTCTAGATTTTTTGAAAGCATGTAGTGGGGTGTCGGGATGTTGTATGTCGTCTGCAACCAGTTGCCAATGGTGATTTACAATCTTCTTGATTGAGTTGCTCTTGGTAGAGAAGGTCGTCACACAGACAATTCTATCCTGCTGATTCTCCATTGGGTCTTTGGTCTTTAAGAGTTCCTCTCGGGGGTAGAACAACGCACGTTTCTTAGCTTTAGTCACCAGCCGTTTTGGGTAGCCACGGATTATCAAACGTTCTGCTAGTTCCTCCGACTGTTGGAAGTAATGTTCTTTGGAGGAACAGTTTCTTCGGACCCGTAAAAATTGACCAAATGGGAGGTTATCCCGGAGGGCACGTGGATGGTGACTACTATATTGAAGTAGAGAGTTCCTCTCCGCCGGTTTCCTGTACAATGTGGTTTGAAGTTGGCCCTGATGGTGATATATGGTGATGTCCAGAAAGTCAATACTTTGATTATTAGATTGTATGGTAAATTTAAGATAAGGTGACTGCTGATTTAGCCATACATGAAACTCATTTAGGGTGGTCAAATCGCCATTCCAAAGTATTAAAATGTCGTCTATGTAACGAACCCAGATATTAAGATGGTTGTTGAAAGGATTATGGGCATCCAGTATGTTGTTTACTTCGAAAGCCGCCATATACAAAATGGCTACATCCGGGGCAAAGGGAGCCCCCATTGCCACACCCTGTATTTGAAGAAAGAATTCATTTTTAAAGGTGAAAAAGTTCTTAGTCATTGCGATCCGAAGTAAGGAAATGATGAATTCAGAAGGCACCTGCTTGGGTGTTGGTCTAGATTCCAAGTACCTCATGATGACTGTTAATGCTTCCTCTTGTGGGATGGAAGTATACAGAGATACCACGTCGCAGGTGACTAGTAATTGCTGCGTTGGGTCAAAGGGTAACCCTTCAATTAGGTTGATGGTTTGAGGAGTATCTCTTAGGTACGTCTGGGTCGCCTCCGCCAATGGTTTTAAGAAAAAGTCAATATACCTTCCCAATGGTTCTAGAATAGAGCCACAACCCGATACAATCGGCTCCGCTGCAACTCTAACTCACAATGTACCCCCCTTTTTAAATTTCAAATATCAAGTGTCCAATCCTAAGTGGTGTTTCTCCTGTTGATAGATGGTTCGAGTGGTTCTTCATCCAGCAATTTCTGACCTGTAAAGGAACCCGAATTTTTACTTTTTACTTTAGTAAGTCTATTGGCTTTTCCTTAATTGTTCTTGGTAATTCAATTATACAACTAATTGTAATAAGTTTATGTTTGATTTGTCCTAGGCCTTTGAACTAATAATAAGGACCTTTCTTTGGATCAACTCCATCACCCCACTGGACATACTCAGGTATATCTGCATACCCTACCCACATAGTCAAACTTGGATAATTTTCCAATTCATAATTTACTAAATAAATTCCCTTTTTAAATATCAGGTTGGCTGCCCCTATGTACTGCCCGTCCTGAAGAAGACCCGAGTGCAAGGAGTGTGAATTAATCCTGCTTTCCAGGGTCGAAACGTCGACACCCACCCTTACCCCACAACAGCCCTAATCAACCCACCAATTTTGCATTAAATGGACATTGGGGCATGTGCTTGGTTGGAATTATAACAATGATTTATGGTTTATCTTGTGTATTACTGAACATTTGATTTTCCGCTTTTATTACCTGATCAATATCACGCTTTTATTGTCACTTATCCTCCCCTCACTATACCTCCACCATATCACTTTTCCCCCCCCCCCACCCTCAGGGGCACCAATACATTTATAAGTGTATATGCTTTGTTGAATATACAATCACGCATTTTTCCTATAATGTGATTAAAACATTATAGCGGCAATGATTCTCTGTTTACTAGTTTTTCTATTTTGTGTGTAATTATATGTTCTTGTTCACTGGGACCCCTTACTCTCAACGCTAGCTACCCAGGTCCCAGCGACTTTTTGGGTCAACCCTGTTCTTACTTAACGCACTTCGTGCAGACGCTGTCTGCGAGGTTTTCTCTTCTTTGAATTAAGTTCTACATGATAGGGTATTTATATAACGATGGTTGAACGTGAATTGTTATCATACTCTGAAGATTATATTGATAAACTTCTTGAGGATCCCAGCAATAATTTTTTGACAACTGATGTACCAACTTTAGACTTCAGTCTTAAGGATAAGATTCAACGGCTAGAACGCCTTGAAAAGAAACTAATCCGTACCCGCTGGCACGGACACCTGCTCACCAAATATCTTAAGGAGAACATCATCCCGATTGGCCTACAAATAAAAATCGAACCCGCTATCTTTGTTGAAGTCCCTAAATTCAGGGAAGGGTTTAGTCACATATCGAACAATTGCTCGCGCCACTGGATGGTGCTTGGGATAGAAACAGCTGCCCAACAGATCCAGATACTGACCAGCGAAATTAAGTCACTACGTGCAGAGATCGCCGCAGATGCTAATCTGGAAGGAGCAAAAGAAACACTAAACAATCTGGAAGCCACTCTAAAAGATTTTGACCTCACCACTCAGAATCGTAAATTAGAGAAACTTGCCAGGGACATAAGATTGTACGACAAAAAGAAAACTTACCCTTACCTGCAAGACGACTACTATAAACAGGACCAACAAGGTAGATTCACCAACAGAGGGCGAGGCAGTTTCCGCGGTAGACGGAACTATACAACCTTCTCTGACTCCTCATATAGTTCCGAAGGGGAACAAGAACTCGCTGGTCCGAATCGTCAATACAATTACCCTGACTACAGTTATCAGTCACCTCAGTACCAACCTTTTTTAGGCCAGCGACCCGCACCATGGCGCCCCCCGAGAGGCAGAGGCAATTTTTCCAACAGAGGTCAACCCCGGGGACAGAATCAGAGCAACACCAACTGGGACACCGGACGTGGTCAAACATCCAAACAGGTTCATTTCCAGCAGGAGCAGCACGGGGAGAGAACAACCCGGAACAAGACTTACCGCTGGTAACACAGACATCTACCATGAACCCTGTGGTGAACATTTCCAACTACGTCTTGAACGAATCTGAAATACGCGCATTAAGCAAGGGACTGTCATATGTCCCAACCAACAAACCTGACTCATTTACAGTTCGTACTGAACTGTTTAAATTTTTTCGGAAAGTGAGACTGAAATATTTTTTTAGGAATGCTGGGCCTTACAAAAATCCATCCTGTACTGGCCTGAGGCCTCCCTCCACGTTTGTTCCACCGTCATGCACCATGACCAATAAAATTTTGGCATATGAAGCAGTTGTATGGAGGGATGTGAACGCTACTCTAATGAATCAGACCTACACCAGATATAATACAAGTAAGATTGAAAAGGATTCTCTCCAGTCACTGGCTAATAACTCGGAAGTGGTGATTAAACCGGCGGATAAAGGTGGTGCCATTGTGATTCAGGATACCCAAAAATACGAGTCTGAGATTCAACGACAACTGAATGATGGCGTTAGCTACCAGAAACTTCGATCGGATCCCTCACAAGCAATAGCACGTGAAATCCTGGAAATCACTCAGCTTGGATTGGAACTTGGATTCCTATCAAAACATGAATTTGATTATCTCAACCAGCCGTACCCACGTCTAGCCACGATATATACTCTCCCTAAAATACATAAGGACATGACCAACCCTCCTGGACGTCCGATTGTATCGGGTTGTGGCTCTATTCTAGAACCATTGGGAAGGTATATTGACTTTTTCTTAAAACCATTGGCGGAGGCGACCCAGACGTACCTAAGAGATACTCCTCAAACCATCAACCTAATTGAAGGGTTACCCTTTGACCCAACGCAGCAATTACTAGTCACCTGCGACGTGGTATCTCTGTATACTTCCATCCCACAAGAGGAAGCATTAACAGTCATCATGAGGTACTTGGAATCTAGACCAACACCCAAGCAGGTGCCTTCTGAATTCATCATTTCCTTACTTCGGATCGCAATGACTAAGAACTTTTTCACCTTTAAAAATGAATTCTTTCTTCAAATACAGGGTGTGGCAATGGGGGCTCCCTTTGCCCCGGATGTAGCCATTTTGTATATGGCGGCTTTCGAAGTAAACAACATACTGGATGCCCATAATCCTTTCAACAACCATCTTAATATCTGGGTTCGTTACATAGACGACATTTTAATACTTTGGAATGGCGATTTGACCACCCTAAATGAGTTTCATGTATGGCTAAATCAGCAGTCACCTTATCTTAAATTTACCATACAATCTAATAATCAAAGTATTGACTTTCTGGACATCACCATATATCACCATCAGGGCCAACTTCAAACCACATTGTACAGGAAACCGGCGGAGAGGAACTCTCTACTTCAATATAGTAGTCACCATCCACGTGCCCTCCAGGATAACCTCCCATTTGGTCAATTTTTACGGGTCCGAAGAAACTGTTCCTCCAAAGAACATTACTTCCAACAGTCGGAGGAACTAGCAGAACGTTTGATAATCCGTGGCTACCCAAAACGGCTGGTGACTAAAGCTAAGAAACGTGCGTGGTTCTACCCCCGAGAGGAACTCTTAAAGACCAAAGACCCAATGGAGAATCAGCAGGATAGAATTGTCTGTGTGACGACCTTCTCTACCAAGAGCAACTCAATCAAGAAGATTGTAAATCACCATTGGCAACTGGTTGCAGACGACATACAACATCCCGACACCCCACTACATGCTTTCAAAAAATCTAGAAGTGTTAAAGACTATGTAGTACGCTCGCTTCTTCCCTCCAAGACAGATCCTACCATCAGATCTCTGTGGAATCTCCAGCCTACAATTGGCCATTTCAAATGCGGCCAATGCAAAGCCTGTGATAATTGCATGCAAACCAAAGAATTCATTCACAATCAAAAGAAAATCCAACTGAAATCTCTTAGCAATTGTAACACCTCGACAGTGATTTATGCGATTGTATGCCCTTGCAAACTCATCTATATTGGGCAAACTCAACAGAAAATCAAACAGAGGGTTTTGCAACATATGAGCCGCATCAGATGTGAGGTGTCCGGTGCTCCTTTAGTAGACCATTTCAGATCAGCACAACATCCACCTGACAGTCTTAGATGGCTAGTAATTGAGAAAATCAACCTTGGCCCCAGGGGTGGCAACATATCCAACATACTTAACATAAGGGAACTGAAATGGATGTTCTTCTTTGACTCTATAAATACTGGTCTCAATGAACATGATAGCTCCTTTTCGCAACTTGCCACCTTAGCGTAATGTATGCTACTGATTTCCACATGAGAATACAGAATTACTCGAATATAACCGTCCATTGTGCGTTATTATTATTACCTAACTGTAACTGCCTATACCGTCATGGGACAGGTACGCAGAACATTGAGTATGGGCTATCTGCTGCCCACTGGCTGACATATTATCTTGGTTGATACTGACACGATGTGTACTCATCTAGTGAAATGTAAATATATACTGCTTTACCATCATGGCATAGGTACGCAGTTATGGGTTAAGAATGATGACACCATCTTATTTCAGGGTGTATTTATGTGAACTGATACCTACATTAATCCAGTACTGTTTTACCAACAATATAGTGCATTTCCAGCCTATGAATATATGCTATAGTGCATGATTATTGATTATGGTTGTTTTTTGTTTTATGATACTAACATCTGGCGAAGTGTTAATAATACTGCTTTACCATCATGGCATAGGTACGCAGTTAGGTGCTAACAATGATGATACCAACCTAATTCATGCTGTAAGTATGTGAACTGATTACCACATTAATCACGGACTGGCTTACCAACGTTACATTGCATTTCCAATCCGAGAATATTGTCACAGTGATTGGCTATTAATCTTGGTTGGTCGTTGTCACCCATTCGACTGGCTTCGTTTTAAACTCATGATTCCAGAATTACCCCTTTTAGGTTTACATTGCCCAAATTGTCGATCTAATTAGGTGGTTTTATTCATTCTCGTATGCAACAAGCGGAATATTCAGCTACGAAACCCGATTACGCTACTATGGCAACGGGCGTCTCTCGTAGTCTTTCTTCCCTGCCCATTCCATGTGACTAGGTTACCATAACAACCTGACTATCAGGAAGTCCTCTCGCCGCGAGGAACCGGAGTCAGACGCCGAGCGCGAAGCCGACCGGTAAGCCTACAAACCTTCCGGGTGCTCGCATCACGTAGTTCCATTCTCCCGCGCTAACCTTTGAAATTGATATTTTGACAATCGATTGCGGTCCTTTTATTTTTTAGACACCGCAATTGGATCTACTCAGCAATTCTGCCTCTAACTAATACGAGCGGATTCTCAAGCCATTGGGTAAGCTCCGCTGCAACTCTAACTCACAATGTACCCCCCTTTTTAAATTTCAAATATCAAGTGTCCAATCCTAAATGGTGTTTCTCCTGTTGATAGATGGTTCGAGTGGTTCTTCATCCAGCAATTTCTGACCTGTAAAGGAACCCGAATTTTTACTTTTTACTTTAGTAAGTCTATTGGCTTTTCCTTAATTGTTCTTGGTAATTCAATTATACAACTAATTGTAATAAGTTTATGTTTGATTTGTCCTAGGCCTTTGAACTAATAATAAGGACCTTTCTTTGGATCAACTCCATCACCCCACTGGACATACTCAGGTATATCTGCATACCCTACCCACATAGTCAAACTTGGATAATTTTCCAATTCATAATTTACTAAATAAATTCCCTTTTTAAATATCAGGTTGGCTGCCCCTATGTACTGCCCGTCCTGAAGAAGACCCGAGTGCAAGGAGTGTGAATTAATCCTGCTTTCCAGGGTCGAAACGTCGACACCCACCCTTACCCCACAACAGCCCTAATCAACCCACCAATTTTGCATTAAATGGACATTGGGGCATGTGCTTGGTTGGAATTATAACAATGATTTATGGTTTATCTTGTGTATTACTGAACATTTGATTTTCCGCTTTTATTACCTGATCAATATCACGCTTTTATTGTCACTTATCCTCCCCTCACTATACCTCCACCATATCACTTTTTCCCCCCCCCCCACCCTCAGGGGCACCAATACATTTATAAGTGTATATGCTTTGTTGAATATACAATCACGCATTTTTCCTATAATGTGATTAAAACATTATAGCGGCAATGATTCTCTGTTTACTAGTTTTTCTATTTTGTGTGTAATTATATGTTCTTGTTCACTGGGACCCCTTACTCTCAACGCTAGCTACCCAGGTCCCAGCGACTTTTTGGGTCAACCCTGTTCTTACTTAACGTACCTTGAAGGTAAAGACGCCAGCATTGTCCTGACAGTCCCTGCTGTATGTTTGTCTCTCTTCTGCCCTATTCACCCGGCCTCGACCCTTCACCTTCTTCTTTGTACTCTCTTGTCAGGTAAATAGTGCCCTTGTGGTATGGAAACTATTTCTTTCTTTTCCGAAGACAAAGGGAACGCGCAGCAGCTACAGTGGTGTTATGTTGTGGGCTTGTTGCCTCATTGTCTCTTGCTGGGTTTAATGAGCTGGTGACTTGTGATTGAAAGGTGGTAAACAGGGCCTCTCGTGCAACCAGTGGCAGATGATTCTTGCTCTGTCCTGGTTCAACCCCCACGGCCTGGGCCCTGACTGGTTGGTGAAGCAGCCTGGGTCTGGTTTATTGTGCATCATCTTCACATTTCCAGAAGAGGGCGGCGTTTCAGGGCCAGTAACTGGTTAGACATGTGTACTGACTACTGTCACACTTGAGTCCTAAACGAATGTTTTTCTAAGAATTCTGTTATTGTTTTATTTCCGTATGATTATACCATTATACTACCGGTGCTTGCAAGTTAAGGCTTTTATGTGACAGTTGTCAGAGGTCTGTCCCTTGCAAGGGACTGTCTGATGTCTCTTCTTCCTCCTGTAATTGTTACTAGGAGGCTGTGGTGTACATCTTACAAATTGGAGTCTCCCACTGACAGTTTATTGTTATGGCGTGTCTGGTGGCTTAGTGGGCTAATGCGTCCACTGTAGGGGCCTGTGTTTGACCTCATGGTCACAGGTTCTAATCCCGGTGGGTCCACTCAGCCTTTCATCCTTCTGAGGTTGATAAAAGGAGTGCCAGTGAGTTGGGTAAAAATAAACATCTGTCGTTCGGCTGCAAGATACCCTTCTGGGTGAGCGTGCACTTTACAAATACACATGCTAAGTTATGTTGTACACTACCTCACAAACATTAAGCAGAAGTGTACACCAGTTTGCAGTTCCGCTGCTGTTCCGACACTGATGAGTGGCTGATTTTGGGTTGTTAGGTTGACAATCTAGCACTTGTCACAGACACTGGCTTCCTGTCTCCCCACAGTCCACCCTAGTAGACTCGAAACAAAGTTTTGTTCACGGTTTTCGAAGTAGGGGACGGGGGCTGCTTTGTCGGAGCTGGCCAAGCTCTCCCCGCCTGAACACCATTTCACCAACTCCCAGCACAATTAGACCGCGAATTATAGAGATCCGGGCCTCCAGATCCTTTCAGGTAAACTCCACGCTCCTTAAACTCATTAATTTAGAAGCAGGCATTTTGAAGGATTACACATTTAATTTGAGTACATGGTTTGATAGGCCGATGCACATGAATGCTTCACGGAGGTATTCAGTTTCTACATTCAGTAATTAAAAAGCCTTGCTTGTGGGGGGCGGAGGGGAGGATATTAAGACACTAATTAAATGTTTCCTGTTTTGCGCTTTACTTTCTGTCCGGGCTGCCCCGGTTTGGCGGTATTGTTCGCGTTTTTCATACGTTCCCTTGTACAGCTTCCCTTTGCTGGGCCTGAGGTGTAGTTAGCTGTCTGAGGGGCTCCAGCGCAGCCCATCTCTGTATGAACAGTCATATTGTACCGCGCTTGGTGGGGGCGTTATTAAATCCCAGGCCTGTCTTGTGCGAACACTTTTCTCCGGGACCTCATTAGTTTGAAAACATGTATACAATTACTTCCAGCCAGTCGGATAATGTATCCCCGTCCTACCGCTTGCACCTCCCAACATATGATGGCTTTCCTGCACAGGGATTAGAACATTCATTCCATTAAGTGTTTTGGGGGAGTATTAAAACTAAATGTTGATAAATTCTCTTTTAAATACGTTTGTAGTGCTTCTAACTTAAGGTACACATGCACCATTGCCTTATACACTCAGAACTTCGAAAAGGGGGCTTTGTGGTGTAGGCAAATTTCTGGTATTGCCTGGTTCGCCCTTACCTAGCCGAACATATCAAATAGCATTACACCTGGGGTACTGTCCATGGCAAACTCATAGCTTCTCGAATAAGTAACATGGCGGTGCTGTGTGTGCAGCAGCAGGTGCCCTGTGCAGGGGCGTAGGAGACACTAAATTTCTGGGGGGGACAGGGACAACCTTGTGGACTTTCCAGCGTCCCTATACAAATCGCCCATTGCACGAGACCGTACGCCCCGTAAACGAATATAATCGGATCGTTTTGAAGAAAAATATTGAGAAAGGCAGGAATATAGTCACATTATGCTTTATTGTTATTTGCATTTATAAAGTACTTAGACCAAATGTGGAAAAATCATGTCTATTGTTTATAGTGCTACTCATAGTTCACTCAGTTTTGTGATCTGCATGGTACATGTTCTTTGCAGCAGCCACATTAACCCTCTGCACTACTTTACGATGAGCCAAAACTTTCACTAGAAAAAATTTCGAACTCTCACTAGTAGGAACATTAATCACTAGAGTTAACTTGACATTTTTATTGTTGCCTGAAAACTGCCTGATGCACAAGGAAGTTCATTTGCTTTTAAACCAAAAATTATTTTTAAACTCAGTGTCCCTCACCAAAGTCGACGCGAGGTGCGGCTGCAACAGGTCCCACCGCCCTAAATCCGGTCAAGCTCCCAGCAATGGGGCAGCACAAGCATTTCCTGAAATGGGGTCAGACCTAACCTTATAGCCATTATATGAGGTAAACATCCATGTAATTGGTGGGGTGGGATACTTTCCCCAGATTGCATCAAGCAAAACAATTTACCAAGTTTCTTGTAGAAGATTTAAGGGAGAGTTGACTTCTTCCCTGACAATGTTTTGACATTTGTGGGATCAAATTTCTAAAATGTGGCAGACCCTTATGGGGCATTCATTAAATATTCCAGTACTTTCAAGGTGCACCAAGGAGGCCTGGCTTTTTTAGGAGTAAATCTGATTTTTTTCAAATGTCTTATGTCAGAAATAACTTCCACTATGCCAAGGTCCTAATTTTTTCATGGTCGAGCCCCATATGCCAATGAGTACATTCAATATGACAGTGCCAAAAAGTTACCATGTATACTGCAGCAATAGTCTTGGGTACCTCTAAAAAATCCGTCTGTAGGCATAGCATGCATACACTCACACACACACATTCTCTCACACACTTTCTCACTATATCTCTTGCTCTCTTGTACCTTTGTACTCTGTCACACTCACACACACTGCCACTCACACTTCAATTAGTAAATTTGCTTTTATTGTGTTAGAAAAGCTTGCCCTGCTGCTACTGCTTTACCTGCCTTACCCTTTAGGGAAACTTAATGAAAACAGATTCTCTATACATTATTCAAAATAGTAATATATTGCTTTGTCAATGTTTTTTATGAGTATGATATGAATGAAAAATGCACTTCCTTAAAATAGCTCTGCAGGGCTTAAATTTGGTTTCACTTTTGGATCAAGCAGTTACAGTATTAACATGTAGTATGACAGCATCTAACTGACCTAATGAAATGCTTGACTTCTTCGACAACCATGGATTTCATCCAGTAACACTTTACATTTTTGTTTTTTTGAGACCCAACTTGCAATGTAAAAACAAACCGGCATGTCTCGAGATGGAGTATTGTAGTAAATGGAAAGCCAGGAATGGCTAAATCTGTCACACTTTTTTCAATCCAGCACCATACCCCAAAGCCTCCGCCCTAGTCTCCCTCCTCGTGCCATCCCACATTGTCAGTCCACTCTCTGCTCTTGCACCAGCTCCTTTGATGTAGATGGAATTAATTATGCGAGTAGTACCGCGGAAAGAGCAGGTATTCTTAAGGGTGCTTTGTAGAAATATTTGTAGATTCATGAGAGTTGTAAAATTTTGTATATGTGTAGAGTTAGAGGTGTGCTCATGTAAGTGCTGGCTGATGGTGAATAGTGTGAGTGAATGTAGCATGAGTGGCGAGAGTGTAGGGTGAAAAATTATGCCACTGTGAGTGTCAGGTGAGCTGCATGCATGCAATGTGAGAGGAGGGCCCATGTGAGTGTCGGGTGGGAGGAGTGAGTGCAGTGATGGGGGCAAATGCAAGGTGTTTTGAGTACAGGATGAGTGGTGTGCCTGTGTGTGGTACAGGGTGAGCGGCAAGGGTGAAGGGTGATTTGTTAGAGGGTCTTGAGAGTGCATGTGGAGTGTAGTTAGTGTAGCGTAAGTGATGTGTTCCGGCAGACTATTGTCCCTGTGTGCACGAAGGATGAACAGGGTGCCTTGATGAATTCAGGCTGAGAGATTTGCCTGTGTGAGTGCAGGGTGAGAGGAGGAAGTGCAGGGTAAGTGATGTGACTCCAGGGTGAGTGCTGTGTTTGTTTGTGTGATATGAGTTCAGGGTGAGTGTTGTGCCCATGGGAGCCAAGATGTGAGTCAAGATGTCAGTGAAGATGAGTGTGAAGATGTGAGTGAAGGGTGAGCTGTGTAAGTGACAGCTGTGTAAGTGACAGGAATGCCTATTTGAGTGCACAGTGAGCGATGTGACAGTGGAAGAGTAGGGTGAGAGGAGTGACTGCAGGGTAAGTGTTGTGACATATGAGTTTGGGTGCGGGTGAAAGTGCAGAGTTGGAGAAATGATTGCTTAGTGAGAAATGTGCTTGCTTGAGTGAGACTGCAAATTTAGCAGTGAGACTGACAGGTGATTGAAGTGACACATGATTGAAGGATGAGTGGTGTGCTCATGTAAGTGCAGGGTGAAAAGCGTGAGTGTAGCACGATCACTGTAAGTGCAGGGTAAAAGGTGTGTTCCTGTAACCACAGGGTAAGTGGAAGGAGAACAGCGTGAGGGACATGAGTGCAGTGTGGTCGCTGTGAGTACAAAGTGAGTGGTGTGCTTGTGTGAGCGCAGGGTAAGAGGAGGATGAATGTGCGAGTAGACAGTAACAGTGTGAGTTCAGTGTGATGGCTGTGAGTGCAGGGGGAGCAGTGAAAGTGACAAGTGAGTGGAGTGTCATGTGCATGCAGGGTAAGATTTATGCTTATGTGGGTGCAGGGTAGGAGGAGGGTGAATGGCGTTAGTGCATGGTGAGCAGTGTGAACGCTGTGAGTGCAGGGTGAGCGTGAAAGTGAAGGGTGAGTGATGAGAATGAGGGGTGAAGTGTCTGAATGCAGGATGTATACCCAGACACCTGTAGTAACTCAGCATTGTATTGATGTGTGGGTTGTATATGCACAGTATAGAGCCTGGCCACAGACTAAAGCCTTTTAGTCACATTTATGCTAGTAGAAGTAGGGCCCACAAAATGATCTTTGGTGTGGTAATTAATTTAAGTTACAGTTACAAAGGTTCTACATCTGTGACAAAAAAACTGTTCAGTTTGCAAATGCACATTTTTCAGGAATCCCACGGCAATCAGAGGTTACCAGGCTCCGAGTTCATCAATGATAGGCTTTTATCACTGATGTCCTGGGGCTGTACCTTTCTGTTGGGAACAAAGTTAACTACGAAAAGAGAGAAAGAGAAAGGGGGGTTTGGTGTGTGTGTGGGTGTGGGTGGATGTGTGTGTGTGTGTTGGTGGGTGTGTGTTTTCAATAATTGTCCCTCAAGGGTGTTTACTTAAAGGAAAAATCACTTTATCTCAACACACAATTCCATTCTGTACATAAATGTTAGAGGGCATTAATATGGCATGCAAATAGTAAGACATTTTTCCATAAGCAGGGGGCAGCCAGTACTGACTTGTGCTATTTAAAAGGCACTGGCATCAATGTACTCTTGCAGGAGGGACAGGCTGGTGAGTTGTACTCTGTTGACCCCTCGTGGTTCCCTGTAGACCCTCTCCAATGGATAGTGATACAGAGTGATGTGTTCCAAAGTTATTGCTGCAATGCCTCGCTTTTGCACTGTACCTTGTTTCCGTCTTTTTCAGTCCTCTGCAGGCCAGGTCTGCTGTTTGCAAGCGAGGTTGAGAGCCATGCTGCTTTTAGTGGTGTCATCCACACAACACAAGGCAGTCCCACTCGGTGATTGTGCACTGACTTGGCCTAGACAGGCTAGGTTTCTGGTGCGCATACTTGTGCCTCTGAAGGAAGGCTGCCATGGAACTCTGGTAGATGAAGAGACTCTTCTTCGCTGTATCTTATGATGATCGGGGGGTTTTCAGTGTGAGATATTGCTCAATCCCAAGCAGGAACCCAACACTCAAAGTGAAGATCCCACCTTGCCTCACAGAGGTGATCCAAATGGGGGTCAAAGCAACCACTGATTGCTGTAAGAAATCTGGGTTTATGGCCAGTTTTCTCAAGGTGTTTTAGTTTATTCTGTTGAGACTGACAAATGTTGTCAGACTTTATAAACATCAAGCCTCCCTTTTGCATCCTGATACACTTCCACTGTCCGGGAAAACAACTTCACCCACGAGTTGTGCACAGAAACATGCTTGGGACGTCCAAGTGGAACACACAGGCCTTCATCACTGCTTTGCATACACGTATACTGCATGTACTACAATAGTTACACACAACATACACTTAGACGGGATTAGGTGATAAAACAGGGTATAAATATGTTTGCAAACTGGAGAGACAATCTCAACCAGTGACAAAACATTTATTTTGATTGAGTAAGTGAAAAAATCTTTTTACAGAAGAGTGAAGAAAAACCTTTACATGAACTTCGCTTTTGTCTGTGCCAGCTCCCCTGTGCAGTGTACAGACCATGTACCAAGGTTGGGATACTCCACACTATGCTTAAAAAGGCTACCCAGGGCTTGGCGTACAGCAGGATTGAACTCTTAATGTTTAAATGATGTCTGCACTCAGAATCACATGTTTAAGCTATCTTCCTCAGATATGGAGTGCTATGTATAATGTTGTTTCTTGCTACAGCCTACATTCTCTGACTAATTGCTAACTCAGAAAGCCTTCTCCCACTATGTCCTTCAACCCTGCATGAAATATTGACATTAAATTACTCTTGCTTGATTCCTCTCCTTTCTTTCTCCTGAGTGACCCTCTTCTAGCCTTGCATCCTCTGCATACCTTCTATTTCTGAGAATAGCCTTCTCTGTCTCATGCCTGTCTGTCTCAATCCTTCTTATTGTAATTCAGCAATTGGCTGCTACCTCATGTCATCAATTACAACCTCTCCTCCTTAAGACCCTATCCCTGTAATGCAACATTAACTAATCTCTACCAGCCTATCTACCTCACCAACCATTCACCTAAAAGCACACCACCTGGTAGTAATACATCACAAAATAATTGGTGTAAATGCATGCACTTTTCCTTGAGAGCACAGTGCTAATCACAATAACTAATAATTACCACTTAACTAACCACTAACCTTGTGTTCCAAAGTAGCATTCTACTTTTTCGTAAAGAACTCCACGCCTTGCCAGGGGGAGTAAGCGCTACATAAATCCAATTACAGCTACTGGTACGTTGGCTTTTATTGTAGGGGGTAAGGGGCGGAATCGCAGGATGAAATGATTTTGTGAGTACTTAGCGGTCACAAACACTTCTGCTTCTGGGCACGTTGCAGGGGCACCAGTGTATCAAAACCTCACAACACAGCCTGAGAGTGCAGGTTGCAGAACTTTCCAGTCTCTGTTCCCAGCACCTAGCAAAGTGGAGTTGTCAGTCAGTGACTCCATACCGTGGAGCACAGAAGAGTTTCTCGTTCTCCACTGGTAAGAGACCTCAGATTCTGGTTCCAGGGAAAGCCTAGCACATTGGCTAGTGGTTTCTGCCCCATACTTTTAGCAAGTCAGAAGAAAAACTCAGCTCTGTGAGCTGTTTCAGATAGTCTCTGTCTTTGGTGTATTTCTTACAGCCATAGCCTTTGCTTCAGTGCCAGCAGGAAGGCAGGGTTATGTTGGGTGTTTCATATCAGGGAGATTTCTTATCTGGGAGGTTTCCTGTCAGAGGGGACCCAAAACTAAGGCTCGAAAGATGGAGAGGCTTCTCTATTCAATTTCCCTCAACTTGCTGTTGGTAACACTGTTAGGGAAGAATGGAGATGGAGGGGGAAAGGGTTTCTCAACACTACAAAAGGAGATTTGACTCCTTCATTCCAATCCATAGAGTCTGGTCCACCTCAGAGGACTTCAGTAATGCATTGGAGAAACCCTTAATTCAGAATGATGTTGAGGCTCTCTACAGCCACTACCTTAACCACTTGGCCAGTACAGGAAATCAAAATGAACCCCTGAGATACCACAGTCTCCTCTAGCATTTAAACTCCACACATATCCTACTTGACATACATGAGCTACACACTCATAAGTCATCCATGTCCAGGGTCCCAGCATCCCGGGACAATTTTGAGGATGACCTTCATAGGGGGGAACACGCACCTCTAAACGGGAGACCCCCCCAGAATTCCATCACTTGAATTCCTCCTCCATCTCAGCACATTGTCAGCAAAACAGCATCAGATCCAAATAACTCTCCACTCTGATGTTGTCATGCTGAGTGCCTCACTGTCTTTATTTTTTAATGTCTTCAAGCATCCTCTAGCATACCTGTTGCACCATTGGTTGTCTGGAGATGCTTTTGAACACAATTCCTGAGTTTCAGTTGGAGTGCACAGTATGACTCATCCTAGTAGGTGCTCCCTGCTTACTTCTGAAAATCTACATTTACTATGGATTTGTAATCGCTCTGCAGAGTTGGGGGTGCCTGTACATCATCTTCATGGACAATGTGTTTTGTAACAGTCATCAACGACAGCACAACGAAAAAAAGCTCTTCACTCTAGAGACACCAAAATGATGGGTCCTATTTTATTAATTGTTAGAAGGCTTAAAACAGAGTAACAATCACATTTGACTGCAAACCTAATGTGAACAGTGCTTTACGAGCCAGTAGATAGGAATGAGGAGCACTGCCTTATTGCCCTAAGGAAATTACTAAACTTGTATATCTTATGAAAGCAGCTTCAGGTGTGACCTCCAATCCATTTGTCAGGAGTTCTCTCAACATGGCAGTGGATGCCAAACAGGGATATCAAAGGATTCATTTACAAAAGAAAATCTACTGTCCAGTCCCAACAGAGTCCTCCTTTCGCTTGTTTCCTCTGCTCTCTCTGAGGACCGTACCCTGCTCACCGATGTTCAGTTTGGGGTGCCATCCTTTTCTATCTCTGCTGTATCAGGTGGGGGAAGGGACCGACCTTCTCTTCATTCTGTTCCACAGTCGAGGAGCCTCCATACAACTTCATACATAGACTGCTGACCTTGCACCCTTTCATCAGCAATCCCCCTCCATTCTTTGCCTGCATTGAATCAGCAAAATCATTTACTCTGTTATGCTGAGTGCCATAGAAATAGTCTTCTGGTCTCCAACATGTTACAGGCACTCTTGCCAGCTCCAGACGCTGTAGCCCCTGCACTAGAAAACTGCAAAGCCGAACAGGAGTTTAAGCATCAATTGCATGCTGGTCACCACTGTGGTAAACTACAAAAACATGATTTCAGGTTCACATTTGCCTGGCTGAATCTAAGAAAATCGTTGGTCAATAAAGTTTTCCCCTTTGAATTTACAAAATGCAAGCCTTGCTAGCAACAGATATCCGCTTAAGAACATATGTTGCACATAACTGAAAGTAATCAAACTCGTTTCAATGAAAAATGTACTGCATGTTTACAACTGCTCCATTTTTCTGGTTTTGTAGAATCTTTTAACAGTGCTCACACATGCTTGTGGTCACTTCTGAGCAATTATCATCAACAAAGTGTGACTGAAGCCAGGAAAAACAAACCTTAACAGAGGTCAACAATGAGAGAAATTATCCTGACTCTAGCTCGTATTGTTGCAGAAGTTGTCAAGTCCCGCCCCCCGCCCCCCCCCACCCCCCACCCCTGGTTTCCAAACTTTGAGACTGTAATGTCAAATTATTGGGGTATTGCCAGAGGTTCATTAGTCAGGGTATGTACTCCAAGCTGCAAATCCCAGAGAATGCCCGCACGTCTTCAAACTGCATTGTCTATAAGGCACTGAAAACCAACATAAAATTTGACAACGCTTTGCATGTGGAAGAGCAAGCACTTCAACGGATAAACACTGATTTTGAGGCTAAGCAATAATGATCACAGTATACTAGTAAAACAAAAGCGTGTACATTTTAAAAACAGTTAGAATGGCACTCAACGTTTAAAAATGAATGCCCCAATAGAAAAATAGTTATTCAGGTTTAAAAGATTCCAACAAAGCAGTGTCATAGCTCTGAAAAACCAACATTAAAGACTTAGGGCCATATGTATCAAGGCAAAATGGGTTTGCAAACGGCGAAATTCGCAGAATTGCGGTGTTTGCGAACCCATTTTCGCTAAATGGTATGTATGAAACATTTTTGTTGCAAAATAAGGAATCGCTAAATTTGCCATTCCTTATTTTGCGACTGCATTTAAGGAATTGCAAATTTTGCGATTCCTTAAATGCAATGTATCAAGGAAAAAACATTCCAAAATGCCATTAAGGAATCGCAAATTACCACCAACTTCTAGTTGGTGGTAAGTTGCAAATTCTTTCAAAAAAGCATTATTTTAAATATCAAAAGGTGTCATGTGACGCTCATACATGCCCTTAGGGCATGTATGTGCGCCATATACGCACACATGTTATTTTCAGGGATGCAGCAGGGTGTTCTTGAGACACCCCTGCACCCTTGAAAATATTCACAATTTGCGATTAGCAAATTGCGAATCGCAATTACCCCTTCATTCCTATGGGCCTCCTGGCCCATAGAAATGAATGGGAAATTATTCCTTAATTGTGATTAGCAATTTGCTAATCGCAATTATGGAATTTTAAGGAATCGCTAAAAAGAAGCAATTTTCTACATACATACCATTTTGCGATTTCTAAATAGCGATTCCTTAAAAATCGCTATTTAGAAATCGCAAAACGGAATGTTGAAACATATGGCCCTAAATTACAAAAAAAAAAATTAAGCAGCAATATATTCTCAACAAAAAGTTCTCTTGCGGACTCTTCAAACAACAAATGGTAGGTATTTTTCTTTTGGAAAGGTGGCATCCCTACTTGTGAGATGCCTTTTCATTAAATGCATTCTCCTACTGTGACAGTAAAAATAAAAGTAAGGAATAGAGAATAGGCGGAGTGGGGACACAGGGTGTTCTGGAATAAGTTAACAAAACAACAAAGCCTTCTTAACCAGTTCCAAATGAATGTAAATGGTCTTTTAAAGACCTGTGAAAAACGTGTGTGTAGCAGAGACAGAGGCGGACACCAGACACTGTCCAGCCGAGCGCACAGCAACTCGAGCTGCAGCAGCCCCGGCTTGAGACACACAACGAGGGAGAAGGGGGTTGAAGGGAGAGGGGAGGGGGGTGTTAATCCCGTTTAGCCCTATCAGGCATGCAGCTGATCACAGGTAACTTGAGGCAGGTCACAAGTCAAGTACAGGGCCATTATGCGTTTTCGCGTGCTAATGGCCCTGCGATTCACAGGAGAGGGAAATTCCTTTGACCCCTCGTCCCCCCCACCCTTGTCCCCCGTGTCCCCCCCACTCCAAAATCTGGGGGGGATATGTCCCCCGCGTCCCCCACACTTCCTACGCCCATGGCCCTGTGGGTTCCTAGGGGTCGCATGCAGAAGGGGGAAACACCAATGACATTGATGGGAATACATCGTGGTGCTATTGCACCGCGACGTTTACATCGCATTGACGTTGGCATCGCAGCATTTTACTGCGCATGCTACAACAGACCGAAGGCATTAACATTGCATGCAATTACAATGCATGCGATGTTAAAATGCCATTACTGCGTACTGCGCAGACACGAAAAATGTACTAAAACGGAGTTGTAATAATGCATTTGATTAATGAGCTAAAAACGGAATTAATCGGAAATGAAATGACCAACAGGAATAACAAATATAGCTTAAATGAACAACGGAAAATGGGAAAATGAAATTAACTTTATAAAAAAGATCTTTGGAAAATGCGGACGAAATAAAAGATCATTTTGCTTGGAATGGCCGCATCGGTGACAGGGAGAGAATGTGGCCTAGCGGGTGGGTGTGCCGACTTCGGTGTGGTCAACAAGGGTTCGATCCTCCTATCAACTCCGAGAAATTAAATTACATTTTTATTACATTACATTTTTTAATAATGTATTTGGGATGGATGTGGTAATTTTTATTAGGGATGCATTAAATGGGCAGTTTTAAATTAAATTTTTATTCAATTACATTTTTAGTAATGTATTTAGGATGGATGCAGGAATTTGTATTAGGGATGGCTGCGATGCAGGACTGTATTACTGGGTGAAGGCATGGATGGGTGTATGGAAGGATGCATGGATGGGTAGATACATGGATTGGTGTATGGGTGGATGGATGGGTGGATGGATTCATGGGTGGATGGGTGTATGGAAGGATGCATGGATGGGTGGATACATGGATTGGTGTATGGGTGGATGGATGCATGGATGGGTGTGTATGGATGGATGCATGGATGGGTGGGTGTATGGAAGGATGCATGGATGGGTGGATACATGGATTGGTGTATGGGTGGATGGATGGGTGGATGGATGCATGGATGGGTGTGTATGGGTGGATGGATGGGTGGATACATGGATTGGTGTATGGGTGGGTGGATGGATGGGTGGATGGATGGGTGTATGGATGGGTGCATGGGTGCTACATTAGTTCTGACTGGCGTCTGTGCTGTCCTTTAAAGGTACTGGGTAGTAACAGTGCTGTCTCATTAGACGTATGGAAACCCATATGGGAAGTGCTGGCGCTGCTCAATGGAAGTGCTACATTAGTTATGAGAGGCGTCAGTGCTCTCCATTGGAAGTATTGTGAAGTAACAGTGCAATCTCATTAGAAGTGCAGGAACACAGATGAGAAATACTGACACTGCTCTTTTAAAGTGCTGCATTATTTATGAAAGGTGTCAGTGCTGTCCATTGGAAGTACTTGGTAGTAACAATGCCATTTCATTACAAGTACAGGAACCCATATGAGAAGTGCTGGCGCTGCCATTAAATACAACTGTATTTACAACTTTTCTGAATCGTTTTTGGCCACTATAGGTGTGGCAGGGTATGCTCAGACATGAGTCCCTTTCTCACTGCACCATCAGGATTCAAGCAAGCCGGGCCGAAGACGGCTGAAATGCCAGAAACCGGTCCCCGGTAGCTTGTCTCCTTTCTGGTGAAGAATTGGCTTGGTAGTTTAGTCTGCCCTGTTCCCATGATGCACTGGGCCAGGGACAGACTGATTTGCATATAGCCAGGTTCTGAGCTGGGATGGTGCAGTGAGATAAATAACGGTGATGGATCAAGCCCTGATCTTTGGACTGGGTAAGAGTGTTCTGCTTAATTCAGACACTCTGTTCATCACCACCCCCTTTTCTGAATCATTAAATACAACTGGCCCGATCAGAAGTGCCAGTGCCGCCTCATTGCATACATAGCATCGGTGCTGTGAACCCTCGGAGACCTCTCACTAACATATAGAAAGGCTCGTGGCATGAAAGCCATTTGTTTTTGCCTGTATTTGGTTCTTGTCTCCTGCAGGGTCGCCACGAGCAGCGCTGACCTTCAGGGGGGCTGGAGGCGAGGGGTCTGCGCACAATGTTGGATTGTAATAGCTGCCAAAAAGATAAATGGATTAGTCACATTTACATTACATTGAATTTTTGTGTTGCAAGTAATGCACACAATAAATGATCATTTAATGTGTTTAGAAGGAAGCGAATAGTCGTGAAGAACAATATTAAGAAGAAAGAGGTGCGTTAATGAAAGCAGGCCGTGTGGGCTGACTGCTAGCTATGCCGACTTTAGTGCTGTTAACCAGGGTTAGAGCCTCCTATCAAGTCGCCAGTGCTTTATTTACTTTTTATGTATTTACAGTGATATTACAAGATATGTTATAATGGCGCAGATGTAAATATTTATAAGACACAGGGTGAATGCATGGCGGATGGATGTGTAATAATGGATGCATGAAATTAATGAAAAAAGAAGGGTCTGTGGAAGTTCGAGCATCACATTTATGTGTAGCACTTCCGACTTACTCACTGGGTCTTCGTAGAAGAGTGCAAAAGTTTAAAATTTACAAGCAGTTAAGCAAATATGGGCAACTTTCACTCCGTTTTCAGTTGCATATATTGGTGTACCTATTTAACCGAATGGCACTGTTTACTGTTTCCGATGCCATTTTTTATGTACAAGAATAAGTACTGGTATTCAACCATAGTTCATGCAGACCGAGCATCAACAATTCATACACTAAACCTCTGTCAGAAAGCAATCCAAGTCACCAATCTTCGTGAATACTTCCTTTGAGGTTCGGCAACATAATTCAATGCAAGACCGCATTTGTGCTAACATTCTTACCAACGTTTAGCCCACAACTTCGGTCGAAGAAGAAACTTTCAAGCATATCAAGCATAGAACTAGGTTCTCCTAAAATATGCTTATGGAAATTGTTCTCCAAGCTTCAGGCCTCGATGTTTCCACATGGTCAGCTTATAACTCCATAGCTGGCACACATCGGTAGTGGTTTACATATATTGCAGGGTTTTGTTTTTTGTGCAACAAAGTAGAGTCAATAAGAATTCTACAAAGGCTATATCGCACATTTCAAGGGGCATTACAAAATGAAGCTATGACAAACCAGTCACTTATTAGCTCACCGTCCGATTTATCAAAGGATTCTGAAATTCTTGTACTAATTTTGGAGAGACAATGGTTAACCGATTATTATGTATGAAACTCCCCCCCCACAAACCCATTGTCCGAAACTTTTTTTGAACTGTAGGCTCACACATCGCGTTGTCATGTCGCGCGATGTTAAATCGCCGATGTGACACGCGATCCAATGAAATTGCCGCATTTGCGGCGCAAATGCTTGCGACGAAATAATGGCCGGTGTAACGGCCGATGCGATGTCGTGGCCGCGATTTAAAGTGCCGCGATGCGATTGCGCTCGATGGTTCGTCATACAACCCTGCACTGTGACTGAGGCATGCTGTTGTCCAGTACAGTCTCTGTGCACTTGGTGCAACATGCACTGCTGGACGGCGTCCAGTGCAGTGAGATGGGATGGGCGCCTTCTAAACAGCAAGAGAGTTGTATTCCCATCGATGTCATTGGTGTTTCCCGAGACTGTACTGGTTGTATGACGAACCATCGAGCGCATGTCATCGAGCGCAATCGCATCGCGGCACTGCTGGACGGCGTCCAGTGCAGTGAGATGGGATGGGCGCCTTCTAAACAGCAAGAGAGTTGTATTCCCATCGATGTCATTGGTGTTTCCCGAGACTGTACTGGACAACAGCATGCCTCAGTCACAGTGCAGAGAGCACCCCGACCCTCACTCAGAAGCTTCACTCACTCTTCACATCTCTCATGACGTCCCCCCATGTAGCACACGCTGCACCCCCGTTGTTTACATCACACCCACTGCACACCCTCTTACCAGCTGTGCGCCGCGCACTTCTTACTGTTTACACGACTGAGCACACTCACGCTGCTCCCTCCTTGTGCATTGCACATCCGTGCTTACTGTGCAGGGCGCTCTACCAGAACCGGGCTTCTACCCCTTTATTGCCTGATCTCTGCTTGGGGCTGATGGATGAGTCAGGAAAGTTCACAGAGCAGCGGTTTCCAGCATAGCACTCGGAGCACAACAGGGGAGGCACGGGGGCTATGTGAGCCCTTATTGTGCAGGCAGAGCTGAGTAACTCAAGTCCTCTGCAAAGAGCACCCCTTAGCACGAAGCGCACAGTGAAGGTGTTAGCCACAGCAGCCCGTGAGGTAAGGCGCCCATCCCAACTCACTGCACAGGACGCCGTCCAGCAGTGCACGTTGCACCAAGTGCACAGAGACTGTACTGGACAACAGCAGGCCTTAGTCACAGTGCAGAGAGCACACCGACCCTCGCTCAGAAGCCTCACACGCTTCACATCTCTCATGGAGTCCCCCACCCCTGTAGCGTGTGCTGCTCCCCCGTTGTTTACATCACACCCACTGCACACCCTCTTACCAGCTGTGCGCCACGCACTTCTTACTGTTTACACGACTGGGTGCCGCTCGCATAGAGGTCTGCGTATTTGTTCAGGACTTTGCCCACAACTCGCTACAGGAGTAGCCTACCAACAAATCTGTTTACCTGCCCAAGGAGGAAGGAGTTCAACCAGCGCGGCCGCAGAGGAGGCGCGAGGCGCGGCCCCGGGACTGCGAGGTACAGCGTAAGCACCATCAGCTGTTTCCTCTTCCGCGTGGGCCGCGCCCCCTCCCAGTGCCCCGCCCTCATCTAAGGTCTTCATAACCTCTCGTGGCCCCCGCTTCGCGGGTGCCGCTCGCATAGAGGTCTGTGTATTTGTTCAGGACTTTGCCCACAACTCGCTACAGGAGTAGCCTACCAACAAATCTGTTTACCTGCCCAAGGAGGAAGGAGTTCAACCAGCGCGGCCGCAGAGGAGGCGCGAGGCGCGGCCCCGGGACTGCGAGGTACAGCGTAAGCACCATCAGCTGTTTCCTCTTCCCGCGTGGGCCGCGCCCCCTCCCAGTGCCCCGCCCTCATCTAAGGTCTAGATAACCTCTCGCGGCCCCCGCTTCGCGGGAGCCGCTCGCATAGAGGTCTGCGTATTTGTTCAGGACTTTGCCCACAACTCGCTACAGGAGTAGCCTACCAACAAATCTGTTTACCTGCCCAAGGAGGAAGGAGTTCAACCAGCGCGGCCGCAGAGGAGGCGCGAGGCGCGGCCCCGGGACTGCGAGGTACAGCGTAAGCACCATCAGCTGTTTCCTCTTCCCGCGTGGGCCGCGCCCCCTCCCAGTGCCCCGCCCTCATCTAAGGTCTTCATAACCTCTCGCGGCCCCCGCTTCGCGGGTGCCGCTCGCATAGAGGTCTGTGTATTTGTTCAGGACTTTGCCCACAACTCGCTACAGGAGTAGCTTACCAACAAATCTGTTTACCTGCCCAAGGAGGAAGGAGTTCAACCAGCGCGGCCGCAGAGGAGGCGCGAGGCGCGGCCCCGGGACTGCGAGGTACAGCGTAAGCACCATCAGCTGTTTCCTCTTCCCGCGTGGGCCGCGCCCCCTCCCAGTGCCCTGCCCCCTTTCACCACTTACTGTCTTAAGCAAGGCTGCCAACGCGCATCGCGGGACGCGCGCGGGTCGACGCCCGGGCAAAGCCCGGGCCAAGGGCGGGCCCGTTTAAGCCTGGGCAAGTCTGGTCTGGGCCAATCCATTGACATCCCCACTAATCCATCTTTATCCATCCTGCAGCTTGGCCCCGGTAAGATTATAATAACCATAACTACATCTGCCACTATGACAACTAGGGCAATGAGGAATAAAACAGCACAAGGAGCGGGTCCCATAATCGGGCCGATCGATCAATTCATCAGTAAAGCTAATGACGCGATCAATCAGGGGATAGTCCTCCTAGAGAGACGCGTCTCCCAGGACCTCGCAGCAGCACGTAGATCCTCAATGGGCCTTTTGGCCCTAGCTAAAACACCCACCCAGCAGGAAATAAATGTCCCATTACTGCGCGAAACCCGTGCTGAACTTCATACCATACCAACAAGCGTTGATCTATCTGTCACCCACTTATCACTTGAAGAAGATACCTTGGATGATCTCGAAAAAACACCAACTTTGATGATTAGCCGCACCCAAATCACCCAAAGTCAACTACCAACTGCGATCGGGCCACAATCCTTAACCCAGTCCTCACTTCTAATAGTAGCTCCTCCAATAACAACTGATAAGGAGATAAGGGAGGGTCCTTTTCCTAATGAAGATAGTACAAGACCAGTAGTCAAGAACAAGATTAAGCAAAAAAATACACCAAGGCGCCGGAGGTCCAAAAAGACGACCCGCAATAATAACCGGAATAACACAAGCTATTCATCATCGGGAAACGCGGACGACCCCTCTGTTGCAACTGTACCGCCTGACGATCACAGGGGGCATGGCGCTACCAACTTGAACTATCTTGAGCTTAACTCACAAGTACTAGATGTAATTAAGGACCTTATAAAAACTCAACTAACACCAATAGAGCGAACCTTAAATAATATCGAAAAACAGATGGCAAGATTAATCAGCAACACTAGTCACCTTATGCCACCCATTACCACCTTAGCTCCTCTGGCTCCCACGACTTCCACCCATTCTAAGACAGTCACAGTCAAGAAACCCATACCGACGCCAATAACCCTCCCGAAACAAAATTCCCACAGCAACAGTATAATTGCCGCAAGCAAACCTCCCACGCCCAATATAACACCACTTACCACTAATTTAAACACTCAAACAGCCAACTTACAACCGGTAAGCACCTCTATACCATCCCAGAAAGGTTCACAGAAACCAGCGCAGAAACCTACACAACTAAATCAGCTTAACGCAAAATCCCAGCAACCAAAGATACCATACGAACAACCATATAAATCTAGACAGATACCGGCACGCATTACCCTTCCACCTGAATGCGGAGCCTACGTCCTTGAAACGTTCCAACACTTAAGCAAGAACAGAGTGAAACAACAACATCCCTGAAAAATAAGATACTTCATTGGTTAAGCCTGAATTGTAACTTCCCAATAGAATGTGTAGGGGAAATTTCCCACACGCAAAGAGTAGGTTGGATAGGCCCCTTACGAAAAAAATTCGAGGGGGATTGTGTAGCTATTACTTTCAGAAACCCCCAGTGGGCCGAAAAGACACTAGCCAAAGCACCACCACCCTCTACATGGGAATTCAACACAACCCTTCTCCCATTAGGTTATTTCTACAGGCATTTACTAAATACAACCACCAACATCCCGCCTGCCCCTATTAATCCTTTTTTAGAAAGACCTTATCCTACTACCTCTTACCCCTCCATCCCTCACCAGAACTCTAAGTTTCTATACCCAACAGGCTCGGTCCAGTGGCATCAGAGCCAAACGCCCATACCCCCACCTACCCATCCTTATCTCTCTGATACTCCCCATCAAGAGAATGGAGATAATCGATGGAGACAACCAGTTCCCCCTCTAGCTACTTCCTTTAACATCCCAATATATAACAGATTTAATGCCTTTTCTGGTTTAGATTTTAACGATTGACTTTCCAACCCTTACAATATCGGGGAATTCTCACAATCACCCAAAACGAACCCAACTTCATCATCTAACTCATATCCCACCCTTGCAATAACTCCAACGCATTTGCCTCTTCCTCTCATTAAACCTGAGTGCTCAAAAATCAATCATGAAGTCATTACAATTGTAACACCGACCCAAACTAATCAGGAAATCATCGAACGGAGGGCTAATACAGGCAATCCAGTTGACTATCTTAGATATTTTGCAGTTTCATTTTACCTTCTGGAATATCGCAGGTCTTTCCGCAAAGAAGATCGACCCCGACTTCCTAAGCCAGATCAATTTGAGCGGTTGTATCTGTCTTCAGGAGACGTGGGCCATAAGGCCTATACATATACTAGGCTTTAAAACTTTTTGGTCACCTGCGACGAAATCAACCTCTGGCAGAAATAGCGGAGGCTTAGTTACTTATATCAAAAACACCCTTTCCGTGGATGAGATAATCCCCATAAGTTTAGATACAAATTTTCAGATCATAGCAGTTAAGGTCCCAAACAAAGACTTTACCTTATTATAAACTTTTATAATAACCTCTCCAACTCTGCTATGAACACGCTACTCCCAGAGATCTCCGCAATAATACAAAAGCAACGAACTATTCACATCAAAAAGGCATGCATAACAATTTGGGGCGGAGATTTCAACTTACATCTATGCAGTAATAGTGACAACAATAAATGTGGTATTAGTGATGAGTCCGATACAAACCTCACGCATTTTACACACTCTAATGGGGGGGAAATAATGAATGAACTCATGGCTGAACTAGAACTAAACTTTGCTAACGAAATAAAGAACCCACCTGTTCAATTTCAGCCTACATTCAACGGAAGAGGTTTAACAAGCATAATTGACTTCATACTGATCTCATCACCCATAGGATCCATCGTAGAAGATTTTAAGGTTTTTAACAACCCTTTAAGTGACCATTTCCCCATTACCATGGTCCTTGCTGAAAGAACAAAGAATAAGCCATATGACATTCTGACCGCTCTAAATCAAAGCGATCTAGAACTAGGCTCTTTGAATGGCTTTACACTGAAGTGGGGTAATATTGATAAAGAAGCCACAACAAAAAAAATTGTCACAAATAACCAAACGGATATTATTAACTGCTTGGACTCCACCACCCACCCTAGTGAAACTATAGTAAGCTTTCTATCAATTACAACAACCATACAAAAAGAATTGACTAAAAAGCACAAACAAAGGCCCCAACCG
Source organism: Lissotriton vulgaris (assembly GCF_964263255.1). Lineage (NCBI taxonomy): Eukaryota > Metazoa > Chordata > Amphibia > Caudata > Salamandridae > Lissotriton > Lissotriton vulgaris. The sequence goes on along the minus strand of NC_141700.1, from coordinate 475,096,783 downwards.
AAGAAAGGATGGTTTGATACAGCATGTACTAAAGCATCTACACGCCTAAAGGAAGCTCTGAACAGTAAACATAAGGACAGAGTCGAAATCATCAGACTCAGAAAAGAGTATACAGCCGCCCTAAAAAACAGGAAAAAGGAAGTAAAAGCTGAACTATGGTCAAAACTGATCCAAAGCTCGGAACTTAACGATAGTGCTTTGTTCTGGCAGATAGTTCGTTCCCCACTCCTAACAGAGAAATCCAACCTTCCATCAATTGACGTAGCTATAAGCCAACACGAATGGGTGAACCATTTTACTAAAGTCTTTGCCAAAGACCCGACCGAAGACACAGATCAGCCTGAACCTCTGCCACATATTGTCTATCCGTTAAATCTTCACTTCTCCCATGAAGAGGTCCAAAAAGCTTTAAAATCTTCAAAAACAGCCAAAGCACCAGGCCCGGACGGCGTTCCGGTTGACGTTTTTAAACACCTCCCAGATCTTTGGACCCCGCTATTAACTAACGTCCTGAACGCCACCACTGAAGTAGGTATCCTGGAATCCTGGAAAACATCAACCTTGGTACCTATCTTCAAGAAAGGAGATCGAAATAGTCCAACATGCTACAGGCCGATCTCCCTCCTGGACTCCCTAGGCAAAATGGCAGGACGAATATTACTTGACCGCCTCCAGGAGTGGGCCATAGATCACAAAATTATTTCCGATCTACAATATGGCTTCCGGGAGGGACTAGGAACAATTGACCAGGCCCTAAACCTGTCCCTACTGGCGAGCAAATACCTGGACGCCAAAGGGTCCTCATTCCACATGGCCTATGTCGATCTTTCCGCAGCATTTGATTGCTTGGCACACTCAATGCTGTGGAATACAATCTTGAAAATGGGCGTTCCTACGCCAATTGTGGATTTCCTACGCGAACTATATACAGGCACCACTGGCAGGGTAAGATTTGGGACAAAGGGCGAGCTCACTAACTTCTTCAGAGTGGAAAAGGGGGTCAGGCAGGGGTGCGTATTGGCCCCCTTCCTATTCACCCTCTACACGAATGGCCTAGAGGCTGCCATGCTACAAGGCAGCAAGGACCTCCCGGCAACAGCTCGTTGGCAGATACCAGCACTTCTATATGCCGACGATGCTGTTATCCTAGCAAGAACATCAAACGAATTACAAATGGCCCTGAACAGATACTGTGATTTTATGGCAAGTTTAAACCTGAAACTAAACGCAAAAAAACCGTACACAATGCACGCAGGGGAGAAAAGAAATGTAAGACACAGGAAGCTAATGGCGCAGGGCGAACACCTGGACAGGACTAAAACCTACCCCTACTTAGGGATTGTCATTGACGAAAAATTCAAATGGACCCCAGCCATTAATACAAGAAAATTGATTTTCCTCTGAGAGACATCATCACTAAAAACCTTCTCGCAGAGATTGGGGCAGAGACCAATTAAAGAACTAGTGCAAATATATAATGCAAAATGTGTAAGCACTGCAACATACGGGGCGGGGATTTGGGGTTTTAAAAACGTGGACTCAATACAAACAATAGAGAACTCCTTCCTTAGATATTTGCTGGCGGTGCCCAAAACCTGCTCCACCTATGCCTGCCACTCTGAGCTGGGCATTGACTACATCACTGACATCATAAAACTACAACCAATAATGCTGTGGCGCAGAATATGGGTTACCGAGCAATGCCACTTGACCAGGACGATTATACAAGATATTTTAACGCTAGACCACGCTAAGAAAATCAAATGGCTGTCGTACGTCAAAGCGTTATTGACAGATCTTGGATATAGGAAATACTTTGACCACCCATCGCTGATAGAGGAAATCCCTAAAAAGACCTTAAAAAGGGAGTGTTTAACTCATCTACGTCAGCTACGCTTATTATCCGAGGTCCACAAGCCATCAGTCCAACATTCCCTGCTAGTCCAGACTGCGTTCTCTGCTGAACCTTACCTAAATTTCAAAATAACACAGTTTGAAAGAATGCTGCTTACCCGCTTCAGACTTGATTTGTTCCATCTACTAGTTGCATTTCCTGAGCAAAATGTCAGGACTTCTACTACCTCTATGTGCCCTTGTGATTTGGTATCGCCACAATCAACGATACACACAATGCTATTCTGCAAATTCTATAGCGAGCCCCGGAAGCGCTGGATACTCCCTATCTTGAAGTTCTGGGGTCTCCGTCAATGTCGCCCAGCGTATTTGGCACTACAATTCCTGGAAAATGAAAACTATGCGAAAGCGATTGTATCTTACCTTAAATTCTGTATACGCCACCGCACAAATTTATAACCTCGAACAACATCGCTTATACATATTAACGAAGGGACTGAGATAACAGAAAAACTGTACGTCTTTGCACATGTGGGAAAAATTTGCCCTAATGAAATTGTGATGCACTTCTTACTTCCATGTATTTTTTTTTAAACAAAATGTACATTTAATAATCTTTTTAACCCTTTTCTCATACAATTGTAACTGTGTTTTTATTCTATCTGAACTTTTATGGTGTTTTTTCAAAACTACCGAATAAAGTTGATATTGAATTGAATTGAATTGACTGAGCAAACGCACGTCTGCTTGAGGCTGATTTAAAAGGAGCGCGCTCGTTAATAACACCCGTTTGTCCAATTAGTTATTTTGCTGCTTTGTTGCACAACGAGGACACACATCATTGTTTTTTTTGCCAACATGTTACAACTCCAATCAGGGAAATGTCTAGGACAGTGGACACCAGAAGAGGCTTGAAGGCACTGACTGAAATCGGTCATTATCCTCAAACAAATTGAAGGCAATAGATAGACGATCAAAAATAGGCACATTCGCGATTTCCTCTTTAAACTATTTTAATGTTTTGAATATTGACGAGTGTGGTGTGCCGGAGTTTATATTTGCAATTAGATATTTAAACAGCTGAGGCGTGATCCGCAAATTAAAGTTTGTATCAATATCACACAATGCGCAAAAAAACAGCGGGGGCCAGGTGCACACTTTGTCTTCGCCATCTGTGGCGCTGTGTGTGTGGAACATTTGCTGCTGCGCTGACGCCCTGTAGCAAGGCACCGAGCGAAATATTCTTAATACAGGCAAAGGGAAATTGTATGTTTTAAATCATTGAGTTCTAAAAACGTGTACTGCTCCGCAATTTTTTCACACGTCACGTCATTTAGGAAAGCCTCACATTGAAAAGGCAGGTATTGTTACAATCAGCGGCCAGTGCAGATTTCTGGGTGCTGGGATGGCTTGTGGGGAAGGGGCGGGCAGAATTCTTCTCTGGGTTCACGTGAATGATGTCTTTGTGACCACAGGATATTTAAGGTCTGTCCATCTCTAAATAAGGTTTGGTAAGGGTACTCGGAGTACAGAAAGCTGGTCTTGCAACGCATGGTTGGGGAGTGTTGTGGTGCCATTCACAGAGTTTAATGGCTCAAGTTGGAGGTCCCTCACATATGAAAAGGATCATGTAGAAGACATCCTTGTGGTTTTGCTTTAAACATCATTCATTTGAGCTTATCTGAACAGTCCAGTATTGATCAGACACAGTTGGGTTTCAGTTCCACATTGGCTGGGATTAGTAAACACAGCTATTTAAGGTTTCCTGTTTAATTATGTTTGTCATGCTACACTTCACCTTTTCAGGAACGATCAGCAATATTGCAGCTGC